>NC_048586.1:23395229-24016479 GCF_013265735.2 Oncorhynchus mykiss
TGGAACCAGGGGCTCATCTCCCCTAACCACAAAAGTGGAGACAAATCAGACCCCAATAATTACAGGGGAATTTGCGTCAACAGTAACTTGGGAAAGATTTTCTGTAGCATTTTGAATTCAAGAATTCAAACCTTTCTTCAAGAAAAAAATGTAATAAGTAAATGTCAAATTGGCTTTCTCCCTAACCATCGCACTACTGACCATATATACACCTTACACACACTAATTAATAAACACGTCCACCAAAAAAAAGAGGGCAAAATCTTTGCTTGCTTTATTGACTTTAAAAAAGCATTTGATTCGATTTGGCACGAAGGGCTATTCTACAAAATTCTACAAAGTGGGCTTGGTGGTAAGGTGTATGACTTAATAAAATGTATGTACACAGAAAACAAGTGTGCAATAAAAATCAAAAACCAAAGAACAGAATTTTTTTCACAATGTCGAGGTGTGAGACAAGGCTGCAATTTGAGTCCAAATCTTTTCAACATTTATATCAATGAATTAGCAGACATGTTGGACCAATCTCCAGCCCCAGGACTCACACTATTTGACACAGAGGTGAAATACCTGCTATATGCTGATGACTTGGTACTTCTATCACCAACCAAAGAAGGTCTTCAACAAAACATTAATATTCTGGAGCAATATTGCCATAATTGGGCCCTGGCAGTAAATTTCCAAAAAACTAAAATCATGATTTTCCAAAAAAAAAACAAATGTCAGAAACACAAATGTAAATTCACCCTGAACAACACCTTAATTGAACACACAAAAAATTACACCTACCTTGGTCTGACCATATCTGCATCGGGAAACTTTAATATGGCAGTGAAGGCACTCAAAGAAAAAGCCCGCAGAGCAATGTATGCAATAAAAATGAAATTATTCAAAATCAACATCCCAATTAGAATTTGGACTAAAATATTTGACAGTGTAATCCTACCAATAGCACTTTATGGAAGTGAGGTTTGGGGGCCACTCAATAAACTGGATTTTAAAATGTGGGACAAACATCCAATTGAAACCCTACATGCAGAATTCTGTCGGAAAATTCTACAAGTCCAGAGAAATACACCAACTAATGCATGTAGGGCAGAATTGGGCCGTTTTCCAGTAATAATGAAAATACAGAAAAGATCATTAAAATTTTGGCTACATCTAAATTCAAGTCCAAATTCGAGTCTGCAATTTAAAGCACTTCAAGCCCAAGAGCTGAGCCCAGAAACGAGCCCTCTCAGTCAGCTGGTGTTGGACCTCACCAATCAAGCTGACACCAGCACTGCTTCAAAAGAAAGAATTCCAATAAACAAAATCATGAACCAATCAAAGGAATCATACTTACAATACTGGAAAAACGAAACAAAATCCCAAAGCCGACTAAATTGCTATCTGACCCTAAACAGAGAATATGAATTGGCTGATTATCTCTACTCTGTCAGAGATACGAAGCAGAGACAGATCCTTACCAAGTACAGGCTGAGTGACCACCGATTGGCAATAGAAACCGGCAGACATAAAAAGACATGGCTACCCAAAGAGGAGCGTGTATGTGGTCACTGCATGACAGGGGAGGTAGAGACAGAGATGCACTTTCTCCTTTACTGTGATAAATATTCCTCACAAAGAGATTCATTATTCACAGAAATGACTACATATATTCCAAATTTTTACAAATTGAACCCAGAGGAAAAACTAAGAATACTCATGGGCGAAGGAGCAATGGCTCCTCTTGCAGCCAAATATGTATTTTCCTGCCATAGCCTGAGGGACACTGAATAATAACATCTGCATAGTAAACAGTAACTTACTTATTATTACTATTATTGTTATTACTATAATTATTAATGTTTACTGTAGACTGTTACCATTTTATTGTATTTATTTTTGTATTATTATTTACTACCATTTTATATTATTATTTGCTATCATTTACAATTTTGTTACAATGTATATTGTATACATTGTTGCTTTGGCAATATTGACACAATGTTTTTCATGCCAATAAAGCAGCTTGAATTTGAATTTGAATTTGAGAGACAGAGAGAGAGAGAGAGAGACAGAGAGACAGAGAGAGATAGAGAGAGATAGAGAGAGACAGAGACAGAGAGAGAGAGAGAGAGAGAGAGAGAGAGAGACAGAGAGAGAGAGAGAGAGACAGAGAGACAGAGAGAGAGAGAGAGACAGAGAGAGAGAGAGAGAGACAGATGGAGAGGGAGAATGTGTAATTGAGTGTTCTACTGCTCAAATGCTCCAGGGTTTTCTCGTTATGTAAAGAATGCACATACCCTTACACAGTGTTGGCATTGACCTATACAATAACACACACTCCCAAAGCTCGAAGCCAAAGATAAACACGCAGACACACACACTCACAAACACACTAAGATACATTTCATACCAAGACGTTTTTTACCACGCCGCCAACTTTGACGCCTTTTCTTAATATTTGAACGGCAACAAAGCCTTGTACTTTTATTTCCGCCAACCGACCTAGTCATGATTGTGGTAATGTATTTAGAAATCCCGCCAACCGACCTAGTCATGATAGTGGTAATGTATTTAGAAATCCCGCCAACCGACCTAGTCATGATAGTGGTAATGTATTTAGAAATCCCACCAACCGACCTAGTCATGATAGTGGTAATGTATTTAGAAATCCCACCAACTGACCTAGTCATGATAGTGGTAATGTATTTAGAAATCCCACCAACCGACCTAGTCATGATTGTGGTAATGTATTTAGAAATCCCGCCAACCGACCTAGTCATGATAGTGGTAATGTATTTAGAAATCCCACCAACCAACCTAGTCATGATAGTGGTAATGTATTTAGAAATCCCACCAACTGACCTAGTCATGATTGTGGTAATGTATTAAGAAGTCCTGACAACCAACCTAGTCATGATAGTGGTAATGTATTTAGAAGTCCCACCAACCGACCTAGTCATGATAGTGGTAATGTATTTAGAAGTCCCACCAACCGACCTAGTCATGATAGTGGTAATGTATTTAGAAGTCCCACCAACCGACCTAGTCATGATAGTGGTAATGTATTTAGAAGTCCCACCAACCGACCTAGTCATGATAGTGGTAATGTATTTAGAAGTCCCACCAACCAACCTAGTCATGATAGTGGTAATGTATTTAGAAGTCCCACCAACCGACCTAGTCATGATAGTGGTAATGTATTTAGAAGTCCCACCAACCGACCTAGTCATGATAGTGGTAATGTATTTAGAAATCCCACAAACCGACCTGGTCATGATAGTGGTAATGTATTAAGAAGTCCTGACAACTGACCTAGTCCTTATAGTGGTAATGTATTTAGAAGTCCTGACAACCGACCTAGTCATGATAGTGGTAATGTATTTAGAAATCCCACCAACCGACCTAGTGATGATTGTGGTAATGTATTAAGAAGTCCTGACAACCGACCTAGTCATGATAGTGGTAATGTATTTAGAAGTCCTGACAACCGACCTAGTCATGATAGTGGTAATGTATTTAGAAGTCCCACCAACCGACCTAGTCATGATTGTGGTAATGTATTTAGATGTCCCGCCAACCGACCTAGTCATGATTGTGGTAATGCATTTAGAAGTCCCACCAACCGACCTAGTCATGATTGTGGTAATGTATTTAGAAGTCCCGCCAACCGATCTAGTCATGATTGTGGTAATGCATTTAGAAGTCCCACCAACCGACCTAGTCATGATTGTGGTAATGTATTTAGAAGTCCCACCAACCGACCTAGTCATGATTGTGGTAATGTATTTAGAAGTCCCGCCAACCGACCTAGTCATGATTGTGGTAATGCATTTAGAAGTCCCGCCAACCGACCTAGTCATGATTGTGGTAATGCATTTAGAAGTCCCACCAACCGACCTAGTCATGATTGTGGTAATGCATTTAGAAGTCCCACCAACCGACCTAGTCATGATTGTGGTAATGTATTTAGAAGTCCCACCAACCAACCTAGTCATGATAGTGGTAATGTATTTAGAAGTCCTGACAACCGACCTAGTCATGATAGTGGTAATGTATTTAGAAGTCCTGACAACCGACCTAGTCATGATTGTGGTAATGCATTTAGAAGTCCCACCAACCAACATAGTCATGATTGTGGTAAGGCATTTAGAAGTCCCACCAACCGACCTAGTCATGATTGTGGTAATGCATTTAGATATCCCACCGACCGACGTAGTCATGATTGTGGTAATGTATTTAGAAGTCCCACCAACCGACCTAGTCATGATAGTGGTAATGTATTTAGAAGTACCACCAACCAACCTAGTCATGATTGTGGTAATGTATTTAGAAGTCCTGACAACCGACCTAGTCATGATAGTGGTGATGTATTTAGAAGTCCCACCAACCGACCTAGTCATGATAGTGGTAATGTATTTAGAAGTCCTGACAACCGACCTAGTCATGATAGTGGTAATGTATTTAGAAGTCCTGACAACCGACCTAGTCATGATTGTGGTAATGTATTTAGAAGTCCTGCCAACCGACCTAGTCATGATTGTGGTAATGTATTTAGAAGTCCCGCCAACCGACCTAGTCATGATTGTGGTAATGCATTTAGAAGTCCCACCAACCGACCTAGTCATGATTGTGGTAATGCATTTAGAAGTCCCACCAACCGACCTAGTCATGATAGTGGTAATGTATTTAGAAGTCCCACCAACCAACCTAGTCATGATAGTGGTAATGTATTTAGAAGTCCTGACAACCGACCTAGTCATGATAGTGGTAATGTATTTAGAAGTCCTGACAACCGACCTAGTCATGATTGTGGTAATGCATTTAGAAGTCCCACCAACCAACATAGTCATGATTGTGGTAAGGCATTTAGAAGTCCCACCAACCGACCTAGTCATGATTGTGGTAATGCATTTAGATGTCCCACCGACCGACGTAGTCATGATTGTGGTAATGTATTTAGAAGTCCCACCAACCGACCTAGTCATGATAGTGGTAATGTATTTAGAAGTACCACCAACCAACCTAGTCATGATTGTGGTAATGTATTTAGAAGTCCTGACAACCGACCTAGTCATGATAGTGGTGATGTATTTAGAAGTCCCACCAACCGACCTAGTCATGATAGTGGTAATGTATTTAGAAGTCCTGACAACCGACCTAGTCATGATAGTGGTAATGTATTTAGAAGTCCTGACAACCGACCTAGTCATGATTGTGGTAATGTATTTAGAAGTCCTGCCAACCGACCTAGTCATGATTGTGGTAACGTATTTAGAAGTCCCACCAACCGACCTAGTCATGATTGTGGTAATGTATTTAGAAGTCCCACCAACCGACCTAGTCATGATTGTGGTAATGTATTTAGAAGTCCCACCAACCGACCTAGTCATGATAGTGGTAATGTATTTAGAAGTCCCACCAACCGAACTAGTCATGATTGTGGTAATGTATTTAGAAGTCCCACCAACCGACCTAGTCATGATTGTGGTAATGTATTTAGAAGTCCCACCAACCGACCTAGTCATGATAGTGGTAATGTATTTAGAAGTCCCACCAACCGACCTAGTCATGATTGTGGTAATGTATTTAGAAGTCCCACCAACTGACCTAGTCATGATTGTGGTAATGTATTTAGAAGTCCCAACAACCGACCTAGTCATGATTGTGGTAATGTATTTAGAAGTCCCACCAACCGACCAAGTCATGATTGTGGTAATGTATTTAGAAGTCCCACCAACAAACCTAGTCATGATTGTGGTAATGTATTTAGAAGTCCTGACAACCGACCTAGTCATGATAGTGGTAATGTATTTCGAAGTCCTGACAACCGACCTAGTCATGATAGTGGTAATGTATTGAGAAGTCCCACCAACCGACCTAGTCATGATAGTGGTAAAGTATTTAGAAGTCCTGACAACCGACCTAGTCATGATAGTGGTAATGTATTTAGAAGTCCCACCAACCAACCTAGTCATGATAGTGGTAATGTATTTAGAAGTCCTGACAACCGACCTAGTCATGATAGTGGTAATGTATTTAGAAGTCCTGACAACCGACCTAGTCATGATTGTGGTAATGCATTTAGAAGTCCCACCAACCAACATAGTCATGATTGTGGTAAGGCATTTAGAAGTCCCACCAACCGACCTAGTCATGATTGTGGTAATGCATTTAGATGTCCCACCGACCGACGTAGTCATGATTGTGGTAATGTATTTAGAAGTCCCACCAACCGACCTAGTCATGATAGTGGTAATGTATTTAGAAGTACCACCAACCAACCTAGTCATGATTGTGGTAATGTATTTAGAAGTCCTGACAACCGACCTAGTCATGATAGTGGTGATGTATTTAGAAGTCCCACCAACCGACCTAGTCATGATAGTGGTAATGTATTTAGAAGTCCTGACAACCGACCTAGTCATGATAGTGGTAATGTATTTAGAAGTCCTGACAACCGACCTAGTCATGATTGTGGTAATGTATTTAGAAGTCCTGCCAACCGACCTAGTCATGATTGTGGTAACGTATTTAGAAGTCCCACCAACCGACCTAGTCATGATTGTGGTAATGTATTTAGAAGTCCCACCAACCGACCTAGTCATGATTGTGGTAATGTATTTAGAAGTCCCACCAACCGACCTAGTCATGATAGTGGTAATGTATTTAGAAGTCCCACCAACCGAACTAGTCATGATTGTGGTAATGTATTTAGAAGTCCTACCAACCGACCTAGTCATGATTGTGGTAATGTATTTAGAAGTCCCACCAACCGACCTAGTCATGATTGTGGTAATGTATTTAGAAGTCCCACCAACCGACCTAGTCATGATTGTGGTAATGTATTTAGAAGTCCCACCAACTGACCTAGTCATGATAGTGGTAATGTATTTAGAAGTCCCACCAACCGACCTAGCCATGATTGTGGTAATGTATTTAGAAGTCCCAACAACCGACCTAGTCATGATTGTGGTAATGTATTTAGAAGTCCCACCAACCGACCAAGTCATGATTGTGGTAATGTATTTAGAAGTCCCACCAACAAACCTAGTCATGATTGTGGTAATGTATTTAGAAGTCCTGACAACCGACCTAGTCATGATTGTGGTAATGTATTTAGAAGTCCTGCCAACCGACCTAGTCATGATTGTGGTAACGTATTTAGAAGTCCCACCAACCGACCTAGTCATGATTGTGGTAATGTATTTAGAAGTCCCACCAACCGACCTAGTCATGATTGTGGTAATGTATTTAGAAGTCCCACCATCCGACCTAGTCATGATTGTGGTAATGTATTTAGAAGTCCCACCAACAAACCTAGTCATGATAGTGGTAATGTATTTAGAAGTCCCACCAACCGACCTAGTCATGATAGTGGTAATGTATTTAGAAGTCCTGACAACCAACCTAGTCATGATTGTGGTAATGTATTTAGAAGTCCCACCAACCAACCTAGTCATGATAGTGGTAATGTATTTAGAAGTCCCACCAACCAACCTAGTCATGATAGTGGTAATGTATTTAGAAATCCCGCCAACCAACCTAGTCATGATTGTGGTAATGTATTTAGAAATCCCGCCAACCGACCTAGTCATGATACTGGTAATGTATTTAGAAATCCCGCCAACCGACCTAGTCATGATTGTGGTAATGTATTTAGAAATCCCACCAACCGACCTAGTCATGATAGTGGTAATGTATTAAGAAGTCCTGACAACCGACCTAGTCATTATAGTGGTAATGTATTTAGAAGTCCTGACAACCGACCTAGTCATGATAGTGGTAATGTATTTAGAAGTCCCACCAACCGACCTAGTCATGATAGTGGTAATGTACTTTGAAGTCCTGACAACCAACCTAGTCATGATAGTGGTAATGTATTTAGAAGTCCTGACAACCGACCTAGTCATGATAGTGGTAATGTATTTAGAAGTCCTGACAACCGACCTAGTCATGATAGTGGTAATGTATTTAGAAGTCCCACCAACCGACCTAGTCATGATAGTGGTAATGTATTTAGAAGTCCTGACAACCGACCCAGTCATGATAGTGGTAATGTATTTAGAAGTCCTGACAACTGACCTAGTCATGATAGTGGTAATGTATTTAGAAGTCCTGACAACCGACCTAGTCATGATAGTGGTAATGTATTTAGAAGTCCTGACAACCGACCTAGTCATGATAGTGGTAATGTATTTAGAAGTCCTGACAACCGACCTAGTCATGATAGTGGTAATGTATTTAGAAGTCCCACCAACCGACCTAGTCATGATAGTGGTAATGTATTTAGAAGTCCTGACAACCGACCCAGTCATGATAGTGGTAATGTATTTAGAAGTCCTGACAACTGACCTAGTAATGATAGTGGTAATGTATTTAGAAGTCCCACCAACCGACCTAGTCATGATAGTGGTAATGTATTTAGAAGTCCTGACAACCGACCCAGTCATGATAGTGGTAATGTATTTAGAAGTCCTGACAACTGACCTAGTCATGATAGTGGTAATGTATTTCGAAGTCCTGACAACCGACCTAGTCATGATAGTGGTAATGTATTTAGAAGTCCCACCAACCGACCTAGTCATGATAGTGGTAAAGTATTTAGAAGTCCTGACAACCGACCTAGTCATGATAGTGGTAATGTATTTAGAAGTCCCACCAACCAACCTAGTCATGATAGTGGTAATGTATTTAGAAGTCCTGCCAACCGACCTAGTCATGATAGTGGTAATGTATTTAGAAGTCCCACCAACCGACCTAGTCATGATTGTGGTAATGTATTTAGAAGTCCAGACAACCGACCTAGTCATGATAGTGGTAATGTATTTAGAAGTCCCACCAACCAACCTAGTCATGATAGTGGTAATGTATTTAGAAGTCCTGACAACCGACCTAGTCATGATAGTGGTAATGTATTTAGAAGTCCTGACAACCGACCTAGTCATGATTGTGGTAATGCATTTAGAAGTCCCACCAACCGACCTAGTCATGATTGTGGTAATGCATTTAGAAGTCCCACCAACCAACCTAGTCATGATTGTGGTAATGCATTTAGAAGTCCCACCAACCGACCTAGTCATGATTGTGGTAATGCATTTAGAAGTCCCACCGACCGACCTAGTCATGATTGTGGTAATGTATTTAGAAGTCCCACCGACCGACCTAGTCATGATTGTGGTAATGTATTTAGAAGTCCCACCAACCGACCTAGTCATGATAGTGGTAATGTATTTAGAAGTCCCACCAACCAACCTAGTCATGATTGTGGTAATGTATTTAGAAGTCCTGACAACCGACCTAGTCATGATAGTGGTGATGTATTTAGAAGTCCCACCAACCGACCTAGTCATGATAGTGGTAATGTATTTAGAAGTCCTGACAACCGACCTAGTCATGATAGTGGTAATGTATTTAGAAGTCCTGACAACCGACCTAGTCATGATTGTGGTAATGTATTTAGAAGTCCCACCAACCGACCTAGTCATGATAGTGGTAATGTATTTAGAAGTCCCACCAACCGACCTAGTCATGATTGTGGTAATGTATTTAGAAGTCCCACCAACCGACCTAGTCATGATTGTGGTAATGTATTTAGAAGTCCCACCAACCGACCTAGTCATGATTGTGGTAATGTATTTAGAAGTCCCACCAACCGACCTAGTCATGATTGTGGTAATGTATTTAGAAGTCCCACCAACCGACCTAGTCATGATAGTGGTAATGTATTTAGAAGTCCCACCAACCGACCTAGTCATGATTGTGGTAATGTATTTAGAAGTCCCACCAACCGACCTAGTCATGATTGTGGTAATGTATTTAGAAGTCCCGCCAACCGACCTAGTCATGATTGTGGTAATGTATTTAGAAGTCCCGCCAACCGACCTAGTCATGATTGTGGTAATGCATTTAGAAGTCCCACCAACCAACCTAGTCATGATAGTGGTAATGTATTTAGAAGTCCCACCAACCGACCTAGTCATGATAGTGGTAATGTATTTAGAAGTCCTGCCAACCGACCTAGTCATGATAGTGGTAATGTATTTAGAAGTCCTGATAACCGACCCAGTCATGATAGTGGTAATGTATTTAGAAGTCCTGCCAACCGACCTAGTCATGATTGTGGTACTGTATTTAGAAGTCCTGACAACCGACCTAGTCATGATAGTGGTAATGTATTTAGAAGTCCTGACAACCGACCTAGTCATGATTGTGGTAATGTATTTAGAAGTCCCACCAACCGAACTAGTCATGATTGTGGTAATGTATTTAGAAGTCCTGACAACCGACCTAGTCATGATAGTGGTAATGTATTTAGAAGTCTTGACAACTGACCTAGTCATGATGGTGGTAATGTATTTCGAAGTCCTGACAACCGACCTAGTCATGATAGTGGTAATGTATTTAGAAGTCCCACCAACCGACCTAGTCATGATAGTGGTAAAGTATTTAGAAGTCCTGACAACCGACCTAGTCATGATAGTGGTAATGTATTTAGAAGTCCTGACAACCAACCTAGTCATGATAGTGGTAATGTATTTAGAAGTCCCACCAACCGACCTAGTCATGATAGTGGTAATGTATTTAGAAGTCCCACCAACCAACCTAGTCATGATAGTGGTAATGTATTTAGAAGTCCTGACAACCGACCTAGTCATGATAGTGGTAATGTATTTAGAAGTCCTGACAACCGACCTAGTCATGATTGTGGTAATGCATTTAGAAGTCCCACCAACCGACCTAGTCATGATTGTGGTAATGCATTTAGAAGTCCCACCGACCGACCTAGTCATGATTGTGGTAATGTATTTAGAAGTCCCACCAACCGACCTAGTCATGATAGTGGTAATGTATTTAGAAGTCCCACCAACCGACCTAGTCATGATTGTGGTAATGTATTTAGAAGTCCTGACAACCGACCTAGTCATGATAGTGGTAATGTATTTAGAAGTCCCACCAACCGACCTAGTCACGATAGTGGTAATGTATTTAGAAGTCCTGACAACCGACCTAGTCATGATAGTGGTAATGTATTTAGAAGTCCTGACAACCGACCTAGTCATGATTGTGGTAATGTATTTAGAAGTCCTGCCAACCGACCTAGTCATGATTGTGGTAATGTATTTAGAAGTCCCACCAACCGACCTAGTCATGATTGTGGTAATGTATTTAGAAGTCCCACCAACCGACCTAGTCATGATTGTGGTAATGTATTTAGAAGTCCCACCAACCGACCTAGTCATGATAGTGGTAATGTATTTAGAAGTCCCACCAACCGACCTAGTCATGATTGTGGTAATGTATTAAGAATTCCCACCAGCCCACCTAGTCATGATTGTGGTAATGTATTTAGAAGTCCCACCAACCGACCTAGTCATGATTGTGGTAATGTATTTAGAAGTCCCACCAACCGACCTAGTCATGATTGTGGTAATGTATTTAGAAGTCCCACCAACCGACCTAGTCATGATAGTGGTAATGTATTTAGAAGTCCCACCAACCGACCTAGTCATGATTGTGGTAATGTATTAAGAATTCCCACCAGCCCACCTAGTCATGATTGTGGTAATGTATTTAGAAGTCCCACCAACCGACCTAGTCATGATTGTGGTAATGTATTTAGAAGTCCCACCAACCGACCTAGTCATGATTGTGGTAATGTATTTAGAAGTCCCACCAACCGACCTAGTCATGATAGTGGTAATGTATTTAGAAGTCCCACCAACCGACCTAGTCATGATAGTGGTAATGTATTTAGAAGTCCCACCAACCAACCTAGTCATGATTGTGGTAATGTATTTAGAAGTCCCACCAACCGACCTAGTCATGATAGTGGTAATGTATTTAGAAGTCCCACCAACCGACCTAGTCATGATTGTGGTAATGTATTTAGAAGTCCCACCAACCGACCTAGTCATGATTGTGGTAATGTATTTAGAAGTCCTGCCAACCGACCTAGTCATGATTGTGGTAATGTATTTAGAAGTCCCACCAACCGACCTAGTCATGATTGTGGTAATGTATTCAGAAGTCCCACCAACCGACCTAGTCATGATTGTGGTAATGTATTTAGAAGTCCCACCAACCGACCTAGTCATGATTGTGGTAATGTATTTAGAAGTCCCACCAACCGACCTAGTCATGATTGTGGTAATGTATTTAGAAGTCCCACCAACCCCTCAGTATGAACATCGCCTTTCATCTTACCATCTTTGGCACCCATTAAATCATGAATATTCTATTGTTGTCCGACATCAAACTTGTCCTTGTCAATCACAAAGCTTCACAGAAACGCTTTCAATGCATTTATTCTGTGTATTTAAATGTATGTAGTTCTGTCCTTGAGCTGTTCTTGTCTATTGTCACAGAAATGCACACTGTCATTTCCTCTTTTTTTCTTGATTTTGACAGGTAAATAATTAAAGGCCCTTATATTTATCTTCAGCCAAAATAACTGTTGGGGAGCTTGAAAAAAGAGAGAGTGTGCGATGGTGTGACCACATCCAATGTGGATCAAAAAGATCTACTTTCTGAAGTCATCCTACAGAGGTTCACTCAGGTCAGCTGTTGTATTTCTTTACATGATCGGAAAGTGCAGATTCTAATGCTTCTATAGCGAAAGAAAACGAGGACAAAATACAACTTTGTTGTTATATGACAGTGGTTCAACATGGTCGTGACACTCAAATTGTTTGGAAAAATATATATTTCTGTTTTATTCTGGTATTTTCTATTTGATTCATTTTGACTTTAAACTTTAACCTGTTGACTGATCAGGGCAGAGGGATGTCGGCTAAGTGTGTCTCTTGTCTGTTTAATGAACAAAATAACAACTATTGATTTCATTTGCATGGCACAGCCACGGGCTGCACAGACTAATAACAAAGTTCACCTCAAAATATGCCATTCTATTCTTTAGAAAATACATTTTATTAGTCTTATGTTTCTTAGGACCTGAAAAAACAAATGAATAATGGATCATTTGTCTAGCCAGCTCATATAATATAATATAATAACCAGAACAATCTGACAAAGTTTTGAGTTGCCAACTTCTTATTCACCATAACAGGAAAATACAAGGATATTATTTACAAATGAATTACAAGTAGGCTAAGGCAAGCTGCTAACTTCCTGTTTTGAATGTGAAAAAATTAAAGCAGTGGAAGGTCTGAATTTAAACGAAGGAATCTAGAACGTGCAGCTGCCCGGTTACCACGACAACAGTTGCAACAACAGGGTCAAAGTTGATTGTCTCTTGCTCCTTCCTGGTAAAAGCAATGGCCATATAAAAAGTGAATACTGTCAAGAGAGGTAAAATTAGTTCCGTTTGAAAGAAACATTTCCCAACTGTTTTTACAGCCAACATGCCATGAATTCTACAGTATGTGAAAGAATGAAAACACACACACACATACACACACACATACACACACAATCCACAGGGAGCTTTTCAGGGCAGGAAGAGGTCAGAGCAGCAGCAACACTCTAAACATCGCAAACATGTTTAATCCCTTCCTCTCTCTCATTCTCCCTCTCAGTCTCTCCATTCTCCCTTTCTCTTTCACTCCTTCTTGAGTCATTCCATCTCATTTCAGCAACCCATGACACCCACCATCTCAGATTGTTCTGAAATTGTGTTTGTAGTTTGAAACAGGTAGGATTGGCATTCCTGAAACATTGTTTTGTTGAAATTACATTTTATCTCAATTTAATGTAATTTATAGGATTCAGATAATAAATAATAAATATAGTACCCAGCATCTGATTTAAGACATTAAGAATCCCCCCCAAAATTCTAAAACCAACCACGAACCCCCCCACACCCCGCGCCAATCCCACGCCAACAGCCAGTATACAGTATCAGTTCTCTGTGTTTGACAAATAGTATGAAGCTGCGACTTGGCGTTTACTGTTTCTCCATACTATGTAATGTATTCCTTCTGATTCTGTTTTTTTCTTATGTTATGGTTTCTAATGGTCTTCAATGGTAAAAGTACCAAACACACACTGTATAGTGTTTTGCAATTGTAATGGTATTGGGTTGTGTTGTGTTTAATGTTATATGTCACTAATCACAATACATATAGAGCTCATCCCTGATCATTTTATTGAAAAACATATGACTGCCATGCAATTCATTATTTCATTAGGGTTGGCACAACCTTTTAGTCCCTGGCCCACTTCTCCATCTATGTTTTGGGCTTGTAGGAAAAGTCTTCATATTCAGAGAGCAGCCACTTGTTGGACTAGTCAAGGATAGTTGGGTTGCTCCTGAGTGGCGCAGCGGTCTAAGTCACTGCATTGCAGTGTTGCGGTGTCACTACAGCCTGGGGTTTGGGAATACATTCAGTTTTTTTTTTTTTTTTGCGGCAACAAGACATTATGTGCTTTGCCTTGGGAACAAGTATGACTGCAGATGTGCACAATTAGCCAAAGATCAATGCCAGTAAGCAAACAAATTGCTGTCAATGTTTGCAGGGGTAGCCTTCATCAATTCGGCCAACTGGCTGTGACCGGGAGTCCCATAAGGCGGCGCGCAATTGGTCCAGTGTCGTCCGGTTTAGGGGAGGGTTTAGCTGGGGGGGGGGCTTTACTTGGCTCATTGCGCTCTAGCGACTCTTTGCGGCAGGCCAGGTGCCTGCAAGCTGACTTTTGTCGTCAGTTGAATGGTGTTTCCTCTGACACTTTGGTTCGGCTTCCGGATTTAGCAAGCAGGTGTAAAGGAGCAAAGGCTTGGTGGGTCATGTTTCTGAGGACGCATGACTCAACCTTCGCCTCTCCCGAGCCCGTTGGGGAGTGGCAGCGATGAGACAAGATCACAATTGGATACCATGAAACTGTGAGTAAACAACACAATTTATTTTCATAATGAGAGAGATCTATTGGTGTTCTACCCAAAGTTGCAAATGAAATGTTGTGATCTAGTTAATAAACGCAAGAGACCAGCAAAATTGATAAAGAATGTGGCGGTATAGCAGGAACAGCACCATCTAGTGGAACTTTCACAGTAGTTCATGCTGAACAATGCAAGCGACTTCAATGGCTAATTTCTCTGAACATGGAAAAAAAAAATGCCTTTTGAGGTGGAAATACACTCCTCTTGCGGCCTCGATCCACTGTCTCTGTAATTTATCTCACTGTCTCGCCAAGTCCCATTCCAGCCTGTTAAATCTGACACCAGACCTGTTAACACTGAAACCCCAATGACTCCACCACACTCACCTTGTCCTCCAAAGCTGCTCCCAGATCAGTGCTTCCATGCTGGTTGTTGCCGCCGTTCAGCAGCTCTCTCCTCCGCTCCCTCTCTCTTTGGCTGATGTGTTTTGTCTTGCACGGCCGCTTGCCCTTGGGTTTGTCCGTGTCGCTATGACGACGGGGCTTGAGAGAGGCAGTGTCTTTGGTGGGGGGCTCAGGGGCTGAGGGGGGGAGGCACTGACCCTCAGTTTTCACCCCCAGCCCTCCTCTCCTAGGCTCCTTGGATCCCCAGTCACATCCTTGCCCCACGAGGGGCCCCTGGGGGGCAGATCTGTCCCTCTGCTGGGTTGAAGGGAGCAGTCCAACTACAGGACAGAGAGAGCGGGAGAGAATGAATACAAGTTTAGAAAAGAAGAGAATGACATTCACTGTGAACTTTATAAAAAAAACAGCAGAAAAGGGGAGAAAAATAGAAACAAAGAGTCTGAAAACTAATATAGAGACAGAGGAAGAGAAAGAGAGAGACTGAAAGATAGGGGTGTGGAGGTAAAGAGAGAGAGACTGAAGGACAGGGGTGTGGAGGTAAAGAGAGAGAGACTGAAGGATAGGGGTGCAGAGGTAAAGAGAGAGACTGAAGGACAGGGGTGTGGAGGTAAAGAGAGAGAGACTGAAGGATAGGGGTGCGGAGGTAAAGAGAGAGACTGATGGATAGGGGTGCGGAGGTAAACAGAGAGACTGAAGGACAGGGGTGTGGAGGTAAAGAGAGAGAGACTGAAGGACAGGGGTGTGGAGGTAAAGAGAGAGAGACTGAAGGACAGGGGTGCAGAGGTAAAGAGAGAGAGACTGAAGGACAGGGGTGTGGAAGTAAAGAGAGAGAGACTGAAGGACAGGGGTGTGGAGGTAAAGAGAGAGAGACTGAAGGACAGGGGTACGGAGATAAAGAGAGAGAGACTGAAGGACAGGGGTGCGGAGGTAAAGAGAGAGAGACTGAAGGACAGGGGTGCGGAGGTAAAGAGAGAGAGACTGAAGGACAGGGGTGCGGAGGTAAAGAGAGAGAGACTGAAGGATAGGGGTGCAGAGGGAAAGAGAGAGACTGAAGGACAGGGGTGTGGCGGTAAAGAGAGAGAGACTGAAGGACAGGGGTGTGGAGGTAAAGAGAGAGAGACTGAAGAACAGGGGTGCGGAGGTAAAGAGAGAGAGACAGAAGGACAGGGGTGCGGAGGTAGGAGAGAGAGACTGAAGAACAGGGGTGCGGAGGTAAAGAGAGAGAGACTGAATGACAGGGGTGCGGAGGTAAAGAGAGGGAGACTGAAGGACAGGGGTGCGGGGGTAAAGAGAGAGAGACTGAAGGACAGGGGTACGGAGGTAAAGAGAGAGAGACTGAAGGACAGGGGTGCGGAGGTAAAGAGAGAGAGACTGAAGAACAGGGGTGTGGAGGTAAAGAGAGAGAGACTGAAGGATAGGGGTGCGGAGGGAAAGAGAGAGAGACTAAAGGATAGGGGTGCGGAGGGAAAGAGAGAGAGACTGAAGGACAGGGGTGTGGAGGTAAAGAGAGAGACTGAAGGATAGGGGTGCGGAGGGAAAGAGAGAGACTGAAGGACAGGGGTGTGGAGGTAAAGAGAGAGACTGAAGGATAGGGGTGTGGAGGTAAAGAGAGAGACTGAAGGACAGGGGTGCGGAGGGAAAGAGAGAGACTGAAGGATAGGGGTGTGGAGGGAAAGAGAGAGACTGAAGGATAGGGGTGCGGAGGGAAAGAGAGAGACTGAAGGACAGGGGTGTGGAGGTAAAGAGAGAGACTGAAGGATAGGGGTGCGGAGGGAAAGAGAGAGACTAAAGGACAGGGGTGCGGAGGCAAGCTCGACTAGCTCTCTACGTCTGCTGATTTATTAATGAGGATGAACATCTCTGTCTGGGAGCGCGCACACATACACACAAACACATTGTAGAGGCACTCTCAGTTTGAGTAATGAGTAAATGCAATTCCCACTGTCTTTTATCAACCTCACACACACAGTGAAGAAGTACCCATTATTGACATTTTAAAAAATGTCCATGAAATTACAATAGCTGGAGGGTGGGGGTGGTTGGCCTACAAGTCTAAATATTGTATTCCCTGGACACACATAAACACACACACTGTCTCTTAAAGCTCCCCCCAATACACTCACACGTACATACATCAGTCACACCCACACCCGCATACACACACTCACCCGTACACACAGTGGTGGAATATTACGCCTCATTAACCCAAGACAGTGGTTGCCATAGTGCTGTCATTGAATAGGTGGGAGGAGGGCGACGCTTCACTGTCAATCATACTCTGTGGTTACCACGGAATCATCAAGCCAGCAGGTAATACCCTTTCTTAATCTCCTTATTTAATCCCTCTCTCTTTCTAAGTCTATTCATCTCTCACTTTCTCAGCTGTGGTGTGAGCACAGGGAAAGCCCTAGTTTGACACTCTCTCTGTCTTTCTCTCTCTCTTTGTTTCTCTCTCTCTCTCTATTTGACTGGCCTTGAAGGGAAACAGTCATTCATCACACGTTAGTCACACTACACCTGCCCCCATATTTCTAAATGGCATGTGCACGTGCTCTCACTCACTCACACAGCACACACAGACACACACACACACACACACAGAGATCTTCCTGCTACGCCAGCATGTCTGTGCCAGTTACCAGTTAATCGGACTATTCTCTCATCATTCATTTGTTTGATTGACTTTCTGTGTTGTTATCTGGTGTTGGTGGGCCATGTTGACCTGTTTTACTGATCATCCTCAATCACCATGATCAATAAACATTTTCCTTAAGTGTACTTTTAACAGAGATGAGATTTACTTCAAGATGCATTCACATAACTTACACATGTCAAGAGGTTTCAGATCTACACAAGTGCCTCGGGAGGAGGGGTTAGGGTTTGTTCTGGACAGGGCCTAACTATACTGGCGCATTAAGCAAATGCCGTAGAGATATCCCTTATTGAGACAGCGGTTAGGGTGTTGGTCATTGGTGCTGGTTACAACACACCTATCTGATCGAATTAAAATAAGTATTTTAACTGAAAGATGGAAATCAGTAGAATTCCCGATAGCTGAGCAGCTACAAGACGACTCTCTAGCATATTTTATATATCATGTAGAACAAACGTGTCTCTGATTAGGAATCACTCACATCGCAGTTCTATCTGGAACATTCCAACATGTTGCCAGAACATGGCTCAGGTGCTGGTGTTGCTTCTGACACAAATATACCTCGGTTGCCATGTTCTCAGAATGTCAGAAATGTGTATATTTACAGGAGCCGGTCTTCACTTTCTCACATTTGCCATTTAAGCAATGATTGTGCCAGTTATACCAAGATAATGCACAACACAGAGTTCCACCTCCAAGTTTAAATGTGGAAAAACAGACAAGTTGCAACAGAATCACTTGACCTACACGGTATGTGTGGATTTCAAGAAGACAATGGAGAAATGCTCAGCTACAGTACATGAATGAGCACATACGGAACGTTTTGGAGCGATAGTGGAAATGTGATTATAATTTGTGCACAAGGCGTAATCCTACACATTCCCACCTTCTAATGAGAAACTCCTTTTATTTAGATCAGGTCTGTTGTAACTGTAGCCAAATCACGGCATCAAAATATATTGCTATGAATGTGACAGTAGTGTAACTCCCCTAGCAGGTCTCAAACCCAAGCCACTAGCACCAATGACAAATTCCCTTACCACTGCACCTATAAGGGATATCCCTCAGGCACGTGGTTATTGGGCCAGTATAGTTATGTCCTGTCCAGAACAAACCCCCCTTCCCTAGGCACTTGTGTAGATCGGAAACCACTTGATACGTTTAACCAATAGGGTGAATGCACTCTGAAGTAAATCTCAGCTCTGGTAAAAGTACACTCAAGAAAATATTTGATTGAGCATAATGATTCAGGAGTATCATTAAAACAGGTTAATATGGCCCAGCAACATTAGACAACTAGACAGAAAGCCCTTCAATTACTGAAATAAGGGAATAAAATCAATGATGAGAGAATAATCAGATTTATTGATACCTGACACGGACACGGAGATGTAGCAGGAAGATCAGAATAACGTGAACCAAGAGGCTGTGTGTTCAAATCCCAGGTGAGGAAATGTTGAATAATAATGACTGAATAATTGAACATGCACAATGTAATCCTGTGTGTGAAATATCTAAGTTGAAAACACTATCTCCAAAGCACTGTGTGAGTATCCCAAACAGACAAAGACCTGTGAATGAATCAGTGGTTCACTAATCAGGGCATTGATTAGCTTAGCAACAAGATGTGATGTGTAATGATTTTTTGGGGGGGAGGCACAAAAGTTTTTGCAACATTCCTATAAAAACATGAGTTAGTGACCTAATGATACTCTTAAAGGAACGTTCTCTAACGTTATGGGAACGTTCTCTAACGTTATGGGAACGTTTGTTGTTAGCTGGTAGAGTCTTAACCACAGACACAGCCTCTCTAACACTCTAAACACTCTAAATACCTTCACAGGACCCCTGGAGCCAGCAGGAAGTGTCCTCCTATGTCACTTCCTGTCCACTCTGCAGGGAAAGCGCCTGATCCCAGGCAGGCTGACTACACCACTAATGTAGAGAGGAAATGACATCACAAAGCACAGGGATATTGAAGGCTAAACCATAGAGAGCCTAGATGAACACTTCTGTCAGAGAGGAGATGTTGAGGAGATACGAAGGACACAACAAAAGATATAGAACAGCGTATTGCACAGTAAACACTGCTCCATACTGTACATAGCAGCAGTAAAAGCCCACTACCACTGGCGACAAGGCTACAGGACAACCCCACAGAGTCAATCAGAATCAGACAACTCAGACAGACAGACAGACAGACTACCTCGTTTAGCGTCTCCATTAGCCAGCATCTCTCTGGCCCAGCTCTTTGTGATCTCTGGCTTCTGTGACAGAGGTTTCACTTCCGAATCAACCTTGAACTTCCTGTCCCGAGGGGGCGGAGCATGGGCTGGGTTCCAGGTTGGGGTCGGGGGGAGGGTCCGGGGCAGGAAGGAGGGGCTGTGATGTGATAACCATGTCCTCTCCTCTTTGACCTCTGGCCTCTCGGGGGAGGAAGAGGTGGGCTTGCGGAGGCGGAGCCCCTTCAGCTCGATACACACCTTCAGCTTCCTCACCTCTTCATCATCATCATCATCATTAGTAGTAGGAGCCGTAGGTTGCTCACTGCCCCACAGCACGCACGCATCTACCGACCCAGAGAGTGGACGTTAGTGGAGAACACACACACACAATAGGACACATACAGACACACTGACACTTACAGACACAGGAGCACAACATAAACAGACACACACATGCATGGACACACATACACACATAGAGACAAAAAAGACACAAAGGCAAACATGGTGCCCACTCTCACAAGCTGATGAGCTGTAAAGCCTCATGTAAGCTTCACTTTAAGCATAGGAAAGCCTCTGTGTGTGTGTGTGTGTGTGTGTGTGTGTGTGTGTGTGTGTGTGTGTGTGTGTGTGTGTGTGTGTGTGTGTGTGTGTGTGTGTGTGTGTGTGTGTGTGTGTGTGTGTGTGTGTGTGTGTAAGAGAGAGACAGAGAGAGAGAAAGGGAGAGAGGGGGGAAGGAGAGAGGAGTAGGGGGGGGGTTCTCAAATGCCCCAGGGAGGACTAGCCCTCTCGTCTGCCAGCACTGGGAGAGCGAGTGCAACCACATGCCAAAAGAAAAGGGAGAAAAGAACAGAAACCCAAACACACAAGGGAAGAAAGAAAGGATCTGAAAAGAAAAGAGCAGCTTTGAAGAAGGTGGCAGAGGAACGGCGCAGCTGAAAGAAAAGAGAGAATGGCTGTCCTGCTCCCTCCCTTCTCCCCACTCAAAGACAGGATTAAACACTCCTCTCTCTCCTCTTGTGCATCCTCTCTCTCGCTCTCTATCTTCGCTAAACTGGCTGCCACACAGCGAGAAGGATGGGACAGAGAGAAAGAGAAATGAAGTACAGTAGTTGTGGGAGGAAAAGGTGAGAGGGTTGGAACAGACAGAGGGGGGAAAGAAGGAGGGAACAGAAATGGTAGGGGAGAGAGAGCCAGACAGAGCGAGATTGAACATCTATGGTGATGAGGCAAAGAGAGAGGGGTGAGAGGAGGGACCGAGAGAGAGCGGTGAGAGGAGGGACAGAGAGAGAGCGGTGAGAGGAGGGACAGAGAGAGAGCGGTGAGAGGAGGGACCGAGAGAGAGCGGTGAGAGGAGGGACAGAGAGAGAGGGATGAGAGAAGGGACAGAGAGAGAGGGATGAGAGGAGGGACAGAGAGAGAGCGGTGAGAGGAGGGACAGAGAGAGGGATGAGAGGAGGGACAGAGAGAGAGGGATGAGAGGAGGGTCAGAGAGAGGGATGAGAGGAGGGACAGAGAGAGAGAGCGGTGAGAGGAGGGACCGAGAGAGAGCGATGAGAGGAGGGACCGAGAGAGAGGGTTGAGAGAAGGGACAGAGAGAGAGGGATGAGAGGAGGGACAGAGAGAGAGCGGTGAGAGGAGGGACAGAGAGAGGGATGAGAGGAGGGACAGAGAGAGAGGGATGAGAGGAGGGTCAGAGAGAGGGATGAGAGGAGGGACAGAGAGAGAGAGCGGTGAGAGGAGGGACAGAGAGAGGGATGAGAGGAGGGACAGAGAGAGAGGGATGAGAGGAGGGTCAGAGAGAGGGATGAGAGAAGGGACAGAGAGAGAGGGAAGAGAGGAGGGACAGAGAGAGAGCGGTGAGAGGAGGGACAGAGAGAGGGATGAGAGGAGGGACAGAGAGAGAGGGATGAGAGGAGGGTCAGAGAGAGGGATGAGAGGAGGGACAGAGAGAGAGAGCGGTGAGAGGAGGGACAGAGAGAGGGATGAGAGGAGGGACAGAGAGAGAGGGATGAGAGGAGGGTCAGAGAGAGGGATGAGAGGAGGGACAGAGAGAGAGAGCGGTGAGAGGAGGGACAGAGAGAGAGAGGTGAGAGGAGGGACAGAGAGAGAGCGGTGAGAGGAGGGAGAGAGAGAGAGGGATGAGAGGAGGGACAGAGAGAGAGCAGTGAGAAGAGGGAGAGAGAGAGAGGGGTGAGAGGAGGGACAGAGAGAGAGCAGTGAGAGGAGGGAGAGAGAGAGGTGAGAGGAGGGACAGAGAGAGAGAGGTGAGAGGAGGGACAGAGAGCGGTGAGAGGAGGGAGAGAGAGAGGGATGAGAGGAGGGACAGAGAGAGAGAGCGGTGAGAGGAGGGAGAGAGAGAGCGGTGAGAGGAGGGACAGCGAGAGAGCGGTGAGAGGAGGGACAGAGAGCGGTGAGAGGAGGGAGAGAGAGAGGGATGAGAGGAGGGACAGAGAGAGAGAGAGCGGTGAGAGGAGGGAGAGAGAGAGCGGTGAGAGTAGGGACAGAGAGAGAGCGGTGAGAGGAGGGACAGAGAGAGAGGGATGAGAGGAGGGACAGAGAGAACGGTGAGAGGAGGGACAGAGAAAGAGAGCGGTGAGAGGAGGGACAGAGAGAGAGAGCGGTGAGAGGAGGGACAGAGAGAGGGGGATGAGAGGAGGGACAGAGAGAGGGGGATGAGAGGAGGGACAGAGAGAGAGGGGTGAGAGGAGGGACAGAGAGAGAGGGGTGAGTGGAGGGACAGAGAGAGAGCGGTGAGAGGAGGGACAGAGAGAGAGCGGTGAGAGGAGGGACAGAGAGAGAGATCAGTGAGAAGAGGGATAGAGAGAGAGGGATGAGAGGAGGGACAGAGAGAGAGGGGTGAGAGGAGGGACAGAGAGAGAGAGGGGTGAGAGGAGGGACAGAGAGAGAGGGATGAGAGGAGGGACAGAGAGAGAGAGCAGTGAGAGGAGGGACAGAGAGAGAGAGGGGTGAGAGGAGGGACAGAGAGAGAGCGGTGAGAGGAGGGACAGAGAGAGAGGGGTGAGAGGAGGGACAGAGAGAGAGAGGTGAGAGGAGGGACAGAGAGAGAGAGGTGAGAGGAGGGACAGAGAGAGAGCGGTGAGAGGAGGGACAGAGAGAGAGCAGTGAGAGGAGGGACAGAGAGAGAGAGGGGTGAGAGGAGGGACAGAGAGAGAGCGGTGAGAGGAGGGACAGAGAGAGAGGGGTGAGAGGAGGGACAGAGAGAGAGAGGTGAGAGGAGGGACAGAGAGAGAGAGGTGAGAGGAGGGACAGAGAGAGAGAGGGGTGAGAGGAGGGTCAGAGAGAGAGCGGTGAGAGGAGGGACAGAGAGAGGGATGAGAGGAGGGACAGAGAGAGAGCGGTGAGAGGAGGGACAGAGAGAGAGGGGTGAGAGGAGGGACAGAGAGAGAGATCTGTGAGAAGAGGGATAGAGAGAGAGGGATGAGAGGAGGGACAGAGGGAGAGAGCAGTGAGAGGAGGGACAGAGAGAGAGCGGTGAGATGAGGGACAGAGAGAGAGGGGTGAGAGGAGGGACAGAGAGAGAGTGGTGAGAGGAGGGACAGAGAGAGAGGGGTGAGAGGAGGGACAGAGAGAGAGGGATGAGAGGAGGGACAGAGAGAGAGAGGGGTGAGAGGAGGGACAGAGAGAGAGGGATGAGAGGAGGGACAGAGAGAGAGATCAGTGAGAAGAGGGACAGAGAGAAAGATGAGAGGAGGGACAGAGAGAGAGCGGTGAGAGGAGGGACAGAGAGAGAGGGATGAGAGGAGGGACAGAGAGAGAGATCATTGAGAGGAGGGACAGAGAGAGAGGGATGAGAGGAGGGACAGAGAGAGAGGGGTGAGAGGAGGGACAGAGAGAGAGAGGGGTGAGAGGCGGGACAGAGAGAGAGAGCGGTGAGAGGAGGGACAGAGCGAGAGCGTGAGAGGAGGGACAGAGAGAGAGATCAGTGAGAAGAGTGATAGAGAGAGAGGGATGAGAGGAGGGACAGAGAGAGAGGGGTGAGAGGAGGGACAGGGAGAGAGAGGGGTGAGAGGAGGGACAGAGAGAGAGGGATGAGAGGAGGGACAGAGAGAGAGAGCAGTAAGAGGAGGGACAGAGAGAGAGAGGGGTGAGAGGAGGGACAGAGAGAGAGCGGTGAGAGGAGGGACAGAGAGAGGGGGTGAGAGGAGGGACAGAGAGAGAGAGGTGAGAGGAGGGACAGAGAGAGAGAGGTGAGAGGAGGGACAGAGAGAGAGGGGGGTGAGAGGAGGGTCAGAGAGAGAGCGGTGAGAGGAGGGACAGAGAGAGGGATGAGAGGAGGGACAGAGAGAGAGCGGTGAGAGGAGGGACAGAGAGAGAGGGTTGAGAGGAGGGACAGAGAGAGAGATCTGTGAGAAGAGGGATAGAGAGAGAGGGATGAGAGGAGGGACAGAGGGAGAGAGCAGTGAGAGGAGGGACAGAGAGAGAGCGGTGAGATGAGGGACAGAGAGAGAGGGGTGAGAGGAGGGACAGAGAGAGAGCGGTGAGAGGAGGGACAGAGAGAGAGGGGTGAGAGGAGGGACAGAGAGAGAGGGATGAGAGGAGGGACAGAGAGAGAGAGGGGTGAGAGGAGGGACAGAGAGAGAGGGGTGAGAGGAGGGACAGAGAGAGAGATCAGTGAGAAGAGGGACAGAGAGAAAGATGAGAGGAGGGACAGAGAGAGAGGGATGAGAGGAGGGACAGAGAGAGAGATCAGTGAGAGGAGGGACAGAGAGAGAGGGATGAGAGGAGGGACAGAGAGAGAGGGGTGAGAGGAGGGACAGAGAGAGAGAGGGGTGAGAGGCGGGACAGAGAGAGAGAGCGGTGAGAGGAGGGACAGAGAGAGAGAGGGGTGAGAGGAGGGACAGAGAGAGAGGGATAAGCGGAGGGACAGAGAGAGAGGAATGAGAGGAGGGACAGAGAAAGAGAGCGGTGAGAGGAGGGACAGAGAGAGAGAGCGGTGAGAGGAGGGACAGAGAGAGGGGGATGAGAGGAGGGACAGAGAGAGAGATAAGTGAGAAGAGGGACAGAGAGAGAGGGATGAGAGGAGGGACAGAGAGAGAGGGGTGAGAGGAGGGACAGAGAGAGAGGGGGGTGAGAGGAGGGACAGAGAGAGAGAGGTGAGAGGAGGGACAGAGAGAGGGGGATGAGAGGAGGGACAGAGAGAGAGATAAGTGAGAAGAGGGACAGAGAGAGAGGGATGAGAGGAGGGACAGAGAGAGAGAGGGATGAGAGGAGGGACAGAGAGAGAGCGGTGAGAGGAGGGACAGAGAGAGAGGGGTGAGAGGAGGGACAGAGAGAGAGATCTGTGAGAAGAGGGATAGAGAGAGAGGGATGAGAGGAGGGACAGAGGGAGAGAGCAGTGAGAGGAGGGACAGAGAGAGAGCGGTGAGATGAGGGACAGAGAGAGAGGGGTGAGAGGAGGGACAGAGAGAGAGCGGTGAGAGGAGGGACAGAGAGAGAGGGGTGAGAGGAGGGACAGAGAGAGAGAGGGATGAGAGGAGGGACAGAGAGAGAGAGGGGTGAGAGGAGGGACAGAGAGAGAGGGGTGAGAGGAGGGACAGAGAGAGAGATCAGTGAGAAGAGGGACAGAGAGAAAGATGAGAGGAGGGACAGAGAGAGAGGGATGAGAGGAGGGACAGAGAGAGAGATCAGTGAGAGGAGGGACAGAGAGAGGGATGAGAGGAGGGACAGAGAGAGAGGGGTGAGAGGAGGGACAGAGAGAGAGAGGGGTGAGAGGCGGGACAGAGAGAGAGGGGTGATGAGGGACCGAGAGAGAGGGGTGAGAGGAGGGACAGAGAGAGAGGGATAAGAGGAGGGACAGAGAGAGAGGAATGAGAGGAGGGACAGAGAAAGAGAGCGGTGAGAGGAGGGACAGAGAGAGAGAGCGGTGAGAGGAGGGACAGAGAGAGGGGGATGAGAGGAGGGACAGAGAGAGAGATAAGTGAGAAGAGGGACAGAGAGAGAGGGATGAGAGGAGGGACAGAGAGAGAGGGGTGAGAGGAGGGACAGAGAGAGAGGGGGGTGAGAGGAGGGACAGAGAGAGAGAGGTGAGAGGAGGGACAGAGAGAGGGGGATGAGAGGAGGGACAGAGAGAGAGATAAGTGAGAAGAGGGACAGAGAGAGAGGGATGAGAGGAGGGACAGAGAGAGAGGGGTGAGAGGATGGACAGAGAGAGAGGGGGGTGAGAGGAGGGACAGAGAGAGAGAGGGATGAGAGGAGGGACAGAGAGAGAGAGCAGTGAGAGGAGGGACAGAGAGAGAGCGGTGACATGAGGGACAGAGAGAGAGAGGGGTGAGAGGAGGGACAGAGAGAGAGCGGTGAGAGGAGGGACAGAGAGAGAGGGGTGAGAGGAGGGACAGAGAGAGAGGGTTGAGAGGAGGGACAGAGAGAGAGAGGGGTGAGAAGAGGGTCAGAGAGAGAGCGGTGAGAGGAGGGACAGAGAGAGAGGGATGAGAGTAGGGACAGAGAGAGAGGGATTAGAGGAGGGACAGAGAGAGAGGGATGAGAGGAGGGACAGAGAGAGCGGTGAGAGGAGGGACAGAGAGAGAGAGAGCGGTGAGGAGGGACAGAGAGAGAGGGGTGAGAGGAGGGACAGAGAGAGAGCGATGAGAGGAGGGACAGAGAGAGAGCGGTGAGGAGGGACAGAGAGAGAGGGGTGAGGAGGGACAGAGAGAGAGCGGGGTGAGAGGAGGGACAGAGAGAGAGGGGTGAGGAGGGACAGAGAGAGAGTGGTGAGGAGGGACAGAGAGAGAGCGGTGAGGAGGGACAGAGAGAGAGTGGTGAGAGAGAGAGGGGTGAGAGGAGGGACAGAGAGAGAGGGGTGATGAGGGACCGAGAGAGAGGGGTGAGAGGAGGGACAGAGAGAGAGCGGTGAGGAGGGACAGAGAGAGAGCAGTGAGGAGGGACAGAGAGAGAGGGGTGAGAGGAGGGACAGAGAGAGAGCGGTGAGAGGAGGGACAGAGAGAGAGGGGTGAGAGGAGGGTCAGAGAGAGAGAGGTGAGGAGGGACAGAGAGAGAGGGGTGATGAGGGACCGAGAGAGAGGGGTGAGAGGAGGGACAGAGAGAGAGCGGTGAGGAGGGACAGAGAGAGAGCAGTGAGGAGGGACAGAGAGAGAGGGGTGAGAGGAAGGACAGAGAGAGAGCGGTGAGAGGAGGGACAGAGAGAGAGGGGTGAGAGGAGGGTCAGAGAGAGAGAGGTGAGGAGGGACAGAGAGAGAGGGATGAGAGGAGGGACAGAGAGAGAGCGGTGAGAGGAGGGACAGAGAGAGAGGGGTGAGAGGAGGGACAGAGAGAGAGAGAGGGATGAGAGGAGGGACAGAGAGAGAGAGGGGTGAGAGGAGGGACAGAGAGAGAGCGGTGAGAGGAGGGACAGAGAGAGAGGGGTGAGAGGAGGGACAGAGAGAGAGAGGGATGAGAGGAGGGACAGAGAGAGAGAGGGGTGAGAGGAGGGACAGAGAGAGAGGGGTGAGAGGAGGGACAGAGAGAGAGATCAGTGAGAAGAGGGACAGAGAGAAAGATGAGAGGAGGGACAGAGAGAGAGGGATGAGAGGAGGGACAGAGAGAGAGATCAGTGAGAGGAGGGACAGAGAGAGGGATGAGAGGAGGGACAGAGAGAGAGGGGTGAGAGGAGGGACAGAGAGAGAGAGGGGTGAGAGGCGGGACAGAGAGAGAGGGGTGATGAGGGACCGAGAGAGAGGGGTGAGAGGAGGGACAGAGAGAGAGGGATAAGAGGAGGGACAGAGAGAGAGGAATGAGAGGAGGGACAGAGAAAGAGAGCGGTGAGAGGAGGGACAGAGAGAGAGAGCGGTGAGAGGAGGGACAGAGAGAGGGGGATGAGAGGAGGGACAGAGAGAGAGATAAGTGAGAAGAGGGACAGAGAGAGAGGGATGAGAGGAGGGACAGAGAGAGAGGGGTGAGAGGAGGGACAGAGAGAGAGGGGGGTGAGAGGAGGGACAGAGAGAGAGAGGTGAGAGGAGGGACAGAGAGAGGGGGATGAGAGGAGGGACAGAGAGAGAGATAAGTGAGAAGAGGGACAGAGAGAGAGGGATGAGAGGAGGGACAGAGAGAGAGGGGTGAGAGGATGGACAGAGAGAGAGGGGGGTGAGAGGAGGGACAGAGAGAGAGAGGGATGAGAGGAGGGACAGAGAGAGAGAGCAGTGAGAGGAGGGACAGAGAGAGAGCGGTGACATGAGGGACAGAGAGAGAGAGGGGTGAGAGGAGGGACAGAGAGAGAGCGGTGAGAGGAGGGACAGAGAGAGAGGGGTGAGAGGAGGGACAGAGAGAGAGGGTTGAGAGGAGGGACAGAGAGAGAGAGAGGGGTGAGAAGAGGGTCAGAGAGAGAGCGGTGAGAGGAGGGACAGAGAGAGAGGGATGAGAGTAGGGACAGAGAGAGAGGGATTAGAGGAGGGACAGAGAGAGAGGGATGAGAGGAGGGACAGAGAGAGCGGTGAGAGGAGGGACAGAGAGAGAGAGAGCGGTGAGGAGGGACAGAGAGAGAGGGGTGAGAGGAGGGACAGAGAGAGAGCGATGAGAGGAGGGACAGAGAGAGAGCGGTGAGGAGGGACAGAGAGAGAGGGGTGAGGAGGGACAGAGAGAGAGCGGGGTGAGAGGAGGGACAGAGAGAGAGGGGTGAGGAGGGACAGAGAGAGAGTGGTGAGGAGGGACAGAGAGAGAGCGGTGAGGAGGGACAGAGAGAGAGCGGTGAGAGAGAGAGGGGTGAGAGGAGGGACAGAGAGAGAGGGGTGATGAGGGACCGAGAGAGAGGGGTGAGAGGAGGGACAGAGAGAGAGCGGTGAGGAGGGACAGAGAGAGAGCAGTGAGGAGGGACAGAGAGAGAGGGGTGAGAGGAGGGACAGAGAGAGAGCGGTGAGAGGAGGGACAGAGAGAGAGGGGTGAGAGGAGGGTCAGAGAGAGAGAGGTGAGGAGGGACAGAGAGAGAGGGGTGATGAGGGACCGAGAGAGAGGGGTGAGAGGAGGGACAGAGAGAGAGCGGTGAGGAGGGACAGAGAGAGAGCAGTGAGGAGGGACAGAGAGAGAGGGGTGAGAGGAGGGACAGAGAGAGAGCGGTGAGAGGAGGGACAGAGAGAGAGGGGTGAGAGGAGGGTCAGAGAGAGAGAGGTGAGGAGGGACAGAGAGAGAGGGATGAGAGGAGGGACAGAGAGAGAGGGATGAGAGGAGGGACAGAGAGAGAGGGATGAGAGGAGGGACAGAGAGAGAGAGAGCGGTGAGAGGAGGGACAGAGAGAGAGATCAGTGAGAGGAGGGACAGAGAGAGAACGGTGAGAGGAGGGACAGAGAGAGAGAGCGGTGAGAGGAGGGACAGAGAGAGAGATCAGTGAGAGGAGGGACAGAGAGAGAGATCAGTGAGAGGAGGGACAGAGAGAGAGGGATGAGAGGAGGGACAGAGAGAGAGGGATGAGAGGAGGGACAGAGAGAGAGGGATGAGAGCAGGGACAGAGAGAGAGGGGTGAGAGGAGGGTCAGAGAGAGAGCGGTGAGAGGAGGGACAGAGAGAGAGGGATGAGAGGAGGGACAGAGAGAGAGGGTTGAGAGGAGGGACAGAGAGAGAGAGGGGTGAGAGGAGGGTCAGAGAGAGAGCGGTGAGAGGAGGGACAGAGAGAGGGATGAGAGGAGGGACAGAGAGAGAGCGGTGAGAGGAGGGACATAGAGAGAGGGATGAGAGTAGGGACAGAGGGAGAGGGATTAGAGGAGGGACAGAGAGAGAGGGATGAGAGGAGGGACAGAGAGAGCGGTGAGAGGAGGGACAGAGAGAGAGCGGTGAGGAGGGACAGAGAGAGAGGGGTGAGAGGAGGGACAGAGAGAGAGCGGTGAGAGGAGGGACAGAGAGAGAGCGTTGAGGAGGGACAGAGAGAGAGGGGTGAGGAGGGACAGAGAGAGAGCGGTGAGAGGAGGGACAGAGAGAGAGGGGTGAGAGGAGGGACAGAGAGAGAGCGGTGATGAGGGACAGAGAGAGAGCGGTGAGGAGGGACAGAGAGAGAGCGGTGAGAGAGAGAGGGGTGAGAGGAGGGACAGAGAGAGAGGGGTGATGAGGGACCGAGAGAGAGGGGTGAGAGGAGGGACAGAGAGAGAGCGGTGAGAGGAGGGACAGAGAGAGAGCGGTGAGGAGGGACAGAGAGAGAGCAGTTAGGAGGGACAGAGAGAGAGGGGTGAGAGGAGGGACAGAGAGAGAGCGGTGAGAGGAGGGACAGAGAGAGAGGGGTGAGAGGAGGGTCAGAGAGAGAGAGGTGAGGAGGGACAGAGAGAGAGGGGTGAGAGGAGGGACAGAGAGAGAGGGATGAGAGGAGGGACAGAGAGAGAGGGATGAGAGGAGGGACAGAGAGAGAGGGATGAGAGGAGGGACAGAGAGAGAGATCAGTGAGAGGAGGGACAGAGAGAGAACGGTGAGAGGAGGGACAGAGAGAGAGAGGGGTGAGAGGAGGGACAGAGAGAGAGATCGGTGAGAGGAGGGACAGAGAGAGAGATCAGTGAGAGGAGGGACAGAGAGAGAGGGATGAGAGGAGGGACAGAGAGAGAGGGATGAGAGGAGGGACAGAGAGAGAGGGATGAGAGCAGGGACAGCGAGAGAGGGGTGAGAGGAGGGTCAGAGAGAGAGCGGTGAGAGGAGGGACAGAGAGAGAGGGATGAGAGGAGGGTCAGAGAGAGGGATGAGAGGAGGGACAGAGAGAGGGATGAGAGAGAGACAGCTGAGATCAAAAGGATGAGATGGAGAGAAAGGGCTGTAAAGAGCCAGATTGACACGAGTCGATAAGTGAAAACTACATCCCCCACACTCACCTGAAGTCATTCTGGCCTTCTCTGAGCTCTTTTCTCCTTCCTCCTCTCCCTTCTGTAGGCTGTGTGTGTGTTTCCTAATGGGTACCATGCCCTGCCCACCCTTCTCCTGAAGGTGCCGGTCTGCCAGTGCCAGGACTGGGGGTGAACATCGCCAACCCTCACCCTCTCTGGCACCATCTCTAGCCCCCTCCCAGGCCTCCTGCCCTGTGTACAGGCTCTCCCTCTGGCCCCCACTCCTCTGGAGGACTGGGACTCTGTTGTTCCCATAGTCCTGCCTTCCACCTAGACCAAGGAGGAAGATCAAGAGAGGAGAGAAGGGAAGCGGAGGAGAAAGAAGCCATGGAGAGAGGTGAGAGATGGTGGGTGATGAGAGAGTGAGGGAAAGAGAAGAGAGAGAAAGAGAAGGGCTGTTAAACAGCAGCCAACGTTTATTCTCTTCTAAAGACAGACTATAAAACTTTGATGGGGTATAGAGTGTCAGTGGAGCTGAAAGTCTAACCGTTCACACCGACACTCCCACTATGGGAAAAAGAGAGAGAGAGAGACAGAGAGAAAGAGGGAGAGAGAGAGAGAGAGAGAGAGAGAAAGAGGGAGAGAGAGAGAGAGAGAGAGAAAGAGGGAGAGGGAGAGAGGGGGGGGGGAGGGAGGGAGGGAGGGAGAGAGAGCGGTGAGAGGAGGGACCGAGAGAGAGAGAGAGAGAGAGAAAGACAGAGAGAAAGAGGGAGAGAGAGAGGGAGGGGGTGGGGGGGGAGGGAGGGAGCAAGAGGAAGCCAGGATTTCTTTTATTTAGGACAAAAACACTCCTTTTTCTCCCTCTCTCCTCCCCCATCCACCCCCTGCCATGACCCTGCCACGCCCTTCCCACACATAGCATGACGCTCGCTCTCCCTTTCTCTCCCTCTCTCTGCCATAATTAGGCTCCCACGTCAGTCCAGGGCTCGCTTCAATACACAGCTTGGCTCCCCGCCAACACAAGTATCCCCCCCCCCCTTCCTCTCTCTCTTTCCCTCCCTCACACTCTCTCCTTCTCTTTCTCTGGCACAATCTCTATTCCTTTCTAGCTCCCATTCCTCTCTACCATTCGCTTTCCCTCGCTAACTATTCCTCTTCCCTCTCTATAACTTGCCTTGAATCACCCCTCAGCTCTCCCCTCACTCACTCGATCTCATCCTCCCCTCCCCCTTTATCCTCTCTCTACACAGATAAGCACAAAATGCTCCTTAAAAATAAGACTCTCCACGTCTCTCTCTCTTTCTCTCACTGTGTGTGTGTGTATGTGTGTTGTGAACAAACCCTGCCTAGCTGAGTGCTGTAAGTTTGCATGTGTGTGCGTGTGCGCGTGTGCGTGAGTGTGTGTGTGTGTGTGCGTGTGTGTGTGCATTGGGTTACTCACCCTCCCTCTCTCCCTGCCTGGCGGTGTGTTGGCAGTGTTCCCACTCTCTTTCTCTCCGCTGGCGGTCTGCCAACTCCTGTCCTGCTACCGCTGCCGACGCAGACACACACACACCCCCGCACTCCTTCTCCTTCAGCTCCAGCTCCGAGAACCGCATCATCGCCCGCTAAACACACACACACACACACACACGACATACACAGAGAGACACACACAGAGAAAACAGCCATGAAACCCACTAACCGTCTAGCCTCCGCCACACACACCTCTCTAAACCTCAATCTGGGCTGAACGACTACCGAAGCAAACAACAAGATCACATTGTGTCAAAAAAGGAGGCCAAAACAAAACAGAACAAAGAGAGAGATAAATGAACAAGCACATCCAGACATGGTTAGGTTAGACTAGTGCAGTCAGCCACGGTGAGTCCATGCGATTGCTCTGAGGCCCTAGTTCCTGCCATCTCCCTTCCTGAAACATGAACACAGCTAGGAAACACATACGGCTAGCCCTGAGGCTCACAGAGAGAGAAAGAGAAGGGGAAAGAGAGAGAAAAGAAAGGGAGGGGAGAGAGAGAGAGAAGGAGTACGCAGTGCAGAGCAGGTGAGGAAAAGACAGAACGAAAGATAGAGTGCAGAGAAAGAGAAAGAGGGAGCAGAACGAGGGTAGAAGGGGAGAGAAAGTGTGTGTGAGAGGTAGAGTGAGATAGAGAAATGTAAAGAACTGACCTCCCAGTTAGCTGCAGGGCGACTTATATTACTCTCCTCTCGTGATATGACTTCCATCTAAGCAATTAGAACGGGGGCTCAATATATCTGTCCATCATTTCATGTAGGTATTGTATGTTAAAATGTTTCTCCCCCCCCCCCCCCCCCCCCCCCCCCCCCCCCCCCGGGCCTCTGGGTCCGCAGAACTGCTGGTTTTTCTTCCTCCCCTCTAATCAAGGATTGGCCAATCATTGGCAATAATCAATCAATCAATGAACTACTATTACGTAAAACCAGTAGTACTGAAGACCTGGAAGCTGGGATTGAAGCACCCCTTTCATACACAGAAAACATCTAGTAGCCACAGTCCCACCAAGCACACACACACACACACACACACGCACACACACACGCACACTCAAATCAAACCAGTGAACCCATCAATAAACACATTAATAAACTGTCAAACCCTTGTTTTCTGAACTGAAATGATATATTTTTTTCAACGAGAAAGACAATAGAATTATTATTTGTAAATGTATTAAGATGATAGCCAACATCCAGAAATCTAGCATTTGATAGCTTTGTGTTCCAGCCCTGTATGAGCAAGCATGACAATTAAAGACTAACCAGATGGTTCAAAGGCATGTTTACAACATATGGGTAGACGGGTGGAACCAACCAGTAACATAAATGTGCCTCGGCCCTATGCAGATACATCATCAGAGGAGTGTGTGTCTAGCCAGAAATGGTAAACACGTGTGTTTTTTATGTCATCTAACTACACCCACTGGTCTATAGTAGGTAGAAAAGTAGATGATCAATCAATAATGCAGCCAAGTGGAATGGGTTCAATCATGCAGCACTGAATCAGTGTGTGTGTATATGGCGTGCGTGTGTGTGTGTTCTCATGTGTTCAATATGTGTGAGTGAGAAGCTAGGCACTAATAGCCATTGGGGGAGGGGTGTGTGACCTTGCACAAGGCCGGGGTGGGTGTGGGGTGGTTGGAAGGGTGGAAGGGGCTGCTTAATCAACAAGGGACCCCATCTATCCACCTTCCAGCCCCTCTGGGTCACCTTGGGGTTAAGCACAGCAAGAGGCAGGGTGAACCATGAGGTTACCACTGTCACAATGTGAAGTCCAGCAACACGTGCCTTTGAACCCCCCCCCCCCCCCCCACACACACACACACTCTCATTCTCTTTCTCCCAGAGCAAGATGCACAGAGCAGGGCACGCTAACAACTTAACCAATGCTGCCTAGACAATTCACAGGGCTAGGTTACCCTTTGAACTGGCCTTGTACTAAATCACAGACTGTCAACAGGCTTCAAATGTCCTCTCATAAACTCAGAGGCAACAGCTAAGGGCTGGGATATGTCTATAACCCTGGACTAACTGTCACCCCAGTTCAGATATGGGAAGCAGGTATCTAAGACATCATATTGTCTCTCCAAACTACAAGGACCCGCTATGACCCCCTAGAATGAGTGGCAGAATTGACCAGAGTAGAGGGTTTGATTCCTGCATGGCCAGATTGGAACTGAAATGTAAACTGTGAAAGGCTTCAGATAAATGAGTCATGTTTATCATCACATCCACAGCCCGCCACCCACCTACGGCCGCAGTTCTCTCAACTCACCTGCAGGGCGCGCTGTTCCCGACTCAGCTTGCTAGAGTCTGCATACAGCTCGGTTGTGACACATTTGATGCGGTCGCCGACGTAGCCTGAAGAGTTAGCGATCCTCTTGGTCAGACTGGTCCTCCGTGAGCCTCTTCGTCCACCCTCTTCGTCCTCATCCCCCTCTCCATGTGACTCCTCTGTGTCTTCAACGCTCCCTCCTTCTCTTTCTCTTTCCTTCCCCAGGTCCATGTAGCGATGGATGGGGTGGGAGGAGGATCGTCTGTCCATCTCTTCTCTCTCCTCTCTAGACGTGCGGTCGCCAGGCATGCGGCCACTATCGCCAGTTGTACGGTCTACTGCGGTGCGGTCACAATCGCCAAGAGTCCGGTCTCTTGTCTTGCGGTCCCCAGATGTGCGGGCACAGCGCAGGGTGCTTTTGCCCTGCTCCCCCTGGTCCCTTGGGTCTGAGGAAGGGCTCTGGCCCTCACGGCTCTCCTCGGCCCGAGTAACCAGTCCTGGGGAGCCCTGAGGTGGGCTAGAGGCCAAACCCGTACAGCCCGTCTCCTGGAGGGGCCTGGGTCTCATACAGAGGGTCTCTGGTTGTCTGTCTGTGTGGGAGGTTCTCAGGGTGGAGCTTGGGCTGGGGTGGTGATGAAGATGATGATGATGATGCAGTTGGTGTTCTGGCTCTCGCTCCACTTCCCTCATGCTTTGGTCGCCATGGCCACACAGGTGTTGGTTGCCCCTGGTGATGGGAACAATGACAGGGAGTGGCGGCTTGTTGGCGGCCGGCGTGGACTCTCCATCTGTGTCGGAGTGTACGAGGTCAATGCAGACGATTCTATCTTTGGAAGAGATACTGGTGCTGGAGGAGGAGAGGGGTCTGGGCTGGCTCCCTCCCCACTCCCCTGCATCTTTATTGCGCTTCACATGGGACCCCTCCCCTGTCTCCACATCACTCCGGCCCCTGTGGGACCCATCAAAATCCTCTTTGAGTCCCCTAGGTTTGTCCTGGCCCTGGCCACGGGACTTGGGCCGCTGATCTGCCCGCTCCAGGGCTTTAGAGTCTGTGTGTGTGTGCATCAGAGGGTGGGCCATCTCCTGGGAGTTGTACGTGAGGTACTCCCCAGGGTAGCTGTGGTATGGTAAGGGGTGTTTGGCTGCCAGGTGGGAGGGGTAAAGGCTGTTACTGCCAAGCAGGATGGGGGGAGGGTAGGCAGGGCCCTTCCCTGGCAGAGGGAGAGAGTGGAGGGCCATGCCGTCGGGTACAGAGTAGTGCAGGTATCGGTTGGCATACACCATGCTGTGAGGTAGGTAGGCCTCGCTCTGGGGCAGGTAGAGATGGCTGGGTGGGTGCCCATTGGAATTCTCTAGACACTGACGTTTATTATATGGAGACACCTCCCGGGATGTCTCAGCCCTCTTGGTGGCTTTGGGGGGCTTCTCTGTGGAGTTCCTATGATGGCTGGCCATGGGGGAACTTTCTGATGGGCTGGGGCTGTGTTTGGGCCAATCATTATTGGGTTTGGGGGACAAGGGTATTGTGGAGGGGGGATTGAGATTGGAAGGTATTGGGGTAGTATTTGTCTCTCCTACCCTGGGGCAGGATGGACTGCGTTGCTGGGGCAGGACTCTCTCCAGAGCCTTGTGTTTGATGACAGATGGAGAGGAGCCATTCCCTTGGGTGTCTGGGCTGGGCCTGGGGGATGGGGACAGGGCTGGGGGGTGGGGGTGTGCGTGGGTGGACACAATGGTGTAGGTGGGTGTAAGGGTGGGCACCACCCAGGAGGAGTGCAAAGTGCTGATCATCTCCGGCCTCTCTGGGGCTTTAGAGGATGTGCTGCTGACCACTGAGAGGGAGTGGGAGGGTAGGGAGGGGGGTGAGAGAGAGAGGGTCTCTTTCAGGAGCTCCCGGCTGGGGAGAGGTCCGTACCGAGGCCCTGGGGACCCCAGAGCCTCCATCTTCACAGGGAAGCTGTTAGGAGACAGGCCTAACTCCAACCATCTTCCAGAGAGGTCGAGAGGCTTTGGGTCTGCTGGGTCTTTGGTAGTCAGGGGCTGGTTCAGTGGGGCTGGCCGCTCAGAGGATGGTTTAGAAGGGCACTGACTGGGTCTCTTCTCACATCCCCCAGCCCTGTGATCCGACACCCCATCTCTGGGTCTGGGTTTGTGGGGGCTGGGCCGGGCAGGGGATGGGTGCTCTGAAGCCATGCTGCTCACATAGAACGAGTGAGGTATCGTCTGGGAAGAGGAAGAAGAACAAGAGGAGGAAGATAATGGTACTATTCTAGAGACTGCCCTCTGTAGGTCTATGGTGTTGTCTATGTGAGGGGGAGGCAGGGGAGGAGCAGGCTGGGGGAGGCGAGAAGAGGCGCGAGGGGAGGAATCAATAGGAAGGCTACTACTATTAGTATTACTCCCACCACTGCTACCACCACTACTACTACTACTACTACCACTGCTGTTACTGGCTCCTTTGTTGGAGGGGGGTCTACTGGGCTTATTGCTTTTGCTGGGGGATCTGTCTCTGTCTCTGTCTGTGTGGGGGGGTAGAAGGTGCTGGGGCGGAGGGGGTGGCTGGTGAAGCTGCTGCCCAAACGGAGACCCCTCGTGGTGGACACGAGACCCGACACTCAATCCTTTCTCCTGGCAGTGCACAATGGAGGTGGGGGCCACCGACACCGCTGGGATCCTCATGGGAGACCCCACCAGGGGGGAGGAGATGGGGGACGGGGGGTAGGGGGGCATGTAGTAGAGCCTCTCGGCGGCGGAGGCAGCAGCAGGGTTCATGTTCCCCCCCTGGGAGGCACAGAGGGACTGGTAGGCCAGGTGCTGGGGCAGGTAGGGGCTGGGCTGGTTGAGGAACTGGGCCTTGTACATGCTGAGGGCCGCATACTTGGAAGAGTCCATATAGGGGTAGATGCCCGCCTCGGGGTACAGCCCCCGACTCAGCCCCCAGGGCAGACGCAGGTACCCGCCTGCTCCTGCACCAGCACCCCCCAGACCCAGCTCTGAGGGCTTCTCCCCCCCAGGTCCCACACCTCTCCTGTCCAGCCCTTCTGGTCCCCTATGGAGGCTTGGTGGAGGACTCTTGTACAGGTCCAGGTAGCCATTGGTAGGCTTGCTCCGGTCCATGGAAACGTCAGGCTTGTAGAGGAGGTCTGGAAGGCCGTCCCGGTTGTAGCCGAGGGGGAGGGTGGTGGACCCCTCGTGGGGCTTCTCGGCTGACAGCGCTCGGATCCCTGGGTAGACTACGCTGCCATGCAGGCGGAGGCCGTCCCGCATCAAGGCATTGCGGTCCAGCCCCATGGCGGCAAGGGGCGTTAGCCTGGCATCCACCTACAGGAGAAATAACACAGGTTTAAACCAATTATAAACGTGTTATATCCCATTTCAAATGTCTTGGATTGTTTATTTTAATACAATGCATCCTCTGTAAGAAATGTGCTGAATAAAAAAAGTTTGATTTGATTCTAAACAATATTATACACGTAATATACAAGGAAAACACCACTCTTCAACTGGTTATACACCACACTTCAACTGGTTATACACCACTCTTCAACTGGTTAAACACCACACTTCAACTGGTTATACACACCTCTTCAACAGGTTATACACACCTCTTCAACTGATTATACACACCTCTTCAACTGGTTATACACCACACTTCAACTGGTTATACACCACACTTCAACTGGTTATACACCACTCTTCAACTGGTTATACACCACTCTTCAACTGATTATACACACCTCTTCAACTGGTTATACACCACTCTTCAACTGGTTAGAAAAACCTCTTCAACTGGTTATACACCACACTTCAGCTAGTTATACACCACTCTTCAACTGGTTAGAAAAACCTCTTCAACTGGTTATACACCACACTTCAGCTAGTTATACACCACTCTTCAACTGGTTAGAAAAACCTCTTCAACTGGTTATACACCACACTTCAACTGGTTATACACCACTCTTCAACTGGTTATACACCACTCTTCAACTGGTTATACACCACTCTTCAACTGGTTATACACCACTCTTCAACTGGTTATACACCACACTTCAACTGGTTAGAAAAGCCTCTTCAACTGGTTATACACCACTCTTCAACTGGTTATACACCACACTTCAAATGGTTATACACACCTCTTCAACTGGTTAGAAAAACCTCTTCAACTGGTTATACACCACACTTCAACTGGTTAGAAAAACCTCTTCAACTGGTTATACACCACTCTTCAACTGGTTAAACACCACACTTCAACTGGTTATACACCACACTTCAACTGATTATACACCACTCTTCAACTGATTATACACACCTCTTCAACTGATTATACACACCTCTTCAACTGGTTATACACCACACTTCAACTGGTTATACACACCTCTTCTAATTGTTATACACCACTTTTCAAATGGTTATACACCACATTTCAAATGGTTAAAAACCACTCTTCAACTGGTTAACCAGTTTAAGAGTGGTGTATTAGCAGTGGAACAGTGGTGTATAACCTGTTGAAGAGTGGTGTATAACCTGTTGAAGAGTGGTGTATAACAATTAGAAGAGGTGTGTTTAACCAGTTGAAATGTGGTGTTCTACCAGTTGAAGTGTGGTGTATAACCAGTTGAAGAGGTGTTTACAACCAGTTGAAGAGTGGTGTATAACCAGTTAAAGAGGTGTTTACAACCAGTTGAAGAGTGGTGTATAAATCCAGTTGAAGAGTGGTGTATAACCAGTTGAAGAGTGGTGTATAACCAGTTGAAGAGTGGTGTTTACCTTGTGTATTACGTGTATAATATTGTTTATAATGGCCGATTAATTAGGGCCGATTTCAAGTTTTCATAACAATTGGAAATTGATATATTTGGACACCGATTTGGACAATTTTTAAATGTATTTTTTTGTTATTTTTTTTACACCTTTATTTAACAAGGTAAGTCAGTTAACAACACATTCTTAATTTCAATGACGGCCTAGGAACGGTGGGTTAACTGCCTTGTTCAGGGGCAGATTTTTCCCTTCTCAGCTCCGGGATTCAATCTTGCAACCTTACAGTTAACTAGTCCAACGCTCTAACCACCTGCCTCTCATTGCACTCCACGGGGAGCCTGCCTGTTACGCGAATGCAGTAAGAAGCCAAGGTAAGTTGCTAGCTAGCATCAATCAATCATAATCACTAGTTAACTACACATGGTTGATGGTATTACTAGTGTATCTAGCGTGTCCTGCGTTGCATATAATCGATGCAATGCAGGGGGATGATTTAACAAAAGCGCCTATGCGTAAAAAGCACAATCAATGCACGACTGTACCTAACCATAAACACCCGTGCCTTTCTTAAAATCAATTCACAGAAGTATTTTTAAACCTGCATATTTAGCTAAAAGAAATCCAGCTTAGCAGGCAATATTAACCAGATGAAATTGTGTCACTTGCGTTCATTGCACGCAGAGTCAGGGTATATGCAACAGTTTGGGCAGCCTGGCTCGTTGCCAACTAATTTGCCAGAATTTTATGTAATTATGACATAACATTGAAGGTTGTACAATGTAACAGGAATATTTAGATTTATGGATGTCACCCGTTAGATAAAATACGGAACTGTTCCGTATTTCACTGAAAGAATAAATGTTTTGTTTTTGAAATTATAGTTTCCGGATTCGACCATATTAATGACCTAAGGCTCGTATTTCTATGTGTTATTATGTTATAATTAAGTCTATGACTTGATATTTGATAGAGCAGTCTGACTGAGCGGTGGTAGGCAGCAACAGGCTCGTAAGCATTCATTCAAACAGCACTTTTGTGCGTTTTGCCAGCAGCTCTTCCCTGTGCTTCAAGCATTGCGCTGTTTATGACTTCAAGCATATCAACTCCCGAGATTAGGCTTGTAGAACTGATCTGAAATGGCTAGCTAGTTAGTGGGGTGCGCGCTAATAGTGTTTCAAACGTCACTCGCTCTGAGACTTGGGGTAGTTGTTCCCCTTGCTCTGCAAGGGCCGCGGCTTTTGTGGAGCGATGGGTAACGATGCTTCGAGGGTGACTGTTGTCGATGTGTTCCTGGTTCGAGCCCAGGTAGGGGTGAGGAGAGGGACGGAAGCTATACTGTTACACTGGCAATACTAAAGTGCCTATAAGAACATCCAATAGTCAAAGGTATATGAAATACAAATGGTATAGAGAGAAATAGTCCTATAAATACTATATTAACTACAACCTAAAACCTCTTACCTTGGAATATTGAAGATTCATGTTAAAAGGAACCACCAGCTTTCATATGTTATCATGTTCTGAGCAAGGAACTTAAACGTTAGCTTTTTTACACGGCACATATATGATTTATTTAAAGTTAAAATAAGTGTTCATTCAGTGTTGTTGTAATTGTCATAATTACAAATACATTTTAAAAATCGGCCGATTAATCGGTATTGGCTTTTTTGGTCCTCCAATAATCGGTATCGGTATCGGCGTTGAACAATCATAGTCGGTCGACCTCTAGTGTATAACCAGTTGAAGAGTTGTTTATAACCAGTTGAAGAGGTGTGTTTAAACAGTTGAGAGTGGTGTATAACCAGTTTAGGTGTGGTGTATAACCAGTTGCAGAGTGTTGTATAATCTGTTGAAGTGTGTTCTATAACCAGTTGAAGATGTGTGTATAACCAGTTGAAGATGTGTGTATAACCAGTTGAAGATGTGTGTATAACCAGTTGAAGATGTGTGTATAACCAGTTGCAGAGTGTTGTATAATCTGTTGAAGTGTGTTCTATAACCAGTTGAAGATGTGTGTATAACCAGTTGAAGATGTGTGTATAACCAGTTGAAGTGTATTCTATAACCAGTTGAAGATGTGTGTATAACCAGTTGAATTTTGGTGTTTAAAGACCACACTTCAGCTAGTAAAACACAACATTTCAACTGGTTAAACACACCTCTTCTAATTGTTATACACAACTCTTAAACTGGTAATACAACACTCTTCAACTGGTTATACACACCTCTTCAACTGTTTATACACCACACTTCAACTTGTTATACACCACATTTCAACTGGTGATACACCACACCTTGACTATACACCAAACTTCAACTGGTTATACACACCTTTTAAACTGGTTATACACCACTCTTGCACTGGTTAAACACCACACTTCCTGTGGTTATACACCACATTTTAAAAGGTTAAACACCACACTTCAACTGGTTATACACCACCCTTCAACTATATACACACCTCTTCAACTGGTTATACACCACACCTAAACTGGTTATACACCACTCCCAACTGTTTATACACACCTCTTCAACTGGATATACACCCCTCTTCAACTGTTTATACACCACACCTCAGCTAGTTAAATACCACTCTTCAACTGGTTATACACACACTTCAACTGGTTATACACCATACTTCATCTGGTTAAACACCACTCTTCAACTTGTTATACACCACATTTCAACTGGTTATAAAGCACTCTTCAACTGGTTATACACACCTCTTCAAATTCTTATAAACCACTCTTCAGCTGGTTAAACACCACTCTTCAACTTATTATACACCACACTTCAACTGAATATACACCACACTTCAACTGGTTATACACACCTCTTCAACTAGTTATACACACCACTTCAACTGGTTATACAAACCTTTTCAACTGGTTATACACACCTATTCAACAGGTCATACACCACACTTCTACTGGTTATACGCCACATTTCAACTGGTTAAACAACACACTTCAACAACTAGTTAACCTCTCTAGGGTATGTGGGACGTTAGCGAAATTGCAGAGTGCCAAATTCAGATACAGAAATACACATGATAAAAATTCAGAAAACATACAATATTTTACATAGGTTTAAAGATTAACTTCTTGTGAATCGAACCACGGTGTCAGATTTCAAAAAGGCTTTATGGCAAAAGCATTCCTTACAATTATTTGAGAACATCGCCCAGCTGACAAATCATTACAAACAGTAACCAGCCAAGTAGAAGAGTGACACAAGTCAGAAATAGAGATAAAAGTAATCACTTACCGTTGATGATCTTCATATGGTTGCACTCAGAAGACATTAATTTATTCAATAAATGTTTATTTTGTTCAATAAAGTCTCTCTTTATATCCAAAAACCTCCGTTTTGTTCCCACGTTTTCTTCAGTAATCCACAGGCTCAAACGCAGTCACAACAGGCAGACAAAAGAAATCAAAATTGTATCCGTAAAGTTCATAGAAACATGTCAAACGATGGTAATATTCAATCCTCAGGTTGTTTTTAGCCTAGATAACCGATAATATTTCAACCGGACAATGACTAAAAGGTAAACAAGAAAGGCACTCTCTCGGTCGTGCGCATGAAAAAGCTCTGTGACACGGCAGGGTCCACTCATTCAGACTGCTCTTAACGCCCTCATTTTAGCAAATCGGTTCTGTTATACTAACAGACACTATTTTAACAGTTTTGGAAACTTTAGAGTGTTTTCTATCCAAATCTATAAGTATATGCATATCCTCTCTTCTGGGCCTGAGTAGCAGGAAATTTAACTTGGGCACGCTTTTCATCCAAAATTCCGAATGCTGCCCCCTACCCTAGAAAAGTTAAACACCCCATCTTCAACTGGTTACACACCATGTTTCAACTGGTTACACACCACATTTCAACTGGTTATACACCACAATTCAACTGGTTATAAACAACTCTTCCACTGGTTATACACCACACCTCAACTGGTTAAACAACACACTTCAACTGGTAAAAAAACACTTTTCAACTGGTTATACACAACTCTTCAAAAGGTTATACGCCACACTTAAACTGAATCTACACCACAATTCAACAGCACTCTTCAACTGGTTATATACACCTCTTCAACTGGTTATACACCACAATTCAACTGGTTATACACAACTCTTCAGCTGGTTAAATACTACTCTTCAAAAGGTTATACACCAAACTTCAACAGGTTATAAACACCTCTTCAACAGGTTATACACAACTCAACAACTGGTTACACACCATTCTTCCACTGGTTATACACCACTCTGCAACTGGTAAAACACCACTTTTCAACTGGTTATAAACACCACTTCAACTGGTTATAAACACCTCTTCAACTGGTTATACACCACTCTTCAACTGGTTATACACCACTCTTCAACTGGTTATACACAAATCTCCAACTGGTTATACACACCTCCTCAACTGGTTATACATAACTCTTCAACTGTTTATACACCAAACTTCAACTTGATATACACCACACTTCACATTGTTATACACACCTCTTCAACTTGTTATACACCACTCTTCAGCTGGTTAAACACCACTCTTCAACTGGTTATACACCACTCCTCAACTGGTTATACACCACTCTTCAACTGGATATACACATCTCTTCAACTGGTTATACACACCTCTTCACCTGGTTATACACACCTCTTCAACTGGTTATACACAACTCCTCAACTGGTTATACACCACACTTCTAGAACTGGTTAAACACCACACTTCCACAGGTTACACACCACTCTTCAACTAGTGTATACACATCACTTTAACAGGTTAAACACCACACTTCAACTGGTTATACACACCTCTTCAACTGGTTATACACCATACTTCAATTGGTTATACACCAGTCTTCACCTGGTTATACACCACTCTTCAACTGGTTATACACCACTCTTCAACTGGATAAACACACCTCTTCAACTGGTTATACACCACTCTTCAACTGGTTATACAACACTCTTCAACTGGATAAACACACCTCTTCAACTGGTTATACACACCTCTTAAACTGGTTTTACACACCTTTTCAACTGGTTAAACACACCTCTTCACCTGGTTATACACACCTCTTAAACTGGTTATACACAACTCCTCAACAGGTTATTGACTACACTTCAACGGGTTACACACCACACTTCAACTGGTTATAGACATCACTTTAACTGGTTATACACACCTATTCAACTGGTTATACACATCTCTTCAAATGGTTATAAATACCTCTTCAACTGGATATACACCACACATCAACAGTTTATACACCAAACCTTAACTGGATATACACCACTCTTCAACTGGTTATACACAAAACTTCAAAAGATTAAACACACCTCTTCAACTGGTTATACACCACTCTGCAACTGGTTATACACACCTCTTCAACTGGTTATACACCACTTTTCAACAGGTTATACACCACTTTTCAACTGGTTATACACACCTCTTCAACTGGATCAAACGTCAACTGAACATACACCACTTTTCAAACTGGTAATACACCAGTCTTCAACTGGTTATAAACCACTCTTCAACTGGTTATACACACCTCTTCAACTGGTTATAAACCACTCTTCAACTGGTTATACACCACTCTTCAACTAGTTATACAAACATCTTCAACTGGTTATACACACCTCTTCAACTGGTTATACACCACAGTTTAAATGGTTATACACCACACTTCAACAGTTTATACACCACACTTCAATTGGATATACACCACACTTTAACTGGTTATACACCAAACTTCAACTGGTTATACACCACTCTGTAACTGGTTATACACCACTCATCAACTGGTTATACACCACTCTGTAACTGGTTATACACCACTCATCAACTGGCTATACACCCCCCTTCAACTGGATATACACCACTCTTCAACTGGATATACACCACTCTTACACTGGTTATACATCACTCTGCAACTGGTTATACACCACACTTCAACTAGTTAAACACCACACTTCCAATGGTAAAACACCACTTTTCAGATGGTTATACACCACACTTCAACTGGATATACACCACACTTCAACTTATTATGGCTGGGGGGCAGTATTGAGTAGCTTGGATGAATAATATGCCTAGAGTAAACTGCCTGCTACTCAGGCCCAGAAGCTAAGATATGCATATTATTAGTAGATTTGGATAGAAAACACTCGGAAGTTTCTAAAACTGTTTCAATGATGTCTGTGAGTATAACAGAACTCAAATGGCAGGCAAAAACTTGAGAAAAAAATCCGACCAGGAAGTGGGAAATCTGAGGTTTGTAGGTTTCAAGTCTTTGCCTATCCAATATACAGTGTAAAATTTGGTCCGATTGCACTTCCTAAGGCTTCCACTAGATGTCAACAGTCTTTAGAACCTTGTTTCAGGCTTCTACTGTGAAGGGGGAGTGAATAAGAGCTGTTTGACTAAGAGGTCTGGCAGAATGCCATGAGCTAAGTCATGCACGCGGCCACGAGAGTGAGCTGCGTTCCTTTTCATTTCTAAAGAAAAAGGAATTGTCCGGTTGGAATATTATTGAAGATTTATGATTAAAAAAACATCCTAAAGATTGATTCTATACATCGTTTGACATGTTTCTACGAACTGTAATGGAACTTTTTGACTTTTTGTCTGGACTAAGTGTCAGCGCCTCGTGAATTTGGATTTGTGAACTAAACGCGCAAACAAAAAGGAGGTATTTGGACATAAATGATGGACTTTATCGAAGAAAAAAACTAAATTTATTGTGGAACTGGGATTCCTGGGAGTGCATTCCGATGAAGATCATCAAAGGTAAGTGAATATTTATAATGCTATTTCTGACTTCTGTTGACTCCACAACATGGCGGGTATCTGTATGGCTTGTTTTGGTGCCTGGGCGCTGTACTCAGATTATTGCATGGTGTGCTTTTTCCGTAAAGCTTTTTTGAAATCTGACACAGCGGTTGCATTAAAGAGAAGTATATATTTAATTCCATGCATAACACTTGTATTTCTGTAAATTGATGTGGCTCTCTGCAAATTCCCCAGATGTTTTGGAAGCAAAACATTACTGAACATAACGCGCCAATGTAAACTGAGATTTTTGGATATAAATATGATCTTTATCGAACAAAACCTACATGTATTGTGTAACATGAAGTCCTATGAGTGTCAGCTGATGAAGATCATCAAAGGTTAGTGATTCATTTTATCTCTATTTCTGCTTTTTGTGACTCCTCTCTTTGGCTGGAAAAATGGCTGTGTTTTTCTGTGACTTGGCGCTGACCTAACATAATCACATGGTATGCTTTCGTCGTAAAGCGTTTTTGAAATCGGACACTGTGGTGGGATTAACAATAAGTTTATCTTTAAAATGGTGTATAATACTTGTATGTTTGAGGAATTTTAATTTCTGTTGTTTGACTTTGACGTCCTGCACTTTCACTGGCCGTTGTAAATCGATCCCGTTAACAGGATTTCAGCCGTAAAAGTTAAAGAGTGTTGTATAACCAGTGTGTTGTATGTTGTATGTTCAGTTGAAGTGTGGTGTATGTTAAGTTGAAGTTTGGTCTATAACCAGTAGAAGAGTGGGGTGTAACCAGTTGAAGATGTGTGTATAACCAGTTCTAGATGAGTGTATAACCTGTTGAATAGTAGTGTGTAACCAGTGGAAGAGTGGTGTGTAACCAGTTGAAAAGGTGTGTATAACCTGTTGAAGAGGGTTTATAACTATTTGAAGAGTGGTGTATAACAATTTACAGCGGTGTGTATAACCAGTTGAAGTTTGGTGTTTAACCAGTTATACACCACACTTCAACTGGTAATACACCACACTTCAACTGGTTAAACACCTTATCAACTGGTTATAAACACCTCTTCAACAGGTTATACACACCAATCTTCCACTGGTTATACACCACTCTTACACCACTCTGCAACAGGTTATACACACCTCTTCAACTTGTTATACACCACATTTCAACTGGTTATACACCACATTTCACCTGGTAATAGACCACACTTCAACTGACTATACACCGCACTTCAACTGGTTATACACCACATTTCAACCGGTTATACACACCTCTTCAACTGGTTATACACCATACTTGAACTGGTTATAGACCACTCTTCAAATGGATATACACCACACTTCAACTGGTTAAACACCTTTTCAACTGGTTATAAAAACCTTGTCCACTGGTTATACACCAAACTTCAACTGGTTAAACACCTTTTCAACTGGTTATAAAAACCTCTTCAACAGGTTATACACCACTCTTCAACTTGCTATACACCACTCTTCAACTTGCTATACAACACTCTTACACTTGCCTTATACACCTGTAACATGTTATACACATGGTATGACTTCACTTGTGTGAGGTATGAGGGTATGGTTAACGTGTCTTAACCTTATTATAAACAGTGTTATAACACTAATACACATCTTATACATGGATGACGCACCATGCTTTGTGTGATGTGGTTGCCTTCTCTTAAATCCAGGTTTCTCTGGGTCCCCGCATCACTAACAGGTACTCTCCTGGAAAGAGAAAACACATGGTCAGAATCATTTGTACACACACACACACACACACACACAGTGGTGTGGCAGTGGTGTGCAGTGCTCTAGTTAATGACAAGCTTAAAGGCTTGAGTTTTCAAAAGCAACAACAACAGAGAGAGAAGGTGAAGGAAAGGCAGAAAGGTGGAGAGAGGGTGTGATGTATCTGCTATAGCAACATCTATCACGACCCACTCACACACACACACACACACACACATACATAAATACACACCCGCCAGCTGAAGTAGTCCCCCTTCTACCCCACGCTCTCAATTCAGCCCCCCGCCTACCCAGAGAGTAGACAACGTGCATTGTGGGGCCCAGGCCATTCAGTCATGTTCTCCACACACTTGTTCGCTCTAGCCTCCTTGACCCTCTCTCTCTCCCTCCCTCTTTCTCTCCCTCCATTCTGGCAGCCAGCTAAGCGAGGGACGATCATAGTTCACAGACCACTCCAGTGGGAGGCCATTCAACCTTTGCTACAGAGCACTGGATCGTACACACACACACAAACACACACACACACACTAATTAATAAACAAACTCCATGAAGATGTATTTTAAAACCCAGAATAGGAAAGTGTTCTCTTCTCAGTTAGCCCACACAGTAAAAAATGGCCCGAAATCGGTCTCTCTCACACACACTCACACTCACTCACAGCGTCAGAACTTAATACGCAATTCGTTATGACCTTTGTATGGTGAAAGTGCTGGGTGCGTCGAGTAAGAAGTCCCAAATCAGTCAGTCTGTGAGTGAGTGAGTGAGTGAGTGAGTGAGTGAGTGAGTGAGAGAGAGTGAGAGAGAGAGAGAGAGAGAGAGATACTCGGCTCCTCCATCATTGGAAAGAAACGCGTCTGTGGCTCGAGCTGCTTCGCCACCAGCATGGCGCTTTTATTACAGTGACCCCAAGCTCATTAATCACCCTCTCCTCGCTCACCCTCTCCCTCGCAGCTCCTCCCTTCCCCCTCTTCTTCCTTGCCTAGAGGCTTGAGCACAACCGAATCCTGCCTGCCTGGCTTGCCCGAACAACATCTGCATGAGATGAAACTGAAAACTCTTAAGGTGCCCGCATACTAGGTTCTGTTTGCTCCTAGCAGAAGCACTTGGCTAGACGAAGTGAACGTCTGTGCCTCGCATACGCCCTTTAACTATAGACATTCGCTTGAAAAACAAGAAAAAAAGTTGACTGTTTATCCCTCTTGAGACACCATAGCAACAAAATAGCCAGTATACACTTCCTCAAAATAGTCTGAATTCATCTAAGATATATCAAGACAGCTATAATAGATTTTTACGTTTTTGCCAAGGAGGTCTTAGTCGCATAATTTTGCATCTGACTAAGATTTTAGCGCAGTATTTCTCAAGTGAAAAAATGTGCCTGAATTACTAGCAGTCTCTCGTTGAATGAAAACAAACACTTGATTGAAAAATCCTGTCCATAGTTCCCACTCTTACTTGGACTACTACTGTTAACCAATCAATGACGAAGGGGTGTAGACTTCGGCTACCGAACTTAGGCACCAGGCGTTAGAGCGAATCAGTTGGATGGGCATTCAGCTTCCATAAGGGGGCAGATTTGTGTACACGCTTGCTCATGCACAGATGATATTAACACTAGAACCGCTGGGCCTCGAGGGACCCCCCTTCAAGCTAATTGTGACTGCAACATTCTAACAGTGTAATTAATAAATTTCAAATATGCTATCGCTAAAACAGCCATGAAACAGAAAGCATATGTTTTGGAACACGGTAACAGCTTATTTTTATAACAACATAATTTTAAAAATTGTAATCACCAATTGTGAATGAAGAACAGGGTGGGCCACTCTATTTTATCATTATATGGTGGGATGGGACATGCCGTACTCCAGACTGCATCAGATACATGGGCCACACATACCAAGACAGAGGGGCCCTGTTTCCCTTGCATCTTTCTTTCACCGGCGTCTCGGGCAAATAAATGATCAGTATTTTAATATTTTATTTGGACGGGCAAGGAGGCCGGGCCAGGCCCCCTAAGGACGCCAATAATGCCGGCCCTGCCCATGCCGAACGCCAAAACGAACAAAAACGTCACAAAATGTCGTCATAATATCTGCGTGAACGGTTTCCAAGCATGTGACAGGCTTTATGCCCGGTCATCCCGGATGGCACGGACCCTTTATGCCCTGTGTGTGTGAGAATCAGGTCCGAGAAAGTCCACAGCCCAAACAGCCGGGATCGTTGTTTTTCCTGTCCTGCCACATCGTCACTTGCACTGTTTTTTCCACACACTCACCGAAAACCTTGTCAGGGGGACTGAATTCAGCAGTCGGAAGGGGAAAGAGAAAAAGAGTGCAGCCAGATTGTATGTCAACTGAGGAACATGGAGAGGTTGAGAGGAGAGAATAGAGGGTGGAGGAGAGGTGGAAAGGCAAACTGACCTCTCCTCCATGACCATCCCATACATTTGGGCTCTCTCGTGACTCATCCATGGGGGAACCGTTCCGTACATCTGTGTAGCAGAGAGCATGTCATCCCCTCATGGGACAGTCCATCTTAAAACACCTCCAAACGACCAGCGCTCTGCAAGACAGTTAATACCAAACGGTGCTATGACGCTCTCCGTCAGTCCATCCATGTAGGCCTAAACTCACAATATGAAGCAATAAAGCACATTAAAAGCCTAAATAAAACAGCAGAGTGCATTAGGCCTACAAAGGAACCTGGAAGGTGTGGGGTTACAGATTTCGATTGTTCAATTGGCTTAAGGGATCGGCAACACAAGATTGATTAAGGCGAACGGGGTTCAAAATCAAATCTAATTGTATTGGTCACATGTGCCGAATACAACAGATGTAGACTTTAACGCGAAATGCTTACGAGCCCATTCCCAACAACGCAGAGTTAAAAAGTAAGAAGAACATTTGCAAAAAAAAATCTGACACCAAAATAATAGCAAGGCTATATACAAGGAGTACCAGTACCGACTCAATGTGCAGAGGTACGAGGTAGTTGAGATAATTGAGGTAATACAGTATGTACAGTACCAGTCAAAAGTTTGGACACACCCTACTCATTCAAGGGTTTTTCTTAATTTGTACTATTTTTTACATTTTAGAATAATAGTGAATACATCAAACTATGAAATAGCACATATAGAATAGTGTAATAACCAAAAAAGTGTTAAACAAATCAAAATACAAATCAAAATACAATACAGATTTGAGATTCTTCAAAGTAGCCACCCTTTGCCTTGATGACAGCTTTGCACACTCTTGGCAATCTCTCTACCAGCTTCACCTGGAATGCTTTTCCAACAGCCTTGAAGGAGTATGCTGAGCACTTGTTGGCTGCTTTTCCTTCACTCCGCGGTCCAACTCATCTCAAACTGGGTTTGATGTTGGGTGATTGTGGGCCAGGTCATCTGTTGCAGCACTCCATCACTCTCCTTCTTGGTCAAAGAGCCCTTACACAGCCTGGAGGTCTGTTGGATCATTGTCCTGTTGAATAACAAATTATAGTCCCACTAAGAGCAAACCAGATGGGATGGCGAATCGCTGCAGAATGCTGTGGTAGCCATGCTGGTTAAGTGTGAATTTTAAATAAAATCACAGACAGTGTCACCAGCAAAGCACCACCACACCTCCTCCTCCATGCTTCACGGTGGGAACCACACATGCGGAGATCATCCTTTCACCTACTCTGCATCTCACAAAGACACGGCTGTTGGGAGCAAAAATCTCAAATATGGACTCATCAGATCAAAGGACAGATTTCCACCGGTCTAATGTCCATTGCTCATGTTTCTTGGCCCAAGCAAGTCTCTTCTTATTATTGCTGTCCTTTAGTAGTGGTTTCTTTGCAGCAATTTGACCATGAAGGCATGATTCACGCTGTCTCCTCTGAACAGTTGATGTTGAGATGTGTCTGTTACTTGAACTCTGTGAAGTATTTATTTGGGCAGCAATTTCTGAGGCTGGTAACTCTAATGAAATTATCCTCTGGGTCTTCCTCTCCTGTGGCGGTCCTCATGAGAGCCAGTTTCATCATAGAGCTTGATGGTTTTTGCAACTGCACTTGAAAAAACTTAACGTTCTTCAAATTTTCCACATTGACTGACCTTCTTGTCTTAAAGTAATGATGAACTGTCGTTTCTCTTTGCTTATTTGACCTGTTCCCTAAAATGGACTTGGTCTTTAACCAAATAGGGCTATCTTCTGTATACCACCCCTACCGTGTCACAACACAACTGATTGGCTCAAATGCATTAAGGAAAGACAAGGCACACGTGTTAATTGAAATGCATTCCAGGTGACTACCTCATGAAGCTGGTTGAGAGAAGGCCAAGAATGTGCAAAACTGTCATCAAGGCAAAGGGTGGCTACTTTGAAGAATCTAAAATCTAAAATATATTTAGATTTTTTAAAACACTTTTTTGGTTACTACATGATATGTTATTTCATAGTGTTGATGTTTTCAATAATATTCTACAATGTAAATGTGTCCAAACTTTTGACTGGTACGGTAGATATTTAATATACAGGCTATACATTTACAAAGTGTTTTAGATATTTCTTAGGATAGAGAAAGATAATGGCAGCTTTAGACATTTTTCATGTCAAGGGAGGGTTTCTCTACATTTCTGTAGGTTTATACGGATAGGCTATATGCTACCTGTCCACCATGCCTAGGCCGTAAATGATTTACAGTGTCCGAGGCCGGAATGTTTCCTCTACAGTGCACAGTAAATAGTAAAAGAACCAGCTGCGCATCTTTGAAGAGCTAGTTGTGTATGTGTGTACAGTGTGTACAGTGTGTGTGTACAACAGGAGGAAAAGCCAGACCACGTCGACGCCCATCCCTGGTGCTAAGAATAGTTTGCACAACAAACATCTCTCGACGGCAATCCATCAGGCCGCAGCCATGCGGCAGGCAGACCGGAGAGGGCCGGTCGGGCTGCGTTTATAAAACAGACCGCTGGAGCGGAGCACGATTCGCACTATTAAACCACCGGGTGTTTTTAGCAAGTGTCATCAGAGAGAGAGAGAGAGAGAGACAGAGGAGCAAGAGAAAATAGAAAGAGAGAAAAGAGAGAGAATAGAGAAAAGGAAAAGAAAGAGAAGGGAAACAGTGGCGCACAAACAACCTTGTGAATTCCATCCAATATGTATTTATTTATCTTCCTCTACGATTTTCAAGTGACTAAAACACTGTACATAGCTGATAATATAACACTTGAACATGTAAAAAATATCTTTGTAACATTTTTGAGAGCAATGTTTTTGGTTGATGTTACATTTGTTTCTTCTCACTTGTTTTTATTTCAATTGCTTTGGCAATGTACACATGTTTCCCATTACAATGAAGCCCATTTGAATTGAATAAGAGAGAGAGAAAGAGAAAGAGAGAGAGAAAGGGCAAACAGCGAGAGAGATCTGTTCCAGTCCGATCTCGTTTCCTGTTACTATCACGACTTCAACTCCATCTGACCTGTCATATGCGGAGGAACAATAACGTCCTCACGGCCAGCGCTCAACCAACCCCCCAGGCTGCCCTCCTTTCAGTTGTTATACCTCAGGGGAGAAGAAAGGAAGCTGTGTGTGTGTGTGTGTGTGTGTGTGTGTGTGTGTGTGTGTGTGTGTGTAGCAGAGCAGTGGTATGGGTCATCAACTCATAAATATCTCGTCTTTATACACACAACTGGCTAAACTGTTCTAGAGATTCAACTAAATGTAAATGTTTGGGCTATGTGACATATATGCTGATATATGTTAAAAACAACAAACACGTTATATTGATGTGGGTGGCGTAGGCTATAAATCTGGAAATGTGTCCATTTTTCCGTGCCTGGCATGCTGCTGTGCAAGTCTTTCTCTCTAGGCTCGAGCGAACTGGGACGAGGAGGGTGGGGGGAGTGGGCCCGGGGCCATCTCTCTCTGGAGCGCAGAGGCTCGAGCTTCTGCTCTAAAAAAAAATGCAGTGTGACGCAGGATAATCTCCGCAGCGACGGGGGTGAGGAGTGAGGATTAACACGGATTAATGCACACACCACTACGCAGGACTCGTGTTTGTGTGTGTGTGTGTGTGTGTGTGTGTTTGTGTGTGTGTGTGTGCGTGTGTGCGCGCTGCCAAAACGAAAAGAAAGCGCATACCACTTGGGTGGACCGAAAATAAAACAACGAAAACAAAGCTCGGAATGGTTTTAAAGTCACGTCTAGAGATTAGCTTTACTGCAATCTATTCACGACTTCAAAATTAAAACTGCATCTTTGCCCATAATGCCAGGAGGGCCCTATCATTTTTGTCGTTTAAGGTAATACAAAGATTACACATTGAGAACTATTATTTTACTTCCAATGTGTCTTTTGATATATATCACATATTTATTTTATTCCTTTGCCACATTCATTACCAGGATCATTATACCGGACAAAGACAACAAATGTAGCAACCCTTTCTCCAGGGTCCTTGCTCTCCGGGATCCTACCCCATTGCAGTTGGTTACGGTTATGGAGAGGTTAGGGTAGGAACGTCCTAACTATCTCGGATAGAACTAGCCCTTTCTCCAGGGTCCTTGCTCTCCGGGATCCTACCCCATTGCAGTTGGTTACGGTTATGGAGAGGTTAGGGTAGGAACGTCCTAACTATCTCGGATAGAACTAGCCCTTTCTCCAGGGTCCTTGCTCTCCGGGATCCTACCCCATTGCAGTTGGTTACGGTTAGGGTAACAGTTAGGGAGAGGTTAGGGTAGGAACGTCCTAACTATCTCGGATAGAACTAGCCCTTTCTCCAGGGTCCTTGCTGTCCGGGATCCTACCCCATTGCAGTTGGTTACGGTTAGGGTTACGGTTATGGAGAGGTTAGGGTAGGAACGTCCTAACTATCTCGGATAGAACTGGCCCTTTCTCCAGGGTCCTTGCTCTCCGGGATCCTACCCCATTGCAGTTGGTTACGGTTAGGGTAACGGTTAGGGTAGGAACGTCCTAACTATCTCGGATAGAACTGGCCCTTTCTCCAGGGTCCTTGCTCTCCGGGATCCTACCCCATTGCAGTTGGTTACGGTTAGGGTAACGGTTAGGGAGAGGTTAGGGTAGGAACGTCCTAACTATCTCGGATAGAACTAGCCCTTTCTCCAGGGTCCTTGCTGTCCGGGACCCTACCCCATTGCAGTTGGTTACTGTTAGGGTAACGGTTAGGGAGAGGTTAGGGTAGGAACGTCCTAACTATCTTGGATAGAACTGGTCCTTGCTCTCCAGGATCCTACCCCATTGCAGTTGGTTACGGTTAGGGTTACGGTTATGGAGAGGTTAGGGTAGGAACGTCCTAACTATCTCGGATAGAACTAGCCCTTTCTCCAGGGTCCTTGCTGTCCGGGATCCTACCCCATTGCAGTTGGTTACGGTTAGGGTAACGGTTAGGGAGAGGTTAGGGTAGGAACGTCCTAACTATCTCGGATAGAACTAGCCCTTTCTCCAGGGTCCTTGCTCTCCGGGATCCTACCCCATTGCAGTTGGTTACGGTTAGGGTAACGGTTAGGGAGAGGTTAGGGTAGGAACGTCCTCACTATCTCGGATAGAACTGGCCCTTTCTCCAGGGTCCTTGCTCTCCGGGATCCTACCCCATTGCAGTTGGTTACGGTTACGGTTACGGTTATGGAGAGGTTAGGGTAGGAACGTCCTAACTATCTCGGATAGAACTGGCCCTTTCTCCAGGGTCCTTGCTCTCCGGGATCCTACCCCATTGCAGTTGGTTACGGTTACGGTTACGGTTATGGAGAGGTTAGGGTAGGAACGTCCTAACTATCTCGGATAGAACTGGCCCTTTCTCCAGGGTCCTTGCTCTCCGGGATCCTACCCCATTGCAGTTGGTTACGGTTAGGGTAACAGTTAGGGTAGGAACGTCCTAACTATCTCGGATAGAACTGGCCCTTTCTCCAGGGTCCTTGCTCTCCGGGATCCTACCCCATTGCAGTTGGTTACGGTTAGGGTAACGGTTAGGGAGAGGTTAGGGTAGGAACGTCCTAACTATCTCGGATAGAACTAGGCCTTTCTCCAGTCCCCCAGTGTTCTCGTACACTCTCGTGCGTAACAGCACATCTCGAGAGACACGCAGCTGCCAAAAGAGAGAGAGTGTCTGTGTGTTTGCATTACAGTGTGTGTGTGTGTGTGTGTGTGTGTGTGTGTGTGTGTGTGTGTGTGTGTGTGTGTGTGTGTGTGTGTGTGTGTGTGTGTGTGTGTGCGTCAGAGAGAGAGACTGGTGTAGGGAAACTCCGAGACAGCTCCCTGTAGACAGAGAGAGAAAGAGAGAGAGAGACGTGGGCAGGCCTCCAACATTTCTACGCACGGAATACTAGCGAGGCACGATAGGCAGCCAGCAGCAGAGCGCACAGGGGCGGATAGGGGGACTAAACCGCGCAGAGGAGGGCTTTCACTTCCCACTCCACATGATACAACAATCCCGTAGTCAGTATGCAGCAGTTTATTCCGTAACACACAGGGACTGAATGTGAAAGAAGAGGACAGTGTCACAACATGACCATGGAAAGTCAGACATTTTATTCCAGAAAAAATTACACAACCAAGTCTGAATCACTCGTAATCCCAACAATGTAGCACAATATATCCACAGTTGTCAACACATTATCAGCACGGGGACGACTACATATGAATCTATAATTCCCATATAGCGAACACGTGATGACCAATGAAATACATAACCCTACAACGGGGACATTGTGTCCATGCACGCAGTCCCGTGGCAGAGGGCGTGGGGAGGTCGAGGAGAGAATGGACAAGAGAGAGCTCCACTATAGCGCGCACACACACGGGGGAGTGAGAGAGAGAGAGAGAGAGAGAGAGAGAGAGAGAGAGAATGGCTGTTTAAAACAGCTGTCCATTATTTGCGCGCAGGCTGTACACAGGGCCTCTCGCCCTCCCGCCACACAGGCGAATGCAAGTCAGTGCGGGAGGACAGTCCGGGAGCATGACCGCCAACAACGCCGACATTGTGTGACCCGTGCTGTCACTGGAGAACCGGTGACGGCCGCTGAACCATGCCATTCATCCCGGGCCAAATTAGTACTAAATGGACCTTTTATGTCCCCAGGGGGGCCAGGATTGTAGTAACAGGGAAGCGCATGTTAGTCGCCTTAGGCCTATATCATCAAAATAAATCAATCGCAACATGTTTTTTGATTAATTGAGCACTGTTAATCTGACAATACTATTGGAAATTAATGTTGAAAGTTCCATTTATATTCCTAAAACTTAAGTTGAAAATGATGCTGTAGATGCTTCCTGTTGACAAGACATTTTGATAAATAGCCCAATGTCAAAACACTGTTTTAACGTGTCCAAATCAATAACCAATATGAAAAAACAGTTTGTGATATTGAAAACATAAAATTTACTATCTTCACATACTCTACATATTTATCATAGTTATCAAACGCAACAATAGTAATAATCTTTTTATTTATTTTTTAAACCTTATAAACTGCACACGAACCAAAAACCCAATACAGTGCCAATAAATCACTGATTATGGGGGAAATCAAGTTGTATTCACTGTTGAAACTAACACAACAACATAAAACATGCAAACTAGAGATTTTTTTTTTTTACATCACTGGTTAGAGAACCCGTAGAACATAACTACATTTTGGAACGTTGCATTTTGATTTGTGGGTCCCAAAACAGAAATGCATCACTTGTCAATAACTCCTATCCATATCACCTTGAAATCAATTGTGCAAGAGGGGGGAGATGTGGTTCCTGTTCAAACGAACACAGCTCAAAAACCACAGGGAATCTGGGAATAATATGTACATCACTGGTTAGAGGTCAATTTGTAGAAGACAGTTAACTACATTCTGATATGTTGTATTTGAATTCAAGTGGGTCGCCAATGTGGTAAGTGTAACACAACACTTTTTCTGTTAATCACACGCTGTTAAACACACGCTGAAATCATTAGAACAGGGGGCAAACCTTTGGGGTGTAGCGCTGTTTAAACTAAAACTATTCCAAGGCCACACGGAAACGTGGAATAATTTACAGGCCTACATGGTTGGTTAGATGACAACTTGTAGAAGAAGGCTTATGTATATTTTGGAATGTCAGATGTTGATTTCCGGAGGAATCCATCGCGGAATAGGTAACGAACCACTTGTTCTGTTAGTTCATTTAAACGAATCAAGATGTGTCATATGATATCAACAGTGACAATGGTTGGCTGCTATTTAAGTGATAGCTTGACTGTACAATCCATGTCTTGGGGGTGCGTGGCCAGCGATTTATATAGACGGACCCCCCAAATGTTCTGTGCCATTTAATTTACTCATTAGTGGTTCTAAGTCCTGCGCATCCCAGAGTGTGTGACAAAATCAACGGTTGTGTAATTACACTAAGTTTTATTGGGTGAAAATGCAAGCTTGTGTAAGGTATTAATTCATACTGTCAACATTTGGGAAATTAGCCAATATACAATAATTGAATATGGCAAAATAATTAAACATGTCAGTTTAAGATGATAGTTTCTGAGTGGGCAACATATACTATTACAACAATGACATCTACACACTGTGGCCAGTTTATTAAGTACATCCATCTAGTGGGTCTCCAGTACTAGATTGCCTCCAGAACAGCATGAATTCTTTGGGGCATGGAAACATAACTCAATTTGTATAAATCAAATCAAATTTTATTTGTCACATACAGGTGTTTAGTAGATGTTATTGCGGGTGTAGCGAAATGCTTGTGTTTCTAGCTCCAACAGTGCAGTAATATCTAACAAGTAATATCTAACAATACACACAATCTAAAGTAAAGGAATGGAATTAAGAATATATAAATATTTGGAAGAGCAATGTCAGAGCGGCATAGACTAAGATACAGTAGAATAGGACAGAATACAGTATTTACATATGAGATGAGATGAGTAATGCAAAATATGTAAACATTATTAAAGTGACTAGTGTTCCAATTATTAAAGCGGCCAGTGATTTCAAGTCCATGTGTATAGGGCAGCAGCCTGTAATTTGCTAGGGATGGCTATTTAACAGTCTGATGGCCTTGCGATAGAAGCTGTTTTTCAGTCTTTCGGTCCCGGCTTTGATGCACCTGTACTGGCCACACCTTCTGGATGATAGCGGGGTGAACAGGCAGTGGCTCGGGTGGTTATTGTCCACCCGAGCCATGCCTTCCTGTGACATCGGGTGCTGTAGGTGTCCTGAATGTGCCCACTGGAGCCGGTTCTTGTTGTTTTTAGCTGATAGGAGTGGAACCCGGTGTGGTCCTCCTCTACAATAGCCCATCCGTGACAGGGTCCGACGAGTTGTGCATTCTGAGATGTCGTTCTGCACACCACTGTTGTACTGCGCTATTATTTGCCTGTTTGATTGCACGATTCTTATTAGACCTCTCATCAACGAGCTGTTTTCCCCCACAGGGCTGACACTGGATGTTTTTTGTTTGTCGCACCAATCTCTGTAAACCCTAGACACAGTCGCTGTGAAAATCTCAGGAGGGTGGCCTGTTCTGAGATACTGGAACCTGCGTGCCTGGCACCGATGATCATACCACGCTCAAAGTCACTTAGGTCACTCGTTTTGCCCATTCTAACATTCTATCGAAAACTAACTGAATTCCTCTATGCCAGTCTGCCTGCTTTATACAGTAAAACCACGGCCACATGACTTACAGTCTGTAGGAGCGAACCTTTTGTGAAAGGGCTGGTGTACCTAATAAACTGTCAATGGTGTATTCCTCACTCATTTAACCATTTAGAGAGTTAAATGCTCTTAAACACAATTTAACCGGGTGCTCTAGACTGAAGCCTCCATCGTGTATGTGCAGCAGCCGGAACATTTAAAGTCCCTAGCCTTATTATTTTCTTTGAAACGTCCTTTTACACATTTTTGAGGTTTGAGAAAGTCCCCACTGGGCATATACTTCACATCAACGTCTATTCCACGTTGATTCAATGTCATTTCATTGAAATGGCGTGGAAACAACGTTGATTCAACCAGTGTGTGCCCAGTGGGCCATGGCTCAATCAATATGGAGATATTTGGGAATATGTATCAAATGTATTTTTGCGTTAAATTCTTGGCTGCGAATGTGATGGAACTGGCTGTGAATCAGATAGGCCTACTGTGTGATTCAATTACGTTCAAATCATCAATGCTGCTGCTATGCTTCAAATTAAATGTTTAATGCCGGATTTCTATATAAAACGCACACAAGACGGTACTACATCTAGTTGGTGGTACAGTAACCAAAAAAGGTTGGGAACCACTGGCCTAGCCCAAGTCTTGCATGTAGATCCAAACAGTGCGTAATTTAGAATTGTATGGTTCGGTGGAAAACGTATGTTATCTTGAGCGGTGTAATACAAATAACGCAACATACACACGCCCCCTCGAACTGCCCGCTCTGCGCAGTGTCTGTAGGATTTCGTCAGCAAGTAGGCGATAACATCTAAAAACAAAACGGGCCCGCTTGATCAAGATGGGGCCTACTTAGACGAAAAGACTGGCTGGCCAAGTCTCATCGTCAACATCCTCTCCCAAAATTATAATTCGGTGAGGTCATGAACATAGGCCAAATAAATAATCCACCTTGCACAAAAGCAACATTATTCGAATTCAAATATCACACTCTAGTTCAGACCAAGGATAGACCGGGATGGTTGACACACTTAATTCTGTATTCATTTGTTCCCCATTCAATGAAATAAGAATAGTATCTCACATCACTCTATTTATCGTCTTAGGCCCTCACGCTGTGGGTGCTATACGGGGGTAGTGACACGTCTCTCTGCGGGGAAGTGATCCGTGTGCTCGGGGCCTCCGCGGAACTAAAAGCTCTGTGAAACAGAGAGAAAAAAGGCCTCTCCCGTTTCAACGCGATGTCCCATGAGGCCTGGACGGAGGCTCAGCTTCAATCAAACCATGACATCTCCTCCGGGAGGCGTACAGCACACCGAAACTCGATCCCCCCCATCTCTCTGCCATGCCTTCACTTTTGTTCACAGGCACCTCGCATGAGCAGCCAAGAGCGCAGCGGTGGTGTTGGGACTGTTGTTGTATTCAGTGGAAGAACACAAACAACAACAAGTGACATTAGCTTAAAATGGGAGGGCTGAAGCTTTGTCTCAGCAACGCTGTAAGCAGAAAACATGGCCTATATTCGGGGCTACAATCAATCGCTAGACAACAACATAATGACATGGGGATATACCAACACAAGCTCCAAAGAAAACTACATGCCTTGCCATACCTGCAGCAAGGATATACTGTGAATCATAAAAACATAACGGTTCATTTTTAATAGGTCATACTGTCATTGTTTCTCACTTCCCATACAGAAGGATTACTGTCCATTTCACCATATCGAACCAAAGTCAGGTGACACAGACATGGTCGCCCACATGGCCACAGAGAATTATATTGACATATTAGCGCATGGATTCCCCCTCGTAGATCCATTGATTTCAGCCGATTACAAAACGGCCCAACAGCGTTTAATGGGTTTAGAATGGAGGCGGTGAGATTGTTCCTGTGCGACGCAGATTATCATCTCCATGCCGCCCCACGGGGAGCCTAGAGACGCTGTCACAAATACCAGATCCATCAAACGGCAGGACAATAGCCTGCCAGGCTCCGGGTAGATAGGCACAGATCGAGGATCAGGGTAGGCTTTACCCTCCCGATCCAATCATTTAAGGGGATAAACACAAAATTGACTTAAGATCAGTGTCTATGCAATGTTCTTCCTGCTCCATTTATAAAGTCCCCGACCTGCCCATATAGACATGGTGGTATAGTGTATGGAGAGATCGTAACTCGAGCACAACGAGAGGAAACAATGACCTTGCAACCTACGCTATAGCAGGCTAATCTACTGCATCGTCAGGGGGGAATTATGGGGCCTCTCATTTTCTTCTTCCTTTCATGTCTAGTCCCCCCCCCCCCCCCCCCTCACCCACCCCCAACCCCACCACGTCCCTCTTGCTCTCTCTCTCGTGCGTAATTTTGACCTCTGGGCGCGAACGGACACCTGGAGAATGAATCAGCACGGCTGACCTCATCCCACGAGCATAGTAGGCAATGAGGCGCTAAACAGTCCAATGGGATGCTATAAAATAAAATGCAACCAGAATGAGCTGTTTTAGGCTTTATGAAGTATAGTAGCCCGAGGTGGAATCAACTCTGTGAGTTTGAAAGTCAAATTATAGGTCTGCTGATTAAACGTTAGCCTATGCACTATACACAGCTTTAGAAAGAAGCAGGTCGTTCACTCTGGGCCATTCAGACACTCTTATCCACTCTTTCAATAATTGCACAAAAAAGGATACAACAACCACATAATGCGTGAATAAATAAAAAACGTTATGAAACGGGTCACTCACGAACAATCACAATAAAGATGCTAAGTGAAGTGCGCATCATTACGCATAGCCATCTAGCATAGACCTACAGGGGCATTGTCCAACAAATCGATAAATTCTTGGCTAAATATGGATACCTCCCACTGTTCCCCTATGCTGTGTGTGTGTGTGTGTGTGTGTGTGTGTGTGTGTGTGTGTGTGTGTGTGTGTGTGTGTACGCTCTGTGCTGTGCGCAAGGCCACTGAAGGCTTGGAGGAAGGCAAACAAAACCAAAAAACCAAGATGCAACTTGTCAAGATATAGTCTATATGGAAATTTGGATATCGGAAACAGAATACCTTCCACTGGGCACAGACGTCAGTTCAATGTCCAGTTCTGATTTGCATTTGGTTGAGTCATCAACTAACGGTAATTTAACGTGAAATAAACCAAACAAGTCACCCATTAGATTTAGCTGGGAAAAAATCCTAAATTTAATGTTTTGGTTGAAATGACATGGAAACTACGTTGATTCAACCAGTTTTTGACCCGTTGGCTGCTTCATTTGATTTATCTTGTATAGGGGTAAAATAATCTCTCTATAGCCATCTCAAATGTTATTTACATTGGGAAAGCACACCATTCTCTTCCTTCTACTATGAGTCCGTTTGCAGACCAAAACCAAAACCTTCTCTATCCAAATAAACCACATGATTTCCCCACTTTCAGGGTACTTACTATCATTGTTGAGTCATGTCATGGGACAATCGCAACGCAAGCTCTCACTTTGACTTTGGTCCTCTGCCTATCTGAAGTGATCACTTATCTGCCACAATGACTAGGGGGCAAACACTATGTCATAAATCACGGTTTCCCCCTATACCAGTGCAAGGCGGTTGGGAAAAGAGTAGGCCATGCCCCGTATAATCTCCTTCCCAGCCGTGCGTAGTAGACCTATGACATAAGCTCAGGCAAGCGAAGTATGTATGTATATATTTAAGTACAAGGCTAAACAGGGTGTGTGTGTTTGTGTATATGCTGGTGTATTTGAAGCGGCGTTTGTATACCAGAGAGACGATTTGGTCGACTCCAATATTCTAGAACCGTAATTCTAGAACGCTAACTAATACCATTGAGCTGCAACCAATGGAGACATCGATCGCGCCCCAATTAGTGTTCTATCACTGGCCCGAGGTCACACACGCCTCATGCGCGGCGAAAAACCATGCAGTCATTGCGAGAAACCCTGGCATACGGCAGTGGCTGCGTGCGGAGCTAGTACATGTGCATGAGTGACAATATACCTATATGGAAGAAAACTATCTCCCAAAAAGTTAAGGAATTTGCTGGTGCACGGTGGTGATTTAAGACTGAAACTGCCAGGCAGGCAGAAAGCCCTGTAACCTGTATCCCAGATCGGGTTCAAATGACAGAGAGAGATGGAGTGTGTTGAACTGTGTTGAACCGTGTGTAAACGGAACAATCCCCTCCTCTTGGCAGGGCGAGGCTGGATTCCGTAACCTTGTTTAGGGCGCGTACACGCACACAGTGAGAACACTTAGATCGATCTGGTAAAGAAAATAAGGTTTATTTAGTAGCCTAGCCTACTTCAGTCTTATCAGTCACTTTCCATCCAACCGTTCTCGGAACCGTTCGTTGACGGGGAAGCGTCGTCCTGTATGACTTACCGACTCATCGCTCTCCGGGTTGACAGGACGGTCCCGGTCGCCAAGCACAGGGCCGAATGACTAACTAAACCCATGTTATTTATCAACCACATGCCACTGCCCCGCCGAAACACACAAAGACCACCCTATGCGCTATTCTTAGAAGTTGCCGTTCCTCTTTCTCCCCCTTCTCGCTCTCTCACGCACGCACAGACACCGAGATAAAAATCCCTCCGAACCCGTATAGTAGAACTTTACACAATTCTCTTCCAGGCTTCGTAAGCTTACACTTCTGGGTTGACAGAGTCAGGTTGGAGAAAATCTATTTATGTCGTTGTGGTGTTGATAGGATACCCACAATAGGCTATCCTCTCATAGGAGGGGGGAGATCACGGTTTATAACCATTCAACAGTGGCAGAACGAATACAAGACCCACCAAAACCAAACGTCTTTATTACCCAAATATTTGTCTTACCTGGTCAATATCCTCTATTTCCAACTTTCCTTTTCCCGTTTTTCCAAGTTGTTCACGGCTCTGAGCAAATATTCGTGCGTGGAGGTTACGATTCCGTTATAAAATCATAGACATCTCGGGCCAGTGAATATTCAAACCGTTGGATATAAATATTCAGAAGTGTGTCTAACGGGTTATTTACTTGTCAGTCAATTAAACCATATGTTATAGTGTTTCCTTTACACTCGCACAACACTTTTTCACAGTGAAATGTCAATATGTTTACAGACGAGAGAAAAACCGTCAAAATCGACTTAGTGTGACAAATCCCTAGAAATAAGGTTTCCAATCATCCTTTATAGAACGTCCCAGTGGCTGGTAACGTACAGTTTAGCAGTGCGCAAGGATACAGGTGGTAAGGTCCGCGGACTCCAGAAATGCATTCAGCTCGGTCGTATCTCGCAGCGCCATGTTGGGTTTTATCAGAGCATGCCGTTTCAAAGCTCTTACTTCCAATCTCGTCAATCCCAGTCTATTCCGAAAATATACCATTTATCTCCGTCGATATTGGGAAAAAAGGTCGGGAATGTATATCTTTCCGTAGTTTTTCTCTGAAAGTTCCTGGTAGCTCCTTTCGTGCCGAGTTGCTGAAGACGCCGAACAGGGCAAGCGGAGCGGAGTGGATTGCTGTACCGCGAGCGGCTCTCTCAATCGCGCAGACTCTACCCAGAAGGCCAGTCGGGAGACCGCAATTACCATAAACCTCCTGCACATACACCGCGCGCTGGGGCGGGCGTGTAAAACAAAACACTAGCGAGAAGAGGGGGAGGGTGGCAGTGAACGGTAAAAGGGGAAAAAAATAAATGAAGGGTAGAAATTGACTGGGGGATGACGCCGTAGCTTAACGGGAGGCTCAGGCAGAGAGAGCGAGAGAGTGGGATAAGGAAAGTGAAGAGGTAAAGTAGGATTATGACAGAGAGAGGGAAGTGGAAAAAATAAGGGAGGGAGAGAACCTGCTCGTCCAAGTTCAATGAAGGGCCGTTTATTCTAGAACTTGAAGAAAAGCATCCAATGTAAAGCCTCCACACCTCAGCCGCTGAGTCAGACCCTCAGGGGCCTATGTTGATAGTGTGTGTGTGTGTGTGTGTGTGTGTGTGTGTGTGTGTGTGTGTGTGTGTGTCTGACACCGTGGGTATCAAGACAGTAAACACTGTGCTGTCACACACAGTGAACTAGATGGGCAGACTTCCCGAGTACCAGCCCAATGTACAGAAGTTTGGGCTTTACACAATTACCCAAACATTGTCTCACAATTCAAATATGTCACACCATCCAAACATATTGACAGGGGATGGCCAAGGACACTGGTTTTACAGCATATCTATTTTTCTCTGTACATATTTGGGTTCAATATTGCATGTTGCAAAGTCATGCCAGGCAGTGAGTGAGAAGTGTGATGAGGAAGAGAGGATGAGAGAGTGACCCAGAAAGAGAGAAAGGAGGGGAGGGAGAGAGACAGACCCAGAAAGAGGAAGTGGGAAGGCAGACGTTCTGTTGGTTGCTCAAGGCTGAGATGAATCTGTTAGGTCTGTGTGTAAGAGGAGGAGGCTAGGGATATCCAGCCTAGCCGGAGGTGTGGTGTGTGTGTTCTTGGAGTGTGTGGGTGTGTGAGGGAGAGCAAGAGAGAGGGAGGGTTAGGGAGGTGGGAGGGGAGAAGAGGCCAGGGAGGAGAGTTGGCAGGGGAAGGTCTGGGTGCATTTTATGCAGCTGCTGAGAGTAGGAGCTGAAAAAGCAGTGCCTGACACACACACTCTCTCTCTCAAACACACGCATTGAAAAAACATACAAATTAGTCCTTGAAGGCAAACTGTCAGGTGAGAATTTTCCTAAAACTAGCCCACTGAAGTCAGAGAGAGAAGCAGAGGCAGGGACAGGAGAGAGGGAACCAGATAAGACAGACAGAGAAAGAGAAAAGAGAGAGGAAGAAAGAGAGAATGCAGAATGAGAGGAGATGAAAGAGGGGCTGAGTGCTGCATTATTCTGCTCTGAAATCAGAGAGCCGTCGGCCCCAAGGGATTTGCACACACACACGCGCGCGCTATTAGCATGAGAGTGGGTGGCGAATCCTGAAAAGCCTGGGCTGGGGAAGGGTTGCTGTAGTAGTGAGGGTATGGAAGGTGAATCAGGGAAGGGAGTGATAGAGATGCACAGATCAAAAACAGGTTTTGTTTCTATTTAAAAAAATATATAAAAACTGAAATGTGTCATTTTGCATTCAACCAAACCCTCTGAGCCTTGTGACATGGCAAGGAAAAACAACCTTTCATGGTAGGGGAAAATGTCCTAATATTGTCATAAACATATAACAAATGGCATATTTCAGACTTTTAGTGATAGTCATCGACCTACTTAAGTGCAACCAGGAAAAGGCCACCTGATGGAGTGTCCATCTGACAAAGGCTGGTAGTGTTGTCACTGGCCTGGTCTAGAAGATCAAAGCTCGGATGCATGAATGCACACGTCCCCTTTCAGCTCCGCATTGGCCCTCTGGAGCATGCACAGACAGCCACCATACGCGGAGTCACGGGCCAGTCCTACATCAGAGCTCTGCGCGAGTGTGCATCCATGTGGATGTGTGACTTTGTGCTCATGTAAGTTTGATTGTGTGTGAGGTAGTTGTAGTTGCCCCTGTATATTTATGTGAAACAGTCAGAGCTCTGAGTTTGTGTTTGTGTCTGTGCATGCGTGTGTGTGTGTGTGTGTGTCAGTAAACCAAAACAGTGAATGCACACACACACCCCAGTGTAGGAGCAGCACTCTGGGAGGTCACAGTGATCCAGCCATCTGCTGCTGCAATCAGACACTGGAGCAGCTCTGACATACACACACACAAAGCCCCATGGAAACAGTTAGAGAAGCACACACATTACTGGCAATCGCACACAGTAGACACACTGCTGGCACACACACACACACACACACACACACAGCCAAAGACACATACATTTTGTACAGAACCCCCCCCCCCCCCCCCCCACACACACACACACACACACATTCGGTTAGGGCGGCCAACATGCAAACTAGCACAGTGTCACGCACAATATCTCACTAACACACAAATGCCACACGCACACCTCAGGCTCAGGTTTCAGGAAGCTCTTTGCACGCAGCTCAGCTAGCAGCAGCCGGTCCTAATCAGCACAATCCACCTGCAGATCGTTATGGATCGCTTACCGCAATCCACATATGGACAGACACACACACTTTTATAATATACACTTACTCAGACAAACCGTACTATTTTTCTTTAGCACGCACACACACACTTTCTAACACACGGACACCTCTCTTACACTCATACTGCGCCCTCACTAATAATCGGGAATCCACCTTGAGATCGTTACGGATTCCTTATCACAATCCACCCCCCCCCCCCCCCCCCCCCCCCCCCGCCCCGCCCCGCCCCGCCGTGCCGGGCTAACCGGTTCCCCACAAGCGCGCCACGCTGCGTTAGCGCAGCCTCACCAGGGATAATTACAGACCAGCGCAGTCGGGCAAGCATGGCCCCGTGCCAAGGCTGATCAGTGATACAAAGAGAAACGCGAATCGTTAAGGGCCGAGAATATAGACCCCTATAAAACTCAACTCTGGAACTCGAAGCCAGTTCCACTGCATTTTTTCATTGTTCCCTTCAAATCAGGGACTGATTTAGACCTGCAACACCAGGTGTGGGCATATAAAATATGTAGAAAACGAGCTTTATTGGGCTGAAATTAAAATGGTCTGTAATCAAATAACCTAGAATTAGCAGGGTTCCCTAAAAATGTCAAAAGACAAAAAAGATTAGCCTGGCTTTCAAGCATTCTGAGCAGACCAATAGCCTTTGATAGCTCAGCGAAGCTCGCCCCCTTCCCTCCCTCCCTCTCTCCCTCCGGGAGAGCTCTGTCGAGTTCCGCTCGTAACCTCGTCACCCACCGCACTCTCACCCCCCCCGTCCCCTCTATTCCGCCTCTCTCCCCACTCTGGCTGAGCTGTCAGGCTGCGCACACTCCAAATCAAGTGAAATAGATCATAAACAAAAGTAAAAGAAACAAAAAATGTACAGGAAACATTACACTCACAAAACTTCCAGAAGAATAAACACATTTCAAATGTCATATGTCTATATACAGTGTTGTAATGATGTACAAAAGAGAACATAAACATAACTATAGGTTGTATTTAGAAAGGTGTTTGTTTTTCACTGGTTGCCCTTTTCTTGTGGCAACAGGTCACACATCTTGCTGCTGTGATGGCACACTGTGGAATTTCACCCAATAGATATGGGAGTTTATCAAAATTGGATTTGTTTTCTAATTATTTGTGGGTCTGGGTTATCTGAGGGAAATATGGTCATACATTTGGCAGGAGGTTAGGAATTGCAGCTCAGTTTCCACCTCTCTCTCTCTTTCAAATAAACACACACACAAACATGCTCATAAACACATTGGCGCTACCGAGCTCCGAGAGGCCTCCGGCGCTTCACTCCCTTCCCGTGCTACTGCGATTAGCCATGGCAGGAGAGAAGGCATGATAGTGCGATACTTTTTTGTTGATGTTGCTTTGAGTCATCTCACTTTTGTTTATTTCACTTGCTCTGTCAATGTAAACACGTGTTTCCGATTCGAATAAAGCCCATTTGAATTTAACTGAATTGAGAGAGAGAGAGAGGCGCTCGAGACGGAAAAACGGAGTACGATTCCATAACGGAGCTCTCATCTCTGCCCTTCCATCTTCCCTCTCGCTGGTTCATTTCCACTTCTCCTCCTCCCTTCCTCCCCCCTCTCTCATTCCCTCGCTCTCCTTTCCGTTCAGGCTCCACCGCAGCAGATAAATGTCCGCGGCTCGAGAGGCGGCAGCTGGTATCTGGGGCGGTGACGGCGGTCGGCAGACGAGGGAAACATATAGACTGTGTGTGTGTGTGTGGGTGGGGGCTCGTTTTACGACATTTGGGAATTAAATGGCTCTCTTATAGAGCCTGTAGAGCACAAGACAAGACCAGACGAGGCACGTAAGGGCATGTTGGGGGAAAACGCAACGTTCAGTAGATACGTGCATACGTGCTATCCTTACGAAAACACACGTCGAAGGGCTGAATTATTATTTTATGTTATTTGATAAAAACAGAAACTTTAGAAAGGGGCGTTTTGCGCCACTATTCCCCCCCCCCCCCCCCCCCCCCCCCAAAAAAAAGCCTCCTGAAACTGTGTTAAAATAAATGTTATGTGTTTCATTTAGACATTTTACAGTAATTTACTCTTATAAGCTACAGTCTAGGTATCTTATTTTAAATAAATAAGTCAAATATCGAAACCAAATGGCATTGCACACCTCACTATTAAAAGGTTTTGATTGACCTATTTTCATTTTTTTTAACCTATTTTCATTTGTGCACTTCCTGTCCAAATCTTCCTAAAGTATCAAAAAATGGATGATGTAAATCAATGAAATTACTTATAGATTATTTGGACATGATTTGGAAAATGCTGATACAGTGCCTTCAGAAAGTATTCAGCACCCTTGACTTTTTCAACATTTTGTGGGATTAAAATGTATTTATTTGTCTTTTTTTTTCCAACGATCTACACAAAATAGTGGAAGTGGAAGAAAAATTGTATTTTTTTTATTAATGGTAAATAAAACACTAATATAATTTGTTTAGTTAAGTATTCAACCCCCTGAATCAATATGTTTAAATCCCCGTTGGCAGCGATTACAGATTTAAGTCTTTCTGGGTAAGTCTCTAAGAGCTTTGCAAACCTGGATTGTACAATATTTGCCCATTTTTCTTTTTAGTATTCTTCAAGCTCTGTCAAGTTGGTTGTTGATCATTGCTAGATAGCCATTTTCAAGTCTTGCCATAGATTTTCAAGCCGATTTAAGTCAAAACTGTAACTAGGCCACTACTGAACAGTCAATGGCATCTTAGTAAGCAACTCCAGTGTATATTTGGCCTTGTGTTTTAGGTTATTGTCCTGCTGAAAGGTGAACTTGTCTCCCAGTGTCTGTTGGAAAGCAGAATGAAACGGGTTTTCCTCTAGGATTTTGCCTGTGCTTAGCTCTATTCCGTTTCTTTTTATCCTAAAAACTACCTAGTCCTTGCCGATGACAAGCATACCCATAACATGATTCAGCCACCACCACGTTTGAAAATATGAAGAGTGGTACTCAGTGATGTGTTGTGTTTGATTTGCCCCAAACATAACACTTTGTATTCAGGATATTAAGTTATTTCTTTGCCACATTTTTTGCAGTTTTATTTTTGTCCCTTATTGCAAACAGGATGCATGTTTTGGAATATGTTTCTTCTGTACAGGCTTCCTTCTTATTACTCTGTAATTTAGGTTAGTATTGTGGTGTAACTACAATTATGTTGATAGATCCTACGTTTCCTCCTATCACAGCCATAAAACTCTGTAAATGGTTTAAAATCACCATTGGTCTCATGGTGAAATCCCTGAGAGGTTTCCTTCCTCTCCGTCAACTGAGTTAGGAAGGAGTCCTGTATCTTTGTAGTGACTGGGTGTTTTGAAACACAATCCAGTGGGGAGAAGAAGTATTTGATACACTGCCGATTTTGCAGGTTTTCCTACTTACAAAGCATGTAGAGGTCTGTAATTTTTTATCATAGGTACACTTCAACTGTGAGAGACGGAATCTAAAACAAAAATTCAGAAAATCACATTGTATGATTTTTAAGTAATTCATTTGCATTTTATTGCATGACATAAGTATTTGATACATCAGAAAAGCAGAACTTAATATTTGGTACAGAAACCTTTGTTTGCAATTACAGAGATCATATGTTTCCTGTAGTTCTTGACCAGGTTTGCACACACTGCAGCAGGGATTTTGTCCCACTCCTCCATACAGACTTTCTCCAGATCCTTCAGGTTTCGGGGCTGTCGCTGGGCAATAAGGACTTTCAGCTCCCTCCAAAGATTGTCTATTGGGTTCAGGTCTGGAGACTGGCTAGGGCACTCCAGGACCTTGAGATGCTTCTTACGGAGCCACTCCTTAGTTGCCCTGGCTGTGTGTTTCGGGTCGTTGTCATGCTGGAAGATCCAGCCACGACCCATCTTCAATGCGCTTACTGAGGGAAGGAGGTTCTTGGCCAAGATCTCGCGATACATGGCCCCATCCATCCTCCCCTCAATACGGTGCAGTCGTCCTGTCCCCTTTACAGAAAAGCATCCCCAAAGAATGATGTTTCCACCTCCATGCTTCATGGTTGGGATGGTGTTCTTGGGGTTGTACTCATCCTTCTTCTTCCTCCAAACACGGCGAGTGGAGTTTAGACCAAAACGCTCTATTTTTGTCTCATCAGACCACATGACCTTCTCCAATTCTTCCTCTGGATCATCCAGATGGTCATTGGTAAACGTCAGACGGGCCTGGACATGTGCTGGCTTGAGCAGGGGGACCTTGCGTGCACTGCAGGATTTTAATCCATGACAGCGTAGTGTTACTAATGGTTTTCTTTGAGACTGTGGTCCCAGCTCTCTTCAGGTCATTGACCAGGTTCTGCAATGTAGTTCTGGGCTGATCCCTCACCTTCCTCATGATCATTGATACCCCACAAGGTGAGATCTTGCATGGAGCCCCAGACCGAGGGTGATTGACCGTCATCTTGAACTTCTTCCATTTTCTAATAATTGCGCCAACAGTTGTTGCCTTCTCACCAAGCTGCTTGCCTATTGTCTTGTAGCCCATCCCGGCCTTGTGCAGTTCTACAATTTTAGCCATGATGTACTTACACAGCTCTCTGGTCTTGGCCATTGTGGAGGGTTTGGAGTCTGTTTGATTGAGTGTGTGGACAGGTGTCTTTTATTCAGGTAACGAGTTCAAACAGGTGCAGTTAATACAGGTAATGAGTGGAGAATAGGAGAGCTTCTTAAAGAAAAACTAACAGGTCTGTGAGAACCGGAATTATTACTGATTGGTAAGTGATCAAATACTTATGTCATGCAATAAAATGCAAATGAATTACTTAAAAATCATACAATGTGATTTCCTGGATTTTTGTTTTAGATTCCGTCTCTCACAGTTGAAGTGTACCCTTGTTAAAAATTAAAGACCTCTACATGCTTTGTAAGTAGGAAAACCTGCAAAATCGGCAGTGTATCAAATACTTGTTCTCCCCACTGTATATATATATATATATATATATATATATATATATATATATATAATTCCACTTTGACATTATGGGATATTGTGTGTAGATCAGTGACACAAAATCTAAATGTAATCGATTTTAAACTCCGGCTTTACCACAACATGGGTGTGAATACTTTCTGAAGGCACTGTAGAGAGTACCATTGACTTGCATTGTATTGCCCTGGGGGCATTTTTGATTATTTATCTTAAGGCTTACCTACTGGTTTATAAAAAATGGTTATAAATCTAATTTCATTAGATTATATATATAACTTTTTCTAAATGATAAAATATTAGGTCAATTTAGCTCAACATTGTTCTGTTGGATTGACTTAAATTGAGATGAGAGATTACATTTTTAGTTGAACAAGAGTTCAAATAAAAAGTATGACAAAGTGGTTTTTCTGTGAGAATTACAGAAGTGTTTTACCTTGGGGGGTGTTTTACCCCAAGACAACATAATACAGCCATAATCATATGCATGGTATAGGAATTAGTTGGTGCTGTGCACACGCAACACAGAGATAGGCTACACACACACACAAACACCCACCCACTCACTACTCACACACACCACAAGCAAACAAACTAGCCTGTGCTGTGTGTGTTTGAGTGTTTGTTTGAGTACGTGTGTGAGAGAGAGACGAGGGGGGGGGTGTAATAAGACAAAAAATACATTTCATGCAGTTCCTCACCCAGCTTGTGCAGCCCTCACAAGCACGCACAGACGGACAGCCGGGCGAGCGGGCGAAGGATTTATATAAATCTAATTATCTAGATCTGCACGTTGTTCGTCATTGTATTATCAATCAACCAACCAACTCTGACAATGACAGGCAGTTGAACCAAGAGTGGAAAGAAGGCTGGGAACTCCCCGATGAGGGAAGCCCCTAGTTAAAACCGCATAGGCCCCATTATAGGGCAGTTTGCTGAGCAGTTCCCAGTGTGGGGCAGAAGCAACTAGAGGGAAATCATTAAGTTAGCCTACAGTGCATTTGGAAAGTATTTAGACCACTTGACTTTTTCACATTTTGTTACGTTACAACCTTACTTTAAAATGGAGACAATAAAAACATTTCCTCAACAATCTACACACAATACACCATAATGACAAAGAGAAAACAGCAGGGAGCAGGTCTCGAACCCTCAACCTTCTAGCTCGAAGTCCAGCGCGCTGTCGACTGTGCCGCAAAAGCATGCTCAAGCAGAGTCGATTTCTGTGGTTATAAACCCAGGGTCGTTACACTACTCCCTCCTTTCAAAGAGCGCGTCCTCACGCTAGCTTGCGGCTCTACGTCTTACAGGAACGCGCTCACCGGCCAAGCACACGCACTGTCATGGATGCAAGGTCCGATCCCTTCTGACACCAATGTAATGAAACAGCAGGGAGCAGGTCTCGAACCCTCGACCTTCTAGCCCGAAGACCAGTGCATTATCGACTGCATGCTCAAGCGGCAGAGTCAATTTCCACACTTATAAACTCAGGGTTGTTACAGTATTAAATATAAAAACAGAAATACCTTTTTTACATACGTATTCAGACCATTTTCTATGAGACTCGAAATTGTTTCCATTGATCATTTTTGGGAGTCCACCTGAGGTAAATTCAATTGATTGTACATGATTTGGAAAGGCACACACAGATGGGTAACAAAACATTTCTGCAGCATTGAAGATCCCCAAGTACAGAGTGGCCTCCATCATTCTTAAATGGAAGACGTTTGGAACCATGGAAGAAGTTTGGAATCACTTTCCTGACCAAGGCCTTTCTTCCCCCGATTGCTCAGTTTTACTATAATAATTTGTTTCACCTTTATTTAACCAGGTAGGCCAGTTGAGAACAAGTTCTCATTTGCAACTGCGACCTGGCCAAGATAAAGCAAAGCAGTGTCACAAAAACAACAACACAGAGTTACACATAAACAAACGTAGTCAACAAAACAAAAGTAAATATTCATAGAAAAATCTATGTACAGTGTGTGCAAATGTAGAAGAGTAGGGAGGTATTTAGCATTCATACAATTTAGCATTAACACTGGAGTGATAGATGTGCCGATGATGATGTGCAAGTAGAGATACTGGGGTGCAATAGAGCAAGAGGATAAGTAACAATATGGGGAAGAGGTAGTTGGGTCTACTATTTACAGATGGGCTGTGTACAGGTACAGTGATCTGTAAGCTGCTCAGACAGCTGATGCTTAAAGTTAGAGAGGGAGATATAAGACTCCAGCTTCAGAGATTTGTGCAATTTGTTCCAGTCATTGGCAGCAGAGAACTGGAAGGAAAGGCAGCCAAAGGAAGTGTTGGCTTTGGGGATGACCAGTGCAATGTACCTGCTGGAGTGCGTGCTACGAGTGGGTGTTGCTGAGAAAAGGCAGGGCTTTACCTAGCAAAGACTTACAGATGACCTGGAGCCAGTGAGTTTGGCGATGGATATGTGGCGAGGGCCAGCCAAGGAGAGCATAAAGGTTGCAGTGGTGGGTAGTATATGTGGCTTTGGTGATAAAACGGATGGCACTGTGATAGACTACATCCAGTTTGCTGAGTAGAGTGGTGTTGGAGGCTATTTTGTGAATGACATCGCCGAAGTCAGGGATCGGTAGGATAGTCAGTTTTACAAGGGTATGTTTTGCAGCATGAGTGAAGGAGGCTTTGTTGCAAAATAGGAAGCCGATTCTAGATTTATTTTTGGATTGGAGATGCTTAATGTGAGTCTGGAAGGAGAGTTTACAGTCTAACCAGACATCTAGGTATTTGTAGTTGTCCACATAATCTAGGTCAGAACCGTCCAGAGTAGTGATGCTAGTCGGGCGGGAGGGTGCAGGCAGCAATCGGTTGAAGAGCATGCACAGTTTTACTAGCATTTAGAGCAGTTGGAGGCCACAGAAGGAGTGTTGTATGGCGTTGAAGCTCATTTGAAGGTTTGTTAGCAGTGTCCAAAGAAGGGCAAAGAAGTATACAGAATGGTGTTGTCTGCGTAGAGGTGGATCAGAGAATCACCAGCAGCTAGAGCGACATCATTGATATATACAGAGAAAAGAGTCGGCCCGAGATTTGAACCCTGTGGCACCCCCATAGAGACTGCCAGAGGTCAGGACAACAGGTCCTCCGATTTGACACACTGAACTTTATCTGAGAGGTAATTGGTGAACTAGGCGAGGCAGTCACTTGAGAAGCCAAGGCTTTTGAGTCTGCCGATAAGAATGCGGTAATTGACAGAGTCGAAAGCCTTGGCCAGGTCGATGAAGACGGCTGCACAGTACAGTCTTTTATCGATGGCGGTTATGATTTCGTTTAGGACCTTGAGAGTGGCTGAGGTGCACCCATGACCAGATCGGAAACCAGATTGCATAGTGGAGAAAGTACGGTGGTATTCGAAATGGTTGGTGATCTGTTTATTAACTTGGCTTTTGAAGATTTTTGAAAGGCAGGGCAGGATGGATATAGGTCTACAACAGTTTGGGTCTAGAGTGTCTCCCCCTTTGAAGAGGGGGATGACTGCGGCAGCTTTCCAATCTTTGGGGATCTCAGACGACACGAGAAGTTGAATAGGCTAGTAATAGGAGTTGCAACAATTTTGGCGGATTATTTTTGAAAGAGAGGGTCCAGATTGTCTAGCCCAGCTGATTTGTAGGCATCCAGATTTTGCAGCTCTTTCAGAACATCAGCTGTCTGGATTTGGGTGAAGGAGATGAGGGGTGGCGGGGGGGTTGGGCAAGTTGCTGCAGGGGGTGCTGAGATGTTGGCCAGGGTAGGGGTAGCCAGGTGGAAAGCATGGCCAGTCGTGGAAAAATGCTTCTTGAAATGATCGATTATCCTAGATTTATCGGTGGTGACAGTGTTTCCTATCCTCAGTGCAGTGGGCAGCTGGGAGGAGGTGCTCTTATTCTCCATGGACTTTACAGTGTCCAAACACTTTTTGAAATTAGTGCTACAGGAAGCAAATTTTAGTTTGAAAAGACTAGCCTTAGATTTCCTAATTGACTGAGTATATTGAGGGGTGGTCGTTGCATATCACGGGACTGCTAATGCAGAACGCCACAGGATGTTTTTGTGCTGATCAAGGGCAGTCAAGTCTGGGGTGAACCAAGGAGTATATCTGTTCTTAGTTCTACATGTTTTGAACGGGGCATGTTTATTTAAGATGGAGAGGAAAGCACTTTTGAAGAGCAACCAGGCATCCTCTATTGACGGGATGAGGTCAATATCCTTCCAGGATACCCAGGCCAGGTCCATTAGAAAGGCCTGCTCGCTTTAGTGTTTTAGGGAGCGTTTGATATTTTTGTTACATTTTTTATTTCACCTTTATTTAACCAGGTAGGCTAGTTGAGAACACCTTTATTTAACCAGGTGGGCTACGGGTGGGTGTTGCCATCGTGACCAAGTGATGAGGGGTGGTCGTTTGACCGCGGACCCAGAACTCACACAGACAATGAGGCAGTGATCGCTGAGATTCTGGTTGAACACAGCAGAGGTGAATTTAGAGGGCAGGTTGGTCATGGTGATATCTAAGAGGGTGCCCATGGTTACAGATTTCAGGTTGTACCTGGTAGGTTCCTTGATGATTTGTGTGAGAAACTGAGCAAACAGGGGAAGAAGGACATTGGTCAGGAAAGTGACCCTAATCCAACATATTACTTACTACCTTACTCAAAAGCAAGTGGATTATTTATCTTATAGCTTTCCTATGTTTACATTTAAAAAAATATATATAGATCTAACTTCATTGGAATATATTTAAAAAAGAGATCAATTTACCACCAAACGTTAGTGATGACACAGAGGAAAAGTTTTGTTCAGCAAGAACAGTGACAGCAGGGAAATAATTTGGTGATATCTTGTGGTCTTTATGTGAATTACGAGGGGGGGGGGCACTTACCCCCTACTACTACTACTACTCTAAAGTTTAGGCTACCGTTAATTCCTGATTCCTTATTTCACATTTGTTTATTGTCTTTTCGCTTGCTTTGGCAATGTAAACATAGCCTGTTTTCCATGCCAATAAAGCACATTTTAATTGAATTGAGAAAGCGAGGCACCATTCCCAGTTGGCCTCTATCGGGAAGTTAAGTTTGTGCGAGTCCAAAAATGTAGGCTATTAATGCCTCCCCCATTTCATACGAGGTTGACTTCAGCCATGGGCGTAGTTATTCTCCCTCTGTGTACTAGCCCGCCTACTGACTGCAAGGCGCCGTGCGTCACCCCTGGGTCAAGGCCACCGTCCAAACAACGTTTCTCTCCGAATCCTGCGTGTCGCCAAACACTGCGCGCTCTCTCTCCCATTGTGACACACAGACAAACACACGATCGATCGGTCTCTTTCTCTCCCACATAGGCTACTGTCTATTTCTATCACACACATTCTTTCAAACACATTCTACCAGACTGTTAAACTCTCTATACACTAGGCCTACTCTGAGACCTACTAGAAGTGACTCAGTGGCAGAGAGGCGAGGCTATAGTACGCAGTGCGTGCAGCCATGCCTGTGTGCTGCGAATGTTCAGTAGTATCCAATTACATCACATGCAGCGATACCGTGGCAATAATTATTCCCGTGTGACAATGAGATTGTTATTTCCAGGCACTTGGATTTTTTTTTTTTTTACAGAGACGTTCAAACGGAGTGGTGGGGGTAGATTTCTGGAGGACCATGGACACTTTTTCATAAATCAAAATCCAGTTAACCAGATTTGGAGACATAGCAGAGGCCAATGGGGTTAGCAGAATAATTCATATCCATGATTCTACAACCCCAGAGACACGATTTGGCAGGCACACACACACACACACACACACACACACACACACACACACACACACACACACACACAGTGTTGTGTTACCATATTTCCCTATATATGATCCATGATTGACAAGGTTGACAATGTGACAGGAGAATAAACACAGCCACTTGTGAAATGTGTATCCTGCTTGTTTATTAGATGGAGTGCAGCAGAACAATGGCAGTGTGCCTAAACTAGGATTGGTGCAGCGATTGTATGTGGTTTGAGAGGGGACTGTATAATTATGTGTAGATACGATTCTGTGTTAGGTCTATATGCGCATCCCCAAATGGACCCCTTGCCCCATACCTCCTATGCACTTGTGTAGATGACTGTTTCACTAATAGTTATCCAGTTCTCCATAAGTGCACTCGGGCTACGGGGGTTGATTTGGGAAAGGAGCGACATCCTTGTCAGGATGTTCAGCAAAATCACATCTCTCTTTTCATCAGCCCGTCAACCACACAGCACCTCTAATAGCCTGCTAATCACATTGCGGTTCTCTAGATGTCAGCCAATGACATAGTGTCGAAGGTAAATGACAGGCCGTCAGAGGCTCCTACTGTCCTTGTGGCAGCCGCTACATCAAAGAGACAGGTGACTGTGTGTGAGTGTGTGTGTGTGTGTACATGCATTTGTGTGAGACAGGCATCAAAGAAAGAGTGTAAGTGTGTGAGACACATTTTAAGAAAGTGTGTGTGTTCAATTGTACTGCTTCCACCCCCATTGAGGCCTAAACAGGAGGACATGGAGACCATTTAGGGGTCAAGTTAACCTTTTCACATTCCAGTCAAAAGCATCCATACAAAAATATAGCGTATACACTAATATATATACAGTACATTGTCTCTTATAAATACAGTATAACAGTTTATCAAACAAACTCAAACCTGTGGGCAGACCACAGCATTTCATGGAAAAACAACATACAGATGCATAAAAGTACAAAAAACAATGGACATTTTACAAGAGTAGCAACATTAGTAACGCCATATGTAAAGACAACAACAGATATGATAGAAGTTAAGCGGTTCAAATACTGGATTTTGTTCGTTTAAATCCCCAGCTATCGTTGGGACATGAATTGTTCTAAGATATCTCTTCACTCCCTCTCCCCATCTTGGTTTCACAATTCCATCACCCCCCCCCCCCCCCCCTCCTCCCCCCTTTTGCATTTTTCCCTCCCTCCATTTATCTGTCTGTTTTGAACGGAGTCCTTTTATGTATGTTGAGTTGAGTTAGAGAAGCTGTATGGTCAGCTACTGTAGCATTAGCACCAGAGGGTTATACTACAAAGCAAGATCAATGAGTTAGCCTGCTAACTGATAAACAACCAGAAATAACTACTGATTTTCTGGTTAATTAAGAAAGCTAAACTTAGATTTGCGTTTTGGTTGTCGAGTCAATTAGACCATGCCCATTTCAAGCTTATCTTTCTAAAAAAAGTTATAAAAGTTATATCAGAATATTCAGGTAAGTTAGCTAGCTAACTTGTTTAACTTGCCTTGTATTATAACCCTCAGAGCTCAGTAAGTCACATATCATGCTGGGCATTATCGTGATCGTAACATGTTCTTGGGAGGGATTTGCTAACAGTAGTCATACAGTATAAAAAAGAAGCCAGAAATAACATAATAAACACAAGCTAATAGCATAAGCAGCAGGTAGTCTAGAGGTTAAGAGTGTTGGGCCAGTAACCGAAAGGTCGCTGGTGCAAATCCACAAGCCGACTTGGTGAAAAATCTGTGGAAGTGTCCTTGAGCAAGGCACTCAACTCTAATTTCTCCTGTAAATCGCTCTGGATAAGAGCGTCTGCTAAATGACAAGAAACATGTCAATGTAAAAATAACATGGAGAGCTCTGTAAGCCAAGTGACTATGCAGAACCTGGGTACATGTCAATAGTCTTAACTCTTTTCCTCTCCTTTCAACATTAAACACACATTTTGCTTTCACCTATGCTGTCTTTTCAGATCAGTGCAGATGAAGGAAAGAAGGTGAGGAGAGGAAGCCCCTTGGGACTAGTGATATGCTAGCCTGGGTACCAGGACAGTCTGTTGTTTCCTTAGCCAGCTCTGCAGTTGTTGACTAGGACTGAAGCAGAGTCAGACTGGCACCCAGGCTAGTGTGTAGCATTAGGTTTGAAGGCTGTTTAAAGCACTATAGCTGCTTCGCTGGTTCTGTTACGATGCTGTGTAAGTCAGACAGAAAGGCAGGATAGTGTGTGTGTGTGTGTGTAGTTGGAGGTTATTAAATAGTAAAGGATGTGGATTAATAATGGATCCTGACAGATCTACCACAGAAACCCCTCACTATCCCTCCTTTGCTCCATTTCTCTCTTCCTCCCTACGTATCCCCCCCTCAGAACTAATCTCTGTCTGTCTGTCTGTCTGTCTGTCTGTCTGTCTGTCTGTCTGTCTGTCTGTCTGTCTGTCTGTCTGTCTGTCTGTCTGTCTGTCTGTCTGTCTGTCTGTCTGTCTGTCTGTCTGTCTGTCTGTCTGTCTGTCTGTCTGTCTGTCTGTCTGTCTGTCTGTCTGTCTGTCTGTCTGTCTGTCTGTCTGTCTGTCTGTCTGTCTGTCTGTCTGTCTGTCTGTCTGTCTGTCTGTCTGTCTGTCTGTCTGTCTGTCTGTCTGTCTGTCTGTCTGTCTGTCTGTCTGTCTGTCTGTCTGTCTGTCTGTCTGTCTGTCTGTCTGTCTGTCTGTCTGTCTGTCTGTCTGTCTGTCTGTCTGTCTGTCTGTCTGTCTGTCTGTCTGTCTGTCTGTCTGTCTGTCTGTCTGTCTGTCTGTCTGTCTGTCTGTCTGTCTGTCTGTCTGTCTGTCTGTCTGTCTGTCTGTCTGTCTGTCTGTCTGTCTGTCTGTCTGTCTGTCTGTCTGTCTGTCTGTCTGTCTGTCTGTCTGTCTGTCTGTCTGTCTGTCTGTCTGTCTGTCTGTCTGTCTGTCTGTCTGTCTGTCTGTCTGTCTGTCTGTCTGTCTGTCTGTCTGTCTGTCTGTCTGTCTGTCTGTCTGTCTGTCTGTCTGTCTGTCTGTCTGTCTGTCTGTCTGTCTGTCTGTCTGTCTTCTCTCTCTCTCTCTCTCTCTCTCTCTCTCTCTCTCTCTCTCTCTCTCTCTCTCTCTCTCTCTCTCTCTCTCTCTCTCTCTCTCTCTCTCTCTCTCTCTCTCTCTCTCTCTCTCTCTCTCTCTCTCTCTCTCTCTCTCTCTCTCTCTCTCTCTCTCTCTCTCTCTCTCTCTCTCTCTCTCTCTCTCTCTCTCTCTCTCTCTCTCTCTCTCTCTCTCTCTCTCTCTCTCTCTCTCTCTCTCTCTCTCTCTCTCTCAGGGTCCTCTGTCTTTCAGGGTCATGTCAGGGGAGTAGAAAAGGACGTTGGTGTCATCATCATCCTCGTCACTGAAGTCCCCCAGCTCAGCCTGTGTGTAGTGCACCGCCCCAGGATGGTACTCCCTGATACGCGTCCTGTCACACAGCCGAGATTGCAGCGCCAACTAGGATCACACACAGAAACACATATTCACAGAGTTAACAGTCTCTCTCTCTCTCACACACACACACACACACACACACACACACACACACACACACACACACACACACACACACACACAAAGATACAGACACGCACACATTTGGCAGAGACGAGATGTGTGCTGATTGTAGTGCCACAGGCAGTTGAGCCGCATGGTTAGAAAACTGATCAATATCACAGAGGGAGAGAGGGGGGAGAGACAAAGAGAGAGTGCAAGCCACAGAGGGGGAGAGGGGGGAGAGACAGAGAGAGAGTGCAAGCCACAGAGGGGGAGGATGAGAGAGAAAGCGTAACAAAGGAGAGAGATATGAACGACAGATAGAGAATTAGACAGACAGAGAGAGAGAAAGAAACAGAGGGAGAGATATGAACGACAGAGGATGAGATAACATAATAGAAACAGAGGAAGAGAGACAGCAACAGAGGAAGAGAGACAGCAACAGAGGGAGAGAGACAGCAACAGAGGGAGAGAGACAGCAACAGAGGGAGAGAGACAGAGAGAGAGGAAGAGAGAGACAGAGAGAGAGGAAGAGAGAGACGGCAGGACAAATAGTGGGAGGGTGAGAGAGCGAGCGAGCGAGAGAGAGAGAGAGCGAGAGAGAGAGAGAGAGAGAGAGAGAGAGAGAGAGAGAGAGAGAGAGAGAGGAGAGCGTGAAAGTGTGGACTTGCTGCGGAGGGGAATAATGTTTTGACTCTGTTACGGATACGCCACCCCCCACCAATCTCACACCTGATGTGTGTGGGAGTCGTATGCCATGATGAATACCAACTGCCTGTTAGTCATGAAAGAGCACGCACATACACAAACGCATGCACGCACATAACTCCCAGTTGCTCAAACACACTCATATGTCTATTTCTCTGTTTCTCTCATATACACACACACACACACACACACAGACACACACACACACACACTCCCCGTTGCTCAAACATAGACACAATCAGGTCTATATCTCTGTTCCCTTCTCTTTGCCTCGCTCTCTCACAAACACACACACACTCCGCGGATACACACATCTTCACTGACATTTAGGTTGAAGGTCACATCTGACTCCTCTCTCTCTCTCTGGGTGTGCTCACTCTCCATTAAGAACAACAGCAGGGTGTGTGTGTGTGTCTGTAATCTCCCTCCCATCTTGTGGTCTAATCATAAGCTTTCCTGGCCCCCTAAACACCTCTACTCTCTTGTTCAGCGAAATGGGCTGAGTAGATTGTAGCCTCGCTACTGTTATTTTTCACTGTCTACTTACTGTTTTTTAAATTTATTTCTTTACTAATCTACTGTTCACCTGTTCACCTTTTTACTTAAAAATTATACTGCTGTTTAGGGCCTGTAAGTAAGCATTTCACTGTAAGGTTGTATTCAGCGCACGTGACAAATAAACTTTGATTTGAAATACAGCCACTCAGCAGTGTGTGGAGTCGCACAGCACCAGACATGGGTTAAAATTCTATTTCATTACTTTCAAAGACATTTGGAAGGAAGTATTTGCTCAGACCATTTCGCTGAACAAGAGAGTAGAGGTGTTTAGGGGGCCAGGAAAGCTTATGATTAGACCACCAGATGGGAGGGCGAAAAGTGAAGTGTTCAGGTGAGGGTTGTACCTGTATGCCTGTAGGACTGAGCTGGCTCCAGGTGTCTCTGTCCAGGCCAAAGACGAATGCGTTGGCCAAGCCATGGAGAGGGGCTGAAAGGACATGGAGCAAAGTAAGAGAGAACACTGGATCCTGGGGGTAGAACACATTATGGAGCCTGGAGAGGGGAGAATGAGGGAGGGAGAGAGAGAAAGGGGAAAAAAAGCGTTAATTTACATTATAGAGACGATGCACATGGAGGAGAGTGAGAGAAGATGTATGGAAACAAACAAACGAACACATACACACATGCGCGCGCACACACCCCCAAAACACAACACCAACAACAAAACCACAGCTCAATACTTCACAGTAAAGGAGATTGGAGGGAGAGACACAGGAGAGAGTTCAGAGAGGGAGAGACACAGGGGAGAGAGTTCAGAGAGGCAGAGACACAGGGGAGAGAGTTTAGAGAGGCAGAGACACAGGGGAGAGAGTTCAGAGAGGCAGAGACACAGGGGAGAGAGTTCAGAGAGGCAGAGACACAGGGGAGAGAGTTCAGAGACACAGGGGAGAAAGTTCAAAGACACAGGGGAGAGAGTTTAGAGAGGCAGAGACACGGGAGAGAGTTCAGAGACACAGGGGAGAGAGTTCAGAGAGGCAGAGACACGGGGAGAGAGTTCAGAGAGGCAGAGACACAGGGGAGAGAGTTCAGAGAGGCAGAGACACAGGGGAGAGAGTTCAGAGACACAGGGGAGAAAGTTCAAAGACACAGGGGAGAGAGTTCAGAGAGGCAGAGACACGGGAGAGAGTTCAGAGACACAGGGGAGAGAGTTCAGAGACACAGGGGAGAGAGTTCAGAGACACAGGGGAGAGAGTTCAAAGACACAGGGGAGAGAGTTCAGAGAGGCAGAGACACAGGGGAGAGAGTTTAGAGAGGCAGAGACACGGGAGAGAGTTCAGAGACACAGGGGAGAGAGTTCAGAGAGGCAGAGACACGGGGAGAGAGTTCAGAGACACAGGGGAGAGAGTTCAGAGACACAGGGGAGAGAGTTCAGAGACACAGGGGAGAGAGTTCAGAGACACAGGGGAGCGAGTTCAGAGAGGCAGAGACATGGGGGAGAGAGTTCAGAGACACAGGAGAGAGAGTTCAGAGACACAGGGGAGAGAGTTCAGAGAGTTCAGAGACACAGGGGAGAGAGTTCAGAGACACAGGGGAGAGAGTTCAGAGAGTTCAGAGACACAGGGGAGAGAGTTCAGAGACACAGGGGAGAGAGTTCAGAGACACAGGGGAGAGAGTTCAGAGACAGAAGAGAGAGTTCAGAGACACAGGAGAGAGAGTTCAGAGACACAGGAGAGAGAGTTCAGAGACACAGGGAGAGAGTTCAGAGTGTTCAGAGACACAGGGGAGAGAGTTCAGAGACACAGGGGAGAGAGTTCAGAGACACAGGGGAGAGAGTTCAGAGACAGGAGAGAGAGTTCAGAGACACAGGAGAGAGAGTTCAGAGACACAGGGGAGAGAGTTCAGAAAGGCAGAGACACAGGGGAGAGAGGCAGAGACACAGGGGAGAGAGTTCAGAGAGTTCAGAGACACAGGGGAGAGAGTTCAGAGACACAGGGTAGAGAGTTCAGAGACACAGGGGAGAGAGTTCAGAGAGGGGGAGACACAGGGGAGAGAGTTCAGAGACACAGGGGAGAGAGTTCAGAGACACAGGGGAGAGAGTTCAGAGACACAGGGGAGAGAGTTCAGAGACACAGGGGAGAGAGTTCAGAGACACAGGGAGAGAGTTCAGAGACAGGAGAGAGAGTTCAGAGACACAGGAGAGAGAGTTCAGAGACACAGGAGAGAGAGTTCAGAGACACAGGGGAGAGAGTTCAGAGACACAGGGGAGAGAGTTCAGAGACACAGGGGAGAGAGTTCAGAGACACAGGGGAGAGAGTTCAGAGAGGGGGAGACACAGGGGAGAGAGTTCAGAGAGGCAGAGACACAGGGGAGAGAGTTCAGAGACACAGGGGAGAGAGTTCAGAGACACAGGGGAGAGAGGCAGAGACACAGGGGAGAGAGTTCAGAGACACAGGGGAGAGAGGCAGAGACACCGGGGAGAGAGTTCAGAGACACAGGGGAGAGAGGCAGAGACACAGGGGAGAGAGTTCAGAGACACAGGGGAGAGAGTTCAGAGACACAGGGGAGAGAGTTCAGAGACACAGGGGAGAGAGGCAGAGACACAGGGGGGAGAGGCAGAGACACAGGGGAGAGAGTTCAGAGACACAGGGGAGAGAGTTCAGAGACACAGGGGAGAGAGTTCAGAGAGTTCAGAGACACAGGGGAGAGAGTTCAGAGTCACAGGGGAGAGAGTTCAGAGACAGGAGAGAGAGTTCAGAGACACAGGAGAGAGAGTTCAGAGACACAGGGGAGAGAGTTCAGAAAGGCAGAGACACAGGGGAGAGAGGCAGAGAAACAGGGGAGAGAGTTCAGAGAGTTCAGAGACACAGGGGAGAGAGTTCAGAGACACAGGGTAGAGAGTTCAGAGACACAGGGGAGAGAGGCAGAGACACAGGGGAGAGAGTTCAGAGAGGCAGAGACACAGGGGAGAGAGTTCAGAGACACAGGGGAGAGAGTTCAGAGACACAGGGGAGAGAGGCAGAGACACAGGGGAGAGAGGCAGAGACACAGGGGAGAGAGTTCAGAGACACAGGGGAGAGAGGCAGAGACACAGGGGAGAGAGTTCAGAGACACAGGGGAGAGAGGCAGAGACACAGGGGAGAGAGTTCAGAGACACAGGGGAGAGAGGCAGAGACACAGGGGAGAGAGTTCAGAGACACAGGGGAGAGAGGCAGAGACACAGGGGAGAGAGTTCAGAGACACAGGGGAGAGAGGCAGAGACACAGGGGAGAGAGTTCAGAGACACAGGGGAGAGAGTTCAGAGAAACAGGGGAGCGAGTTCAGAGACACAGGGGAGAGAGTTCAGAGACACAGGGGAAAGAGTTCAGAGACACAGGGGAGAGAGTTCAGAGACACAGGGGAGAGGGGCAGAGACACAGGGGGGAGAGGCAGAGACACAGGGGAGAGAGTTCAGAGACACAGGGGAGAGAGTTCAGAGACACAGGGGAGAGAGTTCAGAGACACAGGGGGAAGAGCGAGAGGGACAGAGAGAAAGAGCGAGAGAAGGACAACAAAGAAAGAGAGAGGGGCGACAGAGGGATGACACAGAGAAAGGGAGAGGAAAAGAGAGCGAGAGATACGACACAGAAATATAGCACAATTAGACCCAACCAAATCATGAGAAAACCAAAAGATAATTACTTGCTTGACACATTGGAAATAATTAACAAAAAAAATAGAGCAAACTGGAATGGTATGTGGTCCTAAACAGAGAGTACACAGTGGCAGAATAGCTGACCACTGTGACTGACCCAAACTTAAGGACATCTTTGACTATGTACAGACTCAGTGAGCATAGCCTTGCTATTGAGAGAGGCCGCCGTAGGCAGACCTGGCTCTCAAGAGAAGACAGGCTATGTGCACACTGCCCACAAATGAGGTGGAAACTGAGCTGCACTTCCTAACCTCCTACCAAATGTATGACCATATTAGAGACACATACAGAGCATTCGGAAAATATTCAGACCCTTAGACTTTTTCCACATTTTGTTACGTTACAGCCTTATTCTAAAATGGATGAGATCATTTCCCCCCCTCATCAATCTACACACAATACCCCATTATGACAAAGCAAAAACAAGTACATACAAAAAATATCACTGAAATCTGACATTTCCATAAGTATTAAGAACCTTTACTCAGTACTTTGTTGAAGCACCTTTGGCAGCACCAAAGTGCTGGGTATTTTTTATTTATTTATTTTTACCTTTATTTAACTAGACAAGTCAGTTAAGAACAAATTCTTATTTTCAATGACAGCCTAGGAACAGTGGGTTAACTGCCTGTTCAGGGGCAGAACGACAGACCTCAGCTCAGAGATTTGAACTTGCAACCTTTCGGATACTAGTCCAACACTCTAACCACTAGGCTACCCGGCCGCCCAAGCCTGTATTTGCCGATTTTCTCTCATTCTTCTCTGCAGATCCTCTCAAGCTCTGTCAGGTTGGATGGGGAGCGTGGGGAGCTATTTTCAAGTCTCTCCAGAGATGTTCGATCGTGTTCATTTCCGGGCTCTGGCTGGGCCACTCAAGGACATTCAGAGACCTGTCCACAAATCCACACCTGCGTTGTGTTGGCTGTGTGCTTAGGGTTGTTGTCCTGTTGGAAGTTCGACCCAGTTTGAGGTCCTGAGTGTTCTGGAGAAGGTTTTCATCAAATCAAATTCTATTTGTCACATGCGCCGAATACAACAGGTAGACCTTACAGTGAAATGCCTACTAACAAGCCCTTAACCAACAATGTAGTATTAAGAAAAAATACCCCCGAAAAATCTATAAAAGTAACAAATAATTAAAGAGCAGCAGTAAAATAACAATAACGAGGTACAGGTACAGAGTCAATGTGCGGGGGCACCGGTTAGTCGAGGTAGTATGTACATGTAGGTAGAGTTATTAAAGTGACTATGCATTAGATAATAAACCGATAGTAGCAGCAGCGTAAAATGGGTGGGTGGGTGGGGGGGGGGGGGGGGGGGCAATGCAAATAGTATGGGAAGCCATTTAATTAGATGTTCAGGAGTCTTATGGCTTGGGGGTAGAAGCTGTTTAGAAGCCTCTTGGTCCCAGACTTGGCGCTCCGGTACCGCTTGCCATGCGGTAGCAGAGAGAACAGTTTAGGACTAGGGTTGCTGGAGTCTTTGACAATTGTTAAGGCCTTCCTCTGACACCGCTTGGTATAGAGGTCCTGGATGGCAGTAAGCTTGGCCCCAGTGATGTACTGGGCCGTACACACTACCTTCTGTCGTGCCTTGTGGTTGGAGCCCGAGCAGTTGCCATAGCTGGCAGTGATGCAACCCGTCAGGCTGCTCTCGAAGGTGCAGCTGTAGAACCTTTTGAGGATCTGAGGACCCATGCCAAATCTTTTCAGTCTCCTGAGGGGGAATAGATTTTTCACTCAAGGACCTCTGTACTTTGCTCCGTTCATCCTTCCTTCGATACCGACTAGCCTCCCAGTCTAACATACACTGTCAACTGTGGGACCTCATATAGACAGGTGTGTATCTTTCCAAATCATGTCCAATCAATTGAATTTACCACAGGTGGACTCCAATCAAGTTGTATAAACCTCTCAAGGATGTTCAATGGAAACAGGATGCCTCTGAGCTCAATTCGAGTCTCATAGCAACGGGTCTGAATAATTATTTAAATAAGGTATTTCTGATCAAATATTTCGAAAAATGTGTTTTCACTTTGTCACTATGGTGTTTTGTGTGTAAATTGATGAGGAAAAACATTGATGAAATCCATTTTAGAATGCAATGTATTTCCCTCAGATTACACAGACCCACAAATCCACTTTTGATAAACGTCCATATCAATTAGGTGAAATACCAGTGTGTCATCAAAGCAGCAAGATGTGTGACCTGTCGCCACAAGAAAAGGTCAACCAGTTAAGACCAAACACCGTTCTAAATACAACCCATATTTATGTTGATGTATTTTCCCTTCTGTCCTTTAATTAACACATCGTTGTACACAACACAGCCATAATATGACATATGAAATGTCTCTATTCCTTTAAAAATGTTGTGAGTTTAATGTTTACTGTTCACTTTTGTTTATTATCTATTTCACTTGCTTTGGCAATGTAAACATACATTTCCAATGCCAATGAAGCCCTTTGAATTGATAGACAGCAAGGGGGACAACAGACAGAGCGAGAGAGACGAAACAGAGAGAGAGGGTGTTTTATATCAGCATTTAAGAGCCCATTAGGCAGTGGGAGATGGCAGGCTTACACATTCTTGGCCGCAGCCCTGACAGCACGCAGCACTTTACAAGAACAGCGCTCAACTTCCTCTCTTTCCATCTATTTCTACACACATCTCTCTCTGCATCCTCAACTTCCTCTCTTTCCATCCATTTCTACACACATCTCTCTCCATCTCGCTCTTTTGGATTATTTTTCCTGACCCACTCATCCATATGCTCTTCCTCTCGGCTCTACCTTCTTTCTGTATCGATCTCAATTCGTTTGTTTCCATCCTCATTCTCTGTCCACGCCAGCCCTCCTTCTGCTTTCCCCCCTGTCTCTTCATCTTCCTCTCTTTCCATCCTACTTCCTTTTACTCCCACTCAGTAAGAAGAGGGTGTAGAGGGTCTGCTTCCCTGCCTTCATATTTATCTAGCCCTCTCTCCCTCCACACTCTTCCCATCCATCTCCACCTCTCTATGTCACTGTCTTTCCATTCATCCTGCTTCCCTTATTTCCTCTTTCCCTCTCTTATAACTCTTTCTATTTTTGCCCCACAATCTCTGTCTGTTTTCAAATACGCTCCATCTCTCCCTCACAGTTCGTCCTCTTCACCTCCATCTCCCTATATCAGCCCTTCTCTAATCTAATGTAATCCTGCAGTTTAGGGCTGTCCCCAACAAAAAAAAATATTGATTGACGTGAGTCGTCTGTTGTTTCGACCAATCAATTGTTATTTTTCCATATATATAGACAAACCCTATGTTTGAATAAAATCAACTCTATGTAGGCTACTTCGCCTGATGCTTTAAGCACTGAATTAAACATTAAGACACACAAATTACTAAAGAGGGAGCCAGAGCTCAATATACCCTAACCAGAAGAATAAAACCCGTTCCCAACCACTCTTCTCCTCCTTCACAGATTCTGCCGTTATGCTCCTGAAGTTGCTGGAAACAGGCTACACCAGCGGGTGGAAACCTTTTCCATTTGGAGTGCCAAGTTATCCTACCATTTGGAGTGCCAAGTTATCCTACCATTTGGAGTGCCAAGTTATCCTACCATTTGGAGTGCCAAGTTATCCTACCATTTCTTTCTAATGACCTGTGTGGCAGTGATGATGTTCATGTGCACATGTTCGCGGAACAGTTTCCTTTCATTTATAAAGTCTTCGTATCTCAAAATCAATGTCATGTGGTTAATGAAAATTCTATCTAAATGAAAGTGATACAAATCATAAAGTAACTTCTATTGCCAATATGTAAAAAATAGCCTACATAAAGCCAACAAATAAAAGCATTGTAGGCCGCAGGGTAAAAATAAATATCCTATAAATCACATTGGCTAAGCATGGCCTGTCTGTAAGGAACTTGACACATTGTATCAACTATTAATGTGTCCAGCCTGAAGCTCAAGCTAGCAAACTTGCAACATTGTATAACATTTTCTGGGCCCTCAGTTTCCCATGCCAGTGAGCTCTGGGCAGACAGACACAGCTGTAAGCTATTTCGTGCAAGGGATAAGAAGTAATCAGGTAGGCCTTTTTTATGACACCGGATCAGAGCATGACATTTTTTCCTCTTTCATGCTGAGTGGTTATCGAAAGGGAGAGAGCTGGAAAGACTTTTCAAATAGGCTACGTTGAGGAACTAATGTCATTCTCAATGGATGTGAAAATAGACTTTTACTTGCTTTTTAAGGCGAAGAGAGAAATACTTTGAGAAGTTCCACAGTGATGGTGAGTTAAGACAATCACAAATAGTATCAGATCCCCAAATGGGCACATTTCTCAAATCAAATCAAATTTATTGGTCACATACACATGGGTAGCAGATGCTAATGCGAGTGTAGCGAAATGCTTGTACTTCTAGTTCCGACCGTGCAGTAATATCTAACCAGAAATGTAACAACTTCACAACTACCTTATACACACAAGTGTAAAGGAATGCATAAGAACATGTACATATAAATATATGGATGAGCGATGGCCGTGCGGCATAGGCAAGATGCAGTAGATGGTATAGAGCAGTATATACATATGAGATGAGTAATGTAGGGTATGTAAACATTATATAAAGTGTCATTGTTTAAAGTGGCTAGTGATACCTTCATTACATACATTTTTTTATTATTGAAGTGGCTAGAGATGAGTCAGTATGTTGGCAGCAGCCACTCAATGTTAGTGATGGCTGTTAAACAGTCTGGTGGCCTTGAGATAGAAGCTGTTTTTCAGTCTCTCGGTCCCAGCTTTGATGCACCTGTACTGACCTCGCCTTCTGGATGATAGCAGTGTGAACAAGCAGTGGCTCGGGTTGTTGTTGTCCTTGATTATCTTTTTGGCCTTCCTGTGACATCGGGTGGTGTAGGTGTCCTGGAGGGCAGGTAGTTTGCCCCCGGTGATGCGTTGTGCAGACCTCACTACCCTCTGGAGAGCCTTACGGTTGTGGACAGAGCAATTGCCGTACCAGGCGGTGATACAGCCCGACAGGATGCTCTCAATTGTGCATCTGTAAAAGTTTGTAAGTGTTTTAGGTGACAAGCCAAATTTCTTCAGCCTCCTGAGGTTGAAGAGGCGCTTTTGCGCCTTCTTCACCACGCTGTCTGTGTGGGTGGATCATTTCAGTTTGTCCGTGATGTGTACGCCGAGGAACTTAAAACTTTCCACCTTCACTACTGTCCCGTCGATGTGGATGGAGGGGTGCTCCCTTTGCTGTTTCCTCTGCTGTTTCCAGGGGGGGGGGGGTCGAGACCCAGGATCTCGAGCTTAATGACGTGTTTGGAGGGTACTATGGTGTTAAATACTAAGCTGTAATCGATGAACAGCATTCTCACATAGGTATTCCTCTTGTCCAGATGGGTTAGGGCAGTGTGATTGCGATTGCATTGTGTGTGGACCTATTGGGGCGGTAAGCAAATTGGAGTGGGTCAAGGGTGTCAGGTAGGGTAGAGGTGATATGATCCTTGACTAGTCTCTCAAAGCACTTCATGATGACGGAAGTGAGTCCTATGGGGCGATAGTTGTTTAGCTCAGTTACCTTAGCTTTCTTGGGAACAGGAACAATGGTGGCCCTCTTGAAGCATGTGGGAACAGCAGACTGGGATAGGGATTGATTGAATATGTCCATAAACACACCAGCCAGCTGTTCGCGGCTAGGGATGCCGTCTGGGCCGGCAGCCTTGCGAGGGTTAACACGTTTAAATGTTTTACTCATGTTGGCTACGGTGAAGGAGAGCCCGCAGGTTTGGATAGCGGGCCCTGTCAGTGGCACTGTATTGTACTCAAAGCGAGCAAAGAAGTTGTTTAGTTTGTCTGGGAGCAAGACATCGGTGTCCGCAACGGGGCTGGTTTTCTTTTTGCAATCTGTGATTGACTGTAGACCCTGCCACATACGTCTCGTGTCTGAGCCATTGAATTGTGACTCCACTCTGTCTCTATACTGACGCTTAGCTTGTTTGATTGCCTTGCTGAGGGAATAGCTACACTGTTTGTATTTCGGTCATGTTTCTGGTCGCCTTGCCATGATTAAAAGCAGTGGTTCGCGCTTTCAGTTTTGCGCAAATGCTGCCATCAATCCACTGTTTCTGGTTCGGGAAGGTTTTAAGTCACCGTGGGTACAACATCACCGATGCACTTGCACACCGAATCAGCGTATACATCAATGTTGTTGTCTGAGGCTATCCAGATCATATCCCAGTCCACGTGATTGAAGCAATCTTTAAGCATGGAATCAGATTGGTCGGACCAGCGTTGAATAGACCTGAGCACGGGTGTTTCCTGTTTTAGTTTCTCTATATATTGGCTGGGAGCAACAAAATGGAGTTGTGGTCAGATTTGCCGAAAGGAGAGCGAGGGAGGGCTTTGTATGCATTGAGGAAGTTAGAGTAGCAATGATCCAGAATTTTGCCAGCCCTGGTCGCACATTCGATATGCTGATACAATTTAGGGAGCCTTGTTTTCAGATTAGCCTTGTTAAAATCCCCAGCTATAATAAATGCAGCCTCAGGATGTGGTTTCCAGTTTACATAGAATCCAATGAAGTTCTTTCAGGGCCATTGAGGTGCCTGCTTGGGGGGGGGGGGGGGGGGGGGGGGCTGTGATTATAATCGAAGAGAATTATCTTGGTAGATAATGCGGTCGGCATTTGATTGTAAGAAATTCTAGGTCAGGTGAACAAAAGGACTTGGGTTCCTGTATGTTGTTATGATCACACCACGACTCGTTAATCATAAGGCATACACCCCCGCCCTTCTTACCAGAGAGATGTTTGTTTCTGAAGGTGCGATGCGTGAAGAAACCGGTGGCTGTACCGACTCTGATAACATATCCCGAGTGAGCCATGTTTCCGTGAAACAGAGAATACTAGAATCTCTGATGTCTCTCTGGAAGGCAACCCTTGCTCGAATTACGTCTTCCTTGTTGTCAAGAGACTGGACATTGGCGAGTAGTATAGTCAGGAGCGGTGAGCCATTTTCCCGTCTACGGAGCCTGACCAGAAGACCTCTTAATCTGCCCCTTCCGCAGAGCCTATGTTTTGGGTCGCCTACTGGGATCCGATCCATTGTCCTGGGTGGTGGTCCAAACAGAGGATCCGCTTCGGGAAAGTCGTATTCCTGGTCGTAATGTTGGTAAGTTGATGTTGCTTTTATATCCAAAAGTTCTTCCCTGCTGAATGTAATAAGACGTAAGATTTCCTGGGGTAACAATGTAAGAAATAATATATAAACTAAATACTGTATAGTTTCCTGAGAACGCGAAGCGAGGTGACCATCTCTGTCAGCGCCATCACGAAAAAGAGGCCTACATTTGCACGCAGCCCAAGTAGCCTAGGCCTAGTTTGCGTAATCAGGTGTGTGTCCTTACTCAAGATTGATAGGAGCGCTCTAAACAAAAGATAATGAATAAATTGACAACTTGGAATGAAACATGGAATGAAATGTACCAAAACCTTTACCTCACAAGTGTTGCTCTGGTTGTGCGCTCTGCAAACAATGTGTCCACTCCTACAATGACAACGGTAAGACTGTAATAATATATTGAACACATTAACAGAAATGACCTTAACCAGACATTAATTATGGTCCTTAACGGTAAATGTACTACTGGTGATACTGGTATGCCATCCCGCAGCCTCCACAATGGATTACTCCATGAAGACAGGTGTGAGTCAAACAGGTGTCCTGTGTGTCATAAAAACGTCTTCTATATTTGCCGCTGCTCGACTAAAAACATTCCGGTTGACCAACAGCCTATCGACCAAACAATGGACAAGTCAAGTAAATGGGGTCAGACAGACAGACTGACAGGATGTAATACAGCCACCATCCAGACAGACTGACTGGATGTAATACATCACCATCTAGACAGACTGACAGGAACCTCTGACTGGATATTAAATCACCATCCAGACAGACTGACAGGAACCTCTGACTGGATGTAATACATCACCATCTAGACAGACTGACAGGAACCTCTGACTGGATATTAAATCACCATCTAGACAGACTGACAGGAACCTCTGACTGGATATTAAATCACCATCCAGACAGACTGACAGGAACCTCTGACTGGATATTAAATCACCATCTAGACAGACTGACAGGAACCTCTGACTGGATATTAAATCACCATCCAGACAGACTGACAGGAACCTCTGACTGGATGTAATACATCACCATCTAGACAGACTGACAGGAACCTCTGACTGGATATTAAATCACCATCTAGACAGACTGACAGGAACCTCTGACTGGATATTAAATCACCATCTAGACAGACTGACAGAAACCTCTGACTGGATATTAAATCACCATCCAGACAGACTGACAGGAACCTCTGACTGGATATTAAATCACCATCCAGACAGACTGACAGGAACCTCTGACTGGATATTAAATCACCATCCAGACAGACTGACAGGAACCGCTGACTGGATGTAATACATCACCATCTAGACAGACTGACAGGAACCTCTGACTGGATATTAAATCACCATCTAGACAGACTGACAGGAACCTCTGACTGGATATTAAATCACCATCCAGACAGACTGACAGGAACCTCTGACAGGATGTAATACAGCCACCATCCAGACAGACTGACTGGATGTAATACATCACCATCCAGACAGACTGACAGGAACCTCTGACTGGATGTAATACATCCACCATCCGCTGGGATTTTGTGCTGTATTGCCACCATCTCTCTACAACTCACACATTTATAGTCTAGGCATTATCTGGCAGCATTCCCACTTACACCAGTTTGTTTGCCACTTACACCAGTTTGTTTCCCACTTACACCAGTTTGTTTGCCACTTACACCAGTTTGTTTCCCACTTACACCAGTTTGTTTCCCACTTACACCAGTTTGTTTGCCACTTACACCAGTTTGTTTCCCACTTACACCAGTTTGTTTGCCTACGTCGACTCTCTGCTACGAGAACGAACTCTTCGATCGGGGGCAACGATTGGCTCAAACATGAACGGCTTCAGTAGGTTTATTGCCTCACTAACTAACATTATTTCATTCTCTGTAATAAACATATTCTCAGACTCGGAGCTAATCTGTAAATTCAGCCATTTTGGGGAGTTCCAAAACGTTCTCTAATGCCAGTGATGCAACAATGCCAATATGCCGATTTACAATTACAGTTCGCTGGCGTTCTACATCCTAATGCTTCCATTCCCCTTTAACCCTGTGTTGACGGGGGTTAGCAGACCGCTAATATGTTTCATCGGTCTACTTCAGAGTTAAAATGTGTTTACTCTGTTAGCTCAGTGTTAGCGTTTGGCTAGATGTGTTCAGATTAGGTTCTCTCGGGTTCACTGTATTAGCCGTTTTGCTCTCTGTTGTCCAGATTAGCCGTAAATTCTGTATTAGAGGTTAGCGGTGTATCTCTGAGGACCAGCTGCTGCTCACGTTTAGCTTCACTTCCCATTAAAGGTGAAATTAATCAGGAGTCCACACACAATTAATATGAATTATTCTACAACCCCCCGAGACATGGTTTGGCGTGCGCAAACAAACACACACATGCACACGCACGCACGCACACACACACACACACACACACACACACACTTAGGGGTAAAGAGGGCAAAAGGAGTAATGTGTGTCTCTGTGTGTGTATGCGTAGCAGAGGGGGGCCTCGTTCAGGTCATCTGTAAATCAGAGAAGGGGGACCTCGGTGGTCAGACGAGACACAGAAAGAGAAGATACGGTGACATGGTGTGTGTAAATGTGTGTGTAAATGTGTGTGTAGTGGGGGGCTATTTCTGGTGTCTCATTTTCCCCCGCCACCACCCAGAAATGCGATCGGCATCCAGGAAACGAGAGCTGGCAGCCTGCAATCATCTGCCTGCCACACACACACACACACACACACTGAACCTTGCAATACCGAGCAACATGCGCCATGGCAACAGAACATCCGCAATTAGAGGAAAAGAGCCATTCCCTTCAGCATCAGCATGAGAGAGAGGGGGGGGGGGGGGGCATGTGATTAAATGTGAAATGAATGTGAAATACATGTGACAACATTTGAGCACGTGAAAACACAGGTGACAAATGTAATTTAGAATATTTTTTGTGCTTGACGGCTATGCCAACGCAAATAGAGCCCCTCATTTGACAATGTATGTTAATTCCATTTTAACAGTCATGGTCCCCTGGAGGTTTTCGTCTAGTTGGAGTGAAAATATGGTAAATTTATCACTAGTTACTGTATTTTTACAGCTAAATTCAGGTGTTAATATGAAGGGACAGCATGCTGATTACTTGGGACTCAACCTCACTAGGGATTTTAACTCATAACCTCTTGTTTTGTTTTTTACATATATTTTTTAAAATGTAACCTGTATTTATACAGGTTTTTCTCATTGAGATAACATCTCTTTTCCAAGAGAGACCTCTAGGAGACAGAACGCATCTCCTTCCTGAGCAGTATGATGGCTGCGTGGTCCCATGATGTTTATACTTGCGTACTATTGTTGTACAGATGAACGTGGTACCTTCAGGTGTTTGCAAATTGCTCCCAAGGATGACTTGTGAAGGTCTACAATAATTTTTCTGAGGTCTTGGTTAATTTCTTTTGAATTTCCCATGATGTCAAGCAAAGAGGCACTGAGTTTGAAGGTAGGACTTGAAATACATCCACAGGTACACCTCCAATTGACTCAAATGATGTCAATTAGCCTATCAGAAGCTTCTAAAGCCATGACATCATTTTCTGGAATTTTCCAAGCTGTTTAAAGGCACAGTCAACTTAGTAAACTTCTGTACACTTCCAGTAAACTTCTGACCCACTGGAATTATAATCTGCCTATAAACAATTGTTGGAAAAACTGTGAAAAATTGTGTCATGCACAAAGTAAATGTCCTAAACGACTTGCCAAAACTATAGTTTGTTAACAAGACATTTGTAGAGAGGTTGAAAAACGAGTTTTAATGACTCCAACATAAGTGTATGTTAACTTCGACTTCAACAGTATCACTAAAATCTAAAACCGCCAGTAATGTACATCATACCAACTCCTTCCTGTCCTCCAAAGGAAAACAAGCCTCATGCCGGTAATAAAAACCCATTCTCAGCTTGAGCTTCCTTATCAAGTTCTCTACATGCACAGTGAAGCTCAGCTTATCATCAGCCCACACACCCAAATATTTGTACACTTTAACTTGCTCTATAGTATGTCCAGCCAATGTAGCATGATTAGTAACATTTGAAAATACCATGCATTTTGTTTAACCCATAGAAATGAACATCCGCTGTTGCAATAAGATCCCCAATGTTGTTGATATACAAAATGAACAACAGTGGGCCCAAAATATAACCTTGCGGAACACCTGAGCACACTTCTATGGACTCAGATTTACAACCATCCGCCATTACATATCGTGTACAATTTTATAGATAATTTATAAACCAATCTAGAGCATGACCAGTAATTCCACACCATTTTAACCTTTGCACGAACACAGCATGGTCCACGGTGTCAAATGCCTTCGACAAATCAATAAAGACAGGCACACAATGTAACTTCTTATCAAGAGCACAGTGGATGTCATTTAAAACCTTCAATGTTGCTGAAACAGTGCTGTGGCCAGACCTAAAACCTGATTGCATTCCATTTAAGATGTTGTTTTCTTGGAAGTAGGCTACCTACTAACTAAGGACTCCAGTACCTTTGACAGTACAGACAATTTTGATATGGGTCGATAGTTGTCAAGCAGCAAAGGATCTCCACATTTCAGTACAAAAGCAGATTTCCATAACTTGGGGATTTCCTTAACATCAAGCTAGCAGTGCTTAAGGACACTTGACGTCAAGTATACATTATTCCTTTGGGTATCTGAATTTGCAACCGCTTGGTTGGGACTGCATCGATGTTTTTGCAGTGGCACCAGGTTCATACTAATTGCTTGGAACACTCAAAAATTAAGGGTATGGGTAGGGAACACTATAGTGTTGTTACCTGGGGTACAAAAAGGTAAAAGGTACACTTCACAGGTACACATATGAACTCACATGGTACAGTTTGATACCTTGTAGGTATAATGGGACTTTTTTCTACCCAATATTTTGAATATAAAGTTCAATCATCACTGCGCTTTGATAGCTGGGGGCAATGTACTGGTGTGAACATTAACATATTTGGGGACGTGGTCAAATATATGTATATTTGTTGTAGCAGTTGAAGTGTTTGATGGTTATGCCAGTGTACATAGAGCTCCTCCTTTGACACTGGAGCGGCAGGGTAGCCTAGTGGTTAGAGCGTTGGACTAGTAACCAGGTTCGAATCCCTGAGCTGACAAGGTACAAATCTGTCGTTCTGCCCCTGAACAACCTAGGCCGTCATTGAAAATAAGAATTTGTTCTTAACTGACTTGCCTAGTAAAGTAAAATTAAAACTGTCAGTTCTGCAAATGTTGTAAGAGAACGTCTCAGTAATGAACTGTGAAGTGTTAATTGTGCATTTTCCAGTTATTGAATGGCAACTTGTTGCCAGAAGGTGCGGTGAATTTGTAATTTCTTAACTGGAAGCTACTTGTCAGTAAGTTATTGCCAGCAACCTACAGGCCACTTACGGCCACTAGCAATCTTTCTAGTAACCTACAGTTCCTTCACTGACTCTTCTGTCGACAACATGCACATCACTTGCTGATTGGCAGCCTACTGTAACTGTGGCAGCCTATCAGAAGATTGCAGATATGGCTTATTCAAGGCATGGCTTTCAGCTAGCTCTTTTTGTTCTCCCATAAGAGTGAATATCATCCCAGTTAATGTTCTCTGTTCATAAACATTAAGCTTGGAAACGGACAGTTCTGCAGCCTTGCTAAAGGCTGACATAAGTGCATGTGATACCAATATATATATATATATATATATATATATATATATAGTTAACATGTATTTGTAATCCTCACTTTCCTACCGGACAATCAGGTATGTGAGTGTGATGGATTAGCTAGAGTAATTTACTGTGAATTTTACAATAACCCAATTGTAAGTATTTGACAGTAAGCTGTTGAAAATTAAACAAACTTCTTGTGAACAAGCTGCCATTAAGCTACTGGAAAATGCACAGTAACAGTGCAGCTTTTGATTGTCACAAGATTGCAGAACTGACAGTGTCAAAAGAGATGCTCAGCCATCAACATAACAATAAAACCACTTAAACTGGTCCAACATGTTCACTGACAGTTGGCACAAATACAACATATTTTAGACCATACCCCCAAATATGCTAATGATCCCCGCCAGCACATTAACCCCACCTACATTTCAAAGTGCAGTAATGATTGAACCTAATGCCGAGTTCATAACCAAGTGAGAATTTACCACATACGACTGGAAAAAATCCACTTGAATGGCCCTCAAATTGGTAATTACCAGTGGGAAACACGTCTATCATCCCTGAGCTCCGACTTTCCCCACATGCTGTCCTCTTCATCACCTACTGAGGAAATGACCTCGATAACATCATTTTTGTCAATTAAATGTAACAAAACATTTGTGATGGAAATGTTTATCATGTGAAGAGACAGCCTTGAAAATGGGAGGGGGGTGTGTGACATGACTCCCTCCTTAGGACCATCTGTCAGAACGTCCAGAACATGTTCTATAAGTTAAGATAGGAGACGGTGCCAGACACACGCCAGAACCAACCCTATGAACTATGCCTATGTAACTGTGTCTGTAACCTGTATATAAGGATCTAACGGGACTGCACCGGGTGGAGCTCCTGATCAACATGTGTACTTGGTGCATTGAGTTGGTTTGAACCTCTCCAGCTATTTAGAAAAAGCAATCTATTAAGGATGTAATCATTATTCGAACAGATGGCAAAAAAGATGGCGGACTGAAGATAGTGGTGCAAAATGCCTCGTGAAAAACATTAGAAATGAATGTCCCTAAAACGGCCCAAATAGGACATTGACACTGAACACTAAATACAAAAAATAACAAAAGAGAATAACTGAAACAGTCCTGATAGGTGAAAAACACTAAACAGAAATCAACTACCCACAAAACCCATGTGGGAAAAAGCTACCTAAGTATGGTTCTCAATCAGAGACAACGATAGACAGCTGCCTCTGATTGAGAACCACACCCGGCCAAACAACAAAGAAATACAAAACATAGAAACTGCCCACCCTAGTCACACCCTGGCCTAACCAAAATAGAGAATAAAAGCCTCTCTATGGCCAGGGCGTGACATCTGCTCACTCGTGGGCAACAACATCCAAACTGTATAATAACTTAAAACAATTTGTAAGGCTAGATAATTTTATAGACAAACACTACCAACGCTGTCAAAACAAAAACTTGACGGAGAGTAAACATGGAAACAATGGAGAATCAAACTCTACAAGAAAACTAAGACTCTTCGACTGACACGGATGACCTATTTCCACCACCCTGTACGGTAAGAGTGGAAACCGAACTGCTAAAATCTATAAAAGATAAATTAGGCGTGCTTGAGTTAGTCAGTAAAGATATACAAGAGATGAAGACGAGCCTTGAAATGAGTGACGAGAAAGCCACAAAACACTGGAAAAATAAACAAAAAAACTGAAGGGTACAGTCAATGTTAACAAAGCTGATGTTAATGAACTTAAAAGAGAGAACAAGTTTTTCAGAGAACCCCTGCTTGATATATACGGACTAGATGCTCTTAAATCTGGTGCTTACCAGAATTCAAGAGGACGAAGGTGAAGATCCAGAGAGTGTAGTGAAATAATTCATGCTAAAAGTGCTGCAGATTGCAGGGCGACACTGTCGACCAAATTAAACTCGAATGCGTACATCGTTTCGGACAGAAGGCAGCGATACAAGCGACCAACCGTTGCCAAATTTGAATCCAATAAAGATAAAATAACGGTTAAAACCCTGGGAAAAAGACTCACCACCTTTAAAATAGGCATGGTCAATCAGATCCCAAAGCAGAACGACGCAAAGTGTGGGATCCACTCTTCAAAGACAAAAGACTAAAAGGGAGACGTGTAGCTCTCGTTGTGGACAAGCTATACATTGATAACCATCTGTTCCGAGACACGAAGACCACTAGATGGCTATTCTAAATAAAATGGCACATCCAACACTATTTTTGGTAGGGATTGTAATAAATACAACGATTAATATCAACTCATCAAAAAAAGCAACGTCCTCTCACTGTCAACTGCGTTCATTTTCAGCAAACTAAACATGTGTAAATATTTGTATGAACATAAGATTCAACAACTGAGACATAAACTGACCAACTTCCACAGACATGTGACTAATAGAAATGGAATGTGTCCCTGAACAAAGGGGGGTCAAAATCAAAAGTAACAGTCAGACCACCAGCTGCATTAAGTATTGCAGTGCATCTCCTCCTCATGGACTGCACCAGATGTACCAGTTCTTGCTGTGAGATGTTACCCCACTCTTCCACCAAGGCACCTGCAAGTTCCCGGACATTTCTGGGGGAAACGCCCTAGCCCTCACCCTCCGATCCAACAGGTTTCAGACGTGCTCAACGGGATTAGATCCGGGCTCTTTGCTGGCCAAGGCATAACACTAACATTCCTGACTTGCAGGAAATCACGCACAGAATGAGCAGTATGGCTGGTGGCATTGTCATGCTGGAGGGTCATGTAGGGATGAACCTGCAGGAAGGGTACCACATGAGGGAGGAGGATGTCTTCCCTGTAACGCACAGCGTTGAGATTGCCCGCAATGACAACAAGCTCAGTCCGATGATGCTGTGACACACCGCCCCAGACCATGATGTACCCTCCACCTCCAAATCGCTCCCACTCCAGAGTACAGGCCTCGGTGTAACGTTCATTCCTTTCGACGATAAACGCGAATCCGACCATCAGCCCTGGTGAGACAAAACCGCGATTCGTCAGAGAATAGCACTCTTTGTCAGTCCTGTCTGGTCCATCGACAGTGGTTTTGTCTGATGAAGACCTGCCTTACAACAGGCCTACAAGCCCTCAGACCAGCCTCTCTCAGCCTATTGCGGACAGTCTGAGCACTGATGGAGGGCATTCCTGGTGTAACTCGGGCAGTTGTTGTTGCCATCCTATACCTGTCCCGCAGGTGTTATGTTTGGATGTACCGATCCTGTGCAGGTGTTGTTACACGTGGTCTGCCACTGCAAGGACAATCAGCTGTCCGTCCTGTCTCCCTTTAGCGCTGTCTTAGGCGTCTCACAGTGCGGACATTGCAATTTATTGCCCTGTCCACATATGCAGTCCTCATGCCTCCTTGCAGCATGCCTAAGGCATGTTCACACAGATGAACAGGGACCCTGGGCATCTTTCTTTTGGTGTTTTTCAGAGTAAGTAGAAAGGCTTCTTTAGTGTCCTAAGTTTTCATAACTGTGACCTTAATTGCCTACCGTCTGTAAGCTGTTAGTGTCTTAACAACCGTTCCACAGGTGCATGTTCATTAGTTGTTTATGGTTCATTGAACAAGCATGGGAAACAGTGTTTAAACCCTTTACAATGAAGATCTGTGAAGTTATTTGGATTTTACGAATTATCTTTGAAAGACAGGGTTCTGAAAAAGGGACATTTCTTATTTTGCTGAGTTTAGAAACTATAAATACACTATCGCATTCAAGTTAGGGAATGTTGTAAAATAATTTGTATTATTTTTATGTATAGTATTTCTAAATAGATAAAAGATAGGACAATTCATGAAATAATACATCCCAAAATATAAGGAACTGGAACACAAAAGTCCTCAAAAGTAGAAATAAAAACACGACACACAGAGGACATAAAAGGCCCAGTGTTTAGGTATATAGGGGTGCATATGTGAGGGGAGTCTGGGTGTGTAGGAAGATGGGGTACCTGCGTGTTTTGTGTGATTGTAAAAGTGAAAAGTGTGATGAAGTGAAAAGTGTGACAAGTAAATGGTTGCAAATGCCAAACGCCCATATGTGTCTGCAAGCAGGAGTTGTGACAGAGCGCGTCTTCACTTTTGCCCAGATATGGGAAATATATTTTCAAATAAAAAACAATGTACAGTACCAGTCAAAAGTTTGGACACACCTGCTCATTCAAGGGTTTTCCGTCATTTGTACTAGTCTCTACATTGTAGAATAGTGAATACATCAAAACTATGAAATAACACATATGGAATTAAATCAAAATATAGTTGATATTTGAGATTCTTCAAATAGCCACCCTTTGCCTTGATGACAGCTTTGCACACACTTTTTTTGGTTACTACATGTTTCCATATGTGTTATTTCACAGTTTTGATGTATTCACTATTATTCTACAATGTAGAAAATAGTCAAAATAAAGAAAAATCCTTGAATGAGTAGGTGTTCTCAAACTTTGGACCGGTAGTGTATATCAAATATGTTTCTATGTACTCAAAGATCCATTATTAACAAGTTTTAACCAATCCTTTAAACATAGTAGACTGTTGGATACTCAGCAAGAAGGTCTGATTTTATGTGGTAAATATAAAGATCCAGTCCACCTAAAAAACTGGAGACCCCTTAAACTTCAAAATGCATTGCGCATAGAATTAAAAAGGTATTGTCAGATATTATTCATCCTAATCAGCCAGGTTTCTTTTATATTGACGATACATTTGAGATAATATAATATAATACAAGCACTGGAAACAACACCAGGCCTGGTATTCATAGCTGACTTTGAAAAGTCCTGTGATAAAGTACGACTGGAATTTATACACTGAACAAAAATCTAAGCATAACATGTAAAGTGTTGGCCCCAAGTTTTATGAGCTGAAAAAAACATCCCTGAATACTAAGGAGTATTTCTGTCTGTAATAAAGCCCTTTTGTGGGGAAAAACTCAATCAGATTGGCTGAGCCTGGCTCCCCAGTGGGTCTACACCCTCCAAGGCCAAATCACGGCTGCACCTGCCCAGTCATGTGAAATCCATAGATTATTGCTTAATTTATTTATTTCAATTGCCAGATGTCCTTCTATGAACTGTACCTCAGTGAAATCATTGAAATTGTTGCATGTTGCCTTTATATTTTTTGTTCAGTATATATAAATACCTGGACTATTATCATTCTGGAGAATCTCTGATATTTAATCTTGCGCTTGTGACTGACTAGGTTAGAACCAGGTCTTCTGCATGTCACAAGACTGTGTGAGCCCACCTAGCTAAAGTTCATGTAAAGAATGACACGTTTGCTTGCTTAACGAGTACCACTTCCCCCAATTCAGCTCATACCAAAACTCGAACTAAAGATCTCTGCCTCGTAAACAGGCGTAACCGCTGTCCGGAAGTGTTCCAACTAGAGGTCGACTGATTATGATTTTTCAATTCCGATACCGATTATTGGAGGACCAAAAAAAGTCGATACCGATAAATCGGCCGATTTTAATTTGAATTTTAATGACAATTACAACAATACTGAATGAACACTTATTTTAACTTAAAATATTACATCAATAAAATAAATTTAGCCTCAAATAAATAATGAAACATGTTCAATTTGGTTTAAATGATGCAAAAACAAAGTGTTGGAGAAGAAAGTAAAAGTGTAATATGTGCCGTGTAAGAAAGCTAACGTTTAAGTTCCTTGCTCAGAACATGAGAACATATGAAAGCTGGTGGTTCCTTTTAACATGAGTCTTCAATATTCCCAGGTAAGAAGATTTAGGTTGTAGTAATTATAGGAATTATAGGACCATTTCTCTCTATACCATTTGTATTTCATTAACCTTTGACTATTGGATGTTCTTATAGGCACTTCAGTATTGCCAGTGTAACAGTATAGCTTCCGTCCCTCTCCTCGCCCCTACCTGGGCTCGAACCAGGAACACAACGACAACAGCCACCCTCGAAGCAGCGTTACCCATCGCTCCACAAAAGCTGCGGCCCTTGCAGAGCAAGGGGAACAACCACTCCAAGTCTCAGAGCGAGTGACGTTTGAAACACTATTAGCGCGCACCCCGCTAACCATTTCACATCGGTTACACGAGCCTAATCTCGGGAGTTGATAGGCTTGAAGTCATAAACAGCTGCTGGCAAACGCACTAAAGTGCTGTTTGAATTAATGCTTACGAGCCTGCTGGTGCCTACCACCGCTCAGTCAGACTGCTCTATCAAATCAGACTTAGTTATAACATGATAACACACAGAAATACGAGCCTTAGGTCATTAATATGGTAGAATCTGGAAACTATCACGAAAAAAAGACGTTTATTCTTTCAGTGAAATACGGAACCGTTACATATTTTATCTAACGGGTGACATCCATAAGTCTAAATATTCCTGGTACATTGCACAACCTTCAATGTTATGTCATAATTACGTAAAATTCTGGCAAATTAGGCGGCCCAAACTGTTGCATATACACTGACTCTGCATGCAATCAACGCAAGAGAAGTGACACAATTTCACCTGGTTAATATTGCCTGCTAACCTGGATTTCTTTTAGCTAAATATGCAGATTTAAAAATATATACTTCTGTGTATTGATTTTAAGAAACACATTGATGTTTATGGTTAGGTACACATTGGAGCAACGATACGCACCGCATGGATTATCTAGGACACGCTAGATAAACTAGTAATATAATAAACCATAATCAACTAGTGATTATGATTGATTGTTTTTTATAAGATAAGTTTAATGCTAGCTAGCAACTTACCTTGGCTTACTGCATTCGCGTAACAGGCAGGCTCCTCGTGGAGTGCAATGAGAGGCAGGTGGTTAGAGCGTTGGACTTGTTAACTGTAAGGTTGCAAGATTGAATCCCCGAGCTGACAAGGTAAACATTTCCGTGGCCTCCAAGATTTGATTTGATTTGAAAATCTGTCGTTCTGCCCCTGAACGAGGCAGTTAACCCACCGTTCCTAGGCCGTCATTGAAAATAAGAATGTGTTCTTAACTGACTTGCCTAGTTAAATAAAGATTAAATAAAGGTGTAAAAAAAAAACGGTGTCCAAAAATACAGATTTCAGATTATGAAATCGGCCCTAATTAATCGGCCATTCCGATTAATCGGTCGACCTCTAGTTCCAACCCACGTGCTATTTAAAAATACCCTTTTCAATTGCGCAAGAGGCGACATTTCAGGTTGATGAGTGAGTTTCACAGATCCTCATCTGCTTCATTCACCCCCTAAACTCACTCCACAGCGACCCCAGTGGTTGACCCTGCGCAACTGTAGATCTGAGTCCAGTGGCACCATTATAAATGACATCACGCTGCCTACTTAGCGAGTACGGCTTTGCCTTGAAAACACACATGACCGCTTTCCTGAAGCATTCCAACCCATCAAGCTTGGATAGGTCTCTTCAAGGAGGAGGTCAAAGGGTGGTGAAGTGTAACACAGGTGGTTCAGTGACCATAATTGTGTGAGGAATAACTTGCCTGAGACCTGAAAAGTTGCATTGTCTGGCACACAGGAGACCTGGGTTACAACCCCATCAGTCAAACGAAAACACCTTCAGGTCTCAGGCAAGGTTGCTCATCACAAGTTAGAAAGTTAGAAACCAATATACACAGGCAGTTATAAAAGCCAAGGCTAGCTTTTTCAAGCAGAAATTTGCATTTTTCTACAGCTGGCCATGCTTTCCACCTGGCTACCCCTACCCCGGTCAATTGCACTGTACCCCCCACAGCAACTCGCCCAAGCCTTCTCCATTTCTCCTTCTCTCAAATCCAGTCAGCTGATGTTCTGAAAGAGCTGCAAAATCTGGACCCCTACAAATCAGCCGGACTAGACAATCTGGACCCTTTCTTTCTAGAATTATCCACTGAAATTGTTGCAACCCCAATTACTAGCCTGTTCAACCTCTCTTTCGTGTCATCTGAGATTCCCAAAGATTAAAAAGCAGCTGCGGTCATCCCCCTCTTCAAAGGGGGGGACACTCTTGACCCAAACTGCTACAGACCTATATCTAACCTACCCTGCCTTTCTAAGGTCTTCGAAAGCCAAGTCAACAAACAGATTCCCTACCATTTTGAATCCCACCGCACCTTCTCCGCTATGTAATCTGGTTTCAGAGCTGGTCATGGGTGCACCTCAGCCACGCTCAAGGTCCTAAACGATATCTTAACCGCCATCGATAAGAAACATTACTGTGCAGCCGTATTCATTGACCTGGCCAAGGCTTTCGACTCTGTCACCAACTACTTCTCTGATAGAGTTGAGTGTGTCAAATCGGAGTGCCTGTTGTCCGGGCCTCTGGCAGTCTCTATGGGGATGCCACAGGATTCAATTATTGGGCCGACTCTCTTCTCTGTATGCATCAATGATGTCACTCTTGCTGCTGGTGAGTCTCTGATACATCTCTACGCAGACGACACCATTCTGTATACTTCTGGTCCTTCTTTGGACACTGTGTTAACAACCCTCCAGACGAGCTTCAATGCCATACAACTTTCCTTCCGTGGCCTCCAACTGCTCTTAAATACAAGTAAAACTAAATGCATGCTCTTCAACAGATCGCTGCCTGCACCTGCCCGCCCGTCCAGCATCACTACTCTGGACGGTTCTGACTTAGCATATGTGGACAACTACAAATACCTAGGTGTCTGGTTAGACTGTAAACTCTCCTTCCAGACTCACATCAAACATCTCCAATCCAAAGTTAAATCTAGAATTGGCTTCCTATTTCGCAACAAAGCATCCTTCACTCATGCTGCCAAACATACCCTCGTAAAACTGACCATCCTACCGATCCTCGACTTCGGCGATGTCATTTACAAAAAAGCCTCCAATACCCTACTCAATAAATTGGATGCAGTCTATCACAGTGCCATCCATTTTGTCACCAAAGCCCCATATACTACCCACCACTGCGACCTGTACGCTCTCGTTGGCTGGCCCTCGCTTCATACTCGTCGCCAAACCCACTGGCTCCAGGTCATCTACAAGACCCTGCTAGGTAAAGTCACCCTTATCTCAGCTCGCTGGTCACCATAGCAGCACCCACCTGTAGCAGGCGCTCCAGCATGTATCTCTCTCTGGTCACCCGCAAAACCAATTATTTCTTTGGCCGCCTCTCTTTCCAGTTCTCTGCTGCCAATGACTGGAACGAACTACAAAAATCTCTGAAACTGGAAACACTTATCTCCCTCACTAGCTTTAAGCACCAGCTGTCAGAACAGCTCACATATTACTGCACCTGTACATAGCCCATCTATAATTTAGCCCAAACAACTACCTCTTCCACTACTGTATTTATTTATTTTGCTCATTTGCACCCCATTATTTTTATTTCTACTTTCCATACTCTTCCACTGCAAATCTACCATTCCAGTGTTTAACTTGCTATATTGTATTTACTTCGCCACCATGGCCTTTTTTGCCTTTACCTCCCTTATCTCACCTCATTTGCTCACATCGTATATAGACTTATTTTTCTACTGTATTATTGACTGTATGTTTGTTTTACTCCATGTGTAACTCTGTGCTGTTGTATGTGTCGATCTGCTTTGCTTTATCTTGGCCAGGTCGCAATTGTAAATGAGAACTTGTTCTAAACTAGCCTACCTGGTTAAATAAAGGTGAAAACAAATTAAAAAAAATAAACCATGCATGGATCACCAAACCACCTCTGTTGCACTCATTAAATGGGGTGCACAAATCCTTGTGCTTCTGTTTTCCACAGAAAAAGTGTTGTGTTTGTACAGTAGGCCTGATTCTAAACCCAGACAGTCTTATCTCATCGCTGCAACTCCCGTACGAACTCGGGAGCGGTGAAGGTCGAGAGCCGTGAGTCCCCCGAAGCACAACCCAACCAAGCTGCACTGCTTCTTGACACAATACCCACTTACCGGAAGCCAGTCGCACCAATGTGTCAGGGGAAACACAATACACCTTGCGACCGTGTCAGCGTGCACAGCGCCCGGCTCCCCACAGGAGTCGCTAGTGCGCAATGGGATAAGGACATTTCTGCCGGCCAAACCCTCCCCTAACTCGGACGACGCTGGGCCAATTGTGCACCGCCCCATGGGTGTACTGGTCGCGGGCAGCTGCGACAGAGCCTGGACTCGAACCCATAAATCTCTAGTGGCACAGCTAGCACTGCGATGCAGTGCCTTAGACCACTGCGGGAGGCCGTCAGACAGTTATATTGGTGCCGTGACCTCTGAGTATGAGGTCAAAGGGGGGAGAAATGTAACTGAGATGGTTCGATGAACCTGATCTTATCCATATGGGATTTAGCTAAGTGGGCTAACACAGTCTTGTGACAAGCAGGAGAACTAGTTCGTACCCAGTCAGTCGCAAGATGAAATAAGTAGTGGAAAGGCTATCCTTAGAAGGGCTATGACAGGGCTATTCAACTGTATTATTATGTGGGACAAATTGTGGTTTTGTTTCACTCCCTTCTAACACGGTGATCATCCATATTCCAGAGAGTCTTAGCTTTCAGGAATGTGGTCATAATAGTTCATATCCGAAACAGTTCAAACGCTAGAGGCAAATTCATTGGAAGAAAATTTATTAAAAACACGCCAAAAACTGGCTTCAAAAACTGTCAGAAAGGTATTTTTACCAAAGTGAGCTTAATTCTTTCTGTTCTCCTCTACTTTTCCTGGCTGGCAATGTGCCAGGATGTTGTCTCCGGTTTTGAATCTGAATTTAGAGAATTTAAATGTTTAATATATATAACTTTGATAAACTTGAAATTATAGTTTATAAACGTGATACACAATGAATGCAGTAACTACCAAATTGAAACTGAATATATAATTATTGAATTTGAATATTACATTAAACTGAAATAGAATTTTAAAACTGAATGCAATATTCACTAAATTCAGTTTCAAATCATGAAATACAAGTTAAATTTATGAATTAATAAAATAATTAAATTTGTGCATTACACCTTAAAAAATATGAAATTCAAACGCAATATCTTAATAGAAATTCAAAATGATGGAATTAAAATACAATCTCTGTTGGCACTGATATTGCTCCATAGACATGTGTGTCAGAGAAAGAGAGAAAGCGAGTGAGGAGGAAAGAGAGAAAAAGAGAGATGAGAATATGTGTGAGAGAGGCTACAGGGGATGAGCACAGAGGGTTTCACAGAAAGGGAAGCAGGGATGATTATGAAGAGTAACGGTCGGGAGAGGGGAAATAGGTGTCAGTGAGAGAGGGACAGAGATCAAGAGGTTGAGGTGTGAAGAGAGAGAGAGAGAGAGAGGTGCACGCATTGAGAGAGAGAGAAAGTGAGAGGAAAGGCAGAACATGTTTCTCCTATGTTAGGGCGGCTAACGAAAGATAAATGAGAGCAGTAGAGAGCCTAGCAGCTAGGCAGGAGATCTTAGCTGCGGGCAAAGGATGACTGGTGTGTGTATGTGTGTGAAGCCACTTGGCCTGCTGATGTTGGACAGCAGGAGTGATATTGGATATTTTACACATTCAAACACACACAAATCAACACAGAAGTGTTTGTGTGTGTGTTTGCAGCTGTAGGTCACCACCTGTTTCTCTCACCATCTCTGGGCCGGTCGTCGATCATCAGCACACACACACAACGCTATCCATCACTCTCTCTTTCTATGTCCTTCCCGGCATCGTTCTCTCCCTCTACCCGTCACTCACACCTTCCATCTTTCTATTTGCACTCTTTACCAATTTTCTCCTTTCCCTCTCAATCACACACTCTTTCCATCTCTCTCTCACCATTTCTTTATCTCCATTTTTCTCTTCATCACAAAAATGTGCTGTTGATCTAAATCTGGTACTGTTAAAACAAAACATTTAGTCAAGATTCTAATTATACAAAACATTAAGGACATTGGTCTTTCCATGACATAGACTGATCAGGTAAAGAATCCCATGTTGATGTCACTTGTTAAATTCACTTCAATCAGTGTAGATGAAGAGGAGGAGACATGGATTGAGACATGGATTGTGTATATGTGCCATTCAGAGGGTGAATGGGCAAGACAAAACATTTAAGAGCCTTTGAACGGTAGTAGGAGCCCAGCGCACTGGTTTGTGTTAAGAACTGCAACGCTACTGTTTTTTCCCCACTCAACAGTTTCCTGTGTTTATCAAGAATGGTCCACCACCCAAGAGCATCTAGCCAACTTGACAACTGTGGGAAGCATTGGAATCAAGGGCCAGGATCCCTGTGGAACGCTTTCGACACCTTGTAGACTCCATTCCTCCACCAACTGAGGCTGTTCTGAGGGCAAGCGGTGATACAGCCCAACAGGATGCATCTGTAGAAGTTTGTGATGGTCTAAGTGGCCAAGCAGAATTTCTTCAGCTTTCTGAGGTTGAAGAGGCGTTGTTGCGTATGGATGGAACATTTCAGGTTGTCAGTGATGTGTACGCCGAGGAACTTGAAGCTTTTCACCCTCTTCACTGCGGCCCCGTCGATGTGGATGGGGTCGTGCTCACTCTGCTGTCTCCTGAGGTCCACGATCTGCTCTTTTGTTTTATTGAGGGAGAGGTTATCTTCCTGGCACCACTCTGCCAGGGCTCTCACCTCCTCCCTGTAGGCTGTCTCGTCATTTTTGGTAATCAAGCCTACCACTGTTATGTTGTCTGCTTGATGATTGATGATTGAGTGATGATTGAGTTGGAGACTTGAGTGGCCATGCAGTCCTTCGCTTTCTTGGGTACAGAAACAACTATAGGAGGGGAGGAGCAAATTGGAGGCGTGATCTGATTTTCAGAAGAGAGGGCAGAGGAGGGCCTTGTAGCCATCCCGGAAGGGGGAGTAGCAATGGTCAAGAGTTCAGGGTGAGTAGCATAGCAGATGGGTTGATAAAACTCAGGATATGCGGTTTCCAGTTTGCACAAAGGCCAGTGTAGTTCCTTGAATGCCGGCGGTGTCGGCTTGGGGTGGAATATACATGGCCGTGACGATGACCTAGGACTGGGCGATATGGCCCAAAATTCATATCACAGTATTTTTTACATTTTTGACGGTATGACAGTATTTTATGTTTTTGAATAATACAAGTTGCTAAATTTGCTTTATGAGTAGTGTGTGACCCTAGGGTGGCAACACATAACGTATGTTAACCCCATTCTGTACAAATGTGCGCAACCGCGACATTCAAACGAGGCTGCAAAGAAAACCAATGGGACTGTAATCGTCAAAGTTATGCTGCTGCTGCTGCCAGTAGCATGTAACTACACTGGCCTCTGTGTTGACTTCAGAATCTCAGACGCTGTCCATTACATTGTGACGTGTGGTGGCATAACGTACAGCACGCATAAAGCAACTAATTCTGTCTTTCAGCCTCTCTCCACCAGGTTTAGGAGGGGGGGATGACATGCCACTGGCAGCAGCAGCAGCATAACTCTGTCCCTGGCTGGGTATATCCCTCACTCTACACCAGGTGTAGGGGGGGGGGGGGGGGGGGGGTGACATGACATTGATTTATCCTTTTTTATATATCTGTATAGGTGACTACTACTACTGCAGCAGCAGCAGCATAACTCTGTCCCTGGCTGGGTATATCCCTCACACTACAACAGGGATGGGAAACTTTGATGGGGTGGGGGCCATAAAAAGATCTGAATTCATCATGAGGGGCGGCAGTGACTCGAGATAACAGATACCGAGTCATTTTTTGCGTAATCACTGTAAGCGATCATGATTCTCAAAGCCGCTGTTAACTTCTAAGATCACTTTGGCACCGCCCTAAAAACCCGATTCAAATTCGACACAAACCTTCAAATAGGTATCTAATGACACATTATATAAACTCTTTATAGTGTTTTATTTACATTTTAGAGGCGATAAGGTGATAAGTTGGTCAGATCGAGTGAAAAAAACGTTTCCCCACAAGACATCTCTCCTTCTCACTATCACGCAATAGGTTTCGCTTCCCCACTCGCCATTTTTAAAAAGACCCGACGGAGCTCATTGCCTTCTTGAATCATGCAGAGATGGGCATCATGAAGGCCTCGTCATTGATTTTGTTGGAAAGGGGAAAAATTGTGCTTTACGATGGTCTTGATATAACAGTTGATCTGGATGTATTGATATGGAAAAACATCTAGGCCTTATTTTTAACCAAATATTGCAATTGCGATTTTCTTCTGATTTTGATTTAAACACTTAGGTGAAGTGTTGGAATCATAGAAAAATAATGATTATTCTAATTCTATAGTTAGAAGATAATACTGGGCACTTTGAATACAATGTTGTTTGACATGACAACGAATGAAAATGCCAGAGAGGAGTTATTGTGACAGGGTAGGAACCAAAGTGTTGGTCAGTGTTTCCTAGGGGACCCTATAATCTTTGGCTACATTAAATGTTTTCTCTTAGCTACTTTATGTAGCTGATATATTCAAGCGTAGCCTATTCCTCTTTGATTTAGAAGATACTGTTGCACAAACAACATGCTGATTTAGGCCTACACCTTCACTAGTATCAGTCTGTATAGCTAGCTACATTTGCTCTGACTCAGTACATTTATTAGCTAGCTAGCTTAGCCACAATTTGCAAAACTAGCTGTTTGCAGATGTAAGGAACACAAATTTATAGTGTAATTATAGAACGCTTGTGGATTTATATTAAGAAGCGAAGTGGAAACAGCATCGTAGTCATCAACATTGCTGCTTGTGCTGCATTGACCATATAGACTGAACACAAGTGTCTCGTGGTCAAGCAACAGCGGTCCTTGAGTGACGGGACGGGGCTACGTCTGTGTGGAAAGCAGCATGGAGAGAGACAGAGAGAAAGAGCGGAGAGAGAGGACTCAGGTAGCGTAGGAAACTATAAAAATTGACGTTACACACGGCATATCACATTTAACAAACAAACATTCAAATACCATAATAGAAGGTAAAGTAAAAACCCAAACCCTTCCATGCATCAATACCGTAATATAGTAAAATATGGTATACCGCCCAGCCCTACGATGACCGAAGATAATTCTCTCAGGAGGTAATGCGATCGGCATTTGAAGGTGAGGTATTCCAGATCGGGAGAACAAATGGACTTGAATTCCTGTACGTTACCACAATCACCTGTCCACGGTGGACAGGAACAGTGTATCCGGAGAGAGCCGTGATTCTGTGAAAAAGAGTATGTTACAGTCTCTGATGCCTCTCTGGAAGGAGATCCTCACCCTGAGCTCGTCAACTTTATTGTCCAGGGACTGAACATTAGCGAGTAATATACAGTACTTGGAAGCGGTGGATGGTGTGCACGCCTCCTGAGTCTGACTAAAAGCCCGCTTCTTATTCCTCTTCTCTGGTGACGGCGTCTTGGAGCAGCCCCTGGGATGAATGTACTTGTACTTATTATAGCTGCTGCGAAGGAGCATGTTATCATGTATTTCCCGAGGCAATTCTAAGTTCAAACAAAGTCTGACCGTCGATCTAATATCCCAAAGTTATTTCCGGCTATAGTTAATAACGCAAGAAACGTTCCGAGGAAATAATGCAAGAAATAACATTTGAAAAAATGTAATACTGTAAAGTTGGCTATGAGCTAAAAACAGGGCGACCATGTCTTTTGGCACCATCTTGCCAGCATGACTGATTATACAGGAAGACTCCACTAAAAGGGAGGCAAGGACATTCACAGCAACAGAAAGTCATGCTGATCTCTCGCTCCCTCTAGTTGCACTCTCACACAATCTTCTATGATTAGGGTTCATGATCGGGTCAACACACACACACACACACACACACACACACACACACACCTTAACCTCTTATACAGCTAGGAAGAGGGGAAATGTGAGTGATTGTATTCAATCTGACATGAGTCTAGCTGATTCTCTGTAACACAAACACACAGGCATGCACGCGCAGACAAACACACACAGCAGACGCACAGGCACACACACACAGGATTAGTGTAGCAAACGTTCAGCAATGGAATAAAACACAAACAAAGAGACATCCTGTTTCCTGGAACACAACACTATTAAGCCATCTGAGCCAACAGCACAACACACACAAACTCACACACTCAGACACACACTGAATGAGTTTGTGGTGATTATCTGTTCATGTTTGCCTCGTGTGTGCCTATTTTGTGTGTGTGTGTAAGTGCTATGCTGCACTGCTGGTGTGTGTGTGCACTCTGTACAGCCAGTGTATGTGTGTTTTTGTGTGTGCTTATGTGTCCTCTGCGCTGTGTGTCCTATGCACAGTGTGTGTGTGTGTGTGTTGATGATACAGTAAGCTCTAGTGATTCTCTGGAGTGTGAGGTAGCGTTTAAGGCCCTCTCAGCACAGCCAGAGTGATGAATATTTAAAGATGCGTCAGGGAGTAAGGGGGGAACAGTGTGTGTGTGTGTGTGTGTGTGTGTAAGGAGAGAATCGATACCTATCTGTGTGTCTGTGAGAAAGAGAGAGAGAGTGTTTTCCTCTGTCGGTTTGTGTGGGAGAGTGCAGGTCCATCCTTTGTGGTATGTGTGTGTGTGTGGTGTATGTAGGAGATGAATAGAGGAGAGAGACACTGTCAGGCTGATGGTCAACGGATCCACTGTCCTATCACACACACACACACACACACAAGTCCGCTGTTAAGGGGGGCCAACGAGAGATCAGCGAGGTAAGTACACACCAGGAAATGAGATTGTCTTAAATACTAACAAACCACAGACACACAATCAAACACTATATACTGTACAGTCACACACTATATACACAAGAGGTGACAAGAGGAAGAAGGGGGAGACAGAGGAAGAGAGAAGAAAAGTATGTGAGAGAGGGAAAGTATGAGAGAGAATGTACAGGGGTAGAAACAGTACAGAGAATGAATACCCCCCTCCTTCCTCCTCTTTCTCCGAGGGATGAATAATAACCGCAGCTCAAAGATCTCCTCCCTCGTTTTTCAAAGCGAAGAAAGGAGGTGGGAATTTCTGCCTGGCCAGGGTGTGCACTGACACACACACACACACACACACACACACACACACACACACACACACACACACACACCTAGCCTGAAGCATATAAATCAGATCTCTATGGAGAGGGTTGTTAAAGACCCACATCTGAAGCACAGACCGACATACTTCCAACATGAACACTCTGAGGACAAGTCAGAAGCAGAAAGTGAAATATTGAGCTGTGGGAGTCATTTGGGACTAAGACACACACCCACCCACCCCCACACCCAAACACAAAGGGGGCAGGAGAAAGACAGAGAGAAAGAAGGAGACAGAGGTTGCAGGTTGATAATGCGATATGATTTCAGTGTCATTCCCCCACTTAGGGAGATGGTGGATGTCTTGTGTGTTATGATAGCGAGCCACAAGAAAGCAGGGGAGGCTAGAGATATAACACTATGAATAACTAGAAGTGCTTCCCAATCCCTACTTCCATTTACCACAGCTGGTGCCAAATTAACACATTTAACAGCCTGTGTTTGGAACAGATGAAAAATGTGTGTGTGTGAGGGTGAAGGCACAAGTGTATAGTATGTTGTGTGTGGGAGTCCGTGTGCATAATAGCAATGGATCAGGGCAAAGAGAAGGGGGGGGGGATGAGCGGGGACGGAAATAGACAGAGAGATAGGTAGTCGGGAAGAAAGTGATAGAGATGAGAGAGAAAAAAAGAACAACAGAGTGTGAAAGCATGTACAAGAGAAAGGGACAGCAAGATATTGAGAAAAGGAGAGAGAGAAGGAGAGAAAGAGGTGCTTTGGCTGCTGCCCTGGGCCCTCTCTCTAAGCCCTGTTTAGGAGGCTTTGGAGCTCAGAGAGAAATAATCCCCCACTCAAACACACACAGCCGAGTCACACACAAACAGAGCTCAGACACACACACAGCCTAGATAAACCACAGAAAGCCAAGATGTGCACACACACAGAGTCTAAACACACAAACAGACCCTATATACACAAAGTGTGTGTGTGTGTGTGTGTGTGTGTGTGTGTGTGAGTGAGTGAGTGAGTGAGTGAGTGAGTGAGTGAGTGAGTGAGTGACACTATAGAATCACAGCCATGAAACATACACAAACACACACCCACACTTTGGCTGTCTGATCAATGTAGCTCCCCTACAGTAGAGCATAGCGGCATGACCACAGCACCGTGACAAGCACTTTGCACACTCTATCGCTTCACAAAGGAGGGAGGGAGGGAGGGAGGAGAGAAAGAATATGAGCCAAAGGGAAGAAGTGGGGTGGAGGGTGGGGGTGCAGTGGAGCAGAGAGAGAGAAGGAGCTAATGAAGGAATAGGCGCTAGGGAGATAGAGCAGGTAAGGAGGGAGGTAGAAGACGAGAGTGATTTATTTATCTCATTCTCTCTGTTCTCTAGGAAGGCAAAGAGAGGGAGAGTGAAGGAGTGGAGGAACGAGAGATAAATAGAGAGGGAATGGAAATGCAGGAGAGGTTGAGAGAAAGAAGAACAAAGAGATGTGAGGGCTATAGTAGTGGGAGAAGGACAGAGAGGAAGAAGGAGGGAAGAAGGAGGGAGAGAGTGAAATAAGAGAGGAGAGCGGAGGGTTAACAGATAGCGGTCTGGGGTTAGCGCAGGATGCAGTTTGTCATCTTCATCAGCTGACAGCGGGCGCAGAGGGAGGGAAGGAATGGGGGATGGAGGGATGAATGGGTGGGAGGGGAAGGGGGAGGGTTGACTCAGAGCCTTTGAGAAATGTTGACCCTGTATTTGACCCGCGTCTCTGTCTACATCGCCGCGACAACACGCGGAGCCGCCGCAGATAATCACTTACTAACCCAGACCTGTCAATCACACCATCCCCCTGGGAGGAGGGGAGGAGAGTCTTTTAATTTTAAAAACTCATTATCTAACCAGTCACAAAGTTAAACAAAAGAGATGGAGGGACAGAGAGAGGGAGAGATTGAGGGACAGAGAGAGGGGAAGAGAGAGGGAGCGATTGAGGGACAGAGAGAGGGAGAGATTGAGGGAGAGAGGGAGGGAGAGATTGAGGAACAGAGAGAGGGAGAGATTGAGGGACAGATTGAGGGACAGATTGAGGGACAGATTGAGGGAGAGATTGAGGGAGAGATTGAGGGACAGATTGAGGGAGAGATTGAAGGAGAGATTGAAGGAGAGATTGAGGGAGAGATTGAGGGACAGAGAGAGGGAGAGTGAGGGACAGAGAGAGATTGAGGGACAGAGAGAGGGAGAGATTGAGGGACAGAGAGAGATTGAGGGACAGAGAGAGGGAGAGATTGAGGGACAGAGAGAGGGAGAGAAGAAATAATGGAGGCAGAGAAGGAGGGAGAAAGGGACGGAGAGGTGGAACTTTTACCATCAGGACTGGGTTGGCGCCCCCCCCCTTGGGTTGTGCCGTGGCGGAGATCTTTGTGGGCTATACTCAGCCTTGTCTCAGGATGGTAAGTTGGTGGTTGAAGATATCCCTCTAGTGGTGTGGGGGCTGTGCTTTGGCAAAGTGGGTGGGGTTATATCCTTCCTGTTTGGCCCTGTCCGGGGGTGTCCTCGGATGGGGCCACAGTGTCTCCTGACCCCTCCTGTCTCAGCCTCCAGTATTTATGCTGCAGTAGTTTATGTGTCGGGGGGCTAGGGTCATATCTGGAGTACTTCTCCTTTCCTATTCGGTGTCCTGTGTGAATTTAAGTGTGCTCTCTCTAATTCTCTCTTTCTCTCTTTCTTTCTCTCTCTCGGAGGACCTGAGCCCTAGGACCATGCCTCAGGACTACCTGACAGGATGACTCCTTGCTGTCCCCAGTCCACCTGGCCGTGCTGCTGCTCCAGTTTCAACTGTTCTGCCTTATTATTATTATTCGACCATGCTGGTCATTTATGAACATTTGAACATCTTGGCCATGTTCTGTTATAATCTCCACCAAGCACAGCCAGAAGAGGACTGGCCACCCCACATAGCCTGGTTCCTCTCTAGGTTTCTTCCTACGTTTTGGCCTTTCAGGGAGTTTTTCCTAGCCACCGTGCTTCTACACCTGCATTGCTTGCTGTTTGGGGTTTTAGGCTGGGTTTCTGTACAGCACTTTGAGATATCAGCTGATGTACGAAGGGCTATATAAATACATTTGATTTGATTTGGCTGTTACAGTGACCGTATTGCCGCCACACCAGTGGTCATTAGTCATGACAGCATTCAAATTCCACGTGACCATTGAGTCACGGCAACTGCGCTCTGTAAATAAATGGCACTGATGGGCGTTAGTAGTGTTTGCAATCACAAACAAATACACTCCTCCAGGAACTAAAAATCACAGTTGGGAGAGTAAAACTAATTTACTAATTTAAGTGTTCAAACACAAACACACAGTTTGCCTAAGGCACAAAGCTCTGTGCTCTTTAGAATCTGAATCTTTCAGCAGTCTATTTATAAAGGCAGAGAAAGGGAGAGGGGTGTTTGAGGGCAATGGAAAGAAGGAAAGATAGAGGGACAGAGAGATAAAGTTGAAGTAGAGGTATCGGGATGAGATTCAATTTACATAATATGTACATCCACTTTTCAATTTACATTAGCAACGGGAATGTCACGAGCTGAGAGAGGGTTCGAGTGATGTTCTCGCTTCGAAGCTCAAATGTACCGTAAATGTCACAGGTAGCCAGTAGGTTAATGGCCCTGCTACACTACAGCCATCGGGCGTTCGGCCTTCATCCATTGAGGAGATGCTTCCTTTGAAATGAATGAAAGCTGCTATACGTTGCGCTCGTGATGCATCGCGTCCAATTGCAGCGTCCAAGCTCAAGGATCGCTATTGTTCAATTCTTGATGGCTGACACGTGCGTTCACTCTAGCATTCTAGTGAATATGCATATAGCCTCGACTATACACCACTGGTTATTTTACTGACATTGATGAAGTCAAGAAGCTACTAGCTAGCAGAAACTCTAGCTAGCTAGCTATATTGACGATGTTCACAATGTAAACAAAAACAACTTAAAGGATCATTTAGCACAACCACTAGCAACAATTCAATGAGTAGCTTTGTGAAAACTGGACCAAAGCTACTGTATTTAGGCATAGTCGATGAAATATATTAAAGATGCTCTTCCACTCTGCTCTTAAACAGCATGCTCTGTGTAGCAGGTAGAAAATGACTGATGGCGACGTGACACGTGTAGTGTAACTGAAGTGGACGTATGTAAACTATTCAAATAGCTAGCTATGCAAGCAACTTTTCATGCATCTCCCATATTACAGTCTTGATTAATGCAACAAAACCATAAAACAATCTTGAAAATTGCAACAATTCACAAGCATGGTTTATTTTCTCGTCCATGCTCAAATTTAACTGCAAGACAATAGCACAGCCAAAGTGGCACAGCTGGTAGCTAGCTAACGTTAGCTAACAACATTTGCGCCATCAAGTAACTTCCAGCATAGCAAAAATGTGTAACCCTCTCATATAAATATCAAGTACAGTAACATTATCATACAGTGTCATACATATGATACAGAGCTACAGTACCAGTCCAACGTTTGGACACACCTACTCATTCAAGGATTTTGCTTTATTTTTACTATTACTACATTGTAGAATAATAGTGAAGACATCAAACTATGGAATCATGTAGTAACCAAAAAAGTGTTCTTCAAAGTAGTCACCATTTGCCTTGATGACAGATTTGCACACTCTTGGCATTTTCCCAACCAGCTTCACCTGGAATGCTTTTCTTGAAGGAGTTCCCTCATATGCTGAGGACTTGTTGGCTGCTTTTCCTTCACTCTGCGGTCCAACTCATCCCAAACCACCTCAATTGGGTTGAGGTCGGGGGATTGTGTAGGCCAGGTCATCTGATGCAGCAATCCATCACTCTCCTTCTTGGCAAAAGAGCCCTTACACAGCCTGGAGGTGTGTTGGGTCATTGTCCTGTTGAAAAACAATAGATAGTCCCACTAAGCGCAAACCAGATGGGATGGCGTATCACTGCAGAATGTTGTGGTAGCCATGCTGGTTAAGTGTGCCTTGAATTCTAAATAAATCACTGACAGCGTCACCAGCAAAGCACCCCCACACCTCCTCCTCCATGCTTCACGGGGGGAACTACACATGCAGAGATCATCCGTTCACCTACTCCACGTCTCACAAAGACATTGTGGTTGGACCCAAAATTTGGACTCATCAGACCAAAGGACAGATTTCCACCGGTCTAATGTCCATTGCTCGGGTTTCTTGGCCCAAGCAAGTCTCTTCTTCTTATTGGTGTCCTTTAGTAGAGGTGTCTTTGCAGCAATTTGACCATGATGGCCTGATTGATGCAGCCTCCTCTGAACAGTTGATGTTGAGATGTGTCTGTTACTTGATCTCTGTGAAGCATTTAATTGGGCTGCAATTTCTGAGGCTGGTAACTCTAACGAACGTATCCTCTGCAGCAGAGGTAACTCTGGGTCTTCTTTTCCTGTGGCGATCCTCATGACAGCCAGTTTCACCATAGCGCTTGATGGTTTTTGCGACTGCACTTAACTTTCAAAGTTCTTGAGATTTTCCGGATTAAATGAACTTGTCTTAAAGTAACAAACTGTCATTTATCTTTGCTTACTTGAGATGTCTTGCCATAATATGGACTTGGTCTTTTACCAAATAGGGCTATCTTCTGTATACCACCCCTACCTTGTCACAACTGATTATCTCAAATAAATTAAGAATTAAAGAAATTCCACAAATTAACAAGGCACACCTGTTAATTGAAATGCATTCCAGGTGACTACCTCATGAAGCTGGTTGAGAGAATTCCAAGAGTGTGCAGAGCTGTCATCAAGACAAAGGGTGGCTATATATTTGTATTAATTTATTTGTTTAACACTTTTTTGTTTACTACATGATACCCTATGCATTATTTCATAGTTGTGATGTCTTACCTATTATTCTACAATGTAGAACATAGTAAAAATAAAGAAAAACCCTGGAATGAGTAGGTGTGTCCAAACTTATGACTGGTACTGGTAGGTAGTAAGCTTAACAAAATGTTTTTATCCTCCTCACAAACTAACTTACTCGCTAAGTTAGACAGCTAGTTAGCTGAATCACAGCTAGATTTCTTTTCAGCCTACCATAGAACAAACCATGCCTCATTGAATCAAAATACATGAAAATAAGCAAATTGCGACTGAAAATGTTAATTCACTGGGCAGTTAATGCTTGCGTTCCTGCTTGCTTTTGAATCTAATTCAATTATGGTGTTCTGAGACTCCCTTAAAGTTACAGCATCAACTTCTGAGATATGGACTTTTACTGCAATTTCTGACCAAAACTCAATAAAACAAGTCACTAATATTAAGAAATGCCTATACATTTCATTTTGCTCTGTCATTTATACTGTAGGAGTGATGGGCTCAACGAGACAATTCCCGTTTACACTGCCCTGCTTTGAGGGGGGCAACTGTCAGGCAAGTGTTGTGGGCGACCTCCCTTGAGGTAACGGTCGAGATATGAAAAGTGTGCATGTTTACATTACATTAAAACTGCATCCTGACCTCAGGATTTTTGGAGAATCTCCTTAAACTCTTGTCAATGTATAAAAAAAAGGCCTAAAAGGTGACAGGAGGACAGGAGTGGAAGCCAAACGTGAGACTGGACATACCATAGGGATGGAACCAGACATGCTTAAAATGCAGAAAAAGACACACACTGTCTCGACAATGACAATCTCTGGCTCAACTGTGTGTGTCTTACCTGTTGATGAGGGGGAACAGAGACACCAGGAGATAAACGGATGGATACCACTTCAACGGCTTTATCTCCTCAGCCAAAGACACCTGGAGAGACAGAGATAGCATTTAAATAAATACTTCACACACATACTATTTCAGAGGAGTGATAGATAAAGTCTAGATTTTGTATCAAGAGGAGACTGACAGTTGGCCATTTCCTATGGGAAAGAGAAAGAGAGAGCCATCTCCCTGGCAACATCAAAAGTGCCAACACAAGAGGTTCTGTCTCGTGTCAGCACCACCTGGTGTTTCACATACGTGTGCACGCACACACACACACAGTTTTGTATCGCTATACTTGTGGGGACCAAATAATTGATTCCCATCCAAAAACCTATTTTCCGTAACTCCTAACCCTAAATCTAACCCTAACCTAACCATAACCTTAACCCATACCTAACCCTAAACTTAATTCTAACCCTAATTGCAACCCTGACCCTAAACCTAACCCCTAAGCCTAAAATAGCATTTTTCCTCATGGGGAACATGCAAAATGTCCCCACTTGTCCCAATTTTCTTTGTGAGGACTTCTGGTACCCACAAGGACAGTTAAACAAAACACTACACACACACACACACTGTTGTGTTACTCTGTGAGAGATCAGACAGGGAGAAAAGGTGTGTGAAAATGTGTGGGGAAGACAAAAACAAACAGAATCTATGTTTGTTTATACTTAGTTTAGTTGTATATGTGCGCCAATTGTTCCTTTAATGAAAAATCTGTGTTTCCACGTGAACTAAATGCAGAGAAGTAGAGACACATCTGACAAGGAATTTTAAATGACACCGCCAATAAAATCAGATAAATTAAATGAACATGATTAAAACAAACAAAATAATGATTTCATGAATTGTAAACTTTAATATAAATGGCAAGGGGTTGGAAGTTCTGTGGTGGAAAGCTTTGACACACTACTTCAGAGGAGAGAAAGTCTAGATTTTGGATACACAGGAGACTGACACAGTTGGCCATTTCTTATGGGAAAGAGAGAGAGAGAGAGAGAGAGAGGAGAGAGAGATATAAAAATAGAGACCATCTCCCTGCCCGACATCAAAAGTGCCAACACAAGAGGTTCTGTCTCGTGTCAGCACCACCTGGTGTTTCACATATATGTGCGCACGCACGCACGCACACACGCACACGCACATGCACACACACACACACAGGGAGAAAGGGAGAGAATGTGTGTATAGTTGTATGTGTGTGCAAATTGTTCCTTTAATGAAAAATCTGTGTTTCCAGGTGAACTAAAGAAGTAGAGACACTTTTGACCAGATCGGACAAGGAATTTTAAATTACACAGCCTATAAAATCAAATAAACGCAATTAATACGATTCTAACAAAAAAATGACATTATTTAATGAATTGTAAACTTTGCTATAAATGGGAACGGTTTGGAAGTTCCCTGGTGGAAAGCTTTGACAGTCCGTTATTCCCGGTAGACTGTAGTGAGGATTGTAGCTGCCGGAAGTAGACAGGGCCCACAATCGATTTGCTGCTGAATTGCTTTTTTTCTCCTAAGTACGCGGGGAGTCTGGCCAGCGCCCCTCCTCTCTCTATTTCTCTCTCTCCATCTACAAGGACACACACACACACACACACACACACACACACACACACACACACACACACACACACACACACACACACACACACACACACACACACACACACACACACACACACACACACACACACACACACACACACACCCGCCACCACGAGGCAGACCCACGAGCCTCCAGACTCTTCCAACCAGGCAAAAAATTAATTACTCACTAGATAGACCCCGAGGCGTGCTCGCGCTAACGCACGCCTTTTAAACAATTCAAATGAAAATCACGAGAGCCCCCCGGTGGTATTTGATCTCGCCTGTGTGTGTGTGATCTCGTTGGTGGGGGATTTTGGAGAAAAAGCTTCTAAGCTCCCACAGCGTTGCGGTACATTTTCTGCATAAATAAATGGAATGCGGGTTTAGCTGTTTAGGGATCGATTCAATCAGATCCGCTTTAGCCAACATCCGCATAGCGGTTGTTTAGACGGTGTCGGAACTGCGTTAGAGCCGTCAAATCCACAAGTGGCTCCTGGCATTATACTGTACCTAAAGCGGACATTGCCAATGGCTGCACGGAGTCGCATTAACAGAAATCCCATGCAGCCTTGTTAACAAGTTGGAACACTGCTATGTGAGATGTGATCTACACCTCAATTAGGATGACAGACGTAATCTACACCTCCGTTAGGATGACAGACGTAATCTACACCTCCGCTAGGATGACAGACGTAATCTACACCTCCGTTAGGATGACAGACGTAATCTACACCTCCGTTAGGATGACAGACGTAATCTACACCTCCGTTAGGATGACAGACGTAATCTACACCTCCGCTAGGATGACAGACGTAATCTACACCTCCGCTAGGATGACAAACGTAATCTACACCTCCGTTAGGATGACAGACGTAATCTACACCTCCGTTAGGATGACAGACGTAATCTACACCTCCGTTAGGATGACAGACGTAATCTACACCTCCGCTAGGATGACAGACGTAATCTACACCTCCGCTAGGATGACAAACGTAATCTATACCTCCGTTAGGATGACAGACGTAATCTACACCTCCGTTAGGATGACAGGCGTAATCTATACCTCCGTTAGGATGACAGACGTAATCTATACCTCCATTAGGATGATAAAACCCCTTATTTAGTTTAATAATTTTTACATTTGAGCATAATTATATCTATACAGCCTACATTTTCTCCTTTCGCACTTCTAGCAGAAGTGGGCGCGTGTGGCTTCGTGACAATGATTGCAAGCGCAGCTACACACCGATTTGACTACTCCAACGCAGTTCCACCTCCGACACGCCAAAACATCCGCTATGCGGGTGTCTGTTATCACCGGGTAACGCTTGATCTGATTGAAAACAGGCAACTTAGTCAATGTGAAAAATGTGCGTTGAGCCTGGTGACCGACCTTAACATATGGGGCTAGGCATCTCTATGTCTCTACTCCCCACTCAACCTGACACTGTCTCAGGCATGACCAACTAATCCTAAACCCAGAGGTCTTGTTGTGCTGGAGCACACACACATTACCATGAGAAAGATGAAGGACGTGATACTCCACCAACCACAACACCACCTAGGTTTTTAAATCAAACACCAGGACTAAGTAGAATACTACACAATGTTTGTGTTAAAAGATCTTCCATGTGTGCGGTGTTTTTAATCACAGCTCTCGCGTGTCAGAGGCCTGGTGCTCCTCGGGAGCGGAGGATAATGAAACAGTAATTATGCGCATGGCTGAGAGTCTGATGGCCCTCCGTTAATGACGCACATTAGCCACAGTAATGGGTAAATCCATTTGAATTCAATCACTTTTTGATAGCACCCCTTTTGATTTGAACAAAACCTTCCATACATATTTGCCCGTTGCAGAAGTGATCAGAAAGTGGCTTTTTGGACCTGAATGACAAAACATTAAAGAGATGAAAGTGCTCAAAGTTGACCCATTTTGCATACCCCACCATACCATAAAACATCCATGTCTTCATCACAGGAACATATAAACGGTAGAGATTGATATAATACCATTTGAAAGTCGAATTTGAATTGTATTCCCTTTTTAGTACATTTATCAGCCAAATCCTGACACCCACCAAGACTCTAGAGCATATTGTGTCTCAACTGATGGTGGCCACAACACAAACACCAACGATTATGTAAAGTATGGTCTAAGCTACAACATATGCAAATACGTGTTGTTAGATAATTGACATTAAAGGTAAAACAATGTCATAACTTGTATTAACATTTAGTGTTGAGAAATTATACCATATTTTGGCCACCTGTGTGTCAGCTTCAAAATGATATCAAACTCAACCATTGTATCTCCTCCAGTGATGAAGACATGGATGTCTCATGGTAGGATGGGGGATGCTAAATGGATCCACTTTGAGCACCTCTATCTCCTGAAGGTTTTGTCATTCAGGTCCAAAAAGGCACTTTCTGAACACTTCTTCCATGGGCAAACATGTCTGGAAGGGTGTTTCTGAACACTTCTTCCATGGGCAAACATGTCTGGAAGGGTGCTGTCAGAAAGGGATTCAATTCAAATAGATTGACCCTAATAAGAGCTTCTCTCGCTCTACCACACATGGAGCACAGAGAGCCAATGTAAAGGCGCACAGAAGAAGAACTGGGCCGTTCGCACTACCCTCTGTAGTGCCTTGCGGTCGGAGGCCGAGCAGTTGCCGTACCAGGCAGTGATGCAGCTGTAGAACCTTTTGAGGACTCATGCCAAATCGTTTTAGTCCCCTGAGGGGGAATAGGCTTTGTCGTGCCCTCTTCACGACTGTCTTGGTGTGCTTGGACCATGTTAGTTTGTTGGTGTTGTGGACGCCAAGGAACTTGAAGCTCTCAACCTGCTTCACTGCAGCCCCGTCGATGAGAATGGGGCATGCTCGGTCTTCTTTTTCCTGTAGTCCACAATCATCTCCTTTGTCTTGATCACGTTGAAGGGAGAGGTTGTTGTCCTGGCGCCACACGGCAAGGTCTCTGACCTCCTACCTATAGGCTGTCTTGTCACTGTCGGTGATCAGGCCTACCACTGTTGCGTCGTCTGCAAACTTAATGATGGTGTTGGAGTCGTGCCTGGCCTTGCAATCGTGGGTGAACAGGGAGTACAGGATGGGACTGAGCACGCACCCCAGAGGGGCCCCTGTGATGAGGATCAGCGTGGCGGATATGTTGTTACCTACCCTTACCACCTGGGGGCGGCCCGTCAGGAAGTCCAGAATCCAGTTGCAGAGGGAGGTGTTTAGTCCCAGGGTCCTTAGCTTAGTGATGAGCTTTGAGGGAACTATGGTGTTGAACACTGAACTGTAGTCAACAAATAACAAATTGGAGTGGGTCTAGGGTTTGCTCGCAGTACACGTCCTGGTAATCCGTCTGGCACTGTGGCCTTGTGAATGTTGACCTGTTTAAAAGGTCTTAATCCCATCGGCTTCTTCTCTGCGGAGAGCGTGATTACACAGTCTTCCAGAACAGCGTTATTTGCCTCGAAGTGATCATAGAAGTAGTTTAGCTTGTCTGGTAGGCTCGTGTGACTGGGCAGCTCTAGCTGTACTTCCCTTTGTAGTCTGTAATGGTTTGCAAGCCCTGCCACATCCGACGAGCGTCAGAGCTGGTGTGGTATGATTCGATCTTAGTCCTGTATTGACACTTTGCCTGTTTGAAGGTTCGTCGGAGGGCATAGTGGGATTTATTATAAGCTTCCAGGTTAGAGTCGAGCTCCTTGAAAGCGGCAGCTCTAGCCTTTCGCACAGTGAGGATGCTGCCTGTAATCCATGGCTTCTGGTTGGGGTATGTACGTACAGTCATTGTGGGGACGACATCATCAATGCACTTATTGATGAAGCCAGTGACTGATGTGGTGTACTCCTCAATGGCATCGGAGGAATCCCAGAACATATTCCAGTCTCTGATAGCAAAACAGTCCTGTAGTTCAGCATCTGCTTCATCTGACCACTTTTTTATTGATCTAGTCACTGGTGCTTCCTGCTTTAATTTTTATTTGTAAGCAGGAATCAGGAGGATAGAATTATGGTCAGATTTGCCAATTGGAGGGCGAGGCAGAGCTTTGTATGCATCTCTGTGTGTGGAGTAAAGGTGGTCCAGAGTTTTTTTCCCCTCTGGTTGCACATCTAACATGCTGATAGAAATTTGGTAAAACGGATTTAAGTTTCCCTGCATTAAAGTCCCCGGCTACTAGGAGCGCCACCTCTGGGTGAGCATTTTCTTGTTTGCTTATGGTGGAACACAGCTAATTGGTGGAACAATGCTGTCTTAGTGCCAGCCTCTGACTGTGGTGGTATGTAAACAGCTACGAAAAAAATACAGATGAAAACTATATAGGTAGATAGTGTGGTCTACAGCTTATCATGAGATACTCTTCCTCAGGCGAGCAATAGCTTGAGACTTCCTTAGATATCGTGCACCAGCTGTTATTTACAAAAATACATAGTCCGCCACACCTCGTCTTACCAGACGCTGCTGTTCTGTCCTGCCGTTACAGCGTTTAACCAGCCAGCTGTACGTTGATAGTGTCGTCATTCGGCCATGACTCCGTGAAGCATAAGATATTCTAGTAATGAATGTCCCGTTGGTAGTTTAATCTTCTGTGTAGGTCATCTATTTTAATCTCCAAAGATTGCATGTTTACTAGTAGAATGGAAGGAAGTGGAGTTTTATTAGATCGCCTACGAATTCTCAGAAGGCAGCCTGCCCTCTGGCCCCTTTTTCTTCACCTCCTCTTCAGGGAAATCACGGGGATCTGGGCCTGTTCCAGAGGAAGCAGCATATTGTTCACGTCAGGCTCGTTCAAGGAAAAAAAGGATTCTGCCAGTCCGTGGTAAGTAATCGCAGTCCTGATGTCATTTTCAGTCATAAAAGACGGTAGCGCCGACATTATGTACAAAATAAGTAAACAATAAGTTACAAAAAACGGCAATAAACAAACAAAAAAATACAATCGGTTGGGGACACGTAAAACTTCTGCCTTCTTCTACGGCTCCATCACAAACAAATATATGCATACAAACACACACGTGCACACATACACACAGCAGCTGTGTTCGTGACTGTAAGCAGAGCTACTGCTGAACAGTAAAGAAACACCCATTCAAGATAAAGAACAAGCTCCCAATGTTTTCTTTCTGAGAGCACTGTGTGTGTCTTTGTGTGTGTGTGTGTGTGTGAGCGCATGTGCGTTTGTCCGCTCTTTCAAATGGCCTGCGTCTCACTTGTCTGTGTGTGGGGTGTAGCCCACGTTTGTTGTAGACCTTGCGTCTAAGTGTGTGTGTGTGTCCCAGACACAGCACTGCGATTCAAGTCTCTGATAACCACCGTATTAGCCAAGTATGAATGTTGCCACGAGAGGGAGAGTGAGAGAGAGGGAGAGAGAGTGAAAGAGAGAGCAAAACAGAGCCAGAGAGAAAGACACAAGGGAGAGGGGGAGGAGGAGAGACATATGGAGTGAGTAAGAGAGAAATAACACACACAAGTGTGTGAGAGACGAGAAACGAGAGAGGGAGGAGGGAGGAGGGAGACCGAGCAAAAAAGAAAGAAAATAGAGCAAGAGAGCGGAAAAGAGAGAGGGAGAGAAAGAGAGAGACAGAGAGCGGAAGAGAGAGAGAGAGAGAGAGAGAGAGAGAGAGAGAGAGAGAGAGAGAGAGGAAAAGAGAGAGAGAAACAGAGAGAGCGGAAAAGAGAGAGAGAAACAGAGAGAGAAACAGAGAGAGAGCGGAAAAGAGAGAGAGAAACAGAGAGAGAAACAGAGAGAGAGCGGAAAAGAGAGAGAGAAACAGAGAGAGAGCGGAAAAGAGAGAGAGAAACAGAGAGAGAAACAGAGAGAGAAACAGAGAGAGAGCAGAAAAGAGAGAGAAACAGAGAGAGAAACAGAGAGAGAGCGGAAAAGAGAGAGAGAAACAGAGAGAGAAACAGAGAGAGAGCGGAAAAGAGAGAGAGAAACAGAGAGAGAGCGGAAAAGAGAGAGAGAAACAGAGAGAGCGGAAAAGAGAGAGAGAAACAGAGAGAGCGGAAAAGAGAGCGGAAAAGAGAGAGCGGAAAAGAGAGAGAAACAGAGAGAGAGCGGAAAAGAGAGAGAGAAACAGAGAGAGCGGAAAAGAGAGAGAGAAACAGAGAGAGAGAAACAGAGAGCGGAAAAGAGAGAGAGAAACAGAGAGAGAAACAGAGATAGAGCGGAAAAGAGAGAGAGAAACAGAGAGAGAGCGGCAAAGAGAGAGAGAAACAGAGAGAGAGCGGAAAAGAGAGAGAGAAAGAGAGAGAAACAGAGAGAGAGCGGAAAAGAGAGAGAAACAGAGAGAGAAACAGAGAGAGAGCGGAAAAGAGAGAGAGAAACAGAGAGAGAAAAACAGAGAGAGCGGAAAAGAGAGAGAGAAACAGAGAGAGAAAAACAGAGAGAGAGAGGAAAAGAGAAACAGAGAGAGAAACAGAGAGAGAGAGCGGAAAAGAGAGAGAAACAGAGAGAGAGACAGAGAGAGAGCGGAAAAGAGAGAGAGAAACAGAGAGAGAGAAACAGAGAGAGAGCGGAAAAGAGAGAGAGAAACAGAGAGAGAGCGGAAAAGAGAAACAGAGAGAGAAACAGAGAGAGAGCGGAAAAGAGAGAGAGAAACAGAGAGAGAGCGGAAAAGAGAGAGAGAAACAGAGAGAGAGCGGAAAAGAGAGAGAGTTGAGGATGGCTAGAGTAGAGTGAGGGAAATGGCCACAGGCAGCAGTTTGAGATACCCATCAGGGGCTCTGTTTTACACCTGCTGACACACACACGTACACACACATACACACACAGTAGAAAGCAGTGGCTAGGTAGCAGCAAGAGAGAGAGGGGGGGGGGGGGGGGGGGGGGGGCGGGGGTTGTTTTAGAACATCACACAGCGCGTGCATAAACACTCATAAATATTAATGTCCATGAACCTGGCCTGCTGCTTTATTCATACTCTCATTCTGAGTGTGTGTGTGTGTGTGTGTGTGTGTGTGAGACAGAGATAGAGTGAGAGCTGATGATTAATTCATGCGTTGAGTTACACAGATACCCTTTACAAACAGACTTTACGGTATGGTGCCTTGTAAGAAAAAAAAAAAGGCAATTTTTTTTAGAGCCCAATTCATAAAGTCCCATTCGACCCAATTCATAAAGTCCCATTCGACCCAATTCATAAAGTCCCATTCGACCCAATTCACAAAGTCCCATTCGAACCAATTCATAAAGTCCCATTCGACCCAATTCATAAAGTCCCATTCGACCCAATTCATAAAGTCCCATTCGACCCAATTCATAAAGTCCCATTCGACCCAATTCACAAAGTCCCATTCGAACCAATTCATAAAGTCCCATTCGACCCAATTCATAAAGTCCCATTCGACCCAATTCATAAAGTCCCATTCGACCCAATTCATAAAGTCCCATTCGACCCAATTCATAAAGTCCCATTCGACCATACTCTTGCCAGGATAAGCTTCTTATATCTCCCGTACACATGCCGGCAAGTTTAGGAGTGAGCCGATGTGGGTGGACATCTATTTGAATAAATCCATTGAATATACACAATCACAATCCATTATTCATTTGTTTTTTCAGGTCCTAAGAAACATAAGACTAATAAAATGTATTTTCTAATGAATAGAATGGCATATTTTCAGTTTAATGATGTAACTGGTCTGTGCAGCCTATATGCTACATGGCTGATCCATGAACATGAAATCAATAGTTATTATGTTCATTAAACAGACAAGACAACTCTTAGGCTACCCTGATCACAGTCAACACACATTTATTTTACAGTAGGCTAAGAATATAAAGAAATATAAAAAATAATAAAAATAATATTTTTCCCACACAACTTGCATCATGGCAAAGTGTGGAACCACTGACATATTAAAAATAGGTGATATTTTGAAAGAGCCCAAGGCAGCCCCATGCTTTTCCGATCCACATTTCATCTCTTTCCTACCCTCACTTCACTTTGTTAGGGAGCAGGCGTAGGGTCTTCCATTGAAAGCATCTTCATCATGATATTGACAGAAAATAATAGTCTGGTGTTATATTTCACAACCTGCGCTGTCTTTTGGAGTTGCCTAAAGGCCTATGGGATCGAGGAAAATAATAGTCCGACACTTGATTTAGGCTCCATTATGGCTAAATGTTTCTCATCAGTGACAGACGAGCAAACGAATAGATGAGCTACACCACCTGCACTTATTTTCCCAGACACAGAATTAACCAAAGACGAATTCAGTCAAATAAAATCACATTGATAGATTAAGACAAATCACAGGCTTTTGGTCGGGAGTACACCTAGGCTTAAGTGAAAAATAATCCACTTGTTAAGCTATATACTACAGTATGCTATATACAGTGCATTTGGAAAGAATTTAGACCCCTTGACTTTTTCCACATTTTTGTTACATTACAGCCTTATTCTAAAATGAATACAAGTTTTTATTCCCCCTCATAAATCTACACACAAACACCCCATAATGACAAAAGAGAAAACAGGTTTTTAGAAAGTTTGGATAAAAAAAGAAAATAAATTAAATAACTAAGTATTCAGACTTTTTGCTATGAGACTCAAAATTGAGCTCAGGTGCATCCTGTTTCCTTTGATCATCCTTGAGATGTTTCTAAAACTTGATTGGAGTCCACCTGGGGTAAATTCAATTGATTGGACATGATTTAGAAAGGTACACACCTGTCTATATAAATTCCCACAGTCGACAGTGCATGTCAGAGAAAAAAACAAGTAATGAGGTCAAAGAAATTATCCATAGAGCGCAGAGACAAGATTATGTCGAGGCACAGATCTGGGGAAAGGTACCAAAACATTTCTGGAGCATTGAAGGTCCCCAAGAACACAGTGGCTGTTATGGAAGAAGTTTGGAACCACCAAGACTATTCCTAGAGCTGGCCGCCCGGCCAAACTGAGCAATCAGGAGAGAAGGGCCTTGGTGACCAAGAACCCAATGGTCACTCTGACAGAGCTATAGAGTTCCTCTGTGGAGATAGGAGAACCTTCCAGAAGGACAACCATCTCTGCATCACTCCACCAATCAGGCCTTTATGGTAGTGGCCAGACAGAAGCCACTCCTCAGTAAAAGGCACATGACATCTGCTTGGAGTAAAGGACTCTCAGACCAAGAGAAACAAGATTCTCTGGTTTGATGAAACCAAGATTGAACTCTTTGGCCTGAATGCCAAGAGTCACGTCTGGAGGAAACCTGGCACCATCCCTACGGTGAAGCATGGTAGTGGTAGCATCGTGCTGTGAGGATGCTTTTCAGCGGAAGGGACTGGGAAACTAGTCAGGATTGAGGGAAAGATGAACGCAGAAAAGTACACAGAGATCCTTGATGAAAATCTACTTCAGAGTGCTCAGAACCTAAGACTGGGGGTGAAGGTTCACCTTCCAACAGGACAACAGCCCTAAGCACATCAAGACAATGCAGGAGTGGCTTTGGGACAAGACTTTGAATATCATTGATGTGTCCTATATGGAGCATTGGTGGCAAATCTGATGGCAAATCTGATGGCCAAATGGTAAAGAACATCTAGCCGCTCGAGAGCACCCTTACCTGCCAATCTGTAAATTGCGTCTCCGTAATCTAATATGGGTAGAGTGGTCATCTGCATCAGGGTTAGTTTGGCAGCTGGGGTGAAAGAGGAGCGACTACGATAGAGGAAACCAGGTCTAGATGTAACTTTAGCCTGCAGCTTTGATATGTGCTGAGAGAAGGACAGTCAGTATACAGTCTAGCAGTGACTACCTCAAGCTCCAAACCCTCAGAGGTAGTAATCACACCGGTGGGGAGAGGGGCATTTTTATTACCAAACCACATGATCTTTGGGTTGGAGGTGTTCAGAACAAGGTTAAGGATAGAGAAAGCTTGTTGGACACTAAGAAAGCTTTGTTTTAGAGCATTTAAGACAAAATACAGGGAGGGGCCAGCTGAGTATAAGACTGTATCATCCGCATATAAATGGATGAGAGAGCTTCCTACTGCCTGAGCTATGTTGTTGATGTAAATTGAGAAGAGCGTGGGGCCTAGGATCGAGTCTTGGGGTACACCCTTGGTGACAGGCAGTGGCTGAGAGAGCAGATGTTCTTACTTTATACACTGCACTCTTTGAGAGAGGTAGTTAGCAAACCAGGCTATAAAAAAAACTATAACATACACTCAAAGCACGGGGTCAGGGGTACAACTGCTCCCTGGCGAGTAAGAATCTACCCAACAGGACCTCAGCTAATCCAACATACACTCTAATCCACACAACGGCCGCGCGTGTGTGTGCGTGTGTGCGCGCGCGCGCGGCTTAGATTCCAGGAACATTTCAGTAGATGAGGGAACTCATTTTAAAAACCAATCAATGACTGACTTGAGTAATGAAAATGATGGGTCTTTACCTTTCTCCTCTCCCTCTCTGGGTTGAAGGTGCCAAACCACGACTGCATCTGAGGAAGGAGCACAAAGAACACACTGTCGGAGTCCCGTTTGGTAGACACACACAAGTACTTCACCTGAGACTGGAGGAGAGTTAAATAAGCCTCATTTAATCCACTGTCAGTCAAGGCTGAAGCGCATTCAGGGAACGAGCGCACGCACGCACGCACACACACACACACACACACACACACAGCTACTCAAAGCTGAGGTAGACAGGGCATGCTTTAACAACCAAAACAAAACATGTACAGCTCCCACCTCTCCAAAGAGCATTACTGATCACAGCTGAGTCTACCACTAAAGGGACGGGGGAGGGGGGGATAGAGAGGGAGATAGAGAGAGGGTAGAGAGAAAGAGATACAGAAGCATAGAGAGAATGAAAAAAAGAGAGAACGTTGGATAGATATGGATAAAAAAAAGAAGAGACAGACACGGGTGGCCAGCCCAGACATCTCAAGAGAGGAGACTAGATTGTTCATTCTTTCTTTCTCTCCCTCCATTTCATCTCGGGGGAAGTCCAGCAACAATAGAAAGCTCAATCGGGAATCAGCTACTCCTCAAGACACACACACACACAGTGTGTGGTTTACACAATCAAGAGCAATCTAAACAGAGGAGTCTGTGAAGAGCCTCTGTCAGCCATGGACGCGCACACACACACACACACACACACACAAACACATATACTCTGACACACACATACTCTTACACAGAGACAGAGAGAGAGCGACAGAGAGAGAGAGCGACAGAGAGAGAGAGCGACAGAGAGAGAGAGAGAGAGAGAGAGAGAGAGAGAGAGAGAGAGAGAGATCGGCACACATTCATTCTGTTCAACTATTTAGCAACTCAGCGTTGCCATGGTTTCTCTGTCTGCACTACAGCTCTCGTCATTGGATGTTTGTGTGTGTGTGTGTAGTCGTGTGTTTGTGTAATTTCTACCTGTATATGTGTGTGTGTGTGTGTGTGTGTGTGTGTGTGTGTGTGTGCGCTAGGAGGTTAGAGTGAGGATGAGTGTTTATTTACACATGAGAGAGAGAGTCAGATAGCATGAAAGAATGATAGACAATGGCCGCCTATCTAACCACCTTAGACAAAGGTTGCTTGTGTGTGTACGACAATGATGTTGTCTGTCATCTACCCTTGCATAGAAGCATGTGTGAGAATCTCTAATTTCGTTGATGAATCCTCCTCATGAGAGCTAGAGGATCCCCTCCTGCACACAAAGAATTCCTTAAAAGAGCTAGGTTTCCATCCAATTGACGACAGATTTTTATGTGAATATTCAAAAAGTCACATTTTTCCCACCAGAGACGTGTTTCCATCAAATGGACTTGTTGTCAAATGGACTTGTTGCGGATAAAAGCCTGTGTCTGATGACGCATATAAAACTGACTTTTGTGAATAAATTCCGAACAAAAAATACAAGTTAAATGGATTTTCATTGAATTTTCAACTGTAGGTTTTGACCCCAAAATTTTTGCATTTAGCGAATGTGCCCACTCTGGTATTGGCACGTACGCTCTAGCTAACAGCTCGCAGATATAGCCTACATGATGAGATTATTATGGACAAAAGACCAAGATTATTTTAAATTGAACAAAAAGTAAAGTGTTGGTTTCAGGTTTTACGAGCTGAAATAAAAGATCCCAGAAATTGTTCATACGCACAAAAAGCTTATTTCTCTCAAATATTGTGCACAAATTTGTTCACATCCCTGTTAGTGAGTATTCCTCCTTTGCCAAGATAATCCATCCACATGAAAGATGTGGTATATCAAGAAGCTGCTTAAACAGCATGATGATTACAGAGGTGCACCTTGTGCTGGGGACAATAAAAGGCCACTCTAAAATGTGTAGTTTTGTCACACAACACAGTGCCACAGATGTCTCAAGTTTTGAGGGAGCGTGCAATTGATATGCTGACTGCAGGCATGTCCACCAGAGCGGTTGCCAGAGAATTGAATGTTAATTTCTCTTCCATAAGCAGACAATGTCGTTTTAGAGAATTTGGCAGTACGCCCAACCGGCCTCAGAACCGCAGACTGTGTGTAACAATGCCAGCCCAGGACCTCCACATCCGGGAACGCCTAAGACCAGCCACCCGGACAACTGATGAAACTGTGGGTTTACACAACCAAAGAATTTCTGCATAAACTGTCAGAAACCGTCTCAGGGAAGATTATCTGTGCGCTCGTCGTCCTCACCAGGGTCATGACCTGACTGCAGTTTGGCATCGTAACCGACTTCAGTCGGAAAATGCTCACCTTCGATGGCCACTTGCACACTGGAGAACACTGAATCCAGGTTTCAACTGTACCGGGCAGATGGCAGACAGCGTGTATGGCGTCGTGTGGGTGAGCGGTTTGCTGATCAACATTGTGAACAGTGCTCCATGGTTGTGGTGGGGTTATGGTATGGGAACGCATAAGCTACGGACAATGAACACAATTGCATTTTATCAATGGCAATCAATGCACAGAGATACCGTGACGAGATCCTGACGCCCATTTTCATGCCATTCATCCACCACCATCACTTCATGTTTCAGCATGATAATCCACGGCCCCATGTTGCAAGGATCTGTATACAATTCCTTGAAGCTGAAAATGTCCCAGTTCTTCCATGGCCTGCATACTCACCAGACATGTCAGCCATTGAACACGTTTGGGATGCTCTGTATTGACGTGTACGACAGCGTGTTCCAGTTCCCGCCAATATCCAGCAACTTCACACAGAAGAAGAAGAGGAGTGGGACAACATTCCACAGGCCACAATCAACAGCTAGATCAACTCTATGCGGAGGAAATGTGTCGCGCTGCATGAGGTAAATTGTGGTCGCACCAGATACTGACTGGTTTTCTGATCCCTACCTTTTTCTTCGAGGCATCCGTGACCAATATATCTGTATTCCCAGTCATGTGAAATCCATAGATTAGAGCCTAATGAATTGAGTTCATTTGACTGATTTACTTGTATGAACTGTAACTCAGTAAAATCTTTGAAATTGTTGCATGTTGCGTTTACATTTTCACCACCCTGTGAAGTTCATCATAACTTTTTTCATCTGTAGCCTAATAAACCAGCTTGGTCTCATAGACTAGACGTAACATAGTCAATGTAAATCCAGGATATTAAAATGAGTATGATATATCACATTTGGTATGGTCACATAAGACAGGTTAGTTAAGGCAAAAACTAATGTAAGGTGGTTGGTCGGGGTGGATCGGTAGGCGTATAAGTGTTTCCACCACCATTTCTCACATAATTCATTTTACAGACACAAAAAGATCCCACCTTGTCTAGCGTATCTTGTTTTGTGGACATTTGGAAAGTTTACAGACAAAGTAGCTTTTCCCATCAAGCCTGTCGTGACATTTTTATCCTTTACTTGCATGATAAGGTTGGATGGAAAACGGGTTTCTGATCAAATGATTCTGGATATGTTCTATCCTGCTTTCATAAACATCTGAATTATTAATAGTTTGAGCTCCTCCTAGTTAATTTTCCTAATTTCTCCATCTCTCTATCTTTTTATCTCTCTTCCTCCCTCGCTTTCTTTTCTTTCTCTGGTCCGCCTGACTTTCTTATCCTCTCTCTCTCTCTATTCCTTTGCCTCAAAGTTTTAGAAATCATTTCAAGTGAGACCGTCTGCAGCTGTGAGGAGATAAGACTTGAGCTCTTCATAAATATGATCGAAAGAGAGAGAACTAGAGACAGTGAGAGAGAGAGAGAAATAGAGAGACAGTGAGAGAGAGAAATAGAGAGACAGTGAGAGAGAGAGAACCTAGAGACAGTGAGAGAGAGAGAGAGAGAGAGAACTAGAGACAGTGAGAGAGAGAGAGAGAGAGAGAGAGAGAGAGAGAGAGAAAACTAGAGACAGTGAGAGAGAGAGAGAGAACTAGAGACAGTGAGAGAGAACTAGAGACAGTGAGAGAGAGAGAGAACTAGAGACAGTGAGAGAGAGAGAGAACTAGAGACAGTGAGAGAGAGAACTAGAGACAGTGAGAGAGAGAGAGAACTAGAGACAGTGAGAGAGAGAGAGAGAGAGAGAACTAGAGACAGTGAGAGAGAGTGAGAGAGAGAACTAGAGACAGTGAGAGAGAGAGGGAGAGAGAGAGAGAGAGACAGTGAGAGAACTAGAGACAGTGAGAGGGGGAGAGAGAGAGAGAGAGAGAGAACTAGAGACAGTGAGAGAGAACTAGAGACAGTGAGAGAGAGAGAGAACTAGAGACAGTGAGAGAGAGAGAGAGAGAACTAGAGACAGTGAGAGAGAACTAGAGACAGTGAGAGAGAACTAGAGACAGTGAGAGAGAACTAGAGACAGTGAGAGAGAGAGAGAACTAGAGAGAGAGAGAGAGAGAGAGAGAACACTAGAGACAGAGAGAGAGAGAGAGAACACTAGAGAGAGAGAGAGAGAGAACTAGAGACAGTGAGAGAGAGCGAGAACTAGAGACAGTGAGAGAGAGAGAGAGAGAACTAGAGACAGTGAGAGAGAGAGAACTAGAGACAGTGAGAGAGAGAGAGAGTGAGAGAGAGAGAGAGAGAGAGAGAACTAGAGACAGTGAGAGAGAGAGAGAGAGAGAGAACTACAGACAGTGAGAGAGAGTGAGAGAGAGAACTAGAGACAGTGAGAGAGAGAGGGAGAGAGAACTAGAGACAGTGAGAGGGAGAGAGAGAGATAGAGAGAGAGAGAGAGAGAACTAGAGACAGTGAGAGAGAACTAGAGACAGTGAGAGAGAGAGAGATAACTAGAGACAGTGAGAGAGAGAGAATAACTAGAGACAGTGAGAGAGAACTAGAGACAGTGAGAGAGAACTAGAGACAGTGAGAGAGGGGGAGAGAGAGAGAGAACTAGAGACAGTGAGAGAGAGAGAGAGACAACTAGAGACAGTGAGAGAGAACTAGAGACAGTGAGAGAGAGAGAACTAGAGACAGTGAGAGAGAGAGAGAGAACTAGAGACAGTGAGAGAGAGAGAGAGAACTAGAGACAGTGAGAGAGAGAGAGAGAGACAACCAGAGACAGTGAGAGAGAACTAGAGACAGTGAGAGAGAGAGAACTAGAGACAGTGAGAGAGAGAGAGAGAACTAGAGACAGTGAGAGAGAACTAGAGACAGTGAGAGAGGGGGAGAGAGAGGGAGAACTAGAGACAGTGAGAGAGAGAGAGAGAGAGAGAGAGAGAGAGAGAGAACTAGAGACAGTGAGAGAGATAGAGAGAGAGAGAGAGCGAGAGAGAGACAGTGAGAGAGAGAGAACTAGAGACAGTGAGAGAGAGAGAGAGAGACAGTGAGAGAGAGAGAGAACTACAGACAGTGAGAGAGAGAGAGAGAGAGAGAGAGAGAGAGAGAGAGAGAGAGAGAGAACACCAATTCCAATTCACACCAATTCATTTACACCAATTTTCATTTATTCCCTTTATCATATCTGTGATAAAGGGAAGAGAAGTCAGTCAGTCATTCAGTCTTCCTGCCTCCAACACTAACATACACACACACAAAAGGAGCTTTGACCCACACACACACTGACCAGGAAAGTAAAATTTATGTACAGTACCAGCTGTGTCCGTGTGTTGTGTTGTCACTCAGGTCAGACAGCACACTACTGCTGCCCCAGACTGTGTCCGTGTGTTGTGTTGTCACTCAGGTCAGACAGACTGTGTCCGTGTGTTGTGTCGTCACTCAGGTCAGACAGCACACTACTGCTGCCCCAGACTGTGTCCGTGTGTTGTGTCGTCACTCAGGTCAGACAGCACACTACTGCTGCCCCAGACTGTGTCCGTGTGTTGTGTTGTCACTCAGGTCAGACAGACTGTGTCCGTGTGTTGTGTTGTCACTCAGGTCAGACAGACTGTGTCCGTGTGTTGTGTTGTCACTCAGGTCAGACAGCACACTACTGCTGCCCCAGACTGTGTCCGTGTGTTGTGTTGTCACTCAGGTCAGACAGACTGTGTCCGTGTGTTGTGTCGTCACTCAGGTCAGACAGCACACTACTGCTGCCCCAGACTGTGTCCGTGTGTTGTGTCGTCACTCAGGTCAGACAGCACACTACTGCTGCCCCAGACTGTGTCCGTGTGTTGTGTTGTCACTCAGGTCAGACAGACTGTGTCCGTGTGTTGTGTTGTCACTCAGGTCAGACAGACTGTGTCCGTGTGTTGTGTTGTCACTCAGGTCAGACAGCACACTACTGCTGCCCCAGACTGTGTCCGTGTGTTGTGTTGTCACTCAGGTCAAACAGCACACTACTGCTGCCCCAGACTGTGTCTGTGTGTTGTGTTGTCACTCAGATCAGACAGCACACTACTGCTGCCCCAGACTGTGTCCGTGTGTTGTGTTGTCACTCAGGTCAAACAGCACACTACTGCTGCCCCAGACTGTGTCTGTGTGTTGTGTTGTCACTCAGGTCAGACAGCACACTACTGCTGCCCCAGACTGTGTCCGTGTGTTGTGTTGTCACTCAGGTCAAACAGCACACTACTGCTGCCCAGACTGTGTCCGTGTGTTGTGTCGTCACTCAGGCCAGAATCAGGGGGATGGCAGCTATGTGGAGCATGCCGGTATGTTGCCTCCAGGCTGCCCATCAACACAAAAACACTCCCAACAGGAGAGGGATAGAGGGAGGGAGCGATAGGGGGAGGGAGGGATAAACTGAGTTTCACCCCCACTGGTGGCTTGTAGTCACTGGTTCTCTGTGAGCTCTCTGACAGGCAAACACACACACACTTTCTCTCTCGCGCGCACACACACACCAATTTTTCCCCTGGGATTGTTTTAAGCAGCAGTGGCAGAGTTAGCGGGAAACACTGCACACTGAGGTGAATTTCACAGAGACATCCACTTCAAGATAAACTGAGTGCACAACCATTGGCCACACTACATTATGACCGTGTGAACATGACATATGGGAAGGTGGGCTCACCCTCTCATTGGCTACGTAGATTATTCTGGCGTAACAGCAGATCATGAGGAAGATGAGGGTGAAGAGTGGGACGTACCATCTGCAGGGTGGGGGGACAGAGGAAAATGCATTACACACAAGAGGGCCATGTCTTTACATGAAATCAACACACATTTAAATGTGATTCTCCCATTGACTTGAACACAAGAGTTACTTCAAGAGCATACACTAACTAAAGAGGAAGACTGACGGGTGGAATGGTAATGACCTCTCAGGCCTGGGAGCCTAGGGCCAGGAGTTTTCCCTGGTCAAATCATGTAGTCAAGATAAACTCCTGGCCCTGGTATAATCATAAAACACCAGGAGTGCAGTGAACTCTGCAGTGAACTCTGCAAAGCCAGTAAAAGACAATAATCTAAAACATTTAACTCCATTTATTTAGTATAGGTATTTGTTTAGGTTAGATATCCTTCAGCCACCTCTGATTCAGCACTTGTGTAGAGAAGTAAAACCATAGCGCAATAGGTAAGTACTAGGGTTTAAATGTGATTCTCCCATTGACTTGAACACAAGAGTTACTTCAAGAGCATACACTAACTAAAGAGGAAGACTGACGGGTGGAATGGTAATGACCTCTCAGGCCTGGGAGCCTAGGGCCAGGAGTTTTTATCAAAACAGGAGAGAACGAGAGAGGCGGAGAAAGTGAGAGAATAGCGGGTAATGAACGGCATTCTTGAGCGATGGAGGAGGTCAAGAAAGGATGACAAAAGGGACACAACTTCAGAAATGCATGGTATTTCTGCTAAGATGTGTGACAGAGAACGAGAGAGAGAAAGAACGGGTTCACAGCTTCAGAGGAGTGTCACCCGCTCAGAAAATGACCAGACAACAGGCCCCAGAATGCCAGGACTCTAACCACTACCCTACTCTCAGGGCCTCAAGAGTACCTTAACTCATCAAAGCACTTCTGCTCCTCAGAATGGAACACATCATAACAGACCATTCTAAGGCTGTCCCTGTTGCTGTACATGTAGATAGACAGACCATTGTAAGGCTGTCCCTGTTGCTGTACATGTAGATAGACAGACCATTGTAAGGCTGTCCCTGTTGCTGTACATGTAGATAGACAGACCATTCTAAGGCTGTCCCTGTTGCTGTACATGTAGATAGACAGACCATTCTAAGGCTGTCCCTGTTGCTGTACATGTAGATAGACAGACCATTGTAAGGCTGTCCCTGCTGCTGTACATGTAGATAGACAGACCATTCTAAGGCTGTCCCTGTTGCTGTACATGTAGATAGACAGACCATTCTAAGGCTGTCCCTGTTGCTGTACATGCAGATAGACAGACCATTCTAAGGCTGTCCCTGCTGCTGTACATGTAGATAGACAGACCATTCAAAGGCTGTCCCTGTTGCTGTACATGTAGATAGACAGACCATTCTAAGGCTGTCCCTGTTGCTGTACATGTAGATAGACAGACCATTCTAAGGATGTCCCTGCTGCTGTACATGTAGATAGACCGACCATTCTAAGGCTGTCCCTGTTGCAGTACATGTAGATAGACCGACCATTCTAAGGCTGTCCCTGCTGCTGTACATGTAGATAGACAGACCATTCTAAGGCTGTCCCTGCTGCTGTACATGTAGATAGACAGACCATTCTAAGGCTGTCCCTGCTGCTGTACATGTAGATAGACAGACCATTCTAAGGCTGTCCCTGCTGCTGTACATGTAGATAGACAGACCATTCTAAGGCTGTCCCTGCTGCTGTACATGTAGATAGACAGACCATTCTAAGGCTATCCCTGCTGCTGTACATGTAGATAGACAGACCATTCTAAGGCTGTCCCTGCTGCTGTACATGTAGATAGACAGACCATTCTAAGGCTGTCCCTGCTGCTGTACATGTAGATAGACAGACCATTCTAAGGCTGTCCCTGCTGCTGTACATGTAGATAGACCGACCATTCTAAGGCTGTCCCTGTTGCAGTACATGTAGATAGACAGACCATTCTAAGGCTGTCCCTGCTGCTGTACATGTAGATAGACAGACCATTCTAAGGCTGTCCCTGCTGCTGTACATGTAGATAGACAGACCATTCTAAGGCTATCCCTGCTGCTGTACATGTAGATAGACAGACCATTCTAAGGCTGTCCCTGCTGCTGTACATGTAGATAGACAGACCATTCTAAGGCTGTCCCTGCTGCTGTACATGTAGATAGACAGACCATTCTAAGGCTGTCCCTGCTGCTGTACATGTAGATAGACAGACCATTCTAAGGCTGTCCCTGCTGCTGTACATGTAGATAGACAGACCATTCTAAGGCTGTCCCTGCTGCTGTACATGTAGATAGACAGACCATTCTAAGGCTGTCCCTGTTGCTGTACATGTAGATAGACAGACCATTCTAATGCTGTCCCTGTTGCTGTACATGTAGATAGACAGACCATTCTAAGGCTGTCCCTGTTGCTGTACATGTAGATAGACAGACCATTCTAAGGCTGTCCCTGCTGCTGTACATGTAGATAGACAGACCATTCTAAGGCTGTCCCTGCTGCTGTACATGTAGATAGACAGACCATTCTAAGGCTGTCCCATTTGCTGTACATGTAGATAGACAGACCATTCTAAGGCTGTCCCTGCTGCTGTACATGTAGATAGACAGACCATTCTAAGGCTGTCCCTGTTGCAGTACATGTAGATAGACAGACCATTCTAAGGCTGTCCCTGCTGCTGCACATGTAGATAGACAGACCATTCTAAGGCTGTCCCTGCTGCTGTACATGTAGATAGACAGACCATTCTAAGGCTGTCCCTGCTGCTGTACATGTAGATAGACAGACCATTCTAAGGCTGTCCCTGCTGCTGTACATGTAGAGACAGACCATTCTAAGGCTGTCCCTGCTGCTGTACATGTAGATAGACAGACCATTCTAAGGCTGTCCCTGCTGCTGTACATGTAGAGACAGACCATTCTAAGGCTGTCCCTGCTGCTGTACATGTAGATAGACAGACCATTCTAAGGCTGTCCCTGTTGCTGTACATGTAGATAGACAGACCATTCTAAGGCTGTCCCTGTTGCTGTACATGTAGATAGACAGACCATTCTAAGGCTGTCCCTGTTGCTGTACATGTAGATAGACAGACCATTCTAAGGCTGTCCCTGTTGCTGTACATGTAGATAGACAGACCATTCTAAGGCTGTCCCTGCTGCTGTACATGTAGATAGACAGACCATTCTAAGGCTGTCCCTGCTGCTGTACATGTAGATAGACAGACCATTCTAAGGCTGTCCCTGCTGCTGTACATGTAGATAGACAGACCATTCTAAGGCTGTCCCTGTTGCTGTACATGCAGATAGACAGACCATTCTAAGGCTGTCCCTGCTGCTGTACATGCAGATAGACAGACCATTCTAAGGCTGTCCCTGCTGCTGTACATGTAGATAGACAGACCATTCTAAGGCTGTCCCTGTTGCTGTACATGTAGATAGACAGACCATTCTAAGGCTGTCCCTGTTGCTGTACATGCAGATAGACAGACCATTCTAAGGCTGTCCCTGCTGCTGTACATGCACAGATAGACAGACAGCAGGATGTGTGTTCAGCAATGCAACATTTAGCAATCTTTCAACAAATCAAATCAAATCAAATCTATTTATATAGCCCTTCGTACATCAGCTGATATCTCAAAGTGCTGTACAGAAACCCAGCCTAAAACCCCAAACAGCAAGCAATGCAGGTGTAGAAGCCTGAACAGTCTTTCAGTTTCATCAGAACGAGAGAGTCCACACTGTTTTTCAGATCCACTCCAACTCCTCATTCCCCAGGCCAGACACATGCTACGCCCGGAGTTCATCCTGACCACGTGACCTGACCAGGAAATACTCTGTGTCATAGTCATAGGATCTGGAACATCTCAGGGCTCTTTCATTGTCCTTTGATATCTGCCCTAAATAGAAACTGACATTCACAGTGGCTTATGTAACATTAACATTACACTTCTGTTCATTTAGCAACAACTATATTCACATTACAATCACTTACTAGATGCTCTTATCCAGAGCAGTTTAGACTAAGTGCATAACTATCCTCAGTAAGTACTGCCTGGATACTGGGGAAGTGGGAGTGTGGCGCTGTCTGGACATGTTGTCTGAGGGTGTGTGTGTATGTGTGTGTGAGTTTGTGTGTGTATGTATGTATGTATGTATGTGTGTGCGTGCGTACATGTGTATGTATGTGTGTGTGCGTGCATGAGTGTGTGTGTGTATGAGTGTATGTGTGTGTGTGCATGCGTGCATGCATGTGTGGGAGTGTATGTGTGTATGAGTGTATGTGTGTGTGTGTATGTGTGTGTGTGAGTGTGTGTGTGTGTGTGCATGTGTGTGAGTGTATGTGTGTGTGTGTGTGTGTGTGAATGAGTGTATGTGTGTGTGCGCGTGCGTGCGTGTGAGTGTATGTGTGTGTGCGCGCGTGTGTGTATGTGTGTGTGCGCGTGCGTGTGTGTGTGCGAGTCTATGTGTGTTTGCGCGTGCGTGCGTGTGTGTGTGAGTGTATGTGTGTGTGCGCGTGTATGTGTATGTGCGCGTGCGTGCGTGAGTGTATGTGTGTTTGCGCGTGTGTGTGTGTGTGTGCGCGCGTGCGTGTGTGAGTGAGTGTATGTGTGTTTGCGCGTGTGTGTGTGTGTGAATGAGTGTATGTGTGTGTGCGCGTGCGTGCGTGCGTGTGAGTGTATGTGTGTGTGCGCGCGTGTGTGTATGTGTGTGTGCGCGTGTGTGTGTGTGTGTGCGAGTCTATGTGTGTTTGCGCGTGCGTGCGTGTGTGTGTGAGTGTATGTGTGTGTGCGCGTGCGTGCGTGAGTGTATGTGTGTTTGCGCGTGTGTGTGTGTGTGTGTGTGTGCGCGTGCGTGTGTGAGTGAGTGTATGTGTGTTTGCGCGCGTGTGTGTGTTTGCGCATGCGAGTGTGTGTGTGTGTGTGTGTACGTGTGCGTGTGTGAATGAGTGTATGTGTGTTTGCGCGTGCGTGCGTGTGTGTGACAGAGTGACAGGATGTAGTGAAAACGTGCTCACCTCACCCCTGTGTGATTTAATAACCCGCTCTCCGGAATAAATGGCGTCCAATTACACAGAGCCTCCCGTTAACGATGGGGGAGGAGGGAGAGTGGCCTTTTAACGAGGGGGGGAGAAGACTAGAGAGAGGGGGGAGACGAGGGAGGAGGAGTAATGAGCGGCAGCTACAAAGTGCTCTAATTAGCATGATAATGATCTGCCATTAGAGTCTGCTGGAGCTCTACAGCTGAACATCACCCACCCGGAGAGAGATGGAAAGAGGAAGGATGGATGGAGGGTGGGATGGATGGATGGAAAGAGAAAAGGGGAGGGAGAGGGGTGAGAAAGGGGGGAGGAGACTGACCAGGAGAGGTAAGGACGGAGAACACAGGAAGACAAGCAACATGGACAGAAAAAAAGCAAGATACAAAAAGAAAGGAAGGAAGGAGAAACTACAAAGAACACTAGTTGAAGCCAGCGCTTGCGCACTCACAAACATGTACACCCACACGCCATCCTGCAGCTCGAGAAGCTCTCCAGCCCTGCTCTGAAGTGAGAGGACAACTGATGAAAGCTCCATTAATTAGACACTTGTGAAAGACACACCGGCAACACCTCAGCTACAAACATGCTACCATCTCAGGCCAGAGGAGGAAGAAGGGAGGGATGGGCCAGAGAGCAGAGAGGGAGGGAGGGCAGGGGGGAAGGATAAAATAGGTAGAGTATCTCTCTCACACACGAGCACACACACACAAGCAGGCTGACACCCTTTCACAAACTCAGGAGAGGGGTCCAGAGGATTGTTTGTCAGTCTGAAACACTGGAGTAAAAGGCACATGAAGCAATTCTTAAGCGCTGATGTTTGAGTTCAATCAAATACACCCCCCCCCCCCCCCCACACACACACAGTTATGATATTCCTTTCTGTCTGCCTCTATTCTCAGGGGTAGAGAGAGGGGGAGAATGAGGACCTCTCTCGTTCTCTCTCTCCGTCTTTCTTTAATCTTTCATATTCGCTTGACTGAACACTGATGAAGACTAACTACTGAGTTTTGGAACAGGAGATGAAACCTCTCTCTTTCCTCTCAACCTCCCTTCTGTTCTCTCCTTTTTACCTGACCCCTTAATCCCTCTCTCTCTCCTCCACCCCCCTTCACCCACACTCTCTCGCTCTGAGCATCAGACGTGCGTATGTGTGGTGTGTGTGTGTGTGTACAGTATATAGTGTGTGTGTGTGTGTGTGTTTGTCTGACGTGCTTCGTCCGGGCCTCTAATCTCTCGTCTCGTTTGATGTAATTAGACTTAATGAAGATTCCCAGATCCTCTAAGCAGCCCGTCCCCCAGGCGACCCACGGCGCTATGGAAACTAGGAGGGGGAGGAGGGGGGCTGATAAAAGACAGAGAGACGGAGTGCTAGCACTGCTGTCTGCATTGACAGAGAAGAGTGTGTGTGTGTATGTGTGTATGGTGTGTGTGTGTGTGGTGTATGTGTGCGTGCGGTTAGAGAGATTGATTCCTCACTGATGTTGCGAGCGCTAGCATGATTGCCTGGCTTGATAAGTGAATGTCTGGCTACGCTAAGTGATTGGCAGGTCATATCCAGGCTTGGGGAGACGTAATCCTTCATAACATTCTGAAGAAACACAGACATGTACAGGAAGGAACACACACACACAGGAAAAACCTCTGGCCTCCGAACATACAAACCCCTTCCCCTCTCTCTGTAGGGACCACCCCCCTCCTCTCTCCCTTCAGTTTTCCCTCTATGCACTGGCTTTGATGGCTGAGAGGTTTTCACTTACATCCCAAATCTCCAAGCTACGTGGTTGCCTGTGATCCAGCTAGAGAGAGCGAGAGAGGGGGAGAGCGAGAGGGAGGGGCAGGGAGAGAGTGAGGGTGATTACAAAGGGAGAGAGAGAGGACGAGAGAAAAAGAATCCTGTGAATTTGGTGGGGAAAGGAGCATAGCTGTTGCTATTAATAATCTCAGACTAGAAAGAGAAAGGAGCTCGGAGACTCTGGTTCTGTCCCCGTTCCTTCTTACCTCTGTTCCTTCAAGACAATCAATCTAACAATAATGGATAAGTGAAATCAAAAGGCTAGTTGGGACATCTTTGCTGAAACCTCAGGTCAAAAAGGAAGAGATGACTATAAACTATAGATGAATACAGAGGAGGATGTAGAACAAAACGCAAGGCAATGGAAAGGACATCAAAAATATTAACAGAAATCTACATTCAAAATGCTTTGTTAGCATGACAACAAATAGACAAAACTGAGTGGGAAAGTCACCACCAGGCTCCTGCTGGGCCGTAGTATCCACTGAACAGGGGCAGGGAGGCCATCACCAGGGGCACCCCCCAGGCCATCAGGTGGTACAGTCTGGGAGAGAAGAAAGAGCAGTGATTACATACCAATGGGAAAGACCACAAACACACAGCCCAGATGGTCTCCATGCCGTGCCACAAATTAAGGGATGGAACACTCTGTGGAGAGAGGATACAAAACTTGCTGATCACACGCCCACACCCACAACCCCATACACCCACAACCACCTTTCTTCTTATTCTCCCTCATTCTTTACCATGTGCTTCACTGAACACTGACGAAGACAGACCAGCGTGTCTCGGGACAGGGGAGGAAAGCATCTCTATCCGCCCGTCTCCTAGGCATGCTCACAGGGTCTGCTGGTGCTCCTCAGGTGGTCATGACTCAGTGAGTCTCCCTGGCAGATTGCGGTCCAGACACAGTGGCTGAAGGAGTGAGTGTTGTCGATACTTTATGGACCGTACAGTTACACGGTCGATATGTCGTCAGGACTACTATGACACGGTCAATAAGCGGTCAGTCCTACTGCAACACTCGATACACGGTCAATACTGCTCTGGTCCACTGAATGTGACAGCTCTCATTCAGGTTACATGTCCGTCTGAAATCCCAGGGAATATGTGATCTCTCTCTCTCCGTCTCTCTCTCTCTGTCTCTCTCTCTCTGTCTCTCTCATATTTGATTTTACAGCCCTCTATCACCTCCTCCCCTCTCTTTAGATGAAAAGTGAAAGAGAGAGAGTGTATGAGTGAGAGAAAGACAGGAAGGAAGATAAAGAGCGATCGAGAAAAGGGAGGGAGGGAGAGAATGACAGGTTGTAGAGGAAGCTTAACAGAGACAGATTGGTGGGTGGTCACTGGGCTGGGGGAGAGAGAGAGAAAGAGAGAAAGAAAGGAGAGAAGCGAGACATCGAGAGAGAGAGAGAGAGAGAGGTAAAGAAGGAGAAATAGTGAAAGGGAGAGAATGGATATATAGAGTAGATCTAGAGAGAGACACAAATAGTGAAATCAGTTCTGCCACTCAACACAGTATCTGGATGTGGGGAGGTGTGGGGGGTCTGTCAAAAAAAATCGATTCACACACACACACACACACACACACACACACACACACACACACACACACACACACACGCGCACAGCGCTCGAAGAGGGAGGTGACTAGGTCCGTAGCAAACATGGACTTAATGACGCACAGCAGGACTGGTACGCTCCGGCTAAAACGCACACACACACTTACTTATCACACACTGAACATCTCTCTCTCTCTCACATATTCTCTGGAGGATCAATCTCTTTTCAACTCTCTCCGTTTCCCTGCCTCACTTTCGTCTCATTTGGTGTCTCTCTCTGTCCTCTATTTTTAGTGCCCTCTTGTTTAAGCCATCTCTCCCACTACGAGCATAGACTTTCATCTATTCATCTATTCTCTATTTCATTTTTTCCTTTCTCAACTTCACACACACCAATTAGGGGTATGGTGGTAGTCCGGATGTTAAAAGTGATGGGTGAGTGAATTCACTGTTCACACACACACACACACACACACACACACACACACACACACACACAGATTAAACTGTCCCCTCTTGAGTTAAACCATCATTATATGGCCAGGGTTACAGTTGATCAATATGAGAAACAGCAGAGGGAACACCCCCCTATCCACATCGATGGAACAGTAGTGGAGAGGGTAGCAAGTTTTAAGTTCCTCGGCATACACATCACAGACAAACTGAATTGGTCCACTCACACAGACAGCATTGTGAAGAAGGCGCAGCAGCGCCTCTTCAACCTCAGGAGGCTGAAGAAATTCGGCTTGACACCAAAAGCACTCACAAACTTCTACAGATGCACAATCGAGAGCATCCTGGCGGGCTGTATCACCGCCTGGTACGACAACTGCTCCGCCCTCAACCGTAAGGCTCTCCAGAGGGTAGTGAGGTCTGCACAACGCATCACCGGGGGCAAACTACCTGCCCTCCAGGACACCTATACCACCCGATGTCACAGGAAGGCCATAAAGATCATCAAGGACATCAACCACCCGAGCCACTGCCTGTTCACCCCGCTATCATCCAGAAGGCGAGGTCAGTACAGGTGCATCAAAGCTGGGACCGAGAGACTGAAAAACAGCTTCTATCTCAAGGCCATCAGACTGTTAAACAGCCACCACTAACATTGAGTGGCTGCTGCCAACACACTGACACTGACTCAACTCCAGCCACTTTAATAATGGGAATTGATGAGAAATGATGTAAATATATCACTAGCCACTTTAAACAATGCTACCTTATATAATGTTACTTACCCTACATTATTCATCTCATATACTGTACTCTATATCATCGACTGTATCCTTATGTAATACATGTATCACTAGCCACTTTAAACTATGCCACTTTGTTTACATACTCATCTCATTTGTACATACTGTACTCGATACCATCTACTGTATCTTGCCTATGCTGCTCTGTACCATCACTCATTCATATATCCTTATGTACATATTCTTTATCCCCTTACACTGTGTACAAGACAGTAGTTTTGGAATTGTTAGTTAGATTACTTGTTATTACTGCAATGTCGGAACTAGAAGCACAAGCATTTCGCTACACTCGCATTAACATCTGCTAACCATGTGTATGTGACAAATAAAATTTGATTTGATTTGATTTGACCTCTGTGCTTTACTAACCCCTCCCCCACACACACACTGCAAACATAGACGCACTCACAGGAGCATACACCCAGACAAGCACCCACATAGACGCACTCACAGGAGCATACACCCAGACAAGCACCCACATAGACGCACTCACAGGAGCATACACCCAGACAAGCACCCACCTAGATGCACTCACAGCAGCACACACCCAGACAAGCACCCACATATGCATTTCGGATGCACTCAACCTCAAGGGAGTATGAGTAACAGAAACAAGAGAAAACACATTAATATGCACAAACACCAACACACACACATGCATCATCACAACACACAGCATTGATTTACGACTCCTTTTTCAATTAGTGCCTGGAGGAGAGAGGGAGACACAACCCCCCCCCCCCCCCCCCCTCCCCCCACACACACGTCAACAAACTTTTTCACATGGCTATTGGTTGTCCATCTCTCTTGCACACACACACACTGTCTTTAGCTGGTGGATGTTGGTAGTCTACTCACAGCTCATAGCGGCTGGTGCTCATCTCTTTGACCAGGTTAAGGTAGAGGTTCACTGTGATCAGGCACACCCAGGCCAAGGCACTCCAGTCTTTCGGAAGAAATGGAGAGAGGGAAGAAGAAACAAGGTCCTATTGCATAATCTATAACACAGAGAGGTAGGGAGGGAGGGAGGGAGTGTCTGTGTGTGTGTGTGTGTGTGTGTGTGTGTGTGTGTGTTTACAGAGTTTGACAGAACAGGCTGGGACAACTGTTAGATTTATGGATTCCCAGTTTCAGTCCCCCCCACACACGCACACACACTTGGATTGTTGTAATTTTGTCTAAATGCATGTTGAGTGTTTGTGTGTATGTGTTCAGTGATGAGTGATGGTGTGCAGAAGCTTCTGTTTTGTAATCGCTCCCATTTATGATGATAGACAAAGAGGCAGACAGACACTCCAGCTCAGGCAGCATATACAGTGGGGCAAAAAAGTATTTAGTCAGCCACCAATTGTGCAAGTTCTCCCACTTAAAAAGATGAGAGAGGCATGAAAATTTTCATCTTAGGTACACTTCAACTTTCCACCATAAATTGCAAATAAATTCATTAAAAATCCTACAATGTGATTTTCTGGATTTTTTTCCTCATTTTGTCTGTAGTTGAAGTGTACCTATGATGAAAATGACAGGCCTCTCTCATCTTTTTACGTGGGAGAACTTGCACAATTGGTGGCTGACTAAATACTTTTTTGCCCCACTGTACAGTACACCTTAAATAATCACACACACCTTGGCTTAATCACACACACGTCCTGTAAATCAACAATACCGTGTCTGTGTGTCATTAAGGAGGAACTTCCTTTCTCCTATCATTAATCTCTCTCCCAGTTGCATCACTCTCTATAGGAATAGAGGGCATTCATACCTGCTGTTGCTGAGAGAGAGGGGGAACACACACTCTCTCCGTCAGGGGTAGTTCTGTACTTTAATGTCCTCTCTGGCCCCATTCACTCTTTTCTCTGTCTCCTCTTCTCCCACTGACTGTTGGCATAGCTCACTTCATGTTTACTTCACTCTCTTTTGCCGTTTTGCACTCTCCCCATATCCTCCACTTCTCTCCCTCTCTATCACTGGCCCCCATCCCTCCTCTCCCTACCTTCCTCTCTCTCCCTTCATAATCAACAGAACTGACATAGAACCACTGACCCCGCCACTGTAGTTCACTGCCCTTCTCCCAGTCAGCCCTGTAACCTGCGTGTGTGTTTACACGTGTGTGTGCATGTGTTTACACGTGTGTGTGTGTGTGCATGTGTTTACACACGTGTGTGTGTGTGTGCATGTGTTTACACGTGTGTGTGTGTGTGTGTGTGTGCATGTGTTTACGTGTGTTTGTGCATGTGTTTACACGTGTGTGTGTGTGTGTGTGTGCATGTGTTTACACGTGTGTGTGTGTGTGTGTGCATGTGTTTACACGTGTGTGTGTGTGCATGTGTTTACACGTGTGTGTGTGTGTGTGTGTGTGTGTGCGCGTGTGTTTGTGTGTGCATGTGTTTACACGTGTGTGTGTGTGTGTGTGTGTGTGTGTGTGTGTGTGTGTGTGTGTGTGTGTGTGTGTGTGTGGTGCATGTGTTTACACGTGTGTGTGTGTGTGTGTGTGTGTGTGTGTGCATGTGTTTGTGCGTGTGCGTGTGTGACCCAGCCCTGCAGGCTCTGTAGCTGATAGGCCAGAGAGGACCAGTGTTTAGTGCACTGAACAGTCTGCTGTGTTTCACAGGTGACACCTGAGTGACATAAGTCCTGAGGTCCAGAGTAGGGGGAGGTTAAGCCTAAATCAGGAGAAGGTTTTCAGTGACTTAGAAGGTCATCGGAAAGGCAGATAGATCTTACTTCACATATTTTGTTAGTTTAAAAAGGACCTCCCCCTGGAAGTAAGCCCTTGTATAGTTGTGTAGCAAAGGGCAGGCGTAGGGTTTTACATTGTTGAGAACAGGTGTATGCTTTTAAATTGGGGCCATCTTCATCATGATACGCACAGAAAATAATAGCAATCTATATGTTCAAAAGGATGTGAGTCTCGTGTTCATATCTCACAACCTCCGCGGGCTTTTTGAGTTGCCTACGCGCGAGTCAATAGCAAAATAACACACTTGATTTAGGCTACATTATATCATGTTATACAACGGGTGGGTCTAGACCTGAATGCTGATTGGTTAAAACCGCATTCCAGACGGTGTCTATTCCACAAGTTACCACCGGGTAAATCTATGACATTAAAATACCTATTTACTCTCTTCCATCTGACTGTGCAATCCACTGTCTCATCAGCCCAGCCAGGCAATTTATAAACTTGATCTCCACTATAAAAATAATCTAGACATTATCTCACATTTCTTTTAGACTAACATTTAGTTTTCAACGGCGGAGATCTGTATAAACCCCTCAATCATTTTTACATGTTGGTAACCCGTTGTATAAAAGTGATATTGCCGGGAAAACACCGGTTTTGAGGGCATTATCATTTAACTAAATGTGTCTGATCAGTGATAGATTAGCAAAACGAATAGATCAGCTATCAACACCACTTATTTGCCCAGCCAGAGATCAAATAACCAAATATAGAGACGGAGATTCAGTGAAACAAAATCACATTGACTGATTATCAGACAAGCCTGAGGCTTTCGGTTGGGATATAGGCTACTATGTGAGTGAAGAGCAAGATAATCCACTATTCTGGGCTACATAACATGTTCTGATCAGTGTTAATAGATGAGCAAACTAGCTAGACTAAAGATTATCATGATGAACACTCACCTCAGTATAGTTAACATTTCCCAGCCTAATTGTAACCAAATATCCAAACGGAGATTCAGTGAAGAACAAATCAAATCTGACATTGATTTATCAAGACGATACACCATGCTTGTCTCAAAGCAACGAGGTGCTGAAATTATAGCTGACCAGACACATCTACTGCTTGAAATGATTTCAAACGGTTGGATTGCTTTGGGAGTTTCAGTAAGCAACAATTTGATAAATGCATTTAATGGCATTAGCCTACTCTTTAATTTCAATAATTTTGTCATTCAGTGATATTTCCAAAGTAATTATTTATTGATCCATTCAGTTGTGGTTAAGAAAATGTGCAGGCTTAGTGGTGGGCTGGGCGAAGTAACATGCCTCGCAAAGTTTAGAACTGCCACGAGGATGGTAACAGTGACAGCCTACTAACGGGCACTTCCTAGCAACCATCATTATGAAGCATCAAATCTCATGAACGCGCATTGCTTACGCCGGACTTAGCTACGACTAGTCTTCTTTTTGGTTGGTGGACCAGGTGTAAATTCTGATCCAGAAGTCGGGCGTAGCTACGCCCAACCTAGCATTTAAGGCCAGCTTTTTTTTACAGCCACATGGTGAAACCAGCTCCAGTATCTTAGAAAGTCATCAGTAAGTTAGACTTGATTAGTAATTTAGGACTAGGTTGAGAGAGTCAGAAATTGATGGTAAAGAAAGCTTGGGTAAGAAGCAGTATATTGAGAGGTCAGTCAACATCAAGAGTCAGAAGGTGATGTGAGCTGTAGGGAAGGCATTTGTAAGGGATATGTATGGACAGGTGAGGGGTAATGTATGTGAGGGATCAAAGGGAATCTTACCAAAATAAGTGAGCCACCAGGCCTGGAAGTTACACAGACTCCCCTCTGGATGGGTATCACCCTGAGGAAGGAGAGATAGGAGACAAGAAAATAGGGGAGAGGTCACTCTGTAGCTCTCGGTGTGCATGTGCTTATGGGAACGTGTGTGTGTGTGTGTGTGTGTGTGGTGACAGTGACTCACGATGACATACGCTACACTGTCAAAGAAGGCCGCAACTGTCAGACTGCAAATCATCTTCTGTAGAGAGACAGAGATAGTACAAATAGAGATAAATGGAGAGAGATAAAGTGAGAGAGGCCAGATGGTCCACTTATCCTGTGGTCTGGGGTTGACTTGGGGGTCGATCCCCAGGTCCAGGCCGTCCCACGCTAATCTCATGGGCCGGCCTGCACGCACGCACAGACACAACCACATACATTTATACACACACACCAGGGTTTATGTTAGGTCAATGTGGTCGGACATTTGACAGAAAACATTTGAATTTACTCCACATTTGAGACATCTGACCCATATGCATGAGGTGCATAGCCTGATTAGGGCGTCCACCCATGGTGCTCAGAATGGCAGAAATCACATTTAGATTATAGTAATTCATATTAACATGCAAGTCGAGGATGCAACGATATGCAGTCCTTCTTACTGAATTCAGATGTGCACTTTGAAGATGTTAGAATAACTGTCCACATTTACTTTTCCTCAGCCAACAAGACCAGTAACCAACAGCAACATCACCAGCCTGTCAATCTACTATCCCCAGAGGAGAAAGGTTTACATATTCTATTGGTCAGCTTGTCGAGAAAGAAATAGCCTATTCAAACAGACTATGGGACAATAAAAAGCAATGAGCCTAACGCAACAGATCAGAATGTTTTGCTTAAAATGTTGATAAAGTATTATTTTTCACATCATAAGCGATGCGCACAAGGCAGTACTCTACATGCGAATGTTCATTCCATAATGCAATTAGCTGGAAAACACTGTTGTCTAAAGAGCACCGCACATGCGAGTTGTTTCATGTGACAGAGATGAAAATATCCGTTAGAAATGTAGAATGAGAGGAGATCTAACAGGCTACTTTGAAGCAACGTAAGACATGCCTCATAATATGTATTAAAATGTTCAGGTTTCAAACAATTAAGTATATGTTTTCAAAATGCATAGTTTACTGCCTCCAGCTGACTGCAAGGTGGTGTGTCACGAACTGATGAAGCTTGCCTTCCGTTGCCATTTGAGATGCTGACACAGCAGCTCTCGCGCTGTCTGACAGATTTTCCGCTCAAAGGCTCTGTATCCGTACGCTGTATTCGTGTGATAAATAAGGCACATAACGAATATACTGTGACACACGCGCTAATTTAATTCCACTAAATCATGCAAATGAATCTATAGACCGATAAGTATGACCAGTCAAATGTATTTACATTGACTGGTATTTCCATCAATGAATAGGCTAAAAAGCATTATATCACAATGATATGTTTTTTCTACTTCTCACAAACAAGTGGCCGGTGCAAATGTTATTTATCAGCGTTTCAATTTTTTATGGGCCAAAAGCTGGCCCACTTGTTAACGGAAACCCTGGCACATACATAGGGCTGTTGCGGTGACCGTATTACCGCCACACCGGTCGTTACGAGTCATGAAGGCAGTCAACTTCCAAATGACAGCTTAGTCACGGTAATTATGCTTCTCCAAGCACTGATGCTTCTGCTGGTCAGTAGTGTAAAAATATGCGCTGAAAGTCGAGAAGCAAGTTCAGGAAGTAGTTGTTTTAATAAATAAACGCAACATAATACAAAACAAGAAACACGAACAATGCACAAACATACAAGTGAAACAATAACACCTGGGGAAGGAATCAAAGGGGGTGACATGTACAGTTGAAGTCGGAGGTTTACATACACCTTATCCAAATACATTTAAACTCAGTTTTTCACAATTCCTGACATTTAATCCTAGTCAAAATGCCCTGTTTTAGGTCAGTTAGGATCACCACTTTATTTTAAGAATGTGAAATGTCAGAATAATAGCAGTTAGAATTATTTATTTCAGCTTTTATTTCTTTCATCACATACCCAGTGGGTCAGAAGTTTACATACACTCAATTAGTATTTGGTAGCAATGCCTTTAAATGTTTTAACTTGGGTCAAACGTTTCAGGTAGCCTTCCACAAGCTTCCCACAATAAGTTGGGTGAGTTGGCTTTTGTTGGTAGTCTGGCTTTTTAATGGATGTTTTGGAGCAGTGGCTTCTTCCTTGCTGAGCGGCCTCTCAGGTTATGTTGATATAGGACTCGTTTTACTGTGGATATACAGTGCCTTGCAAAAGTATTCGGCCCCCTTGAACTTTGCGACCTTTTGCCACATTTCAGGCTTCAAACATAAAGATATAAAACTTTATTTTTTTGTGAAGAATCAACAACAAGTGGGACACAATCATGAAGTGGAACGACATTTATTGGATATTTCAAACTTTTTTAACAAATCAAAAACTGAAAAATTGGGCGTGCAAAATTATTCAGCCCCCTTAAGTTAATACTTTGTAGCGCCACCTTTTGCTGTGATTACAGCTGTAAGTCGCTTGGGGTATGTCTCTATCAGTTTTGCACATCGAGAGACTGAAATTTTTTCCCATTCATCCTTGTAAAACAGCTCGAGCTCAGTGAGGTTGGATGGAGAGCATTTGTGAACAGCAGTTTTCGGTTCTTTCCACGGATTCTCGATTGGATTCAGGTCTGGACTTTGACTTGGCCATTCTAACACCTGGATATGTTTATTTTTGAACCATTTCCATTGTAGATTTTGCTTTATGTTTTGGATCATTGTCTTGTTGGAAGACAAATCTCCGTCCCAGTCTCAGGTCTTTTGCAGACTCCATCAGGTTTTCTTCCAGAATGGTCCTGTATTTGGCTCCATCCATCTTCCCATCAATTTTAACCATCTTCCCTGTCCCTGCTGAAGAAAAGCAGGCCCAAACCATGATGCTGCCACCACCATGTTTGACAGTGGGGTTGGTGTGTTCAGGGTGATGAGCTGTGTTGCTTTTACGCCAAACATAACGTTTTGCATTGTTGCCAAAAAGTTCAATTTTGGTTTCATCTGACCAGAGCACCTTCTTTCACATGTTTGGTGTGTCTCCCAGGTGGCTTGTGGCAAACTTTAAACAACACTTTTTATGGATATCTTTAAGAAATGGCTTTCTTCTTGCCACTCTTCCATAAAGGCCAGATTTGTGCAATATACGACTGATTGTTGTCCTATGAACAGAGTCTCCCACCTCAGCTGTAGATCTCTGCAGTTCATCCATAGTGATCATGGGCCTCTTGGCTGCATCTCTGATCAGTCTTCTCCTTGTATGAGCTGAAAGTTTAGAGGGACGGCCAGGTCTTGGTAGATTTGCAGTGGTCTGATACTCCTTCCATTTCAATATTATCGCTTGCACAGTGCTCCTTGGGATGTTTAAAGCTTGGGAAATCTTGTTGTATCCAAATCCGGCTTTAAACTTCTTCACAACAGTATCTCGGACCTGCCTGGTGTGTTCCTTGTTCTTCATGATGCTCTCTGCGCTTTTAACGGACCTCTGAGACTATCACAGTGCAGGTGCATCTATACGGAGACTTGATTACACACAGGTGGATTGTATTTATCATCATTAGTCATTTAGGTCAACATTGGATCATTCAGAGATCCTCACTGAACTTCTGGAAAGAGTTTGCTGCACTCAAAGTAAAGGGGCTGAATAATTTTGCACGCCCAATTTTTCAGTTTTTGATTTGTTAAAAAAGTTTGAAATATTCAATAAATGTCGTTCCACTTCATGATTGTGTCCCACTTGTTGTTGATTCTTCACAAAAAAATACAGTTTTATATCTTTATGTTTGAAGCCTGAAATGTGGCAAAAGGTCGCAAAGTTCAAGGGGGCCGAATACTTTCGCAAGGCACTGTAGATACTTTTGTACCCGTTTCCTCCAGCATCTTCATAAGGTTCTTTGCTGTTGTTCTGGGATTGATTTGCACTTTTCGCACCAAAGTACGTTCATCTCTAGGAGACAGAACGCATCTCCTTCCTGAGCAGTATGACGGCTGTGTGGTCCCATGGTGTTTATACTTGCGTACTATTGTTTGTACAGATGATTGTGGTACGATCAGGCGTTTGGAAATTGCTCCAAAGGATGAACCAGACTTGTGGAGGTCTACAATCATTTTTCTGAGGTCTTGGCTGATTTATTTTGAATTTCCCATGATGTCAAGCAAAGAGGCACTGAGTTTGAAGGTAGGCCTTGAAATACATCCACAGGTACACCTCCAATTGACTCAAATTATGTCAATTAGCCTATCAGAAGCTTCTAAAGCCATGACATGACACTTTTCCAAGCTGTTTAAAGGCACAGTCAACTTTGTAAATGTAAACTTCTGACCCACTGAAATTGTGATACAGTGAATAAGTTAAATAATATGTCTGTAAACAATTGTTGGAAAAATTACTTAGGACATCTACTTTGTGCATGACACAACAGACTTGCCAAAACTATAGTTTGTTAACAAGAAATTTGTGGAGTGGTTGAAAAACGAGTTTTAATGACTCCAACCTAAGTGTACGTAAACTTCCGACTTCAACTGTATAGGGAAGGTAATCAGGGAAGTGATGGAGTCCAGGTGAGACTGATGACGCACAGGTCCACATAACGATGGTGACAGGTGCGCTCCAAAATGAGCAGCCTGGTGACCTAGAGGCCGGAGAGGGAGCACACGTGACAATTAGTAGCCTAACAAACTTGCCTGCCTGGCACTAAGCACTCCATTGTCACTCTAATCACTCTGACATGAATGCAAATGTAATCGAAAATCTAACCAAACACTTCCTGAGAGCCCATGAGCTCATGTTGAGCAACATTTCTATAGGCTATGTAGTTGCATGAGAAAACAGAGTGATGGCCGCTAATAAAAAGAGGATCATCTTTCCATAGGCTAGGCCTACTATATTTATTTCTCAACTTTCCTAATATTAAGCACGTCCCGTATTTGCTATTTAAGTGTATAGTATTTTTTCCCGTTGCCTCTGCTTCATTACAGGTGCATGATAATGGTCCAACGCAGCACTTCGGGCCACAAAAGGCATGTATGGTTTTAGGGCGCATTACGGCCACAAAGGGGATGCTCCCGTGAAATTCAAGGCATTATCAAGTGCTTGTCAAATTGTGAATGAGAGACTGATGAAGTGTGTACAGCCTGCACAATAAAACAAAGCAGAGTACAATCCTTCCAAGTGACTTTTTTGCAGCCTTACAATATATTAAAAATCAAAACATATAGCCCATGTTTGTAGAACAACGAAAGTTACATTAATAACTCTAAATGAAGCATCTAGGAGGACCAGTTTCTTTGTTAACCCCTCAACACGTTATGCACGCCCTCAAATCGTTTGGAGAAAATATTTATATTTTATTCAGCTTTGTTCAATTGTATTCTTCATACTATTAAATAATACAAAATAATGCCACGGAATTATTAGCAAATCTTGTCTGCTAAATGAACTAGTGTAGCCCACAGCCATTTGGCATAGCCAGATCAGGACCTAACATAAGGACAACTCAGTATGCTATTCTGTTCTTCTGAAATGGACTACATTTCCTTCATATCATGCTGCTTTAGACCTGTCTAAAATAAATCATGGATTTATTGTGAAGGTGTAGACTATATTACATGGATTTATTGGGAAGGTGTGGGCTATATTACATGGACTTATTAGACTTGGCTTGTAGGAAGCCAGGAGATGCCAAATGTGTTTATGTTAATTAACGGTCAATTACCATGAGACCGACAGTTATTTGCTTGACAATCACCGGCTGACGAAAATGTTGTGACCGCCACAGCCCTACACCCACTGCTCATAGCCTCTCACACAGTCTGACTGGTTCCTTTAATAAACTCTGAGAGACTTGACAAAGTTTAAAAACAACTTTCTGTTCTGGTGTGAGAGAGAGAGAGGAAGTGGGGGTAGAGGGGTAAGGTACAGGTCCAAGGGTAATAGAATCGGTCAGTGTCATAGTGAAAGCTGTCATTTACACCAGATTAAGAGGATAACAGAACAGAATGCAGCTAAACCTGCTCCACAGTCATCACAAACATGAATACACACACAACAATCTACACACAATACCCCATTATGACAAAGAAAAACAGGTTTTTAGAGGTTTTTTGCAATGTACAAAAAAAGCCCCCCGGAAATATCACATTTACCTAAGTATTCAAACCATTTACTCAGTACTTTGTTGAAGCACCTTTGGCAGCGATTACAGCCTCGAGTCTTCTTGGGTATGACGCTACAAGCTCGGCACATCTGTATTTGGAGAGTTTCACTCATTTTTCTTTGCAGCTCTTTTCAGGTCTCTCCATAGACGTTCGATCGGGTTCAAGTCCGAGCTCTGGCTGGGCCACAGAGACTTGTCCTGAAGCCACTCCTGCGTTGTATTGGCTGTGTGTTTAGGGTCGTTGTACTATTGGAAGGTGAACCTTTGCCCCAGTCTGAGGTCCTGAGTGCTCATGAGCAGGATCCAGACGTGACACTTGGCATTCGGGTCAAAGAGTTCAATCTTGGTTTCATCAAACCAGAGAATGTTGTTTCTCATGATCTGTGAGTCCTTTAGGTGCCTTTTGGAAAACTCCAAGCAGATGTCATGTGCCTTTTACTGAGGAGTGGCTTCTGTCTGGCCACTACAATAAAGGCCTGATTGGGGGAGTGCTGCAGAGGTGGTTGTCCTTCTGGAAGGTTCTCTCATCTCCACAGAGAAACTCCAGAGCTCTGTCAGAGTGACCATCGGGTTCTTAGTCACCTCCCAGACAAAGGCCCTTCTCACCCGATTGCTCAGTTTGAGGGATGTCCTTGTCCCATTGCGCTGTAGCGACTCCTTGCGTCCGGGCGCATGCACGCTGACTTCAGTCACCAGCTGTACAGTGTTTCCTCCAACACATTGGTGTGGCTGGCTTCCGGGTTAAGCGAGCTGTGTGTCAAGAAGCAGTGTAGCTTGGCGGGGTCGTGTTTTGGAGGACGCATGGCTTTTGACCGTTGCATGCACTGTCAACTGTGGGACCTTATATGGACAGGTGTGTGCCTATCCAGATCCTGTCCAATCAATTGATTACCACAGGTGGAGTTGCAGAAACATCTCAAGTATGATCAATGGAAACAGGATGCACCTGAGCTCAATTCGAGTCTCATGGCAAAGGGTGTGAATAATTATTTAAATAAGGTAACTGTTTTTAATACATTTGCAAACATTTCTAAAAACCTGTTTTCGCTTTGTGATTATGGGGTATTGTGTGTAGATTAATTAAATAAACCATATCCTCATCAATTTTAGAATACATAACAACAATGTGGGAAAGTCAAGGGGTCTGAATACTTTCCGAATGCACCATATGCCCGGACGTGCACAAATACACTAAGACCCCCACACCCCCATACATACAAACAACATTATCTCTTGAAATTGAAAGAGAGAAAGGTAATGTTAGTTTAAACATTGCTGAAATGTGGCCTTAAGGCATCTACACATCTACTCAACTACAGCCACCTAAATAGCGATGAATTTAGTTGTTTCTTCATAACTCAGACTAACTAGCCGTGGCCCATTCTTCATGTTGAATTGTGACCAACTATGCGTAAATATGTCAACTGAGACTACACACCGGGAAGATTCTTAGAACAACCGCCCATACACAGTTGAGTTGGCTGTAGTTGGATGGACAAGTACAGTAGGAGCCTTAAAACCATTAGGTGCAGATTCACAAGTGTAGAACGACTTTTCACTTTAATTGGACAGGGAAAAACACAAGCATTTAATCACTTTCAGATACAGACCATGAGCCATAATTGATAAATTTGTACATTTCAATGACACTGTAATTTGTCATGAGTAGGCTAATCAAACAGACTTGCTATGGCACAGAAGTAAGCATTCTGATGCACTTCAAAGCACACACAGACAGAAACACACACACACAAATTACCTGGGCCAAGGAGTGATACCGGCGGAGAAGCCAGATTACAAACAGCATGAAAAAGCTGAGGAGAGAGTAATGAGACAATTGTTCATATGACACATTCCCGCATAGCTCTGTATTCTTTCAATATTCCTGTTTAGTTTTGGCTTACCTTCCTATATAACTCAGTAAAGGCTGGGTATAGCTTTACCTATGATATATATTGAAATGAAAGAGCAGTGCACTTCCTGCCGATCTACATCAATGATGTATACTGAACAAAAATAAAAATGTAAAGTGTTGGTCCCATGTTTCATGAGCTGAAATAAAAAGATCCCAGAATGTTTCCATACGCACAAAAGCTTATAGCGCTCAAATTTTGTGCACAAATTTGTTTACATCCCTGTTAGTGAGCACTTCTCCTTTGTTAAAATAATCAATCCACCTGACAGGTGTGGCTAATCAAGAAGCACATTAAACAGCATGATCATTACACAAGTGCACCTTGTGCTGGGGACAATAAAAGGCCACTCTAAAATGTGCAGTTTTGTCACAACACAACGCCACAGATGTCTCAAGTTGAGGCAGCGTGCAATTAGCATGCTGACTGCAGGAATGTCCACCAGAGCTGTTGCCAGAGAATTTCTCTTCCATAAGCCGCCTCCAACGTTTTTTGTTGTTGAGAATTTGGCAGTACGCTCAACCGGCCTCACAACCGCAGACCACGTCTAACCATGCCAGCCCAGGACCTCCACATCCGGCTTCTTCACCTGTGGGATCGCCTTACACCAATCACCCGGACAGCTGATGAAACTGTGGGTTTGCACAACCGAAGATTTTCTGCACAAACTGTCAGAAACCGTCTCAGGGAAGCTCATCTGTGTGCTGGTCGTCATCACCAGGGGCTTGACCTGACTGCAGTTCTGCGTCCTAACCGACTTCAGTGGGCAAATGCTCAGCTTCGATGGACACTGGTACACTGGAGAAGTGTGCTCTTCATGGATGAATCTACGATTTCAACTGTACCGGTCAGATGGCAGACAGCGTATATGGTGTTGTGTGGGTGAGCGGTTTGCGGTTATGGTATGGGCATGCATAAGGTACGGACAAAGACCACAATTGCATTTTATTGATACAGTGACGAGATCCTGAGGCCCATTGTAGTGCCATTTATCCGCCGCCATCACCTCATGTTTCAACATGATAATCCACGGCCCCATGTCTCAAGGATCTGTACACAATTCCTGGAAGCTGAAAATGTCCCAGTTCTTCCGTGGCCTATATACTCACTCAGACATGTCACCCACTGAGCATGTTCTGGATGCTCTTGATCCCCACGCACCACAGCGTGTTCCAGTGGGACAACATTCCACAGGCCACAATCAACATCCTGATCAACTCTATGTGAAGGAAATGTGTCGTGCTGCACGAAGCAAATGGTGGTCCCACCAGATACAGACTGGTTTTCTGATCCACGCCCCTACCTTTTATCTGTGACCAACAGATGCAGATCTGTATTCCCAGTCATGTGAAATCCATAGATTAAGGCCTAATGACTTTACTTCAATTGACTGATATCCTTATATGAACTGTAACTCAGTAAAATCTTTGAATGTTATATATATATATAACATATTATATTTTTGTTCAGTATATAAACCCTGGATGCCTGACCAGGGCCACTATATTAAAGCCATTGCGAAACCATTTTGGTACTCCTCGTCCATTGTAAAAGATTTTGGAAGCTATAGAAACGCATTTATTAATGGCTACATTTGTTTGACACATTTATTATATTACAGACATCATGATGCGTACTTTTAAAGTATATTATCTGAGCTAAACTTTCAAATAAAATAAAAACATTAAATACATTTTCCTTATTGAAGTACTTTTTTTGTTGTTGACAATACTAATCTTACTGTCCTCACTACAAAAAAAATATTAAATACATGAATTCCATTCATTCCTATGGAGGACTGCTCCAGCTAATATGGCTGACAGGTATCTTCAAAGCCTCTCAATGGCCAATACATGGCATCCGCAATCCATCGCATCCGCAATCCAAGGTTTATACATATCCTTGATCTACATGGATTATTTTCCAGTGCAATAATCCGCTACCCCTGACCCTAACCTAGCCACCAACTAAAGATGCCACTCTTCCCTGCTTCATCACGTCATAAGTGAATAGCAGAATTAAGGCCAGACAAATCTTTTAACAAAGGGTTCTTTAATCCTGGTCCTGAAAAACCACAGGGTGTCCAGGCTTTTGCTTTAACCCAGCACTAACACACCTAATTCCGCTAATCAAAGGCTTGAAGATATGACAATGATTTAATTGAATCAGGTGTGTGAGTACTAGGGTTTGGCGGCATCCAGATTTTCATACCTCATACCGTTTCTGTACCATACTGGGGTATACGGTATTACTGGAAGTGCACACAAGAGGCAGTATTTCAAATTATATATTTTTTTAAACACACAACAGGAATCTTGTTCCAGGAGGGGACTGAATGTCTCTGTTGTAAGCAAGAAGCTTGATCTTGACATCTAGCGAGCAAGATATCGAACCAAATACATAGCTGGAGCCCTGATCTGGATATAATATATTTGACACCTCTTAGATGTGTTATAGTTGTACTTAAATTAAAGTTAGTTATAAGCAGTGGCGTAGCACTCACCTCTGCGAGGCGGGAGTGCCCACAACCCCACCGGTACTGAAAACACACCATTGGTATTTTGAAATACCCTGGTATATGGTATAAACGGTATATCTCCCAAGCCTAGTGAGTACTGGGATGGAACTGAGGCCTACAAACAATGTAGGTCCCCCAGGATTGAAGAACGCTACTTTGAAACAAAGCTAAGAGATGGCAATCGGTTTATTATCTTAATTAAAATCTCTTTGATTAATTGGGTAATCATGTAAAAGGTGGTTGAACTAATACTCACCATCCTATCAGTGAGAAGGTGCCTGTGGCTCGCTTCACTGTGAGAATCACCACCTGTGGAGGGGAACACAACATTTGGTATGGCTTTATTTTACCATCCTGTTTCAGGTGGGATTTTTTGAACCTGGTATTTACTACAATTAGCCTGTGTGTTAATAGGAAGTCCAAAAACTAAGACAAATCAGTGGGTGCAGTTCCTCTAACAGAAAATAACATTCTGGTGTAAAAACCATGGAAATTAAAAACTAAAAACAATGTTTTAAGTGAGAAGTAGGCATTGGTCTGAAGCTGAAAAAGAAAGCAAATTCACATGAGCACCACAATGTCTATTCCACCAATTCTCTACCAAGAATTTCCAGCACACAGCTTTGACCTACTACAATAGCTATGTTGATATATTTTACTTCAAACTATGTGTAGGCAGGTTGCTTAGCATTCAAAACCTTTTCAAACAGCCTAATTCATTATTTTTAGATTTAGGCCTATTGTAAATGTGTATTATTGCCGCATCACCATCTTTAGTGCAAAAAGAAGTACAATTACAAACAGAACTTTAAAAGATACACTATGCATACATCGCTCCGCCTTTTCCTGGTTGCTAAAATTCAAATAGTTTGCCAAATTTCAGTTTATGTGACTAACAATGAAGTATAGTGTAGAGCAGTGGTTCCCAAACTTTTTATAGTCCCGTACCCCTTCAAACATTCAACCTCCAGCTGCGTACCCCCTCTAAGCACCAGGTTTACATCATTGTAAGCCTGCCACACACACACTATACAATGCATTTATTAAACATAAGAATGAGTGGGAGTTGGAAGTGACAAAGAGCTCTTATAGGACCAGGGCACAAATAATAATATCAACAATTTTGCTCTTTATTTAGCCATCTTACGTGTAAAACTTTATTTGGTCATAAAAAATGGTGAATAACTCACCACAGGTTAATGAGAAAGATGTGCTTGAAAGGATACATATAACTCTGCAATGTTGGGTTGTATTGGAGAGTCTCAGTCTTAAATCATTCTCCACACACAGTCTGTGCCTGTATTTAGTTTTCATGCTAGTGAGGGCCAAGAATCCACTCTCACATAGGTACGTGGTTGCAAAAGGTATCAGTGTCCTAAAAGCGCAATTTGCCAAGACAGAATACGCTGAGCATAGTACTATCCAGAAATCTGGCAGTGGCTTCTGATTAAATTAGTTTGGGGAAAGTACCTGTGTAATTGCGCACCCAACTCACCCAGAAGCTTTGCTATATCACATTTGACATTGTCCGTAAGCTTGAGTTCATTTGCACACAAAAAAAATCATACAATGATGGAAAGACCTGTGTGTTGTCCTTGTTAATACAGACACAAAAGAGCTCCAACTTCTTAATCACAGCCTCAAATTTGTCCCGTACATTGAATATAGTTGGGGAGAGTCCCTGTAATCCTAGACTCAGATCATTCAGGCGAGAAAAAACATCACCCAGATAGACCAGTTGTGTGAGAAACTCGTCATCATGCAAGCGGTCAGACAAGTGAAAAATTTGGTCTGTAAAGAAAACGTTAAGCTCGTCTCTCAATAAAAAAACACATCAATACTTTGCCCCTTGATAACCAGCGCACTTCTGATTGTTGTAAAAGCGTTACATGGTTGCTGCCCATATCATCGCGTAGTGCAGAAAACACACGAGAGTTCAGAGGCCTTGCTTTAACATAGTTAACCATTTTCACTGTAGTGTCCAAAACGGCTTTCAAGCTGTCAGGCATTCCCTTGGCAGCAAGAACCTCTCGGTGGATGCTGCAGCGTACCCAAGTGGCATCGGAAACAACTGCTTGCATGTGCGTTACCACTCCACTATGTCTTCCTGTCATGGATTTTGCACCATCAGCATCAGTACAGATACCAACACATCTATTTGATGTCACAAAGCTGTCCAGTACTTAAAAAATATCCTCTCCTGTTGTCCTGGTTTCCAGTGGTTTGCAGAAGAGGATGTCCTCCTTAATCGACCCCCCATAAATGTTACGGACATATACCAGGAGCTGTGCCAGGCCCGCCAAGTCTGTTGACTCATCCAGCTGTAACGCATATAATTCATTGCCTTGTATGCGAAGCAGTAATTGTTTCAAAACATCTCCTGCCATGTCACTGATGCGTCGTGAAACAGTGTTGTTTGATGAAGGCATTGTCTGTATAGTTTTTTGGCCCTTTTCCCCCAGCATCGTCCCAGCCATATCCACGGCAGCAGGAAGAATTAAGTCCTCCACAATAGTATGGGGCTTGCCTGTCCTAGCCACTCGGCAGCTCAACATAAGACGCTTCTAGACCCTGTTGCTTTTATACATGTCTTACTACTCGAAAGTTGTCTTAATTCTCGCTCAAAACACTCCCGTAGCTTGTAGTCCCTGTCTGTTGTCAGTGCTTTCCCTGGTAAGGGGGCAGTAGCTCTTCGGCTGCATCAGATTCACAACTGTTCGTGTCCATGTTAGCTGGGCTCACAACAAATTTAGAATTACTGATGCTAGCACTGGATGTGCTCATGGAAGTAGAACAACTTGTGTTGTCAACAGGTGCAGGTGTAGTACTGCTGGTTGTAGCAGTACTACCAGTATAACTGGTATGTGTCTCGATGGACACAGGCCTTGCTTTTTTTAACCATTTATCCATTTTCGAGCAAACGGAATGAGCAGCAGCTGCGGAATTCCTGCAAGAGATTAACGGTTAATGTGATTGGATGTTAATTATTTGACTAGGCTACCCGTATTTGACATTGTTGTTATTTTGCTGAACACTAGATGGTTTAATTACATTTTTGCCAGTGAAACGAGGCTACTCAGGCGAGTAAAAAACCTCACCCAAATGTATAGCCCCGTTGGAAAATATAAATGGACTGTTTGAAAATGTGAAGAAAAAAATACAAATTAATATTAAAAGCCTTAAACACGGGCACCCTCATAGATATCATCCTAACCAACTTCCCCTCTAAATACACCTCTGCTGTCTTCAACCAAGATCTCAGCGATCACTGCCTCATTGCCTGCATCCGTAATGGGTCAGCGGTCAAACGACCTCCTCTCATCACTGTAAAACGCTCCCTGAAACACTTCAGCGAGCAGGCCTTTCTAATCGACCTGGCCGGGGTATCCTGGAAGGATATTGACCTCATCCCGTCAGTAGAGGATGCCTGGATATTTTTAAAAAATGCCTTCCTAACCATCTTAAATAAACATGCCCCATTCAAGAAATTTAGAACCAGGAACAGATATAGCACTTGGTTCTCCCCAGACCTGACTGCCCTTAATCAACACAAAAACGTCCTATGGCGTTCTGCATTAGCATCGAACAGCCCCCGTGATATGCAGCTGTTCAGGGAAGCTAGAAACCATTATACACAGGCAGTTAGAAAAGCCAAGGCTAGCTTTTTCAAGCAGAAATTTGCTTCTTGCAACACTAACTCAAAAAAGTTCTGGGACACTGTAAAGTCCATGGAGAATAAGAACACCTCCTCCCAGCTGCCCACTGCACTGAAGATAGGAAACACTGTCACCACTGATAAATCCACCATAATTGAAAATTTCAATAAGCATTTTTCTACTGCTGGCCATGCTTTCCACCTGGCTACTCCTACCCCTGTCAACAGCACTGCACCCCCAACAGCAACTCGCCCAAGCCTTCCCCATTTCTCCTTCTCCCAAATCCATTCAGCTGATGTTCTGAAAGAGCTGCAAAATCTGGACCCCTACAAATCAGCCGGGCTAGACAATCTGGACCCTTTCTTTCTAAAATTATCTGCCGAAATTGTTGCCACCCCTATTACTAGCCTGTTCAACCTCTCTTTCGTGTCGTCTGAGATTCCCAAAGATTGGAAAGCAGCTGCGGTCATCCCCCTCTTCAAAGGGGGGGACACTCTTGACCCAAACTGCTACAGACCTATATCTATCCTACCATGCCTTTCTAAGGTCTTCGAAAGCCAAGTCAACAAACAGATTACCGACCATTTTGAATCTCACCATACCTTCTCTGCTATGCAATCTGGTTTCAGAGCTGGTCATGGGTGCACCTCAGCCACGCTCAAGGTCCTAAACGATATCTTAACCGCCATCGATAAGAAACATTACTGTGCAGCCGTATTCATTGATCTGGCCAAGGCTTTCGACTCTGTCAATCACCACATCCTCATCGGCAGACTCAACAGCCTTGGTTTCTCAAATGATTGCCTCGCCTGGTTCACCAACTACTTCTCTGATAGAGTTCAGTGTGTCAAATCTGAGGGTCTGTTGTCCGGACCTCTGGCAGTCTCTATGGGGGTGCCACAGGGTTCAATTCTTGGACCGACTCTCTTCTCTGTATACATCAATGAGGTCGCTCTTGCTGCTGGTGAGTCTCTGATCCACCTCTACGCAGACGACACCATTCTGTATACTTCCGGCCCTTCTTTGGACACTGTGTTAACAACCCTCCAGGCAAGCTTCAATGCCATACAACTCTCCTTCCGTGGCCTCCAACTGCTCTTAAATACAAGTAAAACTAAATGCATGCTCTTCAACCGATCACTACCTGCACCTACCCGCCTGTCCAACATCACTACTCTGGACGGCTCTGACTTAGAATACGTGGACAACTACAAATACTTAGGTGTCTGGTTAGACTGTAAACTCTCCTTCCAGACCCATATCAAACATCTCCAATCCAAAGTTAAATCTAGAATTGGCTTCCTATTTCGCAACAAAGCATCCTTCACTCATGCTGCCAAACATACCCTTGTAAAACTGACCATCCTACCAATCCTCGACTTTGGCGATGTAATTTACAAAATAGCCTCCAATACCCTACTCAACAAACTGGATGCAGTCTATCACAGTGCAATCCGTTTTGTCACCAAAGCCCCATACACTACCCACCATTGCGACCTGTACGCTCTCGTTGGCTGGCCCTCGCTTCATACTCGTCGCCAAACCCACTGGCTCCATGTCATCTACAAGACCCTGCTAGGTAAAGTCCCCCCTTATCTCAGCTCGCTGGTCACCATAGCATCTCCCACCTGTAGCACACGCTCCAGCAGGTATATCTCTCTAGTCACCCCCAAAACCAATTCTTTCTTTGGCCGCCTCTCTTTCCAGTTCTCTGCTGCCAATGACTGGAACGAACTACAAAAATCTCTGAAACTGGAAACACTTATCTCCCTCACTAGCTTTAAGCACCAACTGTCAGAGCAGCTCACAGATTACTGCACCTGTACATAGCCCACATATAATTTAGCCCTATCAACTACCTCTTTCCCAACTGTATTTAATTTATTTATTTATTTTGCTCCTTTGCACCCCATTATTTTTATTTCTACTTTGCACATTCTTCCATTGCAAAACTACCATTCCAGTGTTTTACTTGCTATATTGTATTTACCTTGCCACCAAGGCCTTTTTTTGCCTTTACCTCCCTTCTCACCTCATTTGCTCACATTGTATATAGACTTGTTTATACTTTATTATTGACTGTATGTTTGTTTTACTCCATGTGTAACTCTGTGTTGTTGTATCTGTCGAACTGCTTTGCTTTATCTTGGCCAGGTCGCAATTGTAAATGAGAACTTGTTCTCAACTTGCCTACCTGGTTAAATAAAGGTAAAATAAATAAATAAATAAAATATATAGATAGTTTTTTTTAATTTAGCGTACCCTCGACTGCATACCTCAGTTTGGGAATACATGGTGTAGAGAATAATCTAAACCCCTGTGAAATATATTTTCCATAACCAAAAATATTGTATTTTCAGCTGGTGTACAAAACCAAAAGTAAAAGACAGACAAAAAAATAATGTTGGAAACACAAGTGGTTCTGAGCTTATGTCAATATTACACAGGCAAGCTAACAGTTACATAAATAAGGAATGAAGACAGGCTCTATCTAAGCTACTGTGTCCTGTTGTTTTGCTGGGCACCTCCTGACCAAAAAACAATGTTATTATGATTATTTTTCAATTACATGTATTGCTAAAATAAAGGTTTAAGGAAATACATGCATGCACCACATTACTACAAGACAAAACGACTCAGTAAGTATAAAAGCAAAGCTTGCTTTCATTTAAAAAAATAAAAAAGCATGAAAAGGTGTGCCTACACATAGTTTGAAGTACAATACCAACATAGCTATTGTAGGTCAACGCTGTGTGCTGGAAATTCTTGGTAGAGTGTTGGTGGAATAGGCATTGTGGTGCTCATGTGAATTTCCTTTCTTTTTAACAATAACTGAAATATTGCATTTACATAAGTATTCAGACAATTTACTCAGTACTTTGTTGAGCACCTTTGACAGTGATTACAGCCTCAAGTCTTCTTGGATATGACACTACAAGCTTGGCACACATGTATTTGGGGAGTTTCTCCCATTCTTTTCTGCAGATCCTCTCAAGCTCTGTCAGGTTGGATGGGGAGCGTCGCTGAACAGCTATTTTCAGGTCTCTCCAGAGATGTTTGATCGCGTTCAATTCTGGGCTCTAGCTGGGCCACTCAAGGACATTCAGAGACCTGCCCCAAAGCCACTCCTGCGTTTCATTGGCTGTGTGCTTAGGGTCATTCCCCTGTTGGAAGATCAACCTTCGCCCCAGTCTGAGGTCCTGATTGCTCTGGAGCAGGTTTTCCTCAAGGATCTCTCTGTACTGTTGCTCCTTTTATCTTTCCCTCGACCCTGACTAGTCTCACAGTCCCAGGATTCACAAGATTCTCTGGTCTGATGAAACCAAAGATTGAGATCTTTGGCCAGAATGCCAAATGCCACGTCTGGCGGAAACCTGGCACCATCCTTACGGTGAAGCATGGTGGTGGCAGCATCATGCTTGGGGATGTTTTTCAGCGGCATCCTTTAGGTGCCTTTTGGCAAACTCCAAGCGGGCTGTTATGTGCCTTTTACTGAGGAGTGGCTTCCATCTGGCCACTCTACCATAGAATCCTGAGTGATGGAGTGCTGTAAAGATGGCTGTCCTTCTGGGAGGTTCTCCCATCTCCACAGAGGAACTCTGGAGCTCTGTCTGAGTGACCATTGGGTTCTTGGTCACCCTCCCTGACCAAGACCCTTCTCGTCTGATTGCTCAGTTTGGCCAGGCGGCCAGCTCTAGGAAGAGTCTTGGTGGTACCAATCTTCTTCAATTTAAGAATGATGGAGGCCACTGTGTTCATGGGGAGCATCAATGCTGCATAAATGTTGGTTCCCTTTCCCAGATCTGTGCCTCGACACAATCCGGTCTCGGAGCTCTACGGACAATTCTCTGACATGCACTGTCAACTGTGAGACCTTATATAGACAGGTGTGTGTCTTTCCAAATCATGTCCAATCAATTGAATTTACCACAGGTGGACTCCAATCAAATTGTAGAAACATCTCAAGTATGATCAATGGAAACAGGATGCACCTGAACTCAATTTGAGACTCATAGCAACGGGTCTGAATAATTATGTAAATAAGGTCTGTTTTTTATTTTTAACACATTTGCAAAAATGTATTTAAAAAACTGTTTTTGCTTTGTGATATTGGGGTAGTGTGTGTAGATGGATTAAATATACAATTTCATACATTTTTAAAAGTCTGCAATGTAACAAAATGTGGAAAAGTGTAAGGGGTCCAAATGCACTGTATATCCATAAAAATGATGCCAGCTGATTCATGATTTGGACTGGCTGAGAATAGCTGCCTGCCTGTCTGTCTGTCTCGTCCCGATACGACACATTCATTACTATGGGACAGCTGGAGGTCCAATATGAGCTCCTAAAATCACACAAAAAAACTGGATGTTCTTAGTCCACAACAACGCTTAAACCACATCAGGAGACCACTTTGAGGTCTGGGAATAATCTAAGAAATGTCTATTTTTGGGAGTAGTTATTCTTTACAGTAATTCAAGTGTGCACCAGCCAGAGACCACTGGTTAACAATATTTCTGTAGCGCTCATGTGACTGCAGAGTTTGCAAAACAAATGGCTACTGAATTGACGCAAACAATCATGAGGCATAGGCTACTTTGAGGTTAACATTTAACTGAGAAGGTTTTTGGGAAAGCCTTTCCATCTCTACCAGAAGGTTAGGATTAGAAGCATTGCTAAGGGCTAAAGTGTAGACATATGCACACAAACAACAGAGAGATAAGGATCAACCTAGAGGAAACCTGTTTTACATTAGGATGCATGTACCTGTCACTCTGTGGGAGCCCTTTTTTTCAACAGCATGCATGGTTTTACAACCTAGGGCCTTTGTAGGACTATGTACTTTGGCTTTCATCCAAACTACAAACATGAGAGAGAGACAGACAGACACATGCACACAAACAGAGAAGGGGACAGAGACCGAGAGCGGGAAAGAGAGAGAGAGACAGATACAAAGAGAGAGTTGAGAATGTGAAGCATGCATAACAGCACCCTCGAGTGTCTTGAGGGGCCCTCCATTCGGGGCTGAGAGAATCATAGAACAAACACGACAAAGACACACACACACACACGTCTGCACTGCAGTCGGCAGAACAGGGCTGCTGTGAGTGACCTTCCACAGTGACATTCTTGCCCATGGGAGAGATAGGCACAGGGAGCTCTCAACCTGATTAATAATAAAGACCAGGGCCTGGTTTCCCAAAAGTTCACCGTTATATCCCAGAGCTGTCTCCAAAAACAATCGTTACTACGGTTGCACTTAAAGACCCTTGTTATTTACCTCAGACCAATCGTAGAACAGCTAAGTTAGATGCTTTTTGCGTTACTTTATATACAGATCTCCACTAAACAAAGAATCAAGAAGTTGATCTGTCTCCCTGTGACCGCCGAGAACTCCAGAGCAAAGTTGACTTCAAATACAAAGTAACCAATGCCTTTGCAATTGTTACAAACCCAGGATAAAAATATGCTTCAAATGAAAATTGAGATGACTGCATTAAAAGAAAAATACAGTATAGGCTACATCCCTTTATACATGCATACTACATTACCTAAAGTATCTGGACAATTGCTCGTCGAACATCTCATTCCAAAATGATGGGCATTTATATGGAGCTGGTCCCCCCTTTGCTGCTGTAACAGCCTCCACTCTTCTGGGAAGGCTTTCCACTAGATGTTGGAACATTGCTACAGGGATTTGCTTCCATTCAGCCACAAGAGCATTAGTGAGGTCGAGCACTGATGTTAGGCGATTAGACCTGGCTCGCAGTCCACATTCCAATTCATCCCAAAGGTGTTCGACGGGGTTGAGGTCAGGGCTGTGTGCAGGCCAGTCAAGTTCTTCCACACCGATCTTGACAAACAATGTCTGTATGGACCTCGTTTTGTGCACAGTCATTGTCATGCTGAAACAGGGTCTTCCACAAACTGTTGTCACAATGTTAGAAGCACAGAATCGTCTAGAATGTCATTGTGTGCTGTAGCGTTAACATTTCCCTTCAATTGGAACTAAGGAGCCTGAACCATGAAAAACTACCCCAGACCATTATTCCTCCTCCAACAAACTCTACAGTTGGCACTACGCATTGAGGACGGTAGCGTTCTCCTGGTATCCGCCAAACCCAGTTTTGTCAGTCGGACTGACAGATGGTGAAGCGTGATTCATCACTTCCACTGCCCCAGAGTCCAATGGCAGCGAGCTTTACACCATTCTAGTCAATGCTTAGCATTGTGCATGGGGATCTTAGGCTTGTGTGCGACTGCCCGGCCCCGGAAACCCATTTCATTTAACTCCCGACTAACAGTTCATGTACTAACGTTGCTTCCAGAGGCAGTTTGGAACTTGGCGGGGGGGTGTTGCAACCGAAGACAGACGATTTTTACACAATACGCCCTTCAAGCCCTCGTGGTCCCGTTCGGTGAACTTGTGTGGCCTACCACTTTGCGGCAGAGCTGTTGTTCCTCCTAGACGTTTCCACTTCACAATAACAGCACTTACAGTTGACTGGGGCAACTCTAGAAGGGCAGAAATTTGACAAACTTATTTGTTGGAAAGGTGGCATCCTAGGACTGTGCCACATTGAAAGTTACTGAGCTCTTCAGTAAGGCCATTCTACTGTCAATGTTTGTCTATGGAGATTGCATGGCTTGGTGCTCGATTTTATACACCTGTCAGCAACGGTGTGGCTGAAATAGCCGAATCCACTAATTTGAAGGGGTGTCCACATACTATTGTATATATAGTATTTCAATCACATTGGAATAAATTTCATGATAATTAAATGTAGTTATATTTTAGTAATTGTCGGCTACTGTCTGAAAATGTTGCCTCAATATATTTCATGATGTGTAACAAGTGCACAATGATGTGCCAAATCTTGATTGAGTGCATTTTTATAGGTTAATTATAGGGCAATGCTTATAACTATTAGAATAAGCTGCCTCAATATTTGCAGCCATATGAGATATCTCTCTAGAAGCTGTTCCATCGTCAGTATTGTGGAATAATTTGAATGTTAAGGTAAGATTTTATTGGAGTAAGCTGATCTGAGAGCAGCGTTGCTTTTCTTTCGATCCTATCAGTATCGACACGTTGTGACGCACTTAGCAAATGTTCTCCCATGCTTAGTGTTTTGTGAAAGGCATGTTACATATTCGGCAGTTCTAGAAACGATGCATCATTAAAACACTCGTAAGCCTACATTTCATCGCTATGAGGAAACTGGGACGCTAAATTTCAATCACACCCACCACTACAATGTTTACACTGTGTCTTTGTTTACAAACTAGGAACCACGCACACACACTTCTTATCCAAGCAAGTTTGACCATGGGATAAAGGCCTACTGTAAAAACTAACACGGGATCAATTAATTTGCGCACCTAATGGCCATATTTACATAATACAGTGCCTTGCAAAAGTATTCATCCCCCTTGACATTTTTCCTATTTTGTTGCATTACAACCCGTAATTTAAATGGATATTTCTTTGGATTTCAAGTAATGGACATACACAAAATAGTCAAAATTGGTGAAATGAAATGAAAAAACTTGCTTCAGGAAAAAAAAAAAAATGGGAAAAGTGGTGCGTGCATATGTATTCACCTCCTTTGCTATGATTCCCCTAAATGAGCCCCTAAACAACCAATTACCTACAGAAGTCACATAATTAAATAAAGTCCACCTGTGTGCAATCTAAGTGTCACATGATCTCAGTATACAATTGACGTCTGAAGATTACATACACCTTAGCCAAATACATTTAAACTCAGTTTTTCCTAGTACAAATTCCCTGTTTTAGGTCAGTTAGGATCACCACTTAATTTTAAGAATGTGAAATGTCAGAATAATAGTAGAGAGAATGATTTATTGAAGCTCTTATTTCTTTCATCACATTCCCAGTGGGTCAGAAGTTTACATACACTCAATTAGTATTTGGTAGCATTGCCTTTCAATTGTTTGACTTGGGTCAACCGTTTCAGTAGCCTTCCACAAGCTTTCCACAATAGGTTGGGTGAATTTTGGCCTATTCCTCCTGACAGAGCTGCTGTAACTGAGGCAGGTTTGCAGGCTTGTGTCCCTGCTCGCACACGCTTTTTCAGTATTGCCCACAAATTTTCTATGGGATTGAGGTCAGGACTTTGTGATTGCCACTCCAATACCTTGACTTTTGTCCTTAAGCCATTTTGCCACAACTTTGGAAGTATGCTTGGGGTCATTGTCCATTTGGAAGACCCATTTGCGACCAAGCTTTAACTTCCTGACTGATGTCGTGAGATGTTGCTTCAATATATCCACATATTTTCCCATCCTCATGATGCCATCTATTTTGTGAAGTGCACCAGTCCCTCCTGCAGCAAAGCAACCCCACAACGATGCTACCACCCCCGTGCTTCACGGTTGGGATGGTGTTCTTCGGCTTGCATCTTAGCATCCCCCTTTTTCCTACAAACATAATGATGGTCATTATGGCCAAACAGTTATATTTCTGTTTCATCAGGCCAGTGGACATTTTTCCAAGAAGTACAATCTTTGTCCCCATGTGCAGTTGCAAACCATAGTCTGGCTTTTTATGGCGGTTTTGGAGCAGTGGCTTCTTCCTTGCTGAGCGGCCTATCAGGTTATGTCGACATAGGACTCGTTTTACTGTGGATATAGATACTTTTGTACCCGTTTCCTCCAGCATCTTCACAGGGTCCTTTGCTGTTGTTCTGGGATTAATTTGCACTTTTCGCACCAAAGTACATTCATCTCTAGGAGACAGAACGCGTCTCCTTCCTGAGTGGTATGACGGCTGTGTGGTCCCATAGTGTTTATACTTGCGTACTATTGTGTGTACAGATGAACGTGGTACCTTCAGGCATTTGGAAATTGCTCCAAAGGGTGAACCAGACTTGTGGAGGTCTACAATTGTTTTTCTGAGGTCTTGGCTGATTTCTTTAGACTTTACCATGATGTCAAGCAAAGAGGCACTGAGTTTGAAGGTGGGCCTTGAAATAGATCCACAGGTACACCCCCAATTGACTCAAATTATGTCAATTAGCCTATCAGAAGCTTCTAAAGCCATGATATCATTTTCTGGAATTTTCCAAGCTGTTTATAAAGGCAAAGTCAACTTAGTGTATGTAAACTTCTGACCCACTGGAATTGTGATACAGTGAATTATAAGTGAAATAATATGTCTGTAAACAATTGTTGGAAAAATGACTTGTGTCATGCACAAAGTAGATGTTCTAACCAACTTGCCAAAACTATAGTTTGTTAACAAGAAATGTGTGGAGTGGTTGATAAATTTGTTTTAATGACTCCAACCTAAGTGTATGTGAACTTCCGACTTCAACTGTATATATACACACACCTGTTCTGAAAGGCCCCAGAGTCTGCAACACCACAAAGCAAGGGGCACCACCAAGCAAGCGACACCATGAAGACCAAAGAGCTCGCCAAACAGGTCAGGGACAAAGTTGTAGAGAAGTACAGATCAGGGTTGGGTTATCAAAAATATTGGAAACTTTGAACTTCCCACGGAGCACCACTAAATCCATTATTCAAAAATGGAAAGAATATGGCACCACAACAAACCTGCCAAGAGAGGGCCGCAAACCAAAACTCATAGACCAGGCAAGGAGGGCATTAATTAGAGGCAACAAAGAGACCAAAGATAACCCTGAAGGAGCTGCAAAGCTCCACAGCGGTGATTGGAGTATCTGTCCATAGGACCACTTTAAGCAGCATACTCCACAGAGCTGGGCTTTATGGAAGAGTGGCCAGAAAAAAGCCATTGCTTAAAGAAAAAAATAAGCAAACATGTTTGGTGTTCACCAAAAGGCATGTGGGAGACTCCCCAAACATAAGTAAGAAAGTACTCTGGTCAGATGAGACTAAAATTGAGCTTTTTGGCCATCAAGGAAAACGTTATGTCTGGCGCAAACCCAACACTTCGCATCACCCCGAGAACAACATCCCCACAGTGAAGCATGGTGGTGGCAGGATCATGCTGTGGGATTGTCTTTCATCGGTAGGGACTGAGAAACTGGTCTGAATTGAAGGAATGATGGATGGCGCTAAATACAGGGAAATTCTTGAGGGAAACCTGTTTCAGTCTTCCAGAGATTTGAGACTGGGACAGAGGTTCACCTCCCAGCAGGACAATGACCCTAAGCATACTGCTAAAGCAACAGTTGAGTAGTTCAAGGGGAAACATTTAAATGTCTTGGAATGGCCTAGTCAAAGCCCAGACCTCAATCCAATTGAAAATCTGTGGTATGACTTAAAGATTACTGTACACCAGCAGAACCCATCCCACTTGAAGGAGCTGGAGCAGTTTTGCCTTGAAGAATGGGCAAAAATCCCAGAGGCTAGACATACCCCAAGAGACTTGCAGCTGTAATTGTTGCAAAAGGTGGCTCTACAAAGTATTGACTTGGGGGGGGGGGGGGGGGGTGAATAGTTATACACGCTCAATTATTTATTTTTTTTGTCATATTTCTTGTGTTTTACAAGAAAAAATATTTTGCATCGAATGATACAAACCCCCCAAGAATCCATTTTAATTCCAGGTTGTAAGGCAACAAAATAGGAAAAATGCCAAGGGGGTGAATACTTTCACAAGCCACTGTATGTTTGCATCTGTGCAAAATGTGTACCAGGGTTGGGGTTGATTCTATTTTGATTCAGTAAATTCAGGAAGTGATTTGAAATTCAAATTCAATAATTGAAAAATCAAATGCCCTATATATATGGGTTAGTCGATTAGGCCTACTTCTCATCTGACAAAAGAGCTGTTCATTCTATGACAGATTTAGGTCTTGGCCTATTTGGTAACTGGGCATCTTTAACAAGGTTGGCTGATTAGGAAGACAGCTTCCGGTGTCAGATGAGAGCGATTGCATGTCTGCCAAACAGTGGTTTATTTGGGCTCTTGGCTGGACAACATTACTGCAGCATTCCTGTGTAAAGTAGGCCACTGCACCGTCGGTCTGTCTACACCTGATGACAACTTGGGAGCCGAGCGGTTCATATGAGATACCGTTTAGATAAAGACAGTAAGAAGATGGACACACAGACAGACCATAGATACACACGCACAAATCATAAAACATTGGATCAGATTGCAAAGCCATTACTCTATTGTTCATGTGTAAATTAGGTGATTGCTTTTTCTGTCTATATACACCCGACGTCAACTTTGAGCCAGGTATTTTGTGTGAGATGCTGTTTCAATAGCCTACATGCAAAGACAGACATTAAGACACACATACAATTTTGGATCTAATTGCAATGCTTTCCAGCACTGCCCATACACACTTGCAATTGCCCTGAGAATAGTGTGCCCAGTGTGTGTATAGCATCAGTGCTCTGATACTGAGGAAGGTGACCACTGCTGATGTCATTCTGTACCATCAGAATACCATTATAAGAGAGACAGTGAGCACTACATGCGCACACAACAATGAAATTATTGTGGATTGATATAATAGTTGGTTTAAAAAGTTCACATGGTTTGCAAGAAGGATTTCCCTAATAATCCTGTTTACATGGACACATCTGAAATCAAGCTACTGATGGGACTTTGATACACTTGAAAACGAATTATAAAATGTATACTTCACTCGCGGGTAAAAGGCGTTGCATGGTCAATCTGTCATCTGCATTGGCCGTGCAGCGTTTACGGTCATGTGGGCTCTACAGAAGTCAGGGTATTCCTACTTCTTGCGCTTTATAGAGCAGTGCAGAACTGTTGTGAAGGAAGTTGTCAAGGAAGTGAGTTTGTGTTTATACAGAAACTTATGCCAACCAGTCATGTCAATGTGGAGCTTTACGGAGCCCTCCTTATTGTTACAAAATTTGAGCAGTTACGGAGGTCATTTTGGCCCCTGCATGACTCCAGAGGCTCTGCAATTGCGTCACACCATCCTTATGGCGTCTCCGACATTTTCGGACCAAGCATAAAATGGCTTTAAGAGGGAAGTTTGCGCTAACGTTACCCGGTGCTGGCACATGCGCAGATCAAATACACCACTGGAACGCCGAATAAAATAATTCAAAAGATTGCTCAGAAAACCAGGTGTTTAATTCGGCGTATACTTACTTCGATTATGACCTTATGCCGATTAAGATAAGCATGACTAATGTCATAATCAGTTTAATATCAAATTATTAGTGTGCATGTAAATGTACTTAGTAAGATACCAAACAAACACACACACTCACACAGCATAGGGACGCCGAAACCAGTGAACACCAGCTATCACATATAAGTGAGCTATAATAATGTTATGATAAGGAATTATGGTTGCCCAACATTTTCAGCTGTCAAAAGAAAAAACAAAGCTTGCTGCTCACTTGTCATAACTCAGTCAGTCAAAGGAACTGACAACACCAATGCCATACTTGGCCAGCATACACAAGTTGTCAGCCAGCATGATATTAGCTAACCAACCAACTACCTACAGTATGGCACCCATTTTAATACCGGTCGGTCACTAACTAGCCGACATTCCAGAGAAGTAACAAATTAATTGCTTAAAGCTGCCAGCACTAGTCACGTGTATTATTGGTAAACACAGACGGTTAGAATAAACGATGGATCTGTCAACAAAAATGCAACAGTTAACCACTTATCTAGCTCGCTAGCATGCTATCTGTTGTTAGCTAGGTACTGTTCGAAGCTACTTACACATCGATAGTCGTCAGAATCTGTATTAAAGAAAATACAGCGTCTACTGTCGTTATTTAATGGAATTATATTGTTACTATCCATTTCTTTTTACAATTTGCTAGCAATGTTTTGATGTTTGGACGTCACTACACATCATGTGAAATTTGATGACATCAACTTCCTAGCTAGCTACAGTGCACGGCTAAGGACAAACAGAATGGACGCTATGTCGTTCGAACATTTTGTTTGTTCATGCCGCCACCTACTGTGCGGTAGTGTGTGGTCGACACGTCACAATTGGACATTTCTGTGATACAAAAATAAAAGGAAGGGAGAAAAGGAAACAATTGTACCACTACCCCTATACCTATATACCACTATTTTATAAAAACTTAAATTCACCACCCCATTCCACTACCTTGACCCTAACTGATTAACCAACAGTGCAGTTCAAGAAGAGTTAAGAAAATATTGACCAAATACACTAAAGTAAAAAATAATAAAAAGTAACACAATAAAATAACAATAACGAGGCTATATACAGGGGGCACCAGTACCGAGTCAGTGTGCAGAGGTACAGGTTATTTGAGGTAATTTGTACATGTAGGTAGGGGTGAAGTGGCTATGCATAGATAATAGCAGCAGTGTACAAAACAAATGGAGGGGGATCAATGTAAATAGTCTGGTGGCCATTTTATTAATTGTTCAGCAGTCTTATGGCTTGGGGATAGAAACTGTTAAGGAGCCTTTTGGTCCTAGACTTAGCACTCCGGTACCGCTCGCTGTGCGATAGCAGAGAAAACAGTCTATGACTTGGGTGACTGGAGTCTCTGGCAATTTTATGGGCTTTCCTCTGACACCACCTATTATATAGGTCCTGGATGGCAGGATGCTTGGTCCCAGTTATGTACAGGGCCGTACGCACTACTCTCTCAGATCCCGAGCAGTTGCCATTCCAGGTAATGAATCAACCAGTCAGGTTGATGCTCTCGATGGTGCAGCTGTAGAACTTTTTGAGGATCTGGGGACCCATGCCAAATCTTTTCAGTCTCCTGAGGGGGAAAAGGTTTTGTCGTGCCCTCTTCATGACTGTCTTGGTGTGTTTGGACCATGATAGTTCGTTGGTGATGTGGACACCAAGGAGCTTGAAACTCTCAACCCGCTCCACTACAGACCCGTCAATGTTAATGGGGGTGTGTTCGGCCTGCCTTTTCCTGTAGTCCACGACCAGCTGCTTTGTCTTGCTCATGTTGAGGGAGAGGTTGTTATCCTGGCACCACACTGCCAGTTCTAAAGTCCTCCTCCCCATAGGCTGTCTCATCGTCGTCGGTGATCAGGCCTACCACTGTTGTGTCACAAGCAAACTTAATGGCAACCATGGCAATGAATGCTAAGAACTTAAATACAGTTAATTTTATCTTTGAAACATTTAATTGAAATACTGTAGAATTCCATTCATTCCTATGGATGACTACTCCTACGGAGGAGAGCCAATATGACTAACAGGTAGCTTCAAAGCCTCTCAATGACCAATACATAGCATCAGAAATCCAGGGTTTTTACACTGTACTTTATTGGTATTGACCCTCAAGATGAGGTTTTCTCTTCTTATGCAGACTGTAGCTAACCCTTTCACATTAAATTATACTTGTCAGGAAGATGTATGTCTATCTTTGTGTATGTGCAAGAGGTAAAGGCTGGTGGCCAGCCAGGCATATGGCAATGTTGTACATATTGAGGTTGTAAATCTTGAACCAACTTATCGGGTTTTTGAATGCAAACTTCCTCCACACTTTCTCATTTTAAAATACAGTAAAACCGTATACTTTACTTAAATGTATCGTGCTATTCTACTTCAGGCTAACCTCACATTAACCTAACTGGTTATTACCAACCTTGCAATGATTTCCTTCAAAGTAATTCCTTCCTTGTCCCTTGAAATGCATAACACCCTTCAAAGTGTAGGCCATGCATTTTTAGGACCTGCCAGTGCTATAGCAACTGCTACATTTGACAGAAGAGGTGAGATAGCTGCTAGCCAATAATAACAAGTTGTTGTCATTATCACTGAAGATGTTTTCAAAGTGAAATACATACATTTTATTATCAAACACAAACAGAGCCATTTAGCTATACCTTTGGCCTGAAAAGGGATAGGTGACAGAGAAGTGACCAAATGATGAGGAATCCAGAGGAAAGCAAAACCCACATGTTGCAACACTAATTAGATAGATAGTAGGAGGACGAATACTGTGGGGGGTGTGACTGCTGTAAAGGCACAGCATGTCTTCAGGTATTTGCCAATGGGTAAGAGGTGTTGCTCTCGGTATCTAGACTTAAACTGGTTCTGTTCTGTTCATTGCTATTGTGCTTCACCACAATGGAATCTGCTGTAGGGGTGGGACTCGGAAACAGAGTTGGTGCTGACCTCATGCCAAAGACATTTTCTGAAACCTGTAATGAAGATTCAGTCATTCGATATGCAGCAGTCCTGTGTGTTTTTGTGTTTTTGTATGTGAGTATGTACTGTATGTACTGTATGTAAGTACAAGGTAATATTGTCAGTTTATGATTGATTTAGTTTTGTTTTTCATGTAATAAGGTCTGTGTTTGTCTGTAATAGGTGTCCCTTTGTATGTGTTTTTTTTGTATGTGTGTGTGTGTGTGTGTGTGTGTGTATGTGTGTGTGTGTGTGTGTGGGGGGGGGGGGGGGGGGGGGGGGGGGGGAATGTGGGAAATGTGTGAAATGTGTGTAGAGAGGCTCATTGTTGCCACTAAGACCCAGCTGCACCCATCCCCAATGGTGGCTTCAGAGCTTCAGAGACTGTCACACCCTGGGAAAGATGAGGCAACACTGACATGCCTCTGTCTCAGTTTCCTAGAGATGAGGTTACAATGGGACAACACAGAAGAAACAAACACACTACACAGACACCACGCACACACACCTACATTCCTCCTTGCCTCTCACTCAGTGACGCCTGCTCCCTAACACATTTGTAGCACATAATATTGAATATCCTATGACTGTAATGCTGCGTTATAACGTGAAGTGTATTTGCAATTTGCAATAAAAGCATGTTAGGTGCGGGACAATAAACGTAATGATCAAATTGATCAGTACGCTCGGAAAGTATTCAGACCCCTTGACTTTTTCCACATTTTGCTACATTACAGCATTATTCTAAAATTGATTAAATTACATTTATTCCTCATCAATCTACACACAATACCGCATAATGTGTAAGCGAAAACAGGTTTGTAGAAATTTTGGGTAAATTCAATTGTTTGGACATTATTTAGAAATGCACACACCTGTCTATATAACGTCCCACAGTTGACAGTGCATGTCAAAACAAAAACCAAGCCATGAGATCGAAGGAATTGTCTGTAGAGCTCAGAGACAGGATTGTGTCGAGGCACAGATCTGGGGAAGGGTACCAAAACATGTATTGAAGGTCCCCAAGAACACAGTGGCCTCCATCATTCTTAAATGGAAGAAGTTTGGAACCACCAAGACTCTTCCTAGAGCTGGCCGCCCGGCCAAATTGAGCAATCGGGGGAGAAGGGCCTTGGTCAGGGAGGTGACCAAGAACCCGATGGTCACTCTAACAGAACTCTAGAGTTCCTCTGTGGAGATTGGAGAAACTTCCAAAAGGACAACCATCTCTGCAGCACTCCACCAATCAGGCCTTTTCTGTAGAGTGTCCAGATGGAAGCCACTCCTCAGTAATAGGCACATGACAGCCAGCACCTAAAGACTCTCAGATCATGAGAAACATTATTCTCTGGTCTGATGAAACCAATATTTAACTCTTTGGCCTGTATCCCAAGCGTCATGTCTGGAGGAAACCTGGCACCATCCCTGCGGTGAAGCATGGTGGTGTGAGCATCATGCTGTGGAGATGTTTTTCAGCGGCAGGGATTGGGAGACTAGTCAGGATTAAGGATTGAGGGAAGGAGCCCGGACTTGAACCCAGTCAAACATCTCTGGAGAGACCTGAAAATAGCTGTGCAGCGACGCTTCCCCTCCAACCTGACAGAGCTTAAGAGGATCTGCAGAAAAGAATGGGAGAAACTCCCCAAATACATTTGTGCCAAGCTTGTAGCGTCAGACCCAATAAGAATTTAGGCTCTAATCGCTGCCAAAGGTGCTTCAACAAAGTACTGAGTAAAGGGTCTGAATACAAATGTAAATGTGATATTTCAGTTGTTTTTTTCTTTGTCATTATGGGGTATTGTGTGTAGATTGATGAGGGGAAAAAACTATTGAATCCATTTTAGAGTAAGGCTGTAACATTACAAAAGGTGGAAAGGGTCAAGGGGTCTGAATACTTTCCGAATGCACTGTAGAGACATACACTGGACCGTTTCTTTTATACTGGTTTTATATTAGAAAAACGTATTAGAAAGTCTTGTGTTTGTGAGCCTGAAGTGTTTCCCTGTCATTACTGTTCCCAGTTAATCCAGGACATTTACCAGCTGCAGGTTGTGACAGATCTTCTTATGGAAAATTGAATAGCATATCCAAACAAATGATATCCACCCTGGTTGAAATGTATTGGGGTCAGTTGGAGGATGATAGCTGTTGCAATTCTAATCCTGATCCACAACACTCTAGGTGAAGTGTTGCTATAGGCAAAGAACTTGCATAACAAATTAATTTCCTTTATAAAAAAGTTTAATTCTCAGTACAAATACAGAATCTTCAATACAAAAACATAATATAGTACATACAAAAACAATGGCTTATGGAGTTTCACCTCTCCATAAATACCATGGCAACAGCAACATATTAACATGACCTCTTGGAATCCTTCATTATTCTCTATGCAGAAGAACCATCGGTTGATTTCAGTTCATTGGTCATATAGGGCAGCAATGGGATCATAGGCAAGAATCTCTCAAGCCTCCTCCATTTAGCTAAGCACATAATAAAGAAACATAACAATAAGGAAAAATATACAAGACCTGTACAGACTATTTGACACACTGGCAATATTAGACATGCTAAATCCTATGAGCATTTCCCCTTACTGGGAAGTTAAAAAATATAGCCAAATGTCTCTGAGGTCATGCACTTCTTCAACCTTGAAATATACAGCTCTCAAACATACAGTGCGAGGTAACAAGTTAAATACATCAATATTAAATAAATGTATACATATGTATTATCTGTGTCACTTGAGCTGAAGGCATGGGGCGCCATTGAACACCGTGCATAAAACATAGACATGGTGGTAAAAAAATCAGAGTGCAAACAGGTGTTGTGGAACCCGGATATACCACATAGCAGGTCAACCACAACATTACTATGGATCGACACAATATACCACAAAGGTCAAATAATACCACATATAGAGAGCAGAAATGTTTATTTCTGTCTCTCTTATTTTCTTTCTATCTCCATCCATTCAAAGGAATTTCATCAGTTATAGACTATTCAGTTCAGTTCACCTCATTCCCGCTAAATAATACACAATCGATCACCAGGGAATGAGAATCGATCATCCGGGATCATCGTTGCGCTGCATTTTAGTAGCATCCAATGCCGATCTCCTGCTTGTAGCGGTTGGTCAGGGTGTTGGCCTGTTGCGTCAGCTTGGACAGCACCCCGTGGAGCCCCGTCATGTGGAACTGGAACTGCTTCTGCAGGTTATCCTCGTCTTCCTCGGACGACACCTCAGAATCTTCCTCCGCTGAATCCATCCGCGAGATGGAAGCACGGCTCTCCTTTCGCTTCTTGGCTTCCTCGGCGCGCATCACTCCCCACTCGATGTCGCAACGGATAGACTTGAGCAGCTGGTAGTAGCTGTACATGTCCCCGTCCTCGATGTCGCTGTTTCCCGAGCTTTTCAGGGCGGCCATCTCCCTCTCCTCTTCAAGGGGGACGTCCCGCAGCAGGCTGGGCACCATTACCGTCTGGTCCATGTTGTTGACGGCACCGATGAAGCGGTTCATGGAGTTGAACAGGGAGTTCTTCTGCAGGTGGGATTCTGAGATCTGCATCATCTTGGCGACTGTTGTTGATTCTTGAACTTATTTTATAAATTAAATGTATATCTGTCAACCAGAGCTGGATAGTTCGTTTCTTCTACTTTCTAATCGGCTTTGGAAAGCGGCTTGTCCTTTTGTATTAAATTATTAAACAGAGCTATGAAGAGAGTTTGGCAGTTGTTCTCGTTTCTTCTTTTGCCTATTCCTTCTTCTTTTCGTTTCTGTTCTGACTCTTACTGGTCCCCGGTCGGATCTTTATAGAGCAGGTGGATTCGTGTCCAAGGGCGTGCCCAGAACCTGTTTGTCAGGATTATTCTACCTCTACAGTAATCGGACTCCAATGAGCTAGTACACAGACAGAAAAAAACATGTTGGCATAGTTTGCATGAAGGGGATTGGCCTCCCAGTAGCGATATGCCTACTATCCGGCCCTTGCACAGTGCCCAGTAAGAAAGCAATGAATGCATCTTCTGCAAACCAAATGATAGGAGGCTCTATGTCCGCGCAATTGTCAGCCTGTGTTGCGCATCAGCCACTCAAACACAGCACAATGGTTTATAAGTGAGCTTTCTCAAAACATTCACACACCAAGCACACAAAAAAATAATTATAGTTTACATTGCAATCGATTTCAAACTTCATTCACATTGGCCTATATTTTGCTCTCATGTATTCCAATGCAAACATGACTGACGCTACATCAAACCCAGCAACCTCACCGGATAAACCATTCAGGGCGAGGTCTGACCTAGCAGAACGCCAGGTTATGAATATTCATGAGAAAGCCATCAGCCCACAACCGTGCCTCCAATTGAAACCAATAATATGTTCGGCTGTCTGTCTCGGAGCCGGGACTAGCTCTCTATTGACCAATCGGTGGGTGAAGGAGGGAAGCGAAGCACTGGATCCCTGCCAATGGGGAAAGCAGAGGATTAACCCTATACATTCCACCCTTTTCTTGTTGGAGACGAGTCGGCAAGGTCTGTAATGTTAGGACATAGGCCAACACTAATAGGTTGTCAGAGTAAAGTTATTCATTCATCTCCTGGATCAGCGATTTTTCCAAACTAGGCTGAACTAAATTTGAAATGTAACCTTTATTTAACTAGGCAAGTCGGTTAAGAACACATTCTTATTTACAATGAGCCTACTGAGAAGCAGTGCCATAGAAAAAATAAAGTTATTCTATTATATTATATTCAGGGCAATGTTATCATCCCATTCATATACAGTATCTATCAGCTGCTTTGCCTTGACAGTAATTATTACAGTTAGAGACAAACTAATACCCCTATTGCCCTTACCATGAAGGACTGACGAGAACAGCTGAAACTACCCCCACCCCCCTGAAGGTCAATAGTTTACCATCACCAGGGGAAATCAACAGAGACCGGTTGCCCCACATAGAGAGAACTCACTGACATGGTAAAGCAAAACAAGTGGGCGGAAATGATTCAGCCCAGCCAGTCTGAAATCTAATCACAAGTTAACACTTACAGTTAACCACCAGCACAATCAACACATGACAGAAATAGCAAACAACATGCTTTCAGTCACCACAAAATGATTATCTCTTGCAACCAGGGTGCTGAATCATTGTGACTACAGCCTGGTCCATCTACATGATGTAGGACAGCACTCACCAAATAGATTTATTTGGCCTATGGCAATCCTCAAAATAGCTATATGTATGAGGACTTTGCACCTCACACTTAGATGAATTAGGAGAAGAAATAAATCAAGAAGAACAATCTGTCAGTACTGCCCAAGCAGTCACATCAAGCAATGATTCATTCCAGGTATTAACATTTAGCAGTAATGATTGGGCCTGATAAAAGTAGAAATAGAAATATGAGTTTGCACTCGTGTGTCACACACATACAGTCACAATTACACAAATGCACATGCGCACACACACACATAAAGATGCAGGTAGGAGATAATGGGTGTAGAGAGAGTGTTCTGGAATGTCTGGAGAGAAACTATACAGATTGAATCAGTGTTCTAAACACTGAAGTGTTCAGCAAGAATGGGAGGAATGTCAACATACAGTACATGACAAAACCTGCTTAGTCAGTCGATCTCTCTCGGTCTCACCCTCCCTCCCTTTCTTCCATTCCGATAATTATACTTCTCAATTTTGCCTCTGCTCCTCTTAAAGGCGTCATCTGAAACAGTTCGTAACAGTCTGTGCATATATTATGGCAACATTTTGTGACGTTTTTGTTCTTTTTGGTCTTCGGCAAGGTTTTTTATGTCTGTTCTGAAGACTACGCCCCTTCGTTCGTGATTGGTCAACAGTAGGGATTCTTCAATTAAATATTTGCCGGTGATTGGTCAACAGTAGAGAATCTTCAATGAAGTGTTTGTGGTCATACTACGAGTTGTGTAAGAAGGAATTCAATCGGGCCTCCCGGGTGGCGCAGTGGTTAAGGGCACTGTACTGCAGCAAGTTAACACTTACAGTTAACCACCAGCATATCAGAGACTCTGGGTTCGGGCCCAGGCTCTGTCGTAACCGGCCGCGACCGGGGGGTCTGTGGGGTGACGCACAATTGGCCTAGTGTCGTCCAGGTTAGGGAGGGCTTGGCCGGTAGGGATGTACTTGTCTCATCGCGCACCAGCGACTCCTGTGGCGGGCCGGGTGCAGTGTGCGCTAACCAAGGTTGCCAGCTGCACAGTGTTTCCTCCGACACATTGGTGCGGCTGGCTTCCGGGTTGGATGCGCACTGTGTTAAGAAGCAGTGCGGCTTGGTTGGGTTGTGAATCGGAGGACGCATGACGCTTTCAACCTTCGTCTCTCCCGAGCCTGTACGGGAGTTGTAGCGATGAGACACTACTAAAAACAATTGGATACCACAAAATTGGGGAGAAAAAGGGGTAAACATAACAAATAAATAAATAAATAAAAAGAAGGGATTCAATCAACCACGCCCACAAGTTGGGGAAAACAAACATTCTTTCCTATTGAACCCAACGTCCTCAAGTTTTTGTCATACAGAAATAACAAACATGCTGAAAAACTGCCGTGTCGTTCAATGTACATATAACCTGGTCAAAAATCTCGACCAATGCTCCCATCGAAATAGAACCTGCAAGAACAGTCCTTCTTAGCATTTAAATAAATACAAATTGCACGGTTTTGTTTTTCAAGAGAAGGGAGGATGTGATTGGGTTGGTTTTCAAATTCTTTCTCTAATATGGTCATATATTTGGCAGGAGGTTAGGAAGTGCAGCTCAGTTTCCACCTCATTTTGTGGGCAGTGTGCACATAGCCTGTCTTCTCTTGAGAGCCAGCCTATGGCGGCCTTTCTCAATAGCAAGGCTATGCTCACTGAGTCTGTACATAGTCAAAGCTTTCCTACATTTTCGGTCAGTAACAGTGGTCAGGTATTCTACCAATGTGTACTCTCTGTTTAGGGTCAAATACCATTCTAGTTTGCTCTGTTTTTTTGTTAGTTATTTCCAATGTGTCAAATAATTAACTTTTTGTTATCTCATGATTTGGTTGGGTCTAATTGTATTGCTGTCCTGGGGCTCTGTAGGGTCTGTTTGTGTTTGTGAACAGACCCCCAGAATCGCTTCCTTTTAGGTGGATGTAGAATTTAACGGCCCTTTTCTGGATTTTGATAATTAGCGGGTATTGGCCTAATTCTGCTCTGCATTATTTAGTGTTTGACGTTGTACACAAAGGATATTTGTGCGGAATTCTGCATTCAGAGTCTCAATTTGGTGTTTGGACCATTTTGTTAATTTTTGGTTGTTGAGCAGACCCCAGACCTCACAACCATAAAGGGCAATGGGTTGTATAACTGATGCAGGTATTTTTAGCCAGATACTAATTGGCATGTCCTTTTGATTGCATAGAAGGCCCTTCTTGCCTTGTCTCTCAGCTCGTTCACAGCTTTGTGGAATTTACCTGTGGCGCTGATGTTTAGACCGAGGTATGTATCGTTTTTTGTGTGCTCTAGGACAGGGTTCCCAAAGTTGGTCCTGGGGCCCACCCTGGGAGCATGTTTTGTTTTTGCCATTGTTCTACACAACTTGTTCAAAAAAATCTAAGCTTGATAATTAACTGGTTACTTGAATCAGCTGTGTAGTGCAAACCCAAAACGTGCACCCTGGGCTCAGGGCTCGAGTCCAGGATAGAGTTTGGGAAACCCTGCTCTAGGGCAACGGTGTCTAGATGGAATGTTATTTGTGGTCCTGGCATCTGGACCTTTTTTGGAACACCATTATTTTTTGTCTTACTGAGACATACTGTCAGGGCCCAGGTCTGACAGAATCTGTGCAGAAGATCTAGGTGCTGCTGTAGAACCTCCTTGGTTGGGGGACAGAAGCACCAGATCATCAGCAAATAGTAGACATTTGACTTCAGATTCTAGTAGGGTGAGGCCGGGTGATGCAGACTGTTCTAGTGGCCTTGTCAATTCATTGATATATATGTTGAAGAGGTTGGGGCTTAAGCTGTATCCCTGTCTCACCCCACGGCCCTGTGGAAAGAAATGTGTGTGTATTTTGCCAATTTTAAACGCACACTTGTTGTTTGTGTACATGGATTTTATATTGTCGTATGTTTTCCCCCCAACACAACTTTCCATCAATTAGTATAGCAGACCCTCACGCCAAATTTTGAAATGAAAAAAAGCACGAGAAGACATTGCCTTTGTTTTGTTTTGTTTGTTTGTCAATTAGGGTGTGCAGGGTGAATACTTGGTCTGTCATATGGTAATTTGGTAAAAAGCCATTTTGACATTTGCTCAGTACATTGTTTCAATTATGAAATGTACGAGTCTGCTGTTAATGATAATGCAGAGGATTTTCCCAAGGTTGCTGTTGATGCATATCCCATAGTTATTGGGATCAAATCTGTCTCCACTTTTGTGGATTGGGGGGGGGGGGGGGGGGGGGATTAGTCCTTGGTTCCAAATATTGGGGAAGATGCCAGAGCTAAGGATGATGTTAAAGAGTATAACCAAATGGAATTTATGGTCTGTATATGTTACGGTGAGTGAATGAGGACCCAAAAGCGAACTAACTTAAACAGAGCTTCTTTAATAACCAAACATAGGTAGGCTCAGATAGACCGGCAGATTCCGACAGGACAGGACAAGGTTACAGCAAACATGACGATAGTCTGGCTCAGGCATGAAACACAACAAACAAGAATCCGACAAGGACAGGAGCAGAAACAGAGAGAGATATAGGGACCTAATCAGAGGGAAAAAGGGAACAGGTGGGAAAAGGGGTGACGAGGTGGTTAGGAGGAGACAAGGCACAGCTGGGGGAAAAGAGGGGGAGAAAAGGTAACCTAACAATGACCAGCAGAGGGAGACAGGGTGAAGGGAAAGGACAGAGACAAGACACAACATGACAGTACATGACAGTACCCCCCCACTCACCGAGCGCCTCCTGGCGCACTCGAGGAGGAAACCTGGCGGCAACGGAGGAAATCCTCGATCAGCGCACGGTCCAGCACGTCCCGAGAGGGAACCCAACTCCTCTCCTCAGGACCGTACCCCTCCCAATCTACGAGGTACTGGTGACCACGGCCCCGAGGACGCATGTCCAAAATTCTACGGACCCTGTAGATGGGTGCGCCCTCGACAAGGATGGGGGGGGGGGAAGACGAGCGGGGGCGCGAAGGACGGGCTTGATGCAGGAGACATGGAAGACCGGGTGGACGCGACGAAGGTATCGCGGAAGAAGAAGTCGAACTGCGACAGGATTAATGACCCGAGAAATACGGAACGGACCAATGAACCGCGGGGTCAACTTGCGAGAAGCCGTCTTAAGGGGAAGGTTCTGAGTGGAGAGCCAGACTCTCTGACCGCGACAATATCTAGGACTCTTAGTTCTACGCTTATTAGCAGCCCTCACAGTCTGCGTCCTATAACGGCAAAGTGCAGACCTGACCCTCTTCCAGGTGCGCTCGCAACGTTGGACAAAAGCCTGAGCGGAGGGGACGCTGGACTCGGCGAACTGAGATGAGAACAGCGGAGGCTGGTACCCGAGGCTACTCTGAAAAGGAGATAGCCCGGTCGCAGACGAAGGAAGCGAGTTGTGGGCGTATTCTGCCCAGGGGAGCTGTTCTGACCAAGACGCAGGGTTGCGAAAAGAAAGACTGCGTAAGATGCGACCAATAGTCTGATTGGCCCGTTCTGCTTGACCGTTAGACTGGGGGTGAAAGCCGGAAGAGAGACTGACGGAAGCCCCAATCAAACGGCAAAACTCCCTCCAAAATTGAGACGTGAATTGCGGACCTCTGTCCGAAACGACGTCTGACGGAAGGCCATGAATTCTGAAAACATTCTCGATGATGATTTGTGCCGTCTCTTTAGCAGAAGGAAGCTTAGCAAGGGGAATGAAATGAGCCGCCTTAGAGAACCTATCGACAACCGTAAGAATAACAGTCTTCCCCGCTGACGAAGGCAGTCCGGTGACAAAATCTAAGGCGATGTGAGACCACGGTCGAGAGGGAATAGGAAGCGGCCTGAGACGGCCGGCAGGAGGAGAGTTACCGGACTTAGTCTGCGCGCAGACCGAACAAGCAGCCACGAAACGACGCGTGTCATGCTCCCGGGTGGGCCACCAAAAACGCTGGCGAATGGAAGCAAGCGTACCCCGAACGCCAGGGTGGCCGGCTAACTTGGCAGAGTGAGCCCACTGAAGAACGGCCAGACGAGTAGGAACGGGAACGAAAAGAAGGTTCCTAGGACAAGCGCGCGGCGACGGAGTGTGAGTGAGCGCTTGCTTTACCTGCCTCTCAATTCCCCAGACAGTCAACCCGACAACACGCCCCTCAGGGAGAATCCCCTCGGGGTCAGTGGAGGCTACTGAAGAACTGAAGAGACGAGACAAAGCATCAGGCTTGGTGTTCTTAGAGCCCGGACGATAAGAAATCACGAACTCGAAACGAGCGAAAAACAGCGCCCAACGCGCCTGACGCGCATTAAGTCGTTTGGCAGAACGGATGTACTCAAGGTTCCTATGGTCAGTCCAAACGACAAAAGGAACGGTCGCCCCCTCCAACCACTGTCGCCATTCGCCTAGGGCTAACCGGATGGCGAGCAGTTCGCGGTTACCCACATCATAGTTACGTTCCGACGGCGACAGGCGATGAGAAAAATACGCGCATGGGTGGACCTTGTCGTCAGAGAGGGAGCGCTGAGAAAGAATGGCTCCCACGCCCACCTCTGACGCGTCAACCTCGACAACGAACTGTCTAGAGACGTCAGGTGTAACAAGGATAGGAGCGGATGTAAAACGATTCTTGATGAGATCAAAAGCTCCCTGGGCGGAAACGGACCACTTAAAGCACGTCTTGACAGAAGTAAGGGCTGTGAGAGGAGCTGCCACCTGACCGAAATTACGGATGAAACGACGATAGAAGTTCGCGAAGCCGAGAAAGCGCTGCAGCTCGACGCGTGACTTAGGGACGGGCCAATCAATGACAGCTTGGACCTTAGCGGGATCCATCTTAATGCCTTCAGCGGAAATAACAGAACCGAGAAATGTGACGGAGGAGGCATGAAAAGTGCACTTCTCAGCCTTCACAAAAAGACAATTCTCTAAAAGGCGCTGGAGGACACGTCGAACGTGCTGAACATGAATCTGGAGTGACGGTGAAAAAATCAGGATATCGTCAAGGTAAACGAAAACAAAGATGTTCAGCATGTCTCTCAGGACATCATTGACTAATGCCTGAAAGACAGCTGGAGCGTTAGCGAGGCCGAAAGGAAGAACCCGGTATTCAAAGTGCCCTAACGGAGTGTTAAACGCCGTCTTCCACTCGTCCCCCTCCCTGATGCGCACGAGATGGTAAGCGTTACGAAGGTCCAACTTAGTGAAAAACCTGGCTCCCTGCAGGATCTCGAAGGCTGAAGACATAAGAGGAAGCGGATAACGATTCTTCACTGTTATGTCATTCAGCCCTCGATAATCTATGCAGGGGCGCAGAGACCCGTCCTTCTTCTTGACAAAAAAAAACCCCGCTCCGGCGGGAGAGGAGGAGGGGACTATGGTACCCGCGTCAAGAACTACAGACAAATAATCTTCGAGAGCCTTACGTTCGGGAGCCGACAGAGAGTATAGTCTACCCCGGGGGGGGGTGGTTCCCGGAAGGAGATCAATACTACAATCATACGACCGGTGTGGAGGAAGAGAGGTGGCCCTGGACCGACTGAACACCGTGCGCAGATCGTGATATTCCTCCGGCACCCCTGTCAAATCACCAGGCTCCTCCTGTGAAGAAGAGACAGAGGAAACAGGAGGGATAGCAGACATTAAACATTTCACATGACAAGAGACGTTCCAGGAGAGGATAGAATTACTAGACCAATTAATGGAAGGATTATGACAAACTAGCCAGGGATGGCCCAAAACAACAGGTGTAAAAGGTGAACGAAAAATTAAAAAAGAAATGGTTTCACTATGATTACCAGAAACAGTGAGGGTTAAAGGTAGCGTCTCACGCTGAATCCTGGGGAGAGGACTACCATCCAGGGCGAACAAGGCCGTGGGCTCCTTTAACTGTCTGAGAGGAATGTCATGTTCCCGAGCCCAGGTCTCGTCCATAAAACAGCCCTCCGCCCCAGAGTCTATTAAGGCACTGCAGGAAGCTGACGAACCGGTCCAGCGTAGATGGACCGACAAGGTAGTGCAGGATCTTGAAGGAGAGACAGGAGTAGTAGCGCTCACCAGTAGCCCTCCGCTTACTGATGAGCTCTGGCCTTTTACTGGACATGAAATGACAAAATGACCAGCGGAACCGCAATAGAGACAGAGGCGGTTGGTGATTCTCCGTTCCCTCTCCTTAGTCAAGATGCGGATACCTCCCAGCTGCATGGGCTCAGCACCCGAGCCGGCAGAGGAAGATGGTAGTGATGCGGAGAGGGGGGCAACGGAGAACGCGAGCTCCTTTCCACGAGCTCGGTGACGAAGATCAACCCGTCGCTCAATGCGAATAGCGAGTTCAATCAAGGAATCCACGCTGGAAGGAACCTCCCGGGAGAGAATCTCATCCTTTACCTCTGCGCGGAGACCCTCCAGAAAACGAGCGAGCAAAGCCGGCTCGTTCCAGCCACTGGAGGCAGCAAGAGTGCGAAACTCAATAGAGTAGTCTGTTATGGATCGATTACCTTGACATAGGGAAGACAGGGCCCTGGAAGCCTCCTCCCCAAAAACAGATCGATCAAAAACCCGTATCATCTCCTCCTTAAAGTCCTGATACTGGTTAGTACACTCAGCCCTTGCCTCCCAGATTGCCGTGCCCCACTCACGAGCCCGTCCAATAAGGAGAGATATGACGTAGGCGACACGAGCAGTGCTCCTGGAGTAAGTGTTGGGCTGGAGAGAAAACACAATATCACACTGGGTGAGGAACGAGCGGCATTCAGTGGGCTCCCCAGAGTAACACGGCGGGTTATTGATTCTGGGCTCCGGAGATTCGAGAGCCCTGGAAGTGGCCGGTGGATCGAGGCGGAGATGGTGAACCTGTTCTGTGAGGTTGGAGACTTGGGTGGCCAGGGTCTCAACGGCATGTCGAGCAGCAGACAATTCCTGCTTGTGTCTGCCTAGCATCGCTCCCTGGATCTCGACGGCTGAGTGGAGAGGATCCGAAGTCGCTGGGTCCATTCTTGGTCGGATTCTTCTGTTACGGTGAGTGAATGAGGACCCAAAAGCGAACTAACTTAAACAGAGCTTCTTTAATAACCAAACATAGGTAGGCTCAGATAGACCGGCAGATTCCGACAGGACAGGACAAGGTTACAGCAAACATGACGATAGTCTGGCTCAGGCATGAAACACAACAAACAAGAATCCGACAAGGACAGGAGCAGAAACAGAGAGAGATATAGGGACCTAATCAGAGGGAAAAAGGGAACAGGTGGGAAAAGGGGTGACGAGGTGGTTAGGAGGAGACAAGGCACAGCTGGGGGAAAAGAGGGGGAGAAAAGGTAACCTAACAACGACCAGCAGAGGGAGACAGGGTGAAGGGAAAGGACAGAGACAAGACACAACATGACAGTACATGACAGTATATTTTATAATTTAGGATGCCATTAACACCACAGGCATTTTTGGGGGTTGGAGGGTTTGTATTTTGTCCTGTAGTTCATTCAATGTATTTGGAGAATCCGGTGAGTTCTGGTAGTCTTTAATAGTTGACTCTAAGATTTGTATTTGCTCATGTATATGTTTTTGCCTAATTGTTTTTTGGTAGGTTTCCACACTACTTTCCTTCTATATATAGCATTTCTTAATATTTTTCAGTTCCATTGGCTTTGATGCCTCATGATTGAGTATTGCTCTGTTCAAGTAGACTGTGATTTTGCTGTGATCTGATAGGGATGTCAGTGGGCTGACTGTGAATGCTCTGAGAGACTCTGGCTTGAGGTTAGTGAAAAAGTATTCTACAGTACTACTTCCAAGAGATGAGCTATAGGTGTACCTACCGTAGGAGTCCCCTAGAAGCCTATCATTGACTATGTACAGTTGAAGTTAAGAGGGGGAGGCTTGCAAGTTGAAGAACACCGTGAAGCACGGGGGTAAAGCATCATGTTATGGGGGTGCTTTGCCGCAGGAGGGACTGGTGCACTTCACAAAATAGATGAAATCATGAGGATGGGAAAATATGTGGATATATTGAAGCAACATCTCACGACATCAGTCAGGAAGTTAAAGCTTGGTCGCAAATGGGTCTTTCAAATGGACAATGACCCCAAGCATACTTCCAAAGTTGTGGCAAAATGTCTGAAGGACAACAAAGTAAAGGTATTGGAGTGGCCATCACAAAGCCCTGACCTCAATCCTATAGAAAATTTGTGGGCAGAACTGAAAAAGCGTGTGCGAGCAAGGAGGCCTACTAACCTGACTCAGTTACACCAGCTCTGTCAGGAGCAATGGGCCAAAATTCACCCAACTTATTGTGGGAAGGCTACCCAAAACGTTTGACCCAAGTTAAACAATACCAAAGAAATAAAAGTGGAAATTGATCATTCTCTTTAAAACTTTTTTTTTACCTCCAATTTTATAGTATTCAATTGTTAGGGAATTGTTACTAGGATTAAATGTCAGGAATTGTGAAAAACTTAGTTTAAATGTATTTGGTTAAGGTGCATGTAAACTTCTGACTTCAACTGTACATACCCAGCATGCAAAAGAGCTGCAGGATTTTTTGTTGGTTATGTTGTCGTAGTTGTGCCTAGGGGGGCATATGGGGGAGGGAATGCTGTCACCTCCAGTTAGGTGTTTGTCCCCCTGTGTGCTGAGGGTGTCAGGTTCTTGTCCAGTTCTGGCATTTAGGTCGCCACAGACTAGTACATGTCCTTGGACCTGGAAATGATTGATTTCCCTCTCCAGGATGGAGAAGCTGTCTCCTTTAAAATTAGCATACCCCCTGAGTCCCTTCCCTGTTTCAGACCTGGTAGTTTTGTGGGATTGGGACTACCAGCTCTCTGTAAGCTAGAGGGAAACCAGTGGGTACATCTCCTCAATACCATGTTTCTTGTAGGATGATCATGTCTGTATTTCTAGTGTAAGTCCAGGTTCCTGCTCTTTAGGCCAAAGGCAGATGACGTCAGGCATTGGATATTCCAGGATGAGATAGGGAAGGCTTTGTGTTCCATAAAGTGTCCAATGTTGTTAGTCATGTGGTTTGGCCTCAGACCAGTAAGTGTGAGCAGAGCCTGCTGAGCATCTGGTACATGCCATTGGCTTGGGCTAGTGTAAGAGTGGGGGTTGGGCCTGTTTGCCTGCTCACGGCCTGGGTGTATGCGTGACTTTCATGTTGAGGTCCTCTTTGCGTGATTGGGGGGCATGGGGTGGGCAGGAGGGGAATAGGTCTGATCTGAGGGGGCCTAAATGGGGTGTGGGCATGGTTGATTTGGGGGAGGGGGGTCCCGCTGGTCTGTGAGAGTGTCTCGCTGGTCTGAGTGTGGTGTCTGTTGATCTGTTGCTCCTGTGTGAGGTGTTGGGGCTGCGGTTGAGGGCGATGTTCTTTAGGGTCTGGGCGAAGTTGGGCACTGCTGCCTTGTATAGGTGGACCTGGTCGTAAAGGCTGTTCAAGTCCAGGGTGGAGTGGTGGACCAGGTAGACATTTGGTTTTGAGGCACAGACACGGGAAATACATGCGTTTACCCGCTGTATGGTATGTCATGACGTTGGCCTGGGGGTAGGTTTATGACAGTCATAAATACAGTGCCTTGCGAAAGTATTCGGCCCCCTTGAACTTTGCGACCTTTTGCCACATTTCAGGCTTCAAACATAAAGATATAAAACTGTATTTTTTTGTGAAGAATCAACAACAAGTGGGACACAATCATGAAGTGGAACGACATTTATTGGATATTTCAAACTTTTTTAACAAATAAAAAACAGAAAAATTGGGCGTGCAAAATTATTCAGCCCCTTTACTTTCAGTGCCGCTAACTCTCTCCAGAAGTTCAGTGAGGATCTCTGAATGATCCAATGTTGACCTAAATGACTAATGATGATAAATACAATCCACCTGTGTGTAATCAAGTCTCCGTATAAATGCACCTGCACTGTGATAGTCTCAGAGGTCCGTTAAAACCGCAGAGAGCATCATGAAGAACAAGGAACACACCAGGCAGGTCCGAGATACTGTTGTGAAGAAGTTTAAAGCCGGATTTGGACACAAAAAGATTTCCCAAGCTTTAAACATCCCAAGGAGCACAGTGCAAGCGATAATATTGAAATGGAAGGAGTATCAGACCACTGCAAATCTACCAAGACCTGGCCGTCCCTCTAAACTTTCAGCTCATACAAGGAGAAGACTGATCAGAGATGCAGCCAAGAGGCCCATGATCACTCTGGATGAACTGCAGAGATCTACAGCTGAGGTGGAAGACTCTGTCCATAGGACAACAATCAGTCATATATTGCACAAATCTGGCCTTTATGGAAGAGTGGCAAGAAGAAAGCCATTTCTTAAAGATATCCATAAAAAGTGTCGGTTAAAGTTTGCCACAAGCCACCTGGGAGACACACCAAACATGTGGAAGAAGGTGCTCTGGTCAGATGAAACCGAAATTGAACTTTTTGGCAACAATGCAAAACGTTATGTTTGGCGTAAAAGCAACACAGCTGAACACACCATCCCCACTGTCAAACATGGTGGTGGCAGCATCATGGTTTGGGCCTGCTTTTCTTCAGCAGGGACAGGGAAGATGGTTAAAATTGATGGGAAGATGGATGGAGCCAAATACAGGGCCATTCTGGAAGAAAACCTGATGGAGTCTGCAAAAGACCTGAGACTGGGAAGGAGATTTGTCTTCCAACAAGACAATGATCCAAAACATAAAGCAAAATCTACAATGGAATGGTTCAAAAATAAACATATGCAGGTGTTAGAATGGCCAAGTCAAAGTCCAGACCTGAATCCAATCGAGAATCTGTGGAAAGAACTGAAAACTGCTGTTCACAAATGCTCTCCATCCAACCTCACTGAGCTCGAGCTGTTTTGCAAGGAGGAATGGGAAAAAATGTCAGTCTCTCGATGTGCAAAACTGATAGAGACATACCCCAAGCGACTTACAGCTGTAATCGCAGCAAAAGGTGGCGCTACAAAGTATTAACTTAAGGGGGCTGAATAATTTTGCACGCCCAATTTTTCCGTTTTTGATTTGTTAAAAAAGTTTGAAATATCCAATAAATGTCGTTCCACTTCATGATTGTGTCCCACTTGTTGTTGATTCTTCACAAAAAAATAAAGTTTTATATCTTTATGTTTGAAGCCTGAAATGTGGCAAAAGGTCGCAAAGTTCAAGGGGGCCGAATACTTTCGCAAGGCACTGTAGTAGGGTGGAAGTATTGTCATGGTAGCAGGGTGGAGATAACCACCTGTGCATTGGGGAAAGTAGAATAAACTTTCTCTCTCTTTCAATTCCTCTCAGCTCTGTTTACCATCTGCCCCCCTACCACTCTTCTCTCTCTCTCTCTCTCTCTCTGTTTTTGAGCACAGTTTCAACAAATTATTATTAAGTAACTGGTTACACAGACTTGTTTACTTTACTCAACCTATTCATGTCTGGAAAACATTCTCTTCTAATGTTCATTCACAGTCACAACCAGGAACTAGATTAAAATGTCCCCTTCCTTTACGTTCTGGGAAAGCTTTGTATTAGCTGGCACACATGAGGGGTGTCAATGTGTGAATTTAACTCATGAATGTAGATTACAGGAGACATTCCTCAATTGCATGTGAGGGATTTGACTCCCACCGATTACAGCTGGTGTCATCATCCCACAGGCTGAAAGAGATGGGGAGAGAGATAGATGGACAGCATAGAGATAGGAGAGAACAAGAGAGCAAGAGAGAGCGAAAGAGAGGGAGGGAGCATCATAAGAGAGAAAATGGGAGAGAGAGGGATGAGTCTATCGTAATCAACAGGTCATTTACAGTTTATGCTCAGCTAAACTGTGTGTGTGTGCAATGTGTAATGGTGCATTCCATGTTCACGAATCACAGGACACGTAATTCTCCCCATCCCATTAAGTCACGCAGAGCGGGGGAGGAGAAAGGGGTTGGCACGGTGCCGGGAGATGACGGCACGTGCCCTCTATTAGGGGACGCACTGACATGCTGATATGCCGGTAATTTGCGTAACGAGATGAGAATTTCTCATTTAGCTGTCTCCCTGGGTAACGGCCACCCACGCCCTCATCATTTCCCGTCCCCAACTCCGCACCTCCACACCACAGACAGACACACAGATGTCACGGCTGGAGAGCCTCACAGTGTTCTGCTGCGTCCATTCGGTTGACCCAAAGCCTATATAGCCTTAAAAAAAACAATGGTTTTATTGGTGTTTTCAATTATGATGTTTGATGTAGGACGATGGACTGGGTTATGATAGGTCCAGAACATACTTACTGCATACATTTGACTAAACAGTATGATCTTAATAGACCAGTTGAGTAGCCTATTCAGTCACTATGATTAGAATCAATCGTGCTTCTGAAAGCGCCATTCGGAAATCCACTCTCTGCCATCGGTTGAATCTCAGACAAAGGCTACGTTGATCTGACAAGGAGTTGCTGATGCCATGCCTCACTATCTTGTCACGGCTGATTTCTTCCTCTTCCTCTGAAGAGGTGTAGCAAGGATCGGACCAAGATGTGGCGTGGTAAGTGTCCATGGTTGTTTATTTAAAAAACATAAACTGAACACTATGAATACAAAAACAATAAACGTGAACAAACCGAAACAGTACCGTGTGGCGACAAACACAGACACGGAAACAAACACCCACAAACAAACAGTGACACCCAGGCTACCTAAGTATGATTCTCAAACAGTGACAACTAACGACACCTGCCTCTGATTGAGAACCATACTAGGCCGAAACATAGAAATCCCCAAAATCATAGAAAAACAAACATAGACTGCCCACCCCGACTCACGCCCTGACCATACTAAATAACGACAAAACAAAGGAAATAAAGGTCAGAAGGTGACATATCTGAACATCTGACAGGTTGTTTATGCAGTCCTGTCACATGATCTTGTCATATAGCCTACACACTGTGTCTGATGTGGCGTGATTAAAGATCCAATGCAGCTGTTTTTATCTCTTCTCTTCTCAAAGGGCCATTTCTCAAGCAAGAATTTTGCTAGAACTATCTGGGAGTGGTCTGAGTAGGGAGGGGGAAACTGAAAACTAGCTGTTATTGTCAGAGAGGTTTGGAACTCTCTTTCTTATTGGTCTATTAACTAATTTACACTAAAATAGGCTGATACTAACTGAGTGTATGTAAACGTCTGACCCACTGGGAATGTGATGAAAGAAATAAAAGCTGAAATAAATCATTCTCTCTACTATTATTCTGACATTTCACATTCTTAACATAAAGTGGTGATCCTAACTGACCTAAGACAGAATTTTGACTAGGGTTAAATGTCAGGCATTGTGAAAAACTGAGTTTAAATGTATTTGGCTAAGGTGTATGTAAACTTCTGACTTCAACTGTAAAAGGAAGCAATTCCCAAACCTTCCATAACAAAGCAATCACCTACAGAGAGATGAACCTGGAGAAGAGTCCCCTAAGCAAGCTGTTCCTGGGGCTCTGTTCACAAACACAAACATACCCCACAGAGCCCCAGGGCAGCAACATAGTTAGACCCAACAAAATCATGGAAAAGAAAAAGTTAATTACTTGACACATTGGAAATAATTAACAAAGAAACAGAGCAAACTAGAATGCTATTTGGCCCTAAACAGAGAGTACACAGTGGCAGAATACCTGACCACTGTGACTGACCCAAACTTAAGGAAAGCTTTGACTATGTACAGACTCAGTGAGCATAGCCTTGCTATTGAGAAAGGCCGCTGTAGACAGACCTGGCTCTCGATAAGAAAGGCTATGTGCACACTGCCCACAAAATGAGGTGGAAACTGAGCTGCACTTCCTAACCTCCTGCCAAATGTATGACCATATTAGACATATTTCCCTCAGAGTACACAGATCCACAAAGAATTTGAAAACAAACCCAATTTTGATAAACTCCCATACAGTATCTTCTAGGTAAAATACCAGTGTGCCATCACAGCAGCAGTATTTGTGACCTGTTGCCACAAGGGCAACCAGTGAAGAACAAACACCATTGTAAATTCAACCCATATTTATGTTTATGTATTTTCCCTTTTGTACTTGAACTATTAGCACATCATTACAACACTGTATATAGACATAATATGACATTTGAAATGTCTTTATTATTTTGGAACTTCTGTGAGTGTAATGTTTACTGTACATTTTTTATGTTTAATTCACTTTTGTTTATTATCTACTTCATTTGCTTTGGCAATGTTATGTTTCCCATGCCAATAAAGCCCTTGAATTGAATTGAGAGAGACAGAGACAGAGACAGAGAGAGAGAGACAGAGAGAGACAGAGACAGAGAGACAGAGAGAGACAGAGACAGAGAGACAGACAGAGAGAGACAGAGAGACAGACAGAGAGAGAGAGAGAGAGAGAGAGAGAGAAAGAGAGAGAGAGAGAGAGAGAGAGAGAGAGCAGTTGCCCGGGTCATTCCAGAGCCATCAGAGTGCAGACTTCCTAATGTCAAGTAGCAGGAGATCAATACAGCTCAGTCAACCAACAGAGCACCTTGGTATCAGTTGTTAAGGTTTGTACTGATACCTAAGCGCCATCCTGTGGTTAGTCAAAACAATCCTTGACTTTTTTTGCAGTCTCACCTCATAGATTTGACTACGAAGTGCAAAAGTCTGAACCCTCTGTGGTCTAGGAGCTCAAAGATACTTCACTTCAAATAAAGTAGATTTGCTTCAATGTGGACACAAATATGAAAATGTGTTTATCTTGTCTGACCCCCCCCCCCCCCCCCATCTCTCTCTCTCTGTGTGTAACCACTCCACTGTAGTGCAGCGGGGGGCTTGGTAACCACAGGAGAGTATGTAATGACAGTCATTTTCTATCTGAACCCCACCAGCAAACACACTCCTGCTGAGTTGGGGGAAAGAATAGAGCTCACACACTGAGGCATGCACACACACACACACAACGGAGAAAGAATATAGCCCACACACAGATGCACACATACACACGCAAATATACACACACAGGACTGGTTCCATGACCTCCAGGGAGCCCCCATTGATTTTGTTAGTCATTCTCACTCCGATATCATATTAACATAGCATAAGTCATTACAAAATGTGTAGAATTACAGGAAATGAGCTTTACAATTGCTAAAATTATCTCTACAACCTTGCAAAATGGGCAGAATTAAAAAACCATGAATTTCAGGCCATTGTATTAGTGTAAATCTAGGCCCTCAAAATAAGGCCTTATAAATACTTGATATGTGTTTATATGTTTTTATTTTTAATGATGACATATTCACTTATGATCTGACTTGGTGAAGACAACAGGACTGAAAATGTATGAATGCAACAACCCTAACCCTGTCACTAACAAATATAGTCATGGGTGGTAACTCTACAATTCACTCGAAAGGCAAGGCACTAAGGGAAATATGCTAATAATGCTTTACGCTAAGCAGTGTGTTAATATAACAATGAAAAGTGTGGCCCATGTATAGGCACTGGACCAGTGCCAGTCAGTGTTGATTTAACACTGGAGAATTTGCTGTGAAATTGCAAAGTTCCCTCTCTGCCCCATGACAAAATGTGTAGAATTGCAGAAAACTTGCTTTAAAACTGCTAACATTTTCTCTACGCCACATGGCAACATGTGTAAAATTGCAGGAAATTAACTTTAAAACTTAAAATTCTCTCCATTGTCAAGAGGGGGGGGCACTAAAATGTTTTGCTGCAAGGGTGGGGGGCCCCCCCAACCAAATCTCACTAAGGGCCCCTAAATGGCTAGAGACGGCCCTGCACACACAAAGCACGTGACACTGAATATCTTTTAATGGTCAGTCTGAAGAGTCAAGTAACGTAGTTCATGTGATTTATGCTATTTTTGTAGTTTGAAAAACAATGGAAAACACATTTAAAATGTAATAAAAATATATAAGCATTCTTGGGGACAAATCAGTTAACTGGATTGAAGTGAAATTTAACATCTAGCATTATTGTTCACTTTATTTGTCAGTAGCCTCTCTTTGGTCTTCCTAGCCACTTTGTGAAAATGAAAAGTAAGACATGTAGAATAGAGAATTGTGTCAGCTCTATTTATTCCATTTCTATCTGGAACATTGAAGACTTTTTCACATTCTGAGTAGCTCTCAAGATGAGTTTTGCCCATCCCTTGTATAGATTTACTCAAGAGGAGTTTTGGCCATCCCTTGTATAGATTTACTCAAGAGGAGTTTTGGCCATCACTTGTATAGATTTACTCAAGAGGAGTTTTGCCCATCCCTTGTATAGATTTACTCAAGAGGAGTTTTGCCCATCCCTTGTATAGGCTTAGCAGTCCAGAAAGGACTTGTTTTGTTGTGTAGCAATAACTCCAACCAGGGTTTCAGATCTGTGAGAAAATCAGGGCATAAGGAAGGAGGTGAAATGCATCCGTGTGTTTGTTGTGGCACTGAACAATGACGTCCTAGTGAGCAATGACGTCCTGTCTTGTTAACTATTCAATTCTCCTGCTTTTGCTTCATACTAACACGCTAGAGAGGGTAGTACATGCAGTCATGGGGCCAAGCTTCCTGCCTTCCAGGACCTATATAATAGGCTTTGTCAGAGGAAAGGCCATAAAATTGTCAGAGACTCCAGTCACGCAAGTCATAGACTGTTTTCTCTGCTATCGCACAGCGAGCGGAACTGAAGTGCTAGGACCAAAAGGCTCCTTAACAGCTTCTATGCCCAAACCATAAGACTGCTGAACAATTAATCCACCTGACTATTTACATTGACCCCCCCCACCACCACCTACATGTACAAATTACCTCAACTAGCCTGTACCCCCACACACTGACTCGGTACTGGTGCCCCCTGTATATAGCCTCGTTATTGTTATTTTATTGTGTTACTTTTATTATTTTTTACTTTAGTTGGTAAATATTTTCTTAACTCTTCTTGAACTGCGGTGTTGGTTAAGTAAGAATTTCACGGTAAGGTCTACTACACTTGTTGTATTCGGCACGTGACAAATAAAGTTTGACTTATGGCAGAGTTCTTTAACACAGAGAAAGAGAGAGGTAGGAAGAAGGTTAGAGATAGGGAAGAAGAGAGGGTAAAGGTGGGAAGAGGGAGAGCTGCAGGGAGATAATGGAAGTGAAAAATAAGAGGGCAAGGATAGAATAAGAGGACAGAAGGAGTAAGAGAGAGAAAGAGTGTAGAGAATACACCACCCTTCACTTCAAACACAAAAAGAACTAGAGACACAGCGATTCAGCAGTAAAGTTATGACGATAATTTATTAATACAGTTTTCACTGATGGTTACAATATCAACAACTGAACACACTGTATTGGCATGCAGGGGTGTCATGCACCCCAAAAATCAGAGTGGGCACAAATTACATAAGGATGGCTGGGGGGGGGGGGTGGTCTGGAGTGATGGGAAGATGGATCATTTTGCATTTTTCAACCACCTGAAAACAGCTTTTTCCTGCAATCTAGAGCCATAATCATTATGTCAAAAAATATTTGTATTTTTCAAAATATCTAAGCAAACCTCTTGAGCTGTCTGTATAATCATGACTGGTGTCTTTTTGTTTTAAATAACAAATGTTCTTCTCTGCATCTCTGCAAAAATCTGAATGTTCTTCTCTGCATCTCTGCAAAAATCTGAGTAAAAGATGGAAAGGAATGTGTCTTATTCAGTACATTTAGTAATTGCTTGCTTTTCTAAAATCTACCAGCCTTTTCAGCATGCATGCCAGCTAAGTTAGTTAGACAAGCTAGCTACTCTAACTTGATTGATAGCCTGAAACGACTTCTTGGTAGCTAGTTATGAGGTTGGGAACTTATCTGGGCTAGGTAAAGCCAACAACAAACAACAACAAAATGTTTGACCAAAAAATGGATACATCTTTTTTTAAACAGGATATGTATAATAGCTGGTGCTGAGTTGTTTAAAAAGGTTGGCTACAAAACAATGTTTTAGCTTTTCGTTAACGCTGCAACTTTGGATTACAATATTTATTGACTGGTCACTTTTACACATTTGTTTTGTTAGTTTGGTAGGATTTAGTGATCTACTTAATAACAGTAAACTGGCTTTCTACTCTGCTGGAGGTGGAGAAACTGGGGAGCCAACCTGTTCACGGGATTTCACATCATCCATCCATTTTAGGGAAGGAAATTTAATTTCAATACACTGGGAGTTCTTGGTGGCATTTTATTTAAAGGTTCAGCTACCGGTTGTTTACCTGGTATATGGAATGGTGCTCTAATTTAGTATCAATGAAACAAATAAATGATCCATAGGTATTATTGTATATTTACCATTTTACCATGCAATTTCTATGTACATACCAGTAATCCCTTCCATAAAAAGATTTCATGCAAAATAGTTGAGATTTTAATAACCCAGAAAATGTAAATCTGAGTCATTAGTGAAAACAGCATACATGGGAGACCCAGAACCAGGGCTGAGATCCCTTGTGTAGACGGGTTGGTTGTTTAGCAACAAAACCAAACCATGTACAACTAATGGGGCAAAACATACAGGGTTGGCTTGGATTGTTGATAACAGGTAAACTATATTTTGTCTCCAATGTTTACTGAAAACATAAATAAAATTGCACAATGAGCACTCAAATACATTGTTACAGTTGTTGGTTAGCTAGCTAGCTCGCAAATCTTTGCCATAATAGCATAGATGTGACGTGGCATAAGTCAAAACACCTCAAAACAAGACAAGTACAAGAGCAAGTACGAGCCACTTATGATTCCATACACGTCAGTTTTGCTAGCTATCTGGCCATCCAGAAGCATAACAACACACAGCTTCTGCCCCTTTCAAGCACACGCAATGTTTTCATGACGTTGTCAGCGAGCCCGTCTATAGCACAGAGGTCCCAGCTGCCTCTGTCATGACTCTAAGACATGGACATACATACACACACAACACCATAAGAGGCCCCAGTCGGAGCGTTGAAATCATGTCATTGACCTGAGCCGTACATCTATATGAGCATTGACTGTATCTCAAACGATACCCTATTCCCGGTTGAACACTCATGTCGGGATTCCACTTCTACTCTTTCTCACTCACTCACACACAAACGTGCACAAAGATACACAATCGTAAGGCAGACATACAAAAAAACATACAAAAAAATGAAATGTCAACAATACATAAATTAAGCAAAATGTAAACATAGGTCTATATATCTCAACATGTGGCACAAAAACACGTAACATCGATAAAATCAATAAATAATACTATTTATCAGAATCAGACAAAACTAAAACACACAAATATTACAAGAACATACAAATAAATCCAAACAGCACAGTGTTCCAGACCAAAGTCGGCACACACACATCATGATGCGTTAATATAATAAATGATAAATAACCTAGGAGCGCGTAAGACAGAGGTGGTAAGTGGGAGGAGCTATAGGAATGGAATAAATGGAACGTATCAAACATATGAAACCACGTTTAACTCCACTCCAGCCATTACAATGAGCCAGTCCTCCTATAGCTCCTCCCACCAGCCAGAGTAAGCCACGTTTAACTCCACTCCAGCCATTACAATGAGCCAGTCCTCCTATAGCTCCTCCCACCAGCCAGAGTAAGCCACGTTTAACTGCACTCCAGCCATTACAATGAGCCAGTCCTCCTATAGCTCCTCCCACCAGCCAGAGTAAGCCACGTTTAACTCCACTCCAGCCATTACAATGAGCCAGTCCTCCTATTGCTCCTCACACCAGCCAGAGTAAGCCACGTTTAACTCCACTCCAGCCATTACAATGAGCCAGTCCTCCTATAGCTCCTCCCACCAGCCAGAGTAAGCCACGTTTAACTCCACTCCAGCCATTACAATGAGCCAGTCCTCCTATAGCTCCTCCCACCAGCCAGAGTAAGCCACGTTTAACTCCACTCCAGCCATTACAATGAGCCAGTCCTCCTATAGCTCCTCCCACCAGCCAGAGTAAGCCACGTTTAACTCCACTCCAGCCATTACAATGAGCCAGTCCTCCTATAGCTCCTCCCACCAGCCAGAATAAGCCACGTTTAACTCCACTCCAGCCATTACAATGAGCCAGTCCTCCTATAGCTCCTCCCACCAGCCAGAGTAAGCCACGTTTAACTCCACTCCAGCCATTACAATGAGCCAGTCCTCCTATAGCTCCTCCCACCAGCCAGAGTAAGCCACGTTTAACTGCACTCCAGCCATTACAATGAGCCAGTCCTCCTATAGCTCCTCCCACCAGCCAGAGTAAGCCACGTTTAACTGCACTCCAGCCATTACAATGAGCCAGTCCTCCTATAGCTCCTCCCACCAGCCAGAGTAAGCCACGTTTACACATCCACAGACCAAATCAATTGCACAGTTCATTGTTATCTAATGCCATAGATATGGACACAATAGTCAGATATCATCCATGTAGCAGCAAAAAAACAAAGATGCAAATGAAAGGCTAAAGTTAGCTCTAAATGCTCTCTCAATGTTTCATCAACATATCTTCTCTAAATGTCTGAAGTTTAGGTATTTACAGTGATTAGGAACATCATGAAAATACAGTATGTCGGCTACTGTATATATTTATGTGGGTTAATAATGTAATGTCTATTCAAATATGTGCATCGCTTTGGAGATGCTAGGGCCTATATGGAGCATGCCAGACCACAAGGGGGAAGTGTGAGAGGACAAGGAGACACAGGGGTCAAAGACTACTAAGGAGAAGGATGATGAGGATGATGAGCACTAATGCAGGGTCAGATATTCATTCATTATCTTAATGGTTAAAGTTAGCATCAAGGGTGGGGTGAGCTGATCCTAGACCTGTGCCTCAGGGAAACTTCTCCACAGTGTCAGAGACTGCTAAGCTCATATGGAGTAGGAGGACGTTGCCCCTAGATGCTGGTCCAAGGTCAATCTTGTGTTGGGGAGGGTAAGCTGATCCTAGATCAGTGCTTACTTGCAACTTTTACCAGCAGAGTCATTCAGTGGAGGAGTTTAAGGTACTGAGAGAAGCTCATGGCACAGTAGCATTAAGGAATGGTGTTTCTTTACAATAAGTTACAATAATGAGAGAGAGAGAGGGGGGGGGGGAAGTGAGAGAGAGAGGGGGAGAGGGGAGAGAAAGTGAGAGAAAGTGAGAGAAAGTGAGAGAGGGGGGGGGGGGGGGGGGGGTTTAGTGATGCAATGTGCTAGTGTTGTGGGGATCTTCTGTCCCAGTCTACCAAGATGCTGTTCACCCTCTCCTCTTCATCTCCCTAAAAAAAACAACCACATAGGCTCTTAGATGTGTTTATAGTGTGTGTGTATAGTGTGTGCGTGTGTGTGTAAGTGAGAGAATAGTCACTAACCTGCTCTCCCAGCTACACCATCTCATACTGATTAGCTGTAATGATCCTGGACAGACAACATGCCAGCAACATGCCAATCAACTGAGAAGGAGAGAGAGAGATAACTTTAGATCAGTGTTTTTCAACATACCCCCAGCAGTACACATTTGTATTGTCCGGGGCTACAATAAAATGTGTACTGTTGGGGTACTGGAGGGTTGGAGTTGGGAAACACTGCTTTAGATTATAGTACACCTTAAAAACAGCACTCATATCAACACACAAGTGCATTCTCTCTATCTCACCTGTGAGAAGGCGATGCCAAAAGTCACTCCTGCAATGATGGCCATGTTGATCTCGAGGAAGGAGGTGACCAGTTCATAACAGCCCTGAAACACAGGGGACGGGTTAGTCTGTAACACAGTGGATGGGTTACAGACACACAAACACACAGACACACACACACCTGCTGGTTGATTTTGGTGTGGTTTATGGTGGTGTTGCGGAGGTCCTGTGGGTTGCAGTCAGAGGAGTTGGAGCAGCAGCTCAGGGGAAAGCCGTTAGCAGGGTAGTACACACTGCCCAACCAGCTGGTGTAGTTGTACACCCCACAGCAACGCAGCTGGAGAGAGACACACAGACAGAGATGTGATTGAATTGTGTGTTGTTGTTAGAATAGTAGTTTTGTTGTTGTTGTAACTCACGCTGCTTTGGACGTTGTCCACAACCAGGCTCTTCTCATCCTCAGCATCATAGTTCAACACCGCGTCAGTATACGTCCTCAGGAAGGTTCCCTTTATCTGTGGATACACACGCACAAACACGCGGGCACACACACACGTGATGTGACTTATTTCTATTGGCAGGTAAGCGGCTGTGGGTAATGTATTACAAATAGAGAAACTGACCTCGTGACGAAAAACAAAACCAGAGATCCCAGCCACCAACTCAGCTAGGAACACCAGGGACAAGAACATTGCATACTGTAGAGAGATAGAGAGAGATGGGTAGAGAGTGGGGAATCCACACACACACACACACACACAAAAACATTTTGTCCATTAAAATAACATCAAATTGATCTAAAATACAGTGTAGACATTGTTAATGTTGTAAATTACTATTGTAGCTGGAAACAACAACCATCACTCCTGTGTTCCAAAGTCACATTGTTTTAGCTAATCCAAGTTTATAATTTTAAAAGACTAATTGATCATTAGAAAACCCTTTTGCAATTATGTTAGCGCAGCTGAAAACTGTTATCCTGATTAAAGAAGCAATAAAACTGGCCTTCTTTAGACTAGTTGAGTATCTGGAGCATCAGCATTTGTGGGTTCGATTACAGACTCAAAATGGCCAGAAACAAAGAACTTTCTTTGAAAACTCGTCAGTCTATTCTTGTTCTGAGAAATGAAGGCTATTCCATGCGAGTAATTGCCAAGAAACTGAAGATCTCGTACAACGCTGTGCACCACTCCCTTCACAGAACAGCACAAACTGGCTCTAACCAGAATAGAAAGAGGAGTGGGAGGCCCCAGTGCACAACTGAGCAAGAGGACAAGTACATTAGAGTGTCTAGTTTGAGAAACAGATGCCTCACAAGTTCTCAACTGGCAGTTTCATTAAATTGTACCCGCAAAACACCCGTCTCAATGTCAACAGTGAAGAGGCGACTCCGGGATGCTGGCCTTCTAGGCAGAGTTGCAAAGAAAAACCCATTTCTCAGACTGGCCAAGAAAAAGAAAAGATTAAGACAAAAGAACACAGACACTGGACAGAGGAACTCTGCTTAGAAGGCCAGCATCCCGGAGTCACCTCTTCACTGTTGACGTTGAGACTGGTGTTTTGTGGGTACTAGTTAATGAAGCTACCAGTTGAGGACTCCAGATACTCAACTAGTCTAAAGAAGGCCAGTTTTATTGCTTCTTTAATCAGAACAACAGTTTTCAGCTGTGCTAACAATTGCAAAAGGGTTTTCTAATGATCAATTAGCTTTTTAAAATGATAAACTTGGATTAGCTAACGCAACATGCCATTAGAACACAGGATGGTTGCTGATAATGAGCCTCTGTACGCCTATGTAGATATTCCATAAAAAATCTGCCGTTTCCAGCTAAAATAGTAATTTACAACATTAACAATGTCTACACTGTATTTCTGAACAAATTGATGTTATTTTAATGGACATCTTTTCTTTTCAAAAACAAGGACATATCTAAGTGACCCTTAACTTTTGAATGGTAGTGTAGATAATTATCATTGTGTTTCTCTAACTGCTCTGGGTTAATCAGTATCAAAACAATGCTTCACAACCCCAGCTGCAGATTCCCAGCTCCAGTGTGTGTGTGTGTGTCTGTCTGCATGCTCCTCTCCTCCCTCTCCCCTCACCAGTTTGAGCATCCATGGGCTCCCCCTGCAGGTGGCGAAGCATCCGAACAGGCCGAAGACGATGATAACAGTCCCAGTGCCGATGAGGACGTATGGAGCATTGGTGGTGTTCTCAGCTATCAGAGAGATATAAGGGCCCAGCATAAACTTCCCCCATACTCCCACTGCCAAGAGGATCGCTCCTGTGATCTGAAGAACAGAAAGAGAGAAACAGAGCGGGAAAGGAGATGAGTGAAAGGGGAGAGGACAGAGAGAGGGTAGGTAGTAAAGGGGAAATATATGAGCGAAGGGTGATGGCGATGGGTGGAAAGAGGTGAGAGAGCAGATGGAGGAGACAGAGGAGGAGAGGGGAGAAGATGCCAGACAGATGTTGACATCCAGAGGTACACTATTCAGCCAGCAGAGTGCAGTGCTGCTACTGATGGTGCTACTGATCGTGCTTAGACCAAAGACTAGAGAACACCCCCCATGGCTCAACAATGCATAGCCACCCACCCTCTGCCTCTCCACAGTATGGGACAATGAAGTTTCCCCTGGACACAGATCTAAGATAATCTTTTTTGAGTGTAATTGATAGCAGGTTTAAATGTAGTTATAAACTGGCTGGTTTGAGTCATGAATGCTGATTGGCTGACAGCGGTGGTATATCAGACCATGTGTATGACAAAACATTTATTTTTACTGCTCTAATTATGCTGGTAACCAGTTTATAATAGCAATAAGGCACTTCTGGGGTTTGTGGTATATGGCCAATATACCACGGCTAAAGGCGCGTTGCATCGTGCCTAAGAACAGCCCTTATATGTTGGCCATATACCAGGGTCTTATTGCTTAATTATACCATGGAATACTCCTTTCTGATTGGTTTGAAGGGCATTCTAAAGCGTGCATTATTTCCCTACAACACGGTAGAATTCAATGGCTATGGTTATTTTTTTACATGTTTTGTTTGAGCTGCTTTTGAAAGCAAAAGTCAAATTGAAAACAGTATGGGTAGTGTTGAATTCAATTTTCATAATAGCAAGCTAGGACTCATGGTTCGGTTAGCTAAACTAGCAAGTCTGTTTGGTTACCACGGCAACTACTGTAGCTATTTAGTCAATTATAGCTATTTAGTAAATTATAGCTATTTAGTAAATTATAGCCATGCTATAAAAGGCATAATCAACTTGGGGCTCTATGCGTTCTCTGGAAAATAATACAACTCGGTGGAAGGTGTGTTTCACTCCGCTAATGCGTTGTGGAACACACCTTCCACACGTCATTCATTATTTTACACAGAACGCATAGCCCCTTGTTATTTATCCCTTACATAAGTGATAACTAGATCAACCTTTCAGCTTGTCCTCTCTGACCAAGGAGCAAATAGCAGTTGTTTCTAGGTGTCATAACAGAGAGGGGAGTGCAGAGAAAGAGAGAGAGACAGAGAGAGGGAAGGAATGGGGGGAGGTTGAAGGGATATGTTGATAGTTTTTCTGTGGAACACACATACACACACGCGCACACACGCAAAGAGGGAGCGAATCAAAAGGCCCCTTTGATCCAGAGCGAGCCGCTTCCTCCTGTGGCACTGCTCTTAGCATTTCTAATGAAGGCCACTCATAAAGGAGTGTGTTGTGTGGGCCAGCTAAATGCCCGTGTCCCAGCTGGGGGGCAGCTGCTTTTTGGGACGGGGTACAGAAGGGGTGCCGATCTGTTAATGCCACCGAACTAGAAAAGCCTGTTGCCAACTCATCATCAGCCCCCTACCCCCCACCACGAGGTCCCTCTCTCCTGCCGGCTGTCATACTGCCACATAGCAGGCCTGCACACACATCCACATAAGCAGAACCACACAGGCACACAAACAATGTGACATATAGTTTTACTGGCAGGTGTCAGGCCCAATTGTGGTCTAAATGTATTATCATTACCTGAATGAGGTGCAGTGCTCGACTGTAGCAAACGTCTGCACATCATAGGACTAGTTAACAAGGCCTTGATTAGTTGCATCAGGTTTGTTAGTGCTGGGCTGGGACAAACATGTGCAACCGTTTGGAATGGAAGAACACTAGGAGAGGTGTCAAGGACAGGGACCGTTTGGCTGGCAGGGCCAGAGTTAAATTGTATCCATGGTAACAGACATCCATCTCTGAGGTGCTGCAGTATCCAAGCAGAACTCAGCCAAAACATACAAAAAAGCTCCCTCTCCTCCTCTCTTTGTCATTCTAACCTTGTATGAACAGCAGGTGGCAAACCCCCTCCCTCTCCATAAGTCTAAATGTACTAACTGCCCTCGAAACCTGGACTGTTTTTCACAAATGAAAAGACTGAGGCACTACAATCCCTTAAAAACCACAAAATGATAAAACTTGACTTTTTATCAAAGCACCACCACAGACCTAAATCAATAAAATGTCCCTATTATCTCTGAATATGTTTATTTCTCAACCATTCATAAGTAATGACACCAACACAGACCAAAGGGCTCATTTTAGTAATGAGTGGAAACACAAACACGGCATTAATGATTCAAGCTCAGATCCCCCTCTGTACTGTATAGCTGGTACTACATAATGTACACAGTATAATGGCAATGCTCCTACATGTATCACTGTTGAAAGTCTTGCGGTTTCAATGTGCGTAGCGAACTTAGCAGAGAATCAATGATGCTCCACCTCGTGGCCTGTGTGAGCTTGTACTTAATGACCATTCAGGATAGACAGGACTATCTGCCATCATTATAAGAATACTGCCTTGATAATGGTTTATTCTACTGTTCTATTATCGCTGATATTCATCTTATTTAACAAGAATCGCTTGCACATTTCTATAAACATAAAACAAAAAGTAGTTATCAGGTAGGCTAACTATTATGTAAATTCCGTTTACCAAGGGATTCAAGAATTTTTTTTTTTTTTTTCAAAATCTTTTGGGACTTTGTGAGAAATGATAATATCTTACTCACAAGTTATAAGTGGGTGCACATACATAAGATAAGCGCACAAGCCAATTTCCCACACTAATAGTCACATGTTCATGCCAGCTGTTCTGCGGTGAGGTGTATGGCCTTGTCCAATGGCCCTGAGAGGTGAGTTCTGCGTGTTAAGGAGTGTGTTATTGCCATTTTGTTATGATTTCTTTGTCGTTGTACCAGTATACTTATCCCTCTACTGATTGATCAATGTCTATCAATCTATCTATCTTGTCTTTGTATTATAAAAATCATTGCATCTATGTTTTTTATTTAACTAGGCAAGTCAGTTAAGAACAAATTCTTATTTACAATGACGGCTTACACTGGCCAAACCTGGACGACGCTGGGCCAATTGTGTGCCGCCCTATGGGACTCCCATCACAGCTGGTTGCGATACAGCCTAGATTCAAACCAGGGTGTCTGTAGTGACGCCTCTAGAACTGAGACGCAGTGCCTTAGACTGTTGCGCCACTCGGGAGCCCCTATTACATTGATAGTCAGGCCAGAAGATAGACTAGACAGTGTGTTTGTCTGCATGCAATACAGCTGATGTCATATGTTGAAAACAGAACCCAGGCTAGGGCTGGAGGAAGTGATGATGTTGTTGTTGTGATGCAATCGACCATTGTAGAGGTTGCCCTTAGTCCTAGATCTAGGATCGGATGACTCTAACAATCTGAACCATTAGGGTTATGAAGAAAACTTTGGACCCTGTATCACAGGTAACGAGGCAACATCTAACTAATAAAGTCCAATGCAATCTGGGAGATTACTCAGAACCCAGCAGCCATGACAACATGAATGACCTCTTTCCCCCCAGTCCCCAAAAGAGAAAATATGGCCCACTTGGTTAAAACTGGTTGAATCGACGTTGTTTCCATGGTATTTCAAAAACAACAAAAAATAAAATGTGATGGCCTTGAATCAACGTGGAAAACTGATTGGATTTGCAAAAACTCATCAACCTAAGGGAATTTCACTTTTTTTCACCCAACTTTTAATGTCATTCCAATGACATGGTGACATTTTTTGTTGATTTCACGCATAATTCACATTAGTTGAACACTCAACCAAATGTACATCAAAACTAGACATTGAAATCAGAGGAGGTTGGTGGGAGGAGCTATAGGAGGACAGGCTCATTGTAATGGCTGGAATGGAATGGTATCAAACCACCTGTTTGACTACGTTCCATTTATTCCATTCCAGCCATTACAGTGAGCCTGTCCTCATGTAGCTCCTCCCACCAGTCTCCTCGGGGAGTGGGGGAGGTCTATTTTTAATATTAAAACATGCCAGTGTCTCACATACCCCAAGTCTGCCAACTGCACTACTGGAGACCATAGCGTGTGAACTAGAGTCTGAAGCACTCGCCGGAAGACATTAGCTGTCATGACAAGCTGACGACAGTGAAACTCAGGAACCAAACTATCTGAAGAATTTCAAACCACCACCAACACCCACCCCTTTGACCTCAGCCCAGTCCAAGGTGTAGACACCCACCCCTCTGATCTCAGCCCAGTCCAAGGTGTAGACACCCACCCCTCTGACCTCAGCCCAGTCCAAGGTGTAGACACCCAGCCCTTTGACCTCAGCCCAGTCCAAGATGTAGACACCCACCCCTCTGATCTCAGCCCATTCCAAGGTGTAGACACCCACCCCTCTGACCTCAGCCCATTCCAAGGTGTAGACACCCAGCCCTTTGACCTCAGCCCAGTCCAAGATGTAGACACCCACCCCTCTGATCTCAGCCCATTCCAAGGTGTAGACACCCACCCCTCTGACCTCAGCCCATTCCAAGGTGTAGACACCCAGCCCTTTGACCTCAGCCCATACCAAGGTGTAGACACCCACCCCTCTGACCTCAGCCCATTCCAAGGTGTAGACACCCACCCCTCTGGTCTCAGCCCATTCCAAGGTGTAGACACCCAATCCTTTGACCTCAGCCCATTTCAGCCCATTCCAAAGTGTAGATACCCACCCCTTTGACCTCAGCCCATTCCAAGGTGTAGACACCCACCCCTCTGACCTCAGCCCATTCCAAGGTGTAGACACCCACCCCTCTGACCTCAGCCCATTCCAAGGTGTAGACACCCAGCCCTTTGACCTCAGCCCATTCCAAGGTGTGGACACCCACCCCTTTGAGCTCAGCCCATTTCAGCCCATTCCAAGGTGTAGAAGGAGCATCACTCTATCCTTGTCTAACAAAGATATCTCTCAGGATAAGAGCTGCAAATACACACTGAGTTTGTTTACTTTTGGTTTGACTGTAGAGGGATTGCTTATGTGTTACCCAGTTACCCATCCAACTTGATGCCCATCTGTAGGCTACTGTTTATCATGTAGCCTAATAGACACAGGAGTTGGCTCAAGAAATACATGCTATGGTATGACCCTCGAAGCATCGTTACCCATCGCGCCACAAAAGCCGCGGCCCTTGCAGAGCAAGGTGAACAACTACTTCAAGGCCTCAGAGCGAGTGACGTATCGATTGAAACGCTATTAGCGCGGACCACCGCTAACTAGCTAGCCATTTCACATCGGTTACACCAGCTTTGGAAGAAAACAACAAATGTAGACATTTATGGTCTATTAAGTTTACATATATTTTAAAGGCTATTTATACATATTTTCTGTTTTATGAAACCAGTATAAACTGTATTTATTATATGACAATATTTTGCAGTGACAGTATTTCTATTACACAATTTTTTAATATCACATGAATTACTTTAATTTTCCAGCATAAGTAAAAGCAAGAAATGCATTACCTCAACTCTGGACCTCAATGCCAGTTCCACTGCATTTTTTATTCCCCTCTAATCAGGGAATGATTTAGACCTGGGACACTAGGTGGGCACAATTAATTATCAGGTAGAAAAGAAAACCAGCATGCTCTGGACCTCAATGGGTAAGAGTTGAATACCCCTGACCTATGCCTATACGGCCATTCTTTCCAATTAGACTGGTTTGGATTTATCCCTGACCAAAATGGCTGCCATTATCACATCATTCTGGACCTTTGAAGGTTTATAACATAGAGACCCTATTAAATTAATAGGGGGGCTATGATCAAAACATACAACTTAACAGGATGCAGACAAATCATTTCAAATGGGCTGTAGGCTATGTTTACAAAGTCAGGTGCACATCCATGTTGGGGCTATATAGTGCCACATATCCAGTATGGTTAGTCTAAATCAATGACAAAACGTTGTATGCTGGTATAATGACCAATGACGAGAGCATATGCATACTGTAGCCTTGGCATTGACGGGGTGACTTCCATGTTAGCTACGCACCAAATGATGGACCAGACAGAAACCGTTACATGAGTGGCTGCTGATTTGCCTGCATCAACAGCCTCGACTGATAACCTCTGCCTATCTCTGTCACCACAGAGAAGCTGCTGCGCTCTATATTCTACACATATGCCATGCATATGTATTGCGGTCATACTGACAACTTCGAAATAGAGAGCAACATTTCGCGAGCTGGAGTCGGTGACAATGTGCGCAATAAGCCTACAGCTGGGTTGGACAGCTGAGGATGTCGCATTTCGCCAAGCGTGTGGTTGTAAACATTACCCGATAAGTCATCGTCACAAAAGGCACAGCTGAAACACATTTATAGCATTACATGTACGGTAGCAAGAAGTCCTATAAAGACGAACGTCCACCCTCGAATGAATCATCCATATAGAAAAATAAAGGTAGGCTACCCCGTTCGTCATAGAGGGCATGCATTTATTTTCTATACGGGTAGACCGCACATGTCTGCATCTACAACGACAACTATCTCCCCAAGGCTTACATTGGGGAATGGATAAATCTAGGGTAACGTTAACTTACCCAAAATACGAAGGAGTAAACGATGAGGAGGGTTTTGAGAAAGGTTATCACTGGTTTGGTCTCCATTATGCCCAATGCCATACCACAGTAAACTGAAAAGGAGGTTTCTGCAAACCTTGCGCTACCATGACTCTCCGCTGGAGGACATTCACAGCGCAGCCGCCAAAATTGCCCCATTAACCACTGATACAGGGTCAGATATTCTTTCTCCAGAATAGTAGGTAAGATTCGCTTTGACAGTGTTATCTGTTCGTAGATCTGATCTGTGGAGCAAATAACCCGAGAAACAACACAGCTCCATTACACCCTCTTGGCGTGCGTTTCCAAGGGCAGTATTATCATTCAGGGTTGCGTTCATTAAGATAGAACGGTGTTCAACGTTTAATTTTTTTTGCATACAAGCAGTTTTACTATGACTTATGCAGTGCATGGTCGGACTAATCAAGTGTCAGGCCCTGGGAAATAACATTTTAAAGGACCCCCTATTGGCGTCAGAAATAACATTTTAAAGGACCCCCTATTGGCGTCAGAAATAACATTTTAAAGCAAATGTTCTGCCATTCTAAGCATTTTGCCTTAGGGCATAGATACCATTTAGCATTTTTCAGGCTTAAATTACCATGCTTTTAAATTCAAACTAAATTTTTCGGGGAACAAAATAAGAATGCCCATCTTGCGCAGCTAAAAAGGTTAAGAATTAAGAACATACATTGTGGATGAATATTTACATTTTATTGCACCATGTAAATATTATTCCATGGATCCCTTGTCCAAAATTCCTTTCATCTGTTGTTGCTACGTAGCAATATTCATAAACATTCAGTTGTTTAATAAAAAAAGGCTGCAGTACATCGGACCCCTGGCCTAACCTACTCTGTCTAGTTGTAGAAGAAGTGGTAGGGAGTCCGATCTGGGAGTCATATGGCACCCTGTGGTCAATGCAGTACACAAGCACAAGAAAACGACTATGCATCAATGCCTGGAAGTCTACTGAACACCAGAAATAGTTATACATAATTCGTCTGGCTGTGTGTGCTTGAACGTGAATTCAACATTTTGACAGGCATTTTGATATTAAAAAGTCAATGTATAGATTATTCCTATCATGCAACACGGTAGACAGTCGGATGGTGATATAACGTAGTAAAATTAAATTAATCTCTTTTTCGCCACTTTGTCCTAAGCGTCATTAAATCCTAGTCGATATGATGCGTTACCGGGAGCCAAAGTGGTAACGTTACCTAACCTGTCAGCAGAAAATGCTGGCACTGGAGTCACTACCACTCCAACTGATGTGTATGACTCATCCATACCGGACAATGGAGACACGGTTATTAAGAGGGCGGGGCGCGGTTCAGCCATTGCACTCCGGCTATGATGATCCCTGCACTGTTGAAATATCGATTGCAACATTTCTGGTAGCTCTGCCCTGATCTTGCTGTCTAAAAGTACTTGTATGTAATTAGTCTGTTGCTGGTGGTCCAAGTAGTGATTTTGTGATCTGTTGAGTTTCGTGTTGAGAAATAGATTTGTTAGCATTTACCTTTAGGTTACTTTAGCTTTGCTTCTTCATCGGATGAATGGTTTTATAATTTAGCATCTACTGTATTTCAAAGCGAACTAAGCCCACTAACTTTTATTCTATATATTTCGAATACCCCGATTGTTGGCGGATATATGCTGATCATATTAAACCCACTTTTGAATCGATTGTTTTGCGTCCTTAGACGTAATCGGTTTTATTTGCTAGATAATAAAGTGTATAACAGTTTGCAATTCAAGACCACGATAAATACTAGATTACTGCTCATTGTAACATAAATACACATTTGTGTGCAGCCATATGGTTAGTTCAATAAAACATTATTGAATTACTTTCGGGGAATCACATTAACTTGAAAAGTGTGCCTAAAGTTGAATTGTCCAGCATCTGACAATTGTATCACATCAAAATATATTGGTCGGGTACACAGTTTAGCACATGTTAAAGCTTGCGTTAATAACAGTGCAGCAAAAATGTCAAACAAGTACACAAATAATAATTACAAATGAAAAACAACAAATTACTAATGTCAGAACGAATCCAATGAATAAGCCAATACTATCATCCATGCGTACATACACGAAAAATATATAATTTTTTATATATACAGCGAGCTATGTTGAGCAACCAGTGCATAAATAAACAGTGTAACAAAATGCAATACAGTAGTAGATTTAGTAGAATGAGCTCTGTGAATAATGCAGTATAAATACACTGTGTGAAAACAGTATAAAAAACAGTATAAACAGTATAAAAAACAGTATAAACAGTATAAAAAAAAACTGTCCAGTGTTTGTCTCTACAGTGCACTCTACAGTATTCAGACCCCTTGACTTTTTCCACATTTTGTTACATTACAGTCTTATTCTAAAATGGATTCTCTTTTTTTTTAATCACCATATTGACAAAGCAAAAACCGTTTTTTCTGAACTTTATTTACATAACTATTCAGACCCTTTGCTATGAGACTCGAAATTGAGCTCAGCTGTTTATACAATTTGACTGTTGTCCAGCTGGGGTAAATTCAATTGATTGGACATGATTAGAAAGGCACACACCTGTCTATATAAGGTCCCACAGTCGACAGCGTATGTCAGAGCAAAAACCAAGCCACGAGGTCGAAGAAATTGTCTGTAGAGCCCCGAGACAGGATTGTGTCAAGGCACTGATCTGGGGAAGAGTACAAAAAAATGTCTGCAGAATTGAAGGTCCCCAAGAACACAGTGGCCTCCATCATTCTTAAATGGAAGAAGTTTGGAAGTTTGGAACCTCTGGGAGGTGACCAAGAACCCGATAGTAACTCTGACAGAGCTCCAGAGTTCCTCTGTGGAGATGGGAGAACCTTCCAGAAGGACAACCATGTCTGCAGCACTCCACCAATCAGGCCTTTATGGTAGAGTGGCCAGACAGAAGCCACTCCTCACTAAAAGGCACATGACATCTGCTTGGAGTTTTCCAAAAGGCACCTAAAGGACTCTCAGACCATGAGAAACAAGATTCTCTGGTCTGATGAAACCAAGATTGAACTCTTTGGCCTGAATGCCAAGTGTCACGTCTGGAGGAAACCTGGCACCATTCCTACGGTGAAGCATGGTGGTGGCAGCATCATGCAGGGGGGATGTTTTTCCGCGACGGGACTGGGAGACTAGTCAGGATCGAGGCAAAGATGAACGGAGCAAAGTACAGAGGTATCCTTGATGAAAACCTGCTCCAGAGTGCTCAGGACCTTAGACTGGGGCAAAAGTTCACCTTCCAACAGGACAACGGCCCTAAGCACACAGCCAAGACAACTCAGGAGTGGCTTCGGGACAAGTCTCTGAATGTCCTTGAGTGGCCCAGCCAGAGCCCGGACTTGAACCCGATCTAACATCTCTGGAGAGACCTATAAATAGCTGTGCAGAGACACTCCCCATCCAACCTGACAGAGCTTGAGAGGAGCTGCAGAGAATGGGAGGAACTCCCCAAATATAGCTGCGTCATACCAAAGAAGACTTGAGGTTCTAATCGCTGCCAACGAAGTACTGAGTAAATGCTCTGAATACTAATATAATTTTACATTTATTTTTTTTTCACATTTTTATACATTTTCAAAAATGTCGAATAACCTGCTTTTGCTTTGGCATTATGGGGTATTGTGCGAAGATTAAGGAGGGGAAAAAATTATTTAATCAATTTTAGAATAAGGTTGTGACGTAACAAAATGTGGAAAAGTAAAGGGGTCTGAATACTTTCCGAATGGACTGTACATGGGACGTGTGTAAGTGTATTTGTGAGTACAGGAGTGTACTGTGTATAAAGTGTGTGTGTGTTTTGCAGACTGGTCACATACACTAGACACAACATACTAAACGTATATCCAGGACAGTCAAATTAGTTTGATACAATATGTTACGTTTGGTATAGTTACATAAGATAGAAGGTTACAAAAACAAAAGGAGGGGGGTTGATCAGGATGGATAGATGGGCAGGCGTATAATTTGAGTGTTTAGCAAATGAAAGGTTCAAATCTCATCATGGACAAGCAGCACCTTTGCTGCTAATTACCACTTTTTAGCTACTATGCTTGGTTAAGAGCTTGTAAGTAAGCATTTCACTGTAAGGTCTACCTGTTGTATTCGGCGCATGTGACAAGTATAATTTAATATGCAACTACTTAGCATGTTAGCTAACCCTTCCCCTAACCTTAAACCTTTTAGCTAACCCTTCCCCTAACCCTTTTAGTTAACCCTTCGCCTAACCATAACCATAACCCTTTAACCTAACCGTAGTACCCTAAAGCTAGTTAAAGTTAGTGTTAGTCACCACAAATTGTAATTCGTAGCATATCATACAAATTGTAATTCGTAGCATATCATACAAATTGTAATTCGTAGCATATCATACAAATTGTAATTCGTAGCATATCATACAAATTGTAATTCAAAAAAGATCATACAAAATGGATGATGGATTGATATGTACTATACAAATGTATCAGATTGACGTACAGAATAATATTAAACGCTCTGAGACCACGTTGGTGTTCTGTGTGAGTGACTTTCGTTGTCTCTTACTACAACTGATGGCCTGAAGCTAAAAGCAGATTTTCAGTCTTTTGGTCCGGCTTAGATGAACCAGGGGCCTCATTTATAAATGTTGCGTAGTCACAAAATATGCCCCAAAACATGAGTGTGCCAGTTTTCACGCAACAGTTGGCATTTATGAAAACTGAACTTGACATGAGATTGTGCTTATCCTCCGGCAAACTCTAGAGTCTAGACCATGCGTAGGAACAGTTCCCAGTAGTTGAAGTATTGCATTGCAAGAAGGCAAAAGTAGTCTAGTAGCTTTGTGCAGGACTATACACTGAGTGTACAAAATATTAGGAACACCTGCTCTTTCCATCACATAGACTAACAAGGTGAATCCAGGTGAAAACTATGATCCCTTATTGATGTCACTTGTTAATTCCACTTCAATCCAATTTTATTTGTCACATGCACCGAATACAACAATACAGTGAAATGCTTACTTACAAGCCCTTATCCAACAATGCAGTTTTAAGGGCTGGAGTCATGGAGCTCTTATAGGACCAGGGCACAAATAATAATATAACAATAAATCAATCATTTTGCTCTTTATTTAGCCATCTTACATAAAAAATGTATTTGTTCATCAAACATTGTGAATAACTCACCACATGTTAATGAGAAGGGTGTGCTTGAAAGGATGCACATACCTGCAATGTTGGGTTGTATTGGAGAGAGTCTCAGTCTTAAATCATTTTACACACACAGACTGTGCCTGTATTTAGTTTTCATGCTAGTGAGGACAGAGAATCCACTCTCACATAGGTACGTGGTTGCAAAGAGCATCAGGGTCTTAACAGCGAGAAATGCCAAGGCAGGATACTCTGATACTCATTGCCATGCCCCCCAGCATTGTCCCAGCCATATCTGCGGCAGCAGGAAGAATTAAGTCCTCCACAATAGTATGGGGCTTGCCTGTCCTAGCCACTCGGTAGCTCACCATATAAGACGCTTCTAGCTCCTTCTTATTAATGGTATCTGTTGCTTTTATACATGTCTTACCACTCAAAAGTCATCTTTATCCTCGCTTAAAAAACTCCTGTGGCTGATTTTTCAAAATGTCATGTTTCGTTTTTAAATGTCTGCGCAAGAATGAAGGTTTCCTGCAAAAGAGTAACGGTTAATGTGATTGGATGTTAATTATTTGACTAGGCTACCTGTATTTGACATTGTGTTTGCTGAACACTAGATGGTTTAATTTTATTTTTGGCAGTGAAACGAGGCTACTCAGGTGAGGAAAAAAGTCACCCAAATGTATAGCCCCGTTGGAAAATATAAATGTACAGTTTGAAAATGTGAAGAAAAAAAGTATATATATTAAAAAATATATATATATGAATCATGTTTTTATTTGGCGTACCCCCGACGGCATTGCACCCCAGTTTGAGAATACCTGATCTTGCTGATCTAGGGGGTAATCATTAGTCCAACAGTTGCAAATGAGAGTTTCTATTGGACAATTCAGGTATGTTTATCCACATTTCATTCCGTGTGCTTCCATTTAAGAAAAGTTTTTCAACAGAATCAGTAGAATGAATACACCCCTGATCGCATGCAAACATATTTCACTTTCATAGCAGCCACATAAAAACAGCATGATCACTTTGCTCGTTATATATACACAATTCCTTCTCGCAACCATCTACGCGCTCTCCTCCTCTCACATTTTCCCTACGCTTGTGGACTTCAGTGCACAACACATCAGCTGTCTGTGACCAGGCAACAAAACCTTTCTAAGCCCAACCTTTATATCATGACCGCTAACCACTACACACAGCCTAGATCTTTGTCATGTGATAGTCAACTAGAGCTACTAGAACTAGCACGTTAGTAAACCTGGTTCAATCATGCAGTATAGTGTACAGTCAGAAAGAAGATACGCAGGCGGGTCCTGGTGACAATAAAATAATAAAACAAAAAAGTTACCTTAACCTGGAAGAGTTAAAGTGTTCTATAACCGTAGCCAGCTAGCTAACATAGCAACCCTCTCTGTTTGAGCCAGGTGTTTGAGTATGCTAAACTAGCTAGCTGCATTAGCTTATGCTTTCAGTACTAGATTAATTCTCTGATCCTTTGATTTGTTGGACAACATGTCATTTTATGCCACAAGAACTCTGATAGGTTGAAGGACATCCTCCGGAAGTTGTTATAATCACTGTGTAAGTCTATGGCAGGGGGTGAGAACCATGAGCCTCCTAGGTTTTGAAGAAGAGGACAGAAGCTAGCTGTCCTCTGACTACACCATGGTGCTACCCTACAGAGTGCTGCTGAGGCTACTGTAGACCTTCATTGCAAAACAGTGTGTTTTAATCAATTATTTGGTTACTTTAATGTTTCACTATTTTTATTTAATTCACTGAGGAGGATGGTCCTCGCCTTCCTCCTCTGATGAGCCTCCACTGCACCATATTCACTCTTAATATGTTCCACGTTTCCTTTTTTCCTGCCCACCTTCTTATCAACCTAAATGGGGTCCCTTGACTCTATCTTCAATTGTGACAACCATTCAGGCGTACCCGCCCTCTTGTTACTCCTTGTTAGGAAACTCAATGAACTTCACTCGACTCTGTGTAAACTGGAAACTATATATCTGGAGGCTGCATTTATTGTAGCTGGGGATTTTAACAAAGCAAATTTGAGAACAATGTTACTTACATTTTATCAGCATATTGGTTGCACGACAGGTAGAGCTAATACTCTCGACCACTGCTACTCCAACTTCCGCGATGCACAAAGCCCTCCCTTTGGCAAATCCGATCATGACGCCAACTTGCTTGTCCCAGCTTACAGGCAGAAACTCAAACAAGATGTACCAGTGACGAGAACCATTCAACGCTGGTCTGACCAATCGGAAGCCACGCTCCAAGATTGTTTTGATCATTCGGACTGGAATATGTTCCGATTCGCCTCAGAGGACAATATTGACCTACATTATACACTGACCCGGTGAGCGCGTTTATAAATAAGTGCATTGGAGACGTCATGCCCACTGTGACCATGTAAACCTACCCTAACCAGAAACCGTGGATGAATGGCGGCATTCGCGTAAAACTGAAAGCACGATCCATCGCATTTAACCTTGGAAAGAGGTACCGATGTCACGGATACCGACATCACGCTTCCAGACAAACTAAACACCTTCTTTGCCCGCTTTGAGAATAATACAGTGCCACGGTCGTGGGACACTAACAAAGACTGCACCCCCCCCCCCCCCTCTCCTTCTCAGTGGCTGTCATGAGTAAAATATTTAAATGTGTTAACCCTTACAAGGCTGCTGGCCCACGGCATCCCTAGCCGTGTCCTCAGAGCATGCGCAGACCAGCTGGCTGGTGTGTTTACAGACATATTTAATCGCTCCCTATCCCAGTCTGTTGTCCCCACATGCTTCAAGATGGCTACCATTTTTCTTATACCCAAGAAAGCAAAGATAATTTAAATAAATGACTACCGCCCCGTAGCACTCACTTCTGTCATCATGAACTGCTTTGAGAGGCTAGTCAAGGATCATATCACCGCCACCTTACCGGCCACCCTAGACCCACTTCAGTTTGCATACCACCCAACAGGTCCACAGATGACGCAATCGCCATCACACTGCACACTGCACTCTGCCCTATCCCATCTGGACAAAAATGTAAGAATGCTGTTCATTGACTATAGCTCCATATTCAACATCATAGTACCCTCCAAGGTCATCATCAAGCTGGAGGCCCTGGATCTCAACCCCTTCCTGTGCAACTGGGTCCTGGACTTTATGACGGGCCGCCCCCAGGTGGTGAAGGTGGGAAACAACATCTCCACTTCGCTGACCCACAACACTGGGGCCCCACAAGGTTGTGTTCTCAGCCCTCTCCTGTACTCTCTGTTCACCCACGACTGTGTGGCCATGCACGTCTCCAACTCAATCATCAAGTTTGCAGACGACACTACAGTAGTGTGCTTGATCACGAATAAAGACGAGATAGCCTACAGGGAGGAGGTGAAGGCACTCGGAGTGTGGTGTCAGGAAAACAACCTCTTACTCAATGTCAACAAAACAAAGGAGACGATCGTGGACTTCAACCAAAACCCTGACAAAATTTTGCAGTTGCACATATTGAGACTATCCTGTCGGACTGTATCTGCTGTAACTGCACCGACATATCTTACATTATTCATATCACATGTATATACTGTATTTTATACCACCTACTGCACCTTGCCTATGCCGCGCAGCCATCGCTTATCCATATACTTATATGTACATATTCTCATTCACCCCTTTAGATTTGTGTGTATTAGGTAGTTGTTGGGGAATTGTTAGATTACTTGTTAGATATTACTGCACTGTTGGAACTAGAAGCACAAGCATTTCACTACACTCACATTAACATCTGCTAACCATGTGTATGTGACCAATAAAATTTGATTTGATTACCATCACAAGTATAGCCTCTTATAAGGCACACCTCAAAATGTATTAATGAGCCACAACAATACCATGCACCAACAAAATAATTTTGGCACTCCAAAATGACATTGTGGTACTGTATTCTGTGGCAGTGGTACTGAATTGCAGTAAATTACTGTCAGGACAGTAGCCAGTAAATTACTGTATATTTACAGGAAAAGGTTTTTAGATTCCAAAAATACGGTATGGTACTGTATTCTGTGGGGTGGTACTGAATAACAGTAAATTACTGGCAGCACAGTAGCCAGTAGGTTACTGTAAATGTACAGGATAAATGTTTTAAAAAATACAGTATGGTACCGTATTCTGTGGGATACAGAATTCTTACTAATGGGTGCAACAAATATAGCCTATTACAAGGCATGCCTCAAAATATGTTCATGAGCCAGCAATTATTTCGCTGCCCACAACATTTCACCATAATGTATTTATTTATCCGTTATTTTACCAGGTAAGTTGACTAAGAACATGTTCTCATTTGCAGCAACGACCTGGGGAATAGTTACAGGGGAGAGGAGGGGGATGAATGAGCCAATTGTAAACTGGGAATGATTAGGTGACCGTGATGGTTTGATGGCCAGATTGGGAATATAGCCAGGACACCGGGGTTAACACCCCTACTCTTACGATAAGTGCCATGGGATCTTTAATGACCTCAGAGAGTCAGGACACCCGTTTAACGTCCCATCTGAAAGACGGATGCACCATACTTCAGTCTGCTGCTGAAAATATACAGCGAAACCGGTAATACAGTACTTTACTGTAAAATAGTATTGTAAAATTACAGCACCTACAGAATGCCCTTGAGCCCCACTAATGTATTGCTCTTTACAGTACTGTAATATAAAATTACAGTATGTAACAGAAAAAGTTTTGCTGTACATTCACAGCAATTTGTTACAGTTTAGGTTACTTGCTTGCTTGAAATGCAATACTTCAACCAGTAGAAACTGTGTGTATGCATGGTCTAAAGTTTGCGGGAAGCTAAGCACATTCTCACGTCATCGACTGTCATCAACTGACAACTATAACATATAACATAGCTGATACTTAAAATACATATCCAGGCGTTGTAAGATCTGTCAGGTGTCAGCGAAGTCTATGCATAGAAAAGGCTGAAGCAACCAACTTCAGACAAGGAGTAGGCTTAAGTCAGGGAAGGTGCATCTGCTACAGCTGAAAGTCGGACACTGATGTGGTTTTCCAAAAGTAAGGCTTAATGCAACAGTGTTGTCATTGTTTATACAAGTTTTTCTTTGTAATGTCAAAATAAACTCATTTTTGTAAAAACACCCAGCCCCCTTCGGGATCCGCCCTTGTCTCACAAACACTGCTCTTGTAGGTCAGCTCCCGTTAACTCACACAGACTAATGATCTGCATCTACAGATGCAGAATAAATAGACAAATCCAATGGTACAACCCAAATACACAATGTTTAAAAGGGGTTAGAAGTCCAAACGCACCGTTACAGTGAGCTCATTGGCCATAAGTTGACCTTATCTCCCTCCATCTGTCCCACTCTCTCCAACCTCTCTTTTGATCCCTCTCTCTTGTGCCCACTCTCTTCCTCTCTCCTTTTCTCTCTCAACCGATGGGATTACTAATTCGTAGTAACCATTAGTCTTCTAGCCAAGAGCATTGGACTATCTCACTTATAAGAAGCCTTAGAGACACCTCAGCTATTGTCTGCGTACGTGCACATGTGCGCCCATACAGTACCCTGTAATCTGTTAACTGCCTGAAATCTGAAATAGAACTCTGGACATCAAGGATTTAGTATCTAAATGAAGCTTTCTGAGGAGAGGGTATCCCTCTGTCTGTCTGTCTGTCTGTCACACACACACACACACACACACACATATACCCGAGACCTGTTGAGAACCGACTCATGGCGTAGGACATACTGTAGCAACTATATGTACACACTGTTCACTTGTACATTTACATTTCTTGGCTTAAAGGTTGACTCAGCGATATGACATAGACACAGAAAGTACAGATCATAGTGGGTCAATTTCTGCAACAGCTAAGAGCGTTGAAGTGCAAGGCTCAACTCCTCCGTCCCGTGGCTCCCACGCTGTTAAAGCATGAAGCAAACCCATGCACAGGTGCAGATACTGTGGGTGACTGTGTGAGAGCGAAGTTTTGCATCTGTCTCAATATAAGCGTGTTGCTCGTGGCAACATCATTTAGCTGAGTCTACCTTTAACATATTCTACCTTATAATAAACTCAATTGTCTGCAAGCATTTCGCTACACCCGCAATAACATCTGCTAAACATGTGTATGTGACCAATACAATTTGATTTGATTTAATTTTCACTCCTCCTTTGTTCTTGATTCATCAATTAAGGTAATTGATTAGTTAGGAATTCCCCTCACCTGGTTGTCTATAGGTCTTAATTTGACACAAATTGACAGCCCTCCAAGAATTGAGATGAATGCCCCTGGCCTACAGTGTGGACCAACTAAAGTAGATCTAATGGTCTACTCCACAGAAGGTTGGTGGCACCTTAATTGAGGAGGATGTGCTTGTTGTAATGGCTGGAGTGGAGTTAGTGGAATGGTATCAAACACATGGTTTCCATTGCGAATCAGGATAAAACATTTCATGCTGTATGATACATTTTTATACACAAAAAAATGCATTACGCAGTTGAGCATTTCTCATAATTCCAATCTTCCCTCCATGCGTTTTGGTGGGAATGTCACATTGTCTGGGAATGGATGGCATCACTGACACTGCCTGTGTGTCATTTCCTGTCACTGACCTTTACCAGAGATACTCTATGTAATGATGAGATGGTCTTGTCTCCGGCTTAAAAATGGGTATTGTTGTCCACAAACTCGGGAATGGTGGAGACCTTATTTCAATACTTTCTTTGGATATTAGATAAGGGGTGTTGACTATTTGATGAGGGGTGTTGTCAGCAACTGCCTGAATTCTATGGTGAAGGTATTTCAAATTCATTGAGAAGTGAGAACCAACACCAACTTCTTGGAAAGGTAAGTCAGTCATTCATTTAGCAGTCATTCAATAGCAAAGCCAGCTAAATATAGGCTGTCATTTTTTTATGAAGTAGCTATTGTCGCTTGGTAGATAGCTGACTGTTGTCAGAGAGCAGGAGTTGTTGAGGAAAGCTGACAGTGTTAGCTAGCTATGTACAATAAATTGTTGCTACGAAGTAGAAAAACACCTTGATAGGGGAGGCGCATGCAAGCACATGAGGAAATGTGGCTAGGATGGAACAAATTACACAGAACAAAAGTATAAACACAACATGTAAAGTATTGGTCCCATGTTTCATGAGCTGAAATAAAAGACCCCAGAAATGTTCCCATACGCACAAAAAGATTACTTCTCTCAAATTGTGTGCACACATTTGTTTACATCCCTTTTAGTAAGCATTTCTTCTTTGCCAAGATAATCCACCCACTTGACAGGTGTGGCTCATTTTTGGTTTTCAATGGAAGTAGAAAATAAGTAAGTTTATAGAAGTCTATGTTTGGACCAAACCAAGGCTGGTCCAGACCGGACAAAATCTGAACCAAGATGTCTACCAAACACGTTGCTATTTATTGCTGACCAGCAGATGTCACTGTTGTGCATTTTGAACAGCTAGTGAAGCTCTGTGTAATGAACTGTTTTTCTGCTCAATTTGGTGAAAGCACCGAAGACTTCAGAAAGCCTCGATTTCCCATCACTACTTACTTGCTGGTCTTATTTTGCATGGACAGATTTTGTGCAGAGTAAACCCGCTCACATCATCTCTTCCTCTCTGCCTGTACTACGACCTACTGTAATGTCCTTTGATGACCCTATCAGCTCATCATGTCAATATGTGCCAACTTACCTCAATACTGGCTGTTTACCTCTGCCACTGGCCTGGCCTGCCCAGTCAGCCTGACCTGAGAGCGGGGAAGGCGGTTAGAGAGACAGATAAAGAAACGAGGAGATGTGAGACTGAAAGAAAAACAAGAGTTTGAAAAATGAGAGAATGGGATAGGCAATGGAAAAAGGAAAAAACAGAACAAGACAAGGAGAGAAGACAGGTACGAGGCTGAAAGAGAGGGAGGGTGATTTCATCAGGCTTATGTCAGTCAGTGCAACCTCATATGGAGTGTACCCAATCGATCATTGAGCAGTTCAGAGAAAAGCACTGGCCCATTTTAAAAGACTCACCTGGTGAACCATTGAATGAGCATTGATAGCACTTGGCTTTGAGCTGTATTGTTGGATATAGCCTATATGCAGGGATTTGGTATAAATGAAGAATTCAAAATACAACTTCAAATACCCTAAAGACCAAATACCCTAAAGACCAAATATAATATACTGTTGTAAAGTACTGTATTTAATTAAAGTACATGTATTTTGTATTTATGAATACAAATACAATTTCACCACTAACATAATTCTCAGTAATGGTAACAGAAACGTTTTACTTGCTATGACTGTGATGTGTTGTTGTTTATCTACCTTAGTTGAACACACTGACACTCTGGATAAGAGGCTCTGCTAATGACCAAAATGTAAATGAATATGTGAAAATGGACAACTGCAAAGTACATTGGGTATTGACATTGACCTTGTTTTGGGGAGGAGTTAATTTGAGTATTACTCAGCAAGCTTTGCAATTGTTCATTTTTACATATGCATTTACATTTTGTTCATTCAGCATCACACCATAGTGCCATCAGACTTTTGATACCAATGTAGGGTGAAAGGGGGCCACAAAATTGTGAACCGCTATAAAGAAATGGTATGATTTATTTTTTTTGTATTTTGAAAATACAAATGATAGCTTTCGAAAGCATATTGTTACAAAATCCATTGGTGTGTAGTTCAGCCCAGTGTAATTAAAATGTTGTAATACTAAAAATTTGAAACACTGCTCATCTCTACCTATATGTTTATGCTGTGTGTCATGACAGTAGTATGGATGCTTGTGTGACTGTATGTGTGTCATGACTGTAGTATGGATGCTTGTGTGACTGTATGTGTGTCATGACTGTAGTATGGATGCTTGTGTGACTGTATGTGTGTCAGTGTGTGTTTAGAAATGTGTTTGTGCATACAAGGGTCTTTTGTTAGCACCAGTCAATTTCTTCCCTATTAGTGTGACACAAAATGTTCAGGATAAAAAGAAAGATCCACAAACACACCTCTTCTCTTTTCTCTGAGTTAACCTACCGCTGATGAAAGGGGAATGACGCAGAGCTGTCCAGTACCTTCATGGTGGTAGAACTGAAGAAAAATATAAACACAACATGTAAAGTTGTTGTCCCAGGTTTCTTTTCCCCAGACACGCACACAAAACTTATGTCCCTCAAATTTTGTGTGCAAATTTGTTTACATCCCTGTTAGTGAGTGTTTCTCCTTTGCCAAGATAATCCATCCTCCTGACAGGTGTGGCATATCAAGAAGATGATGAAACAGCATGATCATTACACAGGTGCACCTTGTGCCGAGGGGTATTTCTGTCTGTAATAAAGCCCTTTTGTGGGGAGAAACTCATTCTGATTGGCTGGGCCTGGCTCCCCAGTGGGTGGTTCTATGCCCTTCCAGGCCCACCCATGGCTGCTCCCTTGCCCAGCGATGTAAAAATCCATAGCCTATATTCATTTATTTCAATTGACTGATTTCCTTATATGAACTGTAACTCAGTAAAATCTTTGAAATTGTTGCATGTTGATTTCACATGTATATTTTTTTAGTATAGTTACACCCACACAGTGCTTTTAACATAACAGTTTGTGCCAACAATTTTGTTGTAGTTCAGAAAACTTTTCAGGCTGACAATTGAGTAAACAAAAAAAAAAAGCCCGTAGAAGTAGTTACTTAATAATAAGTAGTTGAATCAAAAATATTTTTTTAATTTGGGTTATTTGGTAACCGAGTGCTGGTTTTACTCTCATCCTGAGTTGACCCAGCTGCTGGGTCTTCTTTAATGTAATCCTTAGGTTATTTTCAAGAGGTGTGGCTTATTAGGGGCATGGCTTTCTTCATATTGTTTACATACTTCAAATGTGTTTTTTCCTTTCTTTTTTTTGCATTCTGCTATAACATGACATATTTTAATAATAAAACAACTCTGGGTTGTCTTCATTACGCATCACACTCCGTGGTGGAGATTTGTCTGGGGTTGTATCCCTTTCTCTACTCTCTCTACCCTCTCTCTCACTATCCCTTTCTGGGAGCAAAGGTAACAGTGGCTTGACCGTGGATGGTGCTGTCTCACTGGTCCAGCGGACAAGGCCGGATACGCTGGAAGGACTGGGGGAAATGGAAAGGTAACAGTGGCTTGACCGTGACCTGACTCACCAGTCCACGGACCACCCCAGACTCCCCCTCCGATTAGAGTGCTGTTGAGGCGAGCCTAAAAGGCACAGTATGGTCATTCCAACGTCTGCATTGGCTGTGCAGCATTTACGGTGGTACGGCCTCTGCAGAATTCAGGGCATTCATACTTCTTGTGCTTCGCGGAGCTGCGCAGTTGAGCAGAGCTGTTGTGAAGGACGTTGTCAAGGAAGTGAGTTTGTGTTTATACCGGACCTCCAGCTCCCACCTACTGTCAACAAATCATGTCAATACGGAGCCCTCTGCATTGTTCCAAAATTTGGGAGGTGCACGTTGAAGCGGTAAGGAGCTCAATTTGGCCTCTGCATGCCTCCAGGGGCTTTGAAATTGCGTCACACCCTCCATACGGAGCCTCCGACCACATTTTCGTATCAAGCATTAATTGGCTTTTACTCCCTCTACCCTTGGCCTGCAGCCCTCCTCCCCTGCTTTTATGTTTTTCCCCATCTGCCCTCAGGCCACCACGACCAGACCAGGACCAGCTGACCGCCAACCACCCGGAGCAAACCAACAGAAAGAGAGCCCAGACCAGACACCTTCACCACCCGAACCAGAGGCATGGAGGAAGAACCAAAGATGCCAACCTTCACCTGGAGCAAGCAGACCACAGGGGAGTGCAACCATTAACCTCTGGGTCACGGGCTTCCAGGTGTGTCTGCTCACTCTGAGGTTTGTCCTTCCTCCTCCTGCAGGACCGGAGCAGACCCAAAAACTACCATCCCTCACCTGAACAAGATGACCGGGATGAACCCAGAAGCCATGCGCTGCTACAACGTGGTGTGACTGACGCTATTCTCCAACGAGGAGGGTGCCGAGGACGGAGCCGCCAATCGCCGGGGAGCAACAGGAGCAGCAACAACAACCGCCAAACCAGAAATTATGAGCCGTCTGGAATTCAGCACGGCAGGTATGTATGGTATGGGCTTTGTGCCATCTGACCTGAACTGCCTGGTAAAACCCCCAGGGCTAAAGGAATTATTTGAAGCCAGGGTGATTCAAGAACCCCCAGCTACTAGAACAGTTTTGTTTAAAATACAGAAATTGTGAAGATAAGGTCCCATTTAACAAGTTCCCTGTAATTCCACTCTCAGACACAGAATCAAAAGTACGCTGGGGAACAACAGTCCAATTTCACAATGAAAAAATCTAAGAGCACAACATAGAAGTCTGGTTACCACGTTTTTCCACCCTCAAGTCAGTGGTTAGGAGGGTCCTGGATGAAGCCAAGGTCGGAACTAGGGGAACGGAAATGACTGGTTCACGCTGGGGAACAACAGGGGCTCCGTCCACTATTACGGCATGCCCAGACATCATCACTATTACAGCCTGCACAGCCATCATCTGCAAGATCTGTAAAGACAACCATCCCACCTCAGACTGTACCACCATACGCCCCTGTAACCTGTGCAGGAAAGGGTACTACTTCAGAACCTGCCTCAGTTTCTACTGGCCAATACCACCAACCCCACTAACCCAAATCCCAAAGCCACCAACGCCCCTCCACGAGACGACAAGAACAACGAAGACCCAGAACCAGGCCCAGACCTTAACACAGGCACCTCCCAACCCAACATCCAAGAAGTCCCAGAAACAGCCCCCACCCCTGTCGGACCCTCCAAATCTGCCCCCCCCCCCCCCCCCAACAAATACTTTCCTAGCCACCTCCACCCTCTCCAATCCCCTGGTCAAAGGGGAGCAACTCCAGTTCTTAGACGACGACCCAAACTGGACAAAATTACAAAAAGGGGAAAAAAAACAGACAAACAACAGACCCACAAGAGACCAGACCAGAAGACCACCCGAGAACCCAAACACCAACACCAGCAAGCATGACCCATATCCCCTCCGAGAAACCCGTCTCCCCTCCTAGACCCCTCACCATACCCCCCCCCCCCCCACCCCCCCAGTCCATTGCTTCCTCTGATTGCTACTCCCTGCACCTTATGGTCCCTGATCCCCCTCTCCCACCACCAACTGCCCTTGATCTTCCTACCATACTCCCTACTGCCACTGACTCCTCACCCTGCTCCTTAACAATCCAGATCCACCCCCTTAGACCTCCCTGCTCCTGATCCCACATAGCAGCAAATCAGCCAGCCTTCACTCATCCCAGCATCCCCATTCTATCACCATGTCTATCACCAAGTCAGTACAGGGTGCCACCAGGCATTCAGTGGGGAGGCATGTGAACAGCCAAGAATCACCCAACAACACAAACTACCTGCTAGAGGCCCTCATCCAAATGTGCAATGAAAGGATCTGACCTTGACCCCTCCAATAACCCATCATCATGACCCTGACAACACACTCCGAACAGAAGGACTTTACTCAGATAGCTGTTCACGGTTGCCTACACACTAGGGAATCCATCCATAGATGGCACAAGGTACATACAGAGAACTTTCCACACGTAGGCAATCACATTGAACACACATATCAACTGTTGAGTGCTCTGAGGCCAGGGCAGGCCCTGTTTGTTCCCTCTGTCCTCCAGCATCCAGCCTTCGCAGTATTCCTCCTTCAGCACCAGCCCATGGAGATCAACATATTCTCCACCACCTCCTTCCCCCTCTCCATCTCTTTCCCCCTTCCTCCCACAACACCTATGCCTCTCACAGAACCCTACCATAACCAGGAACCATTCATCCCCACACCAGAAGAGGCACGCACAGAGGAAGGACCAAAGATCTAGACCTAAACCCAGAGTGAGTAGGCCACAGTGGAGTACCATCACTGACCTCCTGGTCCTGGGCATCCAAGTGTGTCGGTTCACTCCGCCAGGTTGTCCTTCCTCTCCTCTGCAGATTCAATCGCAGTTCCAGACCCAGTCACATAACAGGAACACCAGAAGTGAGGCAGAGGAGAGACCAAAATAGAGGTCTTCATGGGTCCAAAAAGTTGGACCTGTTCCGAAATGGACCTGGGGTATTCCCACCTGGATCCGATATGCATAAATAAATTGTTTAAATATAGATACCCATTCCGAATGAACCTGAAGACAACTAGATCAATTCCATATAGACCTGGTCAGATCCAGACCTGGTCCGATCCGAGTGAGGGAAGCAGCAGAAAATCATTTTTTAAGCTACTTTATTAACCGGTACTGATAAAGCGCGAGAGGAGGAAGAGAGGTGCCGCTCTAGCAGGCTGGGGAGGGGCTATACTGTGAAGGTGTGACACAGTGAGCAAGGAGGAGGGAGGGAGAGACGAGACAGCAACCAACCAACCAACCAACCAAGCCGACTCACGCGATAGTAGACTAATAGCTACCATAGCGAGGTTACTTATCAAATATGATTACGTAATACCTGTCTTGACTGCCTCAAACCGGAAGAAGCTTGTTAAGCTAGCTAACATTAGCTCTTGGTCGTTGTAGCCTATCCTTCTCCTTGAACGTTTAATTCCATCTTCTATTGATTAGATATCTCCTAACTTTTGCCACACACGGCTCTATGACTGTAGCCTATTGCCGCTTTGATGACTTATGATTATCCAACAACAAGCTACACAAACAACGCTCCACTCTCGTGGAAAAATAGAGCAGTAGCATAAATTATAAAATGTCTCTCTCTCTCTCTGACTACTGCCACAGTCACTTTCGGATCTGTACAGGCTCTTCTGGACAAGTGAGTTAAAATTACACATATCCTTAGGCCTGTGACAATCATATCACATCCGATCCAGACCTGTGACATTATTTTTAATTCTGGATCTGGACCCGCTCGGGTCCCGGACTGGGTCGGGTATTCGGATACAGGTGGATCTGTGAAGACCTCTAGACCAAATATCGAACCTTCCTCCGGAGCGAGCGGACCACAGGGGAGTGCCACCATTGACCTCCGGGTCTAGGGCTCCCTTGTGTGTCTGCTTGCTCCTCATGTTGTCCTTCCTCCCCTCTGCAGATCCAGTACCAGTCCCAACACCAATCCAGATCTGCCTGTAGCTCAGGACCTGAAGCAAATATATATATATATAAATTATTGGTATCATTTGAAAGGAATTTAGGAAAATGAAACACATTAGATCTGGTAAAAGATAATACAAGCAAATAAGCATGCACATTTATTTTAGCACATTCACTAAATTGTTTGATAACAATTAGCAAGCTAGTTTGCTACCTACCACATGTTCATATAAATCAGATTTGACTGTTCAGACACAAGTTTGGCCACGAATCAGATTTGTATCCAACTTCAAGCCACCTATGAAGGTGATTTGAAATGTGGTTTGAAATATTTGATTCCATGTGCTTTTTGGATGTAAAGACTTCAGAAAAAAGGACATACTTGAATTGGATATGCAAATAAACAGGATTTCAGTCACGTCAAACTGCCAATGTGAACATGGCTGTAATATTTTGTACATCGGTGTAAGGTGTAGCACCTTAATGCATCTCAACTACAGGTTTCTCATAGGCTTTTAGTAAAGTCACATACTTCTTCTGTAAATCTCTTTTAAAGCATCAAAAATGTCAATGTTCAACTTTAACATGTGATAACTAAGCAACACAACAGATGAACAGCAATTACATTTACACTCATGGGTGACTAAAAAGACGAGAACTAGCTGAATACCACGCACCTTCTAAACTCCTCCTCCAGGACGTCAGGTAGCCTAGCGGTTAAGAGTGTTGGGCCAGTAACCAAAAGGTCACTCGTTCAAATCACTGAGCTGACTAAGTGAACAATCTGTCAATGTGCCCTTGAGCAATGCACTTAACCCTAATGTCTTGTGTAAGTTGTCTGCTAAATGACTGGGTCATATCTCAATAACCCAACACCAATAATCCAGCAGTTGAGTCAGCCAAATAACCCAGCATTTTTTGAATGTGTGTATACACCCATATGCATTTGTGTGTGGTGTGTGTGTGTGTGTGTGTGTGTGCAGATATGAGTTCCTTAGGGGTGTTTAAATGCCCATGGCATCATAAAGCAGAGACTATGAGTGGAGCGAGTGGGTGAAGTGTTTAAATATTTATACCAGGCTTACTGCTTTGTGTACAGTCAGCCTCACTGGTGCTCCATAGGGAACAGACTTCTAGGGGGCATCCAGGTTTGATACAAGGCCGATGTGTGTGTGCGTGCAAGCCTGTGTGACAGAGCAAGCATGAGTGTGTGTTTCTCAAATTCTCACATTGATATTCCATTCAGTCGGGCACAGTAGGTCACTCTGTTATTATTAGAGCTGGTAATAAAAGCTGAAGAGTTGTCGCACTCCTTGGACCAATTCTGAGAACAGGGGTTGTGAGATGTAGGAGTGAGAGTTCTGCAATGACGAGGGTAGATGGAGGGTTTGGTGTCACGTAAAATATTGTTCAATGTGTTACGTGACGTCAATGTGACGACATTCCCAAACAATCTGACATTAGCCTGTGTGTTTGACTCCTGACGTGTTTGTGTGTTTATTAACATAGTACTGTAACGTCTCTTAGCACGAGGCAAGTAAATAGAAGTATTTTTAAATACACTAAACAGTCTTGAGACCCCATATGTGAAACACATGCTACAGTGGCCCCACGCATTGAGTACACACACACAGACGCGCCCGCCTTGAAAACATACAGCTACGCTATCAGATGATCTCTGTCACTTCCTGTTGTTGTTGATCTATGTCAAAGGGCAGTACACAAAGAGCAAGCACATCACTGGGCTGCTTTAATGACATAAATGTGCATTAAGTACTTAGTTCATATAGAGTCATATTTTACTTGAATAAAGAAATGTAGTTACAGTTTGTATGTTTAGGGACTTTTCTGTCCATTTCTGTACTGGGGTCTTATTTTACATACTCTGTGGAGAACCTGTAGAAGTTCCCAGAGTTGTTCCTGGTCAGGTCACATTTTAAGGAAAAACGCCTGGTCCTAATCGTAGATCATACAGCCTATCAATAGTCTGTAGAACGAGGGGAGAGGTACTCAATAATTCTGACACTCAGCTCTTTCCACAGCCCTGTGTCTCCACAGTGTTAAGTCATTCCCTCTTGTGCGTAAGCAGGTGAGGAAGATATCATTCTGTTAAAGTGCCTCTCCACATATTGTTGTTACAGCCTGAATTTGAAATTGATTCAATTATGATTTTGTGTCACTGACGTACACACAGTACCCCATAATGTCAAAGTGGAATTATGTTTCTAGAAATGTTTACAAATGAATAAAAAATGTATTTGAGTCAATAAGTATTCAACCCCTTTTGTTATGGCAAGCCTAAGTAAGTTTAGGAGTAAAAATGTGCTTACCAAGTTGCATAATAAGTTGAATGGACTCTGTGTGCAATAATAGTGTTTAACATTATTTTTGAATGACTACCTCATCTCTGTACCCCACACTTACAATTATTTGTAAGGTCCCTCAGTCGAGCAGTGAATATCAAACACAGACTGAACCACAAAGACAAGGGAGGTTTTCCAATGCCTCCCAAAGAAGGGCGCCTATTGGTGTATGGGTAAAAAAAGCAGGCATTGAATATCCATTTGAGCATGGTGACGTTATTAATTATACTTTGGATGGTGTATCAATACACCCAGTCACTACAAAGATACTCAGTTGCCGGAGAGGAAGGAAACAACTCAGGGATTTCACCACGAGGCCAATGGTGACTTTAAAATAATTATAGTTTAATGGCTGTGATAGGAGAAAACTGAGGATGGATCAACAACATTGTAGTTACTCCACAATATGAACCCAAATGACAGAGTGAAAAGAAGGAAACCTGTACAGAATAAATATATTTCAAAACATGATGCATGTTTGCAATAACTGTTTGCAATGAGGCACTAAAATGAAATTGCAACAAAAAATGGCAAAGAAGTAAAATTTATGCCCAGAATATGCTAGTTTAGTTTGGGGAAAAGCTAACACAACACATCACCGAGTACCACTCTTCATATTTTCAAGCATGGTGGTGGCTGCATCGTGTTATGGGTATGCTTGTCATCAGCAAGTACTAGGGAGTTTTTTTTAGGATGAAAGAAACGGAATGGAGCTAAGCACAGGCAAGCACAGAGAGCCAGAGAGAGAGCGAGAAAGAGAGACACGCACACTCACATATGTATGCACATCACAAATCCTGAGGGGGCAAAAATATCAGCATCTTTTATGGTTAACAAAATATAAGCTTAGGGGGAAGGGAGTGAGGGAATAGAGATGGGAAAAAGAGGGATGGAGGGAAAGAATAGGAGAGATGAAGATGAACAGTAGCTGGTGTTTATGATAACATGCAGAACCTCTGACCCAGAGGAGTAGATAGAAAAGTGAAGAAAGTGGTTAAGTGAAGAGTTCTATTCCAAAATTATATATATCATTTTTCAGAAATGTTGGCAAATTACCTTTTATTGTTTAAATAACTTAACACACATAGAAGTATGTCTGCCGATAGGTACTTAGGACAGTAGGAGGCTGTTCCTTCTCTTGCTAGAACAAAATACCTTTCTGCTGTGTACAGACCTGGTACCGACAAACCTACTATTTCTACTTGTAGAAACGCAATGCTCGTCAGTTGTCGAAAACTTGCCTTTGAGCCAATTGAGACAAACGTCCACGTGGAGAAGCCGACAGAAGTGAAAATAATTTATAGTTAAGGCACTTTTCCTGGTGTAATCCGCCCCCTTTTCATCAGAATTGTTGTAGGTTAAACATGTAACGTCATGAAATGTGAGATGCGTGTGTCTGCCGCCCCACCCCAACCCACATGAAAAAGCCTATTTGAGGCTGTTGAGGGGAGGGCAGGCCCACACAACAATGGCCAAAGTGAAATGGAGACAGTGTATACAGCTGGTCTGTTGTAATATAATAAAGACCGTAGATCTAGCTGAAATGTCATAATATAAAAGAGACAGTAGATCTAGCTGAAATGTCATAATATAAAAGAGACAGTAGATCTAGCAGGTCATAATAATGTATTCAACCTTATGTTGTCATGTTGTGTCTTGTCTCTGTCCTTTCCCTTCACCCTGTCTCCCTCTGCTGGTCGTTGTTAGGTTACCTTTTCTCCCCCGCTTTCTCCCAGCTGTTCCTTGTCTCCTCTAACTACCCATTCACCCCGTTTCCCACCTGTTCCCTTTTTCCCTCTGATTAGGTCCCTATATCTCTCTCTGTTTCTGTTCCTGTCCTTGTCGGATTCTTGTTTGTGTTTCATGCCTGAGCCAGACTATCGTCATGTTTGCTGTAACCTTGTCCTGTCCTGTCGGAATCTGCCGGTCTATCTGAGCCTACCTATGTTTGGTTATTAAAGAAGCTCTGTTTAAGTTAGTTCGCTTTTGGGTCCTCATTCACTCACCATAACAGAAGAATCCGACCAAGAATGGACCCAGCGACTTCGGATCCTCTCCACTCAGCCGTCGGGATCCAGGGAGCGATGCTAGGCAGACACGAGCAGGAAGTGTCTGCTGCTCGACATGCCGTTGAGACCCTGGCCACCCAAGTCTCCAACCTCACAGAACAGGTTCACCATCTCCGCCTCGATCCACCGGCCACTTCCAGGGCTTTCGAATCTCCGGAGCCCAGAATCAATAACCCGCCGTGTTACTCTGGGGAGCCCACTGAATGCCGCTCGTTCCTCACCCAGTGTGATATTGTGTTTTCTCTCCAGCCCAACACTTACTCCAGGAGCACTGCTCGTGTCGCCTACGTCATATCTCTCCTTATTGGACGGGCTCGTGAGTGGGGCACGGCAATCTGGGAGGCAAGGGCTGAGTGTACTAACCAGTATCAGGACTTTAAGGAGGAGATGATACGGGTTTTTGATCGATCTGTTTTTGGGGAGGAGGCTTCCAGGGCCCTGTCTTCCCTATGTCAAGGCAATCGATCCATAACAGACTACTCTATTGAGTTTCGCACTCTTGCTGTCTCCAGTGGCTGGAACGAGCCGGCCTTGCTCGCTCGTCTTCTGGAGGGTCTCCGCGCAGAGGTAAAGGATGAGATTCTCTCCCGGGAGGTTCCTTCCAGCGTGGATTCCTTGATTGAACTCGCTATTCGCATTGAGCGACGGGTTGATCTTCGTCACCGAGCTCGTGGAAAGGAGCTCGCGCTCTCCGTCGCCCCCCTCTCCGCATCACTACCATCTTCCTCTGCCGGCTCGGGTGCTGAGCCCATGCAGCTGGGAGGTATCCGCATCTCGACTAAGGAGAGGGAACGGAGAATCACCAACCGCCTCTGTCTCTATTGCGGTTCCGCTGGTCATTTTGTCACTTCATGTCCAGTAAAAGGCCAGAGCTCGTCAGTAAGCGGAGGGCTACTGGTGAGCGCTACTACTCCTGTCTCTCCTTCAAGATCCTGCACTACCTTGTCGGTCCATCTACGCTGGACCGGTTCGTCAGCTTCCTGCAGTGCCTTAATAGACTCTGGGGCGGAGGGCTGTTTTATGGACGAGACCTGGGCTCGGGAACATGACATTCCTCTCAGACAGTTAAAGGAGCCCACGGCCTTGTTCGCCCTGGATGGTAGTCCTCTCCCCAGGATTCAGCGTGAGACGCTACCTTTAACCCTCACTGTGTCTGGTAATCATAGTGAAACCATTTCTTTTTTAATTTTTCGTTCACCTTTTACACCTGTTGTTTTGGGCCATCCCTGGCTAGTTTGTCATAATCCTTCCATTAATTGGTCTAGTAATTCTATCCTCTCCTGGAACGTCTCTTGTCATGTGAAATGTTTAATGTCTGCTATCCCTCCTGTTTCCTCTGTCTCTTCTTCACAGGAGGAGCCTGGTGATTTGACAGGGGTGCCGGAGGAATATCACGATCTGCGCACGGTGTTCAGTCGGTCCAGGGCCACCTCTCTTCCTCCACACCGGTCGTATGATTGTAGTATTGATCTCCTTCCGGGAACCACCCCCCCCCGGGGTAGACTATACTCTCTGTCGGCTCCCGAACGTAAGGCTCTCGAAGATTATTTGTCTGTAGCTCTTGACGCCGGTACCATAGTCCCCTCCTCCTCTCCCGCCGGAGCGGGGTTTTTTTTTGTCAAGAAGAAGGACGGGTCTCTGCGCCCCTGCATAGATTATCGAGGGCTGAATGACATAACAGTGAAGAATCGTTATCCGCTTCCTCTTATGTCTTCAGCCTTCGAGATCCTGCAGGGAGCCAGGTTTTTCACTAAGTTGGACCTTCGTAACGCTTACCATCTCGTGCGCATCAGGGAGGGGGACGAGTGGAAGACGGCGTTTAACACTCCGTTAGGGCACTTTGAATACCGGGTTCTTCCTTTCGGCCTCGCTAACGCTCCAGCTGTCTTTCAGGCATTAGTCAATGATGTCCTGAGAGACATGCTGAACATCTTTGTTTTCGTTTACCTTGACGATATCCTGATTTTTTCACCGTCACTCCAGATTCATGTTCAGCACGTTCGACGTGTCCTCCAGCGCCTTTTAGAGAATTGTCTTTTTGTGAAGGCTGAGAAGTGCACTTTTCATGCCTCCTCCGTCACATTTCTCGGTTCTGTTATTTCCGCTGAAGGCATTAAGATGGATCCCGCTAAGGTCCAAGCTGTCATTGATTGGCCCGTCCCTAAGTCACGCGTCGAGCTGCAGCGCTTTCTCGGCTTCGCGAACTTCTATCGTCGTTTCATCCGTAATTTCGGTCAGGTGGCAGCTCCTCTCACAGCCCTTACTTCTGTCAAGACGTGCTTTAAGTGGTCCGTTTCCGCCCAGGGAGCTTTTGATCTCCTCAAGAATCGTTTTACATCCGCTCCTATCCTTGTTACACCTGACGTCTCTAGACAGTTCGTTGTCGAGGTTGACGCGTCAGAGGTGGGCGTGGGAGCCATTCTTTCTCAGCGCTCCCTCTCTGACGACAAGGTCCACCCATGCGCGTATTTTTCTCATCGCCTGTCGCCGTCGGAACGTAACTATGATGTGGGTAACCGCGAACTGCTCGCCATCCGGTTAGCCCTAGGCGAATGGCGACAGTGGTTGGAGGGGGCGACCGTTCCTTTTGTCGTTTGGACTGACCATAGGAACCTTGAGTACATCCGTTCTGCCAAACGACTTAATGCGCGTCAGGCGCGTTGGGCGCTGTTTTTCGCTCGTTTCGAGTTCGTGATTTCTTATCGTCCGGGCTCTAAGAACACCAAGCCTGATGCTTTGTCTCGTCTCTTCAGTTCTTCAGTAGCCTCCACTGACCCCGAGGGGATTCTCCCTGAGGGGCGTGTTGTCGGGTTGACTGTCTGGGGAATTGAGAGGCAGGTAAAACAAGCGCTCACTCACACTCCGTCGCCGCGCGCTTGTCCTAGGAACCTTCTTTTCGTTCCCGTTCCTACTCGTCTGGCCGTTCTTCAGTGGGCTCACTCTGCCAAGTTAGCCGGCCACCCTGGCGTTCGGGGTACGCTTGCTTCCATTCGCCAGCGTTTTTGGTGGCCCACCCGGGAGCATGACACGCGTCGTTTCGTGGCTGCTTGTTCGGTCTGCGCGCAGACTAAGTCCGGTAACTCTCCTCCTGCCGGCCGTCTCAGGCCGCTTCCTATTCCCTCTCGACCGTGGTCTCACATCGCCTTAGATTTTGTCACCGGACTGCCTTCGTCAGCGGGGAAGACTGTTATTCTTACGGTTGTCGATAGGTTCTCTAAGGCGGCTCATTTCATTCCCCTTGCTAAGCTTCCTTCTGCTAAAGAGACGGCACAAATCATCATCGAGAATGTTTTCAGAATTCATGGCCTTCCGTCAGACGTCGTTTCGGACAGAGGTCCGCAATTCACGTCTCAATTTTGGAGGGAGTTTTGCCGTTTGATTGGGGCTTCCGTCAGTCTCTCTTCCGGCTTTCACCCCCAGTCTAACGGTCAAGCAGAACGGGCCAATCAGACTATTGGTCGCATCTTACGCAGTCTTTCTTTTCGCAACCCTGCGTCTTGGTCAGAACAGCTCCCCTGGGCAGAATACGCCCACAACTCGCTTCCTTCGTCTGCGACCGGGCTATCTCCTTTTCAGAGTAGCCTCGGGTACCAGCCTCCGCTGTTCTCATCTCAGTTCGCCGAGTCCAGCGTCCCCTCCGCTCAGGCTTTTGTCCAACGTTGCGAGCGCACCTGGAAGAGGGTCAGGTCTGCACTTTGCCATTATAGGGCGCAGACTGTGAGGGCTGCTAATAAGCGTAGAACTAAGAGTCCTAGATATTGTCGCGGTCAGAGAGTTTGGCTCTCCACTCAGAACCTTCCCCTTAAGACGGCTTCTCGCAAGTTGACCCCGCGGTTCATTGGTCCGTTCCGTATTTCTCGGGTCATTAATCCTGTCGCAGTTCGACTTCTTCTTCCGCGATACCTTCGTCGCGTCCACCCGGTCTTCCATGTCTCCTGTATTAAGCCCGTTCTTCGCGCCCCCGCTCGTCTCCCCCCCCCCCCCCCCATCCTTGTCGAGGGCGCACCCATCTACAGGGTCCGCAGGATTTTGGACATGCGTCCTCGGGGCCGTGGTCACCAGTACCTTGTCGATTGGGAGGGGTACGGTCCTGAGGAGAGGAGTTGGGTTCCCTCTCGGGACGTGCTGGACCGTGCGCTGATCGAGGATTTCCTCCGTTGCCGCCAGGTTTCCTCCTCGAGTGCGCCAGGAGGCGCTCGGTGAGTGGGGGGGTACTGTCATGTTGTGTCTTGTCTCTGTCCTTTCCCTTCACCCTGTCTCCCTCTGCTGGTCGTTGTTAGGTTACCTTTTCTCCCCCGCTTTCTCCCAGCTGTTCCTTGTCTCCTCTAACTACCCATTCACCCCGTTTCCCACCTGTTCCCTTTTTCCCTCTGATTAGGTCCCTATATCTCTCTCTGTTTCTGTTCCTGTCCTTGTCGGATTCTTGTTTGTGTTTCATGCCTGAGCCAGACTATCGTCATGTTTGCTGTAACCTTGTCCTGTCCTGTCGGAATCTGCCGGTCTATCTGAGCCTACCTATGTTTGGTTATTAAAGAAGCTCTGTTTAAGTTAGTTCGCTTTTGGGTCCTCATTCACTCACCATAACATATGTTCCCTGTACTCTCTCTATATATATCTGTTTATTATACCTGTTGATACAGGGCTCATATGTGAAACTATTCTAACTGAACATTTTCTTTCACAGTGACACTGACTCCGAATGGGAGTCTTATCCGGTGTCCTGTGTGAATTTAAGTATGCTCTCTCTAATTCTCTCTTTCTCTCTCTCTGAGGACCTGAGCCCTAGGACCATGCCTCAGGACTACCTGGCATGATGACTCCTTGCTGTCCCCAGTCCACCTGGCCTTGCCGCTGTTCCAGTTTCAACTGTTCTACCTGCGGCTATGGAACCCTAAACTGTTCATTTTTTACTCTTGAGGTGCTGTCCTGTTGCACCCTCTACAACCACTGTGATCTCCACCCGGCACAGCCAGAAGAGGACTGGCCACCCCTCATAGCCTGGTTCCTCTCTAGGTTTCTTCCTAGGTTTTTGCCTTTCTAGGGAGTTTTTCCTAGCCACCATGCTTCTACACCTGCATTGCTTGCTGTTTGGGGTTTTAGGCTGGGTTTCTGTACAGCACTTTGAGATATCAGCTGATGTACGAAGGGCTATATAAATACATTTGATTTGATAGAGGACTGAGGGTCTTCCAAACATTGAAAGTGTGTAAATAGTTACCCATGATATTTTGTAAATGTATATATATTTTTTTTTCATATATTTGTTAAAAAAAAAATATCCATTTTTTTTTGGGGGGGGGGGGTGGGGGGGGTGTTAGAATACCATTTTGGTATTTTGTATATAGTTATTTGTTTCTAAATGTATACCTTCACCAATTTGGCCACTTGGGTACATTTGGGCTACTGGGTAGGGACACCTGGGTGACTTCATGATAAATGTCATGTAGCACACTCATTTTGGAAGTTATCATTCTGAAACTTTGCACAAGTACTGTTGCCCTCTTATATTTTTCACTGAAGTTGTCCCCATCATCCTATCTGAATGTTTGTTTTATCTTGTTCATTTTAAAAATGATGATACAAAAAGAAAAACATATGTTTTTTATCATTGTTTTATCTAAACCAGATCTATTGTGTTGTATTCTTCTACATTCAATTCACATTTACACAAACTTCAGAGTGTTTTCTCTCAAATGGTACCATGCATATCCTTGGTTCTGTGCCTGAGCTACAGACTGTTAGATTTGGGTATGTCTTCAGGAGGAAATTGCACAAAGTAAGGGGGAGCTCTAAGAGGTTTAAGCACGCTCAAGTTTTCACATTTTTTGTCTTATTTCTTGTTTATTTCACAATAAAAAATATTTTGGATCTTCAAAGTGGTAGACATGTTGTGTAAATCGAATTATATAAATCCCCCCAAAATCCATTTTAATTCCAGTTTGTAAGGCAACAAAATAGGAAAAACGCCAAGGGGGGTGAATGTTTCACAAGCCACTGTATGTTTTTCACCTACTGTACTATTTTGTTATATTTACATTCTAATGACCATTACAGATGACAATTTTGCACTTACAATGAAGATAAATAACCATAAAAAAAATGTGTTATGTGAAAATATTTTCTTGATGGGTACAGTGAGTTGTTCTGTGTTACTTTGATACAAGGGCAAATTGTTGTTATGGACCTTTCACATCTCTTGAGTCATTATTTATATCCAGCGTGTGAGGGAAAAATAGCTTGAATGGATCCAACAACACACTCAGGCAAGGGGATTCTAGGTCCTGTGCTTAGCTTCTCCCCACATAGAACAAACTCAAAGAATCTGTAGGTCACCAAATGGTATTGTCTGTAAGAGAACGACAAAACAAAATGTTATCATACTTTCATTGGTAATCATTGTGTAGACACATTTGCTAGCTAGCCACAACACACAGGAATAGTCTCCTTTAGAGTGGTGCAGCTGTCTAAGAGTGGTGCATTAGAGTGGTGCATCACTACAGCCCCTGGTTCGATCCCAGGCTGTGTCACAGCCAACTGTGACGGGGAAACCCATAAGGCGGCGCACAATTGGCCCAGCGTCGTCCGGGTTAGAGGAGGGTTTGGCTGGCCGGAATTTCCTTTTCCCATCGTGTTCTAGTGACTCCTTATGGCAGGCCGGGCGCCTGCAAGCTGACTTCGGTTGTGCAGTGTTTCCTCTGATACATTGGTGTGGCTGGCTTCCAGGTTAAGCGAGCAGTGTCAAGAAGCAGTGCTGCTTGGCAGGGTCATGTTTCGAAGGACACATGACTCTCAACCTTTGCCTCTCCCGAGTCCGTATGGGAGTTGTAGCGATGGGACAAGACTGTAACTACCGATTGGATATCATGAAAAGGTGTATAAAAATAAAGCTTGGCAACGTTAGCTACACATCTATAACATTAGACTACAGTACATTTTGGGTATAGCTAATAAAGCTAGCTAGATCAACTTGGCTATCTTTGCTTGTCGTACTAGAAAGCCCTGTTATGGTAAAATCGATTACAAAATTATACTGAACAACCCTGTCATTTGTGAAAAGACAGCTTGTATTGCTAGCTAGCTACCGACAACAAAATAACTTACTACCTGGTGTGTTATTTGCCTTCCTGGTTCAGCTGGTCCAGGCTGCCGTCGCCAGTTGATCTTGGAGGTTCTGAAGAATGTCTCCAGCACACCTCTGTCCATATGTGCGTCAAAACTTTGATGGTGTCCCAGACACACGATCCATGGAGTCTGAAGTGACCATCTCCAGTAAGAACTGTCCATGATCAAATTCGTTGCAGCACAGACGCTCCTCTTCTGTCAGCATGGCTGGACAGCACCCGCATTGGCACCACCAGTTGGAGTTTGACCTGCTTGCTGGTCTCGCAATTCTTGTTCTCGTTGTCTCAACTCCTCTTCGGTGTATTTCAGCTCAAATGAATAGGGCATCTCAAATGAATGTGCCTTTTACTGAGGAGTGGCTTCTGTCTGTCCACTCTACCATAAAGGCCTGATTGGTAGAGTGCTGCAGAGATGGTTGTCCTTCGGGCGCAGCGGTCTATGGAACTGCATCTCAGTGCTAGAGGCGTAACTACAGACCTGGTTTGATTCCAGGTTGAATCACAACCGGCCGTGAATGGAAGTCCCATAGGGCAGCGCACAATTGCCCGAGCGTCATCCGGGATAGGGCTTGGCCGGGGTAGGCCGTCATGTAAATAAGAATTTGTTCTTAACTGACTTGCCTAGTTAAATAAATGTTAAATAAATAAGCATGGAAATCAGTGATTTATGTTCACTAATGAGAAAATGTGATGTGACTAAAATGGGCATTTCGTTGACAGAAATCACCTACTGTTTCCGTAATTTTGACAATAACTAGACTAAATCATTATTCAAATGACAATAATTTGATCAAGATTTTGTCACCAAATGGACACTGCTACACGCGGGCTCTGATCTCATCCCCAAACCCTTCATCCTTCCTCCTTTTCCTCTACTAACAACAGAGCTAGCAAGAGTGGTGGCCCTCTAGGAATGGCTGGCTGGCACCTTGGTTATCAGAGCCATTTGTCAATTAGCATACAGATTGAATCTAGATTGTATTGAATCTAAAGGCTGAGGTCGGATTGTATTAGGTGTCATTTCTTTAATCCCAAAACACTTTTAGTCTTCAGTTTAAAGCAGCAAGCTTCTAATCTGAAACATTGTCAAATTCAAATGGAGAAAGAATGTGTGTTCAAAAGATGGTTTTAAAATAAAAAGTTCCTCCAATCTGGCAAACGATTCAAGCTATTTATGATAACTTTATTATTTGTTTAACCAAGTTTTTTACACATCGTTTTTAGTGTTGGAGATATTGATTTATTACAAGTGCACACACGCTATCTCTCTCTCTCTCTCTCTTGCTCAATCTCTGTCTCTCTCTATTTCTCTCTCTGTCTCTCTTGCTCTATCTCTCTCTCTCTATTTCTCTCTGTCTCTCTGTCTCTCTCTCTGTCTCTCTCTATTTCTCTCTCTGTCTCTCTTGCTCTATCTCTCTCTCTCTATCTCTCTCTGTCTCTCTTGCTTTATCTCTCTATTTCTCTCTCTGTCTCTCTCTCTATAGCTCTCTATCTCTATAGCTCTCTCTCTCTGTTTCTCTTGCTCTATCTCTCTATTTCTCTCTCTGCCTCTCTCTATCTCTATAGCTCTCTCTCTCTCTGTCTCTCTGTCTCTCTCTCTCTCTCTTTGTCTCTCTGTTTCTCTGTCTCTCTCTGTCTCTCTGTCTCTCTCTCTCACACACACACACACACACACACACACACACACACACACACACACACACACACACACACACACACACACACACACACACACACACACACACACACACACACACATACATTCATGCTACACACAAATCCGAACTGCTGCTACCAGACACTTGTTTACTATTACTAATACTGCACAATTTAAACACTTGCCCCCCAATCCCCCATTCCCTGATACATGTGTAAATATTGTAGTATAAATTGTGCTTTCCTGTATTATAATTATGTTAAAATGTTTATTCTATTCTACTTAGTCATTTACGTTCTGTTTTTATTCTTATCTTTTATTATTTCTTCTGGTTGTTGCATTGTCGAGAAGGAACCTGCAAGTAATCATTTCATAAAACAATGTAAACCATCTGTATCATGTGCGTCGGGACTAATACAACTTCAAACACACAACGCTCCCTAGAGTGTATATTTTTCCCAGCCCTGATGTCTGGCTGCCTCTCACTGTGCTTCAGGGAGAGAGGGGAGGAGTAAACCACAGCTGCTGTCTGACGTAAATGCAACACAATCGCTTTGTTTGTGTGGTCACATCCCCTCTGACAGCACTAACCAGCTAATGGGCTAACTGTCACGTTCTGACCATAGTTCTGTTATTTTATCTTTGTTTTAGTCAGGGCGTGGTCAGGGCGTGAGTTGGGTGGGCAGTCTATGTTTGTTTTTCTATGTTGGTTTTTGATTTCGGCCTAGTATGGTTCTCAATCAGAGGCAGCTGTCAATTGTTGTCCCTGATTGAGAATCATACTTAGGTAGCCTGGGTTTCAGTTTTGGGTTGTGGGTGTTTGTCTTCCGTGTCAGTGTTTGTCGCCACAAGGGACTGTTTCGTTCATTTCACGTTTCTTGTTTTTGTATTTCGTAGTGTTCAGTTTATGTTTTAAAATAAACATTATGGACACTTACCACGCTGCGTTTTGGTCCTCCGATCCTTCTCACTACTCCTCCTCAGAAGAGGAGGATGAGGGTCATTACACTAACACTCCCTTTCTCCCCTTCCTCACCCCCTTCGCTCGCTTCCCCCTGTCTCACAAAACCATACATAGGCCTACACTGCTGCTGCATTCATAGGCAGGCATGAACTGATGTGCACTGGACCGAAACACTGAACAGGGTGGAAAATATAGCTCTGTACTGCAGCTTCTGTTGCCATCTATGAAAATGTTTGCGAGTGGGTGTTTGGAGAACACTTCTGCACATAAAGTCGTTGTCTGGTACCATAGAGTTTAATTTGATGTGTCCTACCAGACTGGGCCTCTGGCACAGGACTGTGGGATGGGGGACGTGGATTGGCACCAAGTGTTGTGGGACTGCCAACCTACATTAATAAGGCCTCAGTGGTTTTAGTGTAGGTGAGTGTGTGTGTGTTTGTGTGTGTAGCTGTATTGAGCTCGACCCTGCACTGCTCAAGGGTACACACACTGTGTGGGAGTGTGTGGTGTGTACTGCTAGTGGTGTTATAGCTGTGTCCTAATGACTGACTGTTCTGGTAAAGATAGACAACGCCCAATAACAGCAGTTACATTAGTTCAATGTGTTAGGCTCCTTTCCAGTCAGCGCACACACACACACACACACACACACACACACACACACACACACACACACACACACACACACACACACACACACACACACACACACACACACACACACACACACACACACACACACACACACACACACACACACACACACAGTCTTGTACAACTAACCTTGTAGTGACACACAATTCAGTCTTATTCAAAATCCTATTTTCCCTAACCCCTAGCCCTAAACCTAACGCTAACGCTAACCCTAACCCGTAACCTTAACTTTAACCCGAAAACCTAACCTTAACCCTAACCCTAAACCTAGCTTCTAACCCTTACCTTAAAACTGACCCTAGCTCATAACCCTACCCCTAAAACTAACCCTAGCTCCTAACCCTACCCCTAAAACTAACCCTAGCTCCTAACCCTACCCCTAAAACTAACCCTAGCTCCTAACCCTACCCCTAAAACTAACCCTAGCTCCTACCCTAATTCTAGCCCTAACAATAATTCTAACCTTAACCTTAAACCCCCTACAAATAGCATCTGACCTTGTGTGGTCAAAATGCCCGTAGTAGGTAAAATGTTTGTTCACTATTCTTACAGTATAGTTAAACACACACACACACACACACACACACACACACACACACACACACACACACACACACACACACACACACACACACACACACACACACACACACACACAGTCTTGCTGATTCATGTGCTAAAGGGATAGAGAAGCTTAGTTAGCAGGCAGCTAGCAAGAGAAAAATGGGATGCCTAAAAAGAGATGAAGAAAGAAGGAAATAAACCAGAAGGTGAAGAGACTGAGTGAAGAACAGAGGGAAAGAGACGCTGACTCTGTGAGAGAAGGAGTGATAAAGAGAAAGCATGCAGGATATGAGCTCACTGACGATGAGATACTGTATAAATAGTCAGATGGAGCTTATCAGAATGATTGAAATCTCCTCAATAACCAGCGGTGTGCAGGATATTATATCTTCATATTTCCTAGAGGAGGGCAATTTTACCTCTACCTATATCGGTGAAACATCACCTTACACCAGACACTGATTTTAGAGTAGCTAGAAGAGAGAGCATATATTCCACAGAAATATACTGATCAGATACAGTAGCTAGAGAGGGTGCAGGTACCAATATCCCACATAAATAATGATGAGATTGAATCACATTGTAGGAGAAGCTGATATCAGGCTAAAGTAGCTCTCTGGTGGACTATACATGTATTCGGCAACAAAGTGCTTTTCTGTACCTGACAGACAAGCTGAGTTTTCATCTATATTTTTCGTAGCTGTCTATTTACCAACACAAACTGATGCTGGCACTAAGACCGCACCCAACGAGCAGTATAAGGCCATAAGTAAACAAGAAAATGCTCATCCAGAGGCGGCGCTCTTAGTGGCCGGGGGCTTTACTACAGGGAAACTTAAAACCGTTTTACCACATTTCTACCAGCATGTTAAATGTGCAACCAGAGGGAAAAAAAACTCTTGACTGCTTTTACTCCACACACAGTGTCACAGATGCTGTCGTGGAAATGACCGGACCAAGGTGCAGCGTGGTGAGCGTACATTTTCCTTTATTTATGTAAATGTCGCCAACAAAACAAGAAACAAAGAAATTACCGTGAAGCTTACTAGGGCTATAGTGCCTCTAACAAAGATAACTACCCACAAAATACAAAGGGAAAAAGGCTGCCTAAGTATGATTCCCAATCAGAGACAACGATAGACAGCTGTCCCTGATTGAGAACCATACCCGGCCAAAACATAGAAACAGAAAACATAGAAATAATGAAACTAGAATGCCCACCCAGGGCGTGACACACAGAGATGCGTACATAGCTCTCCCTCACCCTCCATTTGGCAAATCTGATCATAACTCTATCCTCCTTATTCCTGCTTACATGCAAAAACTAAAGCAGGAAGTACCATTGACTTGCTCAATAAGGAAGTGGTCAGAAGACGCAGATGCTAAGCTACAGGACTGTTTTGCTAGCACAGTCTGGAATATTTCTGGGATTCTTCCAATGGCATTGAAGAGTACACCACATCAGTCACTGGTTTCATCAGTGCATCAATGATGTCGTCCCCGCAGTGTCCGTACGTACATACCCCAACCAGAAGCCATGGATTACAGGCAACCTCCGCACTGAGTTAAAGGGTAGAGCTGCTGCTTTCAAGGAGCGGAAATCTAACTCTCTCCCAGACGCTTATAAGAAATCCCGTTATGCCCTGTGATGAACCATCAAACAGGCAAAGTGTCAATACGGGACTAAGATTGAATAACACTACACCTTCTCCAATTCTCGTCGGATGTGGCAGGGCTTGCAAACTATTACGAGTTGCCCAGTGATACCAGCCCACCAGACGAGCTAAATTACTTCTATGCTTGCTTCGAGGCAAGCAACACTGAAGCAAGCTTGAAAGCATCAGATGTTCTGGACGACTGTGTGATCAAGCACTCCGTAGCCGATGTGAGTAACACCTTTAAATAGGTCAACATTCACAAGGCCGCAGGGTCAGGCAGATAACCAGGATGTGTACTCTGAGAATGCACTGACCAACTGGCAATTGTCTTCACTGACATTTTCAACCTGTCCCTGACCGAGTCTGTAAACCAACTTGTTTCAAGCAGACCACCATAGTCACTGTGCCCAAGAACACCAAGATAACTTGCCTAAATTACTACCGACCCGTAGCACTCACGTCTGTAGCCATGAAGTGCTTTAAAATGCTGGCCATGGCTCACGTCTACACCATTATCCCAGAGACCCTAGACCCATTCCAATTTGGATACCACTCCAACATATCCACAGATGATGCAATCTCTATTGCACTCCACACTGCCCTTTCCCACCTGGACAAAAGGAACACCTATGTGAGAACGTTATTCATTGACTACAGCTCAGCGTTCAACAGCATAGTGCCCTCAAAGCTCATCACTAAGCTAAGGACCCTGGGACTAAACACCTCCCTCTGCAACTTGATCCTGGACTTCCTGACGGGCCGCCCCCAGGTTGTAAGGGGAGGTAATAATACATCTTCCATGCTGATCCTCAACACGGGGCCCCTCAGCGGTGCACTCTCAGTCCCCTCTTGTACTCCCTGTTCACTCATGACTGCATGGCCAGGCACGACTCCAACACCATCATTAAGTTTGCCGACGACACAACAGTGGTAGGCCTGATCACTGACAATGATGAGACAGCCTATAGGAAGGAGGTCAGAGACCTAGCAGTGTTGTGCCAGGACAACAACCTCTCCCTCTACGTGATCAAGACAAAGGAGATGATTGTGGACTATAGAAAGAGGAGAACCGAGCATGCCCCCATTCTCATCGACGGGGCTGCAGTGGAGCAGGTTGAGAGCTTCAAGTTCCTTGGTGTTCACATCATCAAAAGTTCTACAGCTGCACCATCACTGCTTGGTATGGCAATTGCTCCGACGGCAAGGCACTACAGAGGGTAGTGCGTACGGCCCAGTACATCACTGGGGCCAAGCTTCCTGCCATCCAGGACCTCTATACCAGGCGGTGTCAGAGGAAGGCCGAAATATATGGCCTAAGACTAAAGCCACACTAGTCATAGACTGTTCTCTCTGCTACCGTATGGCAACCGGTACCGGAGCACCAAGTCTAGATCCAAAAGGCTTCTTAACAGCTTCTACCCCCAAGCCATAAGACTCCTGAACAGTGAAATGCTTACTTACGGGCCCTTCCCAACAATGTAGTGAGACAGAAAATAGAGAAATAATAGAAAAGTAATAACACGTAATAATACAAGTAATAGTAAATAAACAATGAGTAATGATAACTTGGCTACACAGGGTACCAGTACTGAGTCGATATGCAGAGGTACGAGGTTATTGAGATATGAACATATAGATATGAACATATAATTAGGAATAAAGTGACTAGACAACAAGAAAGAGTAGGAGCAGCGTATGTGATGAGTCAAAAAAGGTTTGCGCAAAGGGGGGGTCAATGCAAATAGTCAGGTAGCTAACTATTTAGCAGGCTATTTGCCAGGTGGTAGCAGAGAGAACAGTCTATTACTTGGGTGGTTGTAGTCTTTGACAAGTGTTAGGGCCTTCCACTGACACCGCCTGTTATGAGAATTGGAGTGGTCCAGGGTGTCTTGGATGATGGTGTTGATCTGAAACATGACCAGCCTTTCAAAGCATTTCATGGCTACAGATGTGAGTGCTAGTCATTTAGACAGGTTACCTTGGCATTCTTGGGCACAGGGATTATGGTGGTCGGCTTGAAACATGTAGGTATTACAGACTGGTTCAGAGAGAGGTTGAAAATGTCAGTGAAGACACTTGCCAGCTGGTCAGCGCATGCTCTGAGTATGCTTCCTGGTAATCCATCTGGCCCTGCGGCCTTGTGAATGTTAACCTGTTGAAAGGTCTTACTTACATTATTGCATGCCTCAAAGCAAGCATAGAAGGCATTTAGCTCGTCTCTGTGTGTGTGTGTGTGTGTGTGTGTGTGTGTGTGTGTGTGTGTGTGTGTGTGTGTGTGTGTGTGTGTGTGTGTGTGTGTGTGTGTGCAAGCTTTCTGTACCTCATGTCAGAGGTGATGTGACTAAAGTTACCTTTTTCTCTGCCAACTTCCTGTATCCCCCATCTGAGACCAGGAGGCCACCCTTAGCCACCAGCACTTTCTCTCTTCCTTCCACATGATGTTTATGCTGATAGACCAACATATGCAACAAGTCATCGCAGGGACTTTCTCCTCTTTTCAGTACCAACCATCAGCCATTTGATCCCCGCTCCCCCTGTCCTGTCTGGGCGTGGCACTGACAGAGACCTCCTCCTTCCACTGGAGGTGTCAGAGCTCACATGGCTGGAACACAGTCAACACACTCTTCATCGTTCTCTCCTCTCTATTCACTCCCTCACCCAGCTTAGACCTCATAAACCCTGCTGAGCTGTTTTCTTGTTCTGCAGACTTCTTTTCTACAACTTTTCAACTGCACAACAAACACGTGCGCCCGCACACACATTCTGTTTTCTCTATCTTCTGTTGCCAGTCTGAGTGGAAAAGACAGCATGTCTTGAGAACAGCAAGAAGGCAAGGGGGAAAGAGGAAGGGAGGGAAGCATATGGAGAAAGGGATGTAGGGGGTGAGAGAGAAGCAATGAGAGTTAGAGGAAGGGCAGATGAAGGGAGCGCTGAAACAATGAAGGCAGATGAGGGAAGGGAGGGGGGAAATGGGACAAAGGAGGCAGGAGGAGGGAATGGAGAGGGAAGGGAGGGGGGAAATGGGACAAAGAAGGCAGATAAGGAATGGAGAGGGAAGGGAGGGGGGAAATGGGACAAATGAGGCAGGAGGAGGGAATGGAGAGGGAAGGGAGGGGGGAAATGGGACAAAGAAGGCAGATAAGGAATGGAGAGGGAAGGGAGGGGGGAAATGGGACAAAGGAGGCAGATAAGGAATGGAGAGGGAAGGGAGGGGGGAAATGGGACAAAGGAGGCAGATAAGGAATGGAGAGGGAAGGGAGGGGGGAAATGGGACAAAGGAGGCAGGTAAGGAATGGAGAGGGAAGGGAGGGGGGAAATGGGACAAAGGATGCAGATAAGGAATGGAGAGGGAAGGGAGGGGGGAAATGGGACAAAGGAGGCAGATAAGGAATGGAGAGGGAAGGGAGGGGGGAAATGGGACAAAGGAGGCAGGAGGAGGGAATGGAGAGGGAAGGGAGGGGGGAAATGGGACAAAGAAGGCAGATAAGGAATGGAGAGGGAAGGGGGGGGGGAAATGGGACAAAGGAGGCAGATAAGGAATGGAGAGGGAAGGGAGGGGGGAAATGGGACAAAGGAGGCAGGTAAGGAATGGAGAGGGAAGGGAGGGGGGAAATGGGACAAAGGATGCAGATAAGGAATGGAGAGGGAAGGGAGGGGGAAATGGGACAAAGGAGGCAGATAAGGAATGGAGAGGGAAGGGAGGGGGGAAATGGGACAAAGGAGGCAGGAGGAGGGGAAGTAGTGAACCTGCTCATCTGAGAGATGCAGCAATAGGAGCAAGACGAAGTGGAGTCTTAAGGAGAGATTGTGTGTGAGAGCCTATTTAGCAGTGTGTGGTAGAGCCAAAAGGACACGTGTACTGTACATCAGGTTAACTTGCCAAAGGTCAAAGGTGATGAGGTGCAGAGACAGACTGAGAGTGTGAATGCAGAAAGAGAGAGGGGATATAAATAGTAGAGATTGCTCCTCTTTCATTGTCGAAGAACATCAGATGAGAGCCAAATCATTTTCTCTTTCTACCCATCGACCTTCCTCTCTTTCTCTCTCTACTGACTCTGTCTGTAATACCCATAAGTTTCAAGCAAACCACGATTGTTCATGTGCGCAAGAATGCCAAGATAACCGTCTAAATGACTATCGCCCCGTAGCACTCACATCTGTAGACATAAAATCCTTTGAAAAGATGTTAATGGCTCACATCAACATCATCAGCCCAGGCACCCTGGATACACTCCATTTCACATACTGCACCAACAGATCCACAGATGACACAATCTCTATTGAATCTCTATTGAACATACTGCCCTCTTCTACCTGGACAAGAGGAACACCTATGTGAGAATGTTGTTCATTGACTACAGCTCAGTGTTCAACACCATAGTGCCCTCAAAGCTCATCACTAAACTCAGAACCCAGGGACTAAACACCTCCCTCTGCAATTGGATCCTGGACTTCTTGATGGACTGCCCCAGGTGGTGAGGGTAGGCAACATCATATTGGCCACGCTGATCCTCAACACAGGGCCCCTCTAGGGTGCGTGCTTAGTCCCCTCCTGTACTCCCTGTTCACCCACGACTGAGTGGCCGTGCACAACTCCAACACCATCATTAAGTATTCTGACGACACGCCTGATCACCAACAACGATGACATAGCCTATAGAGAGGAGGTCAGTGACCTGGCAGTGTGGTGCCAGGACAACAACCTTTCTCTCAACGTCAGCAAGACAAGAGAGCTGATCATGGACTACAGGAAACGGAGGGCCTAACATGCCTCCATCCACATCGACGGGGCTGTAGTGGAGCAGGTTGAGAGCTTCAAGTTCTTCGGTGTCCACATCACTAAGGAATGAACATGGTCCACACACAGTAACACATTCGTGGAGAAGGCACGACAATTCCTCTTCCCCCTCAGGAGGCTGAAAAGATCCTCAAAAAGTTATACAACTGCACCATTGAGAGCATCTTTACTTGCTGAATCACCACCTGTTAAGGCAATTGCTTGGCATTAGACCGCAAGGCGCTGCAGACGGTAGTGTGTATGGCCGAGCACATCACTAGGGCTGAGCTCCCTGTCATCCAGGACTTCTATGTCAGGCAGTGTCAGAGGAAGGCCCTAAAACGTGTCAAAGACTCCAACCACCTGAGTCATAGACTGTTCTCTCTGCTACAACATGGCAAGCGGTACCAATGCACCAAGTCTGGAACCACCGGGGCCCAGAGCAGCTTTTACCCCTAGCCATAAGACAGCTAAATAGTTGGCCAAATAACTACCAAGACTATCTGCATTGCCCCCCCTTTGCACTAGCTCTTCTGAATCATCAAATACGCTGCTGCTACTGTTTATTATCTATCCTGTTGCTTAGTCACTTTACCCCTGCCCATATGTTCATATCTACCTCAATTACCTCGTACCCCCGCTCATCGACTCGGCACTGGTACCCCTTGTATATAGCCAAGTTATCGTTACTCATTGTTTATTTACTGTATTCCTCATGTTATCTTTCTTAAATGTTTTATTTTTCTCTCTGCATTGTTGGGAAGGGCACGTAAGTAAGCATTTCACTGTTAGTTTACACCTGCTGTTTATGAAGCATGTGACAAATACAATTTTATTTGATTTGAATACCCTCTACCTCCCTCTCCTTACCCCTCTACCTCCCTCTATCTACCCCTCTACCTCCCTCTCCTTACCCCTCTACCTCCCTCTCCTTACCCCTCTACCTCCCTCTATCTACCCCTCTACCTCCCTCTATCTACCTCTCTACCTCCCTCTCGTTCTCACTTGAGTATCTCTCTTGCTCTCTGTGTCTCTATCTATCTATCTATCTATCTGTCTGTCTGTCTGTCTGTCTGTCTGTCTGTCTGTCTGTCTGTCTGTCTGTCTGTCTGTCTGTCTGTCTGTCTGTCTGTCTGTCTGTCTGTCTGTCTGTCTGTCTGTCTGTGTTAATCTTTCTCTTTCTCTTTCTCTCTGTCTCTGTCTCTATTTCTCTCTGTCTGTCTGATTCTGTCTCTGTCAAGCCCTTCTCTGTCTGTCTGATTCTGTCTCTGTCAAGCCCTTCTCTGTCTGTCTGATTCTGTCTCTGTCAAGCCCTTCTCTGTCTGTCTGATTCTGTCTCTGTCAAGCCCTTCTCTGTCTGTCTGATTCTGTCTCTGTCAAGCCCTTCTCTGTCTGTCTGATTCTGTCTCTGTCAAGCCCTTCTCTGTCTGTCTGATTCTGTCTCTGTCAAGCCCTTCTCTGTCTGTCTGATTCTGTCTCTGTCAAGCCCTTCTCTGTCTGTCTGATTCTGTCTCTGTCAAGCCCTTCTCTGTCTGTCTGATTCTGTCTCTGTCAAGCCCTTCTCTGTCTGTCTGATTCTGTCTCTGTCAAGCCCTTCTCTGTCTGTCTGATTCTGTCTCTGTCAAGCCCTTCTCTGTCTGTCTGATTCTGTCTCTGTCAAGCCCTTCTCTGTCTGTCTGATTCTGTCTCTGTCAAGCCCTTCTCTGTCTGTCTGATTCTGTCTCTGTCAAGCCCTTCTCTGTCTGTCTGATTCTGTCTCTGTCAAGCCCTTCTCTGTCTGTCTGATTCTGTCTCTGTCAAGCCCTTCTCTGTCTGTTACAGTTTTCTCAGTCGCTTTGGTGCATTTTTCACATCATCCCTAACATGTACAAAATAATAAGTGCATTTCTCAGAACAATTTGTACAAACTGCAATATACAATAGATATGTTTCTAAAGCTAGTCAGTCACTAAAAATCCTTAGTACATCTCTCAAAAGTAATTATTCATGCCAATGATCATGTCAGTGTCATCAGAATGATAAGTCATTGAGTGATTGTTCACGAACAAGGTCGTCAAAATGTTTAGGCATGTTGTCAATGTAACTGTGTACTTTGACAGTATTACCTGATGTAAACTTAGGCTACAGTTTGGATGACAGTTACTGTATTGAAAATGCACAAGGCTGCACTTCTATGGCATATATCAATTTCAACAGTACTATTTACATATTACTGTATGTGAGTTATTGATTGAAAGAGACTGGACAACCCAAGGGGCACAAAGCAAAAAAAAACTAAATTATAAAGAAACACAGGAAACCACCCCTAAGGCACAACTTTGCCCGTAGCACTGTTGTGCTGTCTCTACACATCCAGACGTTCCTGTCTGTCAGCCCACATATTCTCATCCACATCACACCGGATATTTTCCCTTCCAATGCAACGTGGAAAGAATCTTTTGGAATGCCTTCTCCATCCTCTGCAGGCGTCTACTGTGATGTCCTCACATGCTGCATCCATTGCAGCCAGCAGGGTCATCTGTGTGTGTGTGGCTGACGATCGTACACCTTCCACCTCCATGCTGAAAATAACTACTCAATTGGGTTAAGGAATGGTGAATAAGGTGGGAGGAATTCTATGAGCATCCTCGGGTGGGTCACAAACCATTGCCTTATGATGTTTGATCGATGGAAACTCACATTATCACAAATGACTACATACTTTGGCAAATCCTCTCTAATCCTCTACCCCTCTCATCATCAGGGATGAGAGCCCTGTAGAGAGTCTCTAAAAAGTTGAGTAGATGCTGGGTGTTGTATGGCCCTATAAGGGGGATATCGGTTAGGACACCATGCTCCGAAATAGCAGCACACATGGTGATATTTCCTCCCCGTTGGCCTGGCAAATCCACAGTAGCTCTGTGACCGATGATATTCCGACCCTGCCTTCTGCATTTGGTCAGGTTGAAGCCAGCCTCATCCACGTATACAAAGTTGTGAGAGGGTTCACTTGATTCCAACTCCATTATACGCTATATCCCAGAACACACAGTTTAATTTTTTTTGGTAAGGAAGAGTGACATAAAATGTACATATATTGCATTTTCCTTCCACAGCAATGGAAATGTGCGCAGTTTATGCTTACTGTACTATGTATCACTATAAAATGTTGCTGTAAAGTAGTTACATAGATATATGTTTTTCCTGTACATACTGGTACCGTAGCTCCTTAACTCTGTCCTCATTCCTTTGGAATGGTACACGGTACAGCTGTTTCATACTCATCTGGTTTCTATGCAGCACCCTGTCGATGGTTGAGATGCTAACCGTAAGGATGTTTTCAAAGACATTGTCTTCTATAATGGTCCTTTGTATTTCCCTGAGTCTCATGGCATTGTTTGCTCGGACCAAGGTGCAAATAGCCTCCTCCTGTTGAGATTTGAAAATGCGTCCTCTGCCACCGGTTTGAGGTAATCTTGCAGTCCAATGTGGGGAAAAATGCAGTGATGCATCGCACACTTTCACATAGACAAAAACCATGCGAACACACATTTTACTGTAAAAAATCAGGTGGGTGCATGTAAGGTGCAGTATGTATCTGTATAGAGTATATCTCTGTATGCTGTGAAATACAAGTGGACTACTGTAATATGAAGCATTGTAGGAAGTATTCAGTATACTGCTTATATACAGTAACAGTGTACTGTACATTGGTGGACAGACCTGTTCTCTCTTCGAAACGTTTGAACTATTGAAGACACGGTTGATCTCCCAATATTCGGCTGCACCCTTCGATTAGCCTCAGCCATTGTAAGGCCATGATTGACAACATGGTCTACAATAGTGGACCTTATGTCATCAGATATGCGCCTATGTCCTCTTCTGCCTCTTCCTCTGTTTTGCCTTCTACCACGCATCCTTGCTCCTCTTCTTCCTCCTCTTGGCTGTTGACCCTGTTCGTTTCCTGGTCCATCCATTATTGGAAAATTGCAACTCTGTGTTGTGGTCTGTCTATATATGCTTGCCAATTGATTCTTCATGAGATGCACCTTTGAGCAATTTAAACAACTGGTTGATTGTTGGTTGAACTAACACTTTACATTCCTTCATGAGTGAGGTTCAATTTCACCTGCACGATTCATCAATTCACGTTTTTGTACAAAAGGTCTAATAGTAATGTGTAAAACTATGCTTGACAGTTTATGACAAATAGTCCAACAATTTTGCATGTAGTGGCTTATGCAAGGAACGAATGCCTAGAAGTTTTGAGGGGTAAGACTATTCAACAGAGAACCATCTACTATATTTTGTTCAACATGATATGAGCAATTGATAATGTGGCAAAAAGCTGACACATACATTATCAATTGCAATTTGTTCAAAGGAATAAGACATTGCTTTAATGATGTGCACAAGTGACTAGATGATTTGGAATTTGTACAAGTAGTATCAAGAATTGCACTTTTGATCTAAGAAATGCACCAAAGCGACTGAGAAAAACTGTAATCTTTCTCTGTCTCTGTCTCTCTGTCTCTCTGTCTCTCTGTCTCTCTCTCTCTCTCTCTTGCCAAAGAAAGTGAGGTAGATAATATGCAAAAGTGAAATAAACAGTCAAAATTAACATTAAACATTACACATACAGAAGTTTTAAAACAATAAAGACATTACAAATGTCATATTATGTACAGTATATATATACAGTGTTGTAACAATGTACAAATGGTTAAAGTACACAAGGGAAAAATGAATAAGCATAAATATGGGTTGTATTTACAATGGTATTCGTTCTTCACTGGTTGCCCTTTTCTTGTGGCAACAGGTCACAAATCTTGCTGCTGTGATGGCACACTGTGGAATTTCACCCAGTAGATATGGGAGTTTATCAAAATTGGGTATGTTTTTTAATTCTTGGTGGATCTTTGTAATCTGAGGGAAATATGTGTCTCTAATATGGTCATACATTGGGCAGGAGGTTAGGAAGTGGAGCTCAGTTTCCACCTCATTTTGTGGGCAGTGTACACATAGCCTGTCTCTCTTGAGAGCCATGTCTGCCTACGGCGGCCTTTCTCAATAGCAAGGCTATGCTCACTGAGTCTGTACATAGTCAAAGCTTTCCTTACGTTTGGGTCAGTCACAGTGGTCAGGTATTCTGTTTAGGGCCAAATAGCATTCTAGTTTGCTCTGCTTTTTTGTTAATTCTTTCCAATGTGCCAGTAATAATTTTTTTGTTTTCTCATGATTTGCTTGGGTCTAATTGTGCTACTGTCCTGGGGCTCTGTGGCGTGTGTTTGTGTTTGTGAACAGAGCCCCAGGACCAGCTTGCTTAGGGGACTCTTCTCCAGGTTCATCTCTCTGTAGGTGATGGCTTTGTTATGGAAGGTTTGGGAGTCACTTCCTTTTAGGTGGTTGTAGATTTTAACGGCTCTTTTCTGGATTTTGATAATTTGTAGGTATCGGCCTAATTCTGCTCTGCATTTATTATTTGGTGTTCTACGTTGTACACGGAGGATATTTTTGCAGAATTCTGCATGCAGAGTCTCAATTTGGTGTTTGTCCCATTTTGTGAAATCTTGGTTGGTGAGCAGACCCCATACCTCACAACTATAAAGGGCAATGGGCTCTATGACTGATTCAAGTATTTTTTAGCCAGATCCTAATTGGTGTGTTGAATTCTATGTTCCTTTTGATGTTATAGAATGCCCTTCTGGCCTTGTCTCTCAGATCGTTCACAGCTTTGTGGAAGTTACCCGTGGCGCTGATGTTTAGGCCATGGTATGTATAGTTTTTTGTGTGCTCTTTCTCTCTGATTCTGTGTCTGATTCTGTCTCTGTCAAGACCTTCTCTATCTGTTAATCTTTATTTCTCTCTCACTCTCTCTCTCTCTCCCTTTCTGTCTCTCTCTCTCGCTCTCTCTGTCTGTCTGATTCTGTCTCTGTCAAGCCCTTCGGTCTGTTAATCTTTCTCTTTCTCTGTCTCTGTCTATCTCTGTCTCTGACTCTCTCTCTCTCTCCCTCTCTCTCTCTCTCTCTCTCTCTGTCTCTCTTTCTGTCTCTGATTCTGTCTCTGTGAAGCCCTTCTCTCTCTGTGAATCTTTCTCTGTCTCTGTCTCTGTCTCTGTCTGTCTCTCTCTCTCTCTCTCTGCCTCTCTTTCTCTCTGTCTGATTCTGTCTCTGTCAAGCCCTTCTCTATCTGTTAATCTTCCTCTTTCTCTTTCTCTTTCTCTGTCTCTCTCTCTCTCTCTCTCTGTTTCTCTCTCTCTCTCTCTAACTCTCTCTGTCTCTCTTTCTCTCTGTCTGTCTGTTTCTGTCAAGCCCTTCTCTATCTGTTAATCTTTCTCTTTCTCTTTCTCTGCTCTGAGATAATGGACTGGTCTGTGGTATGACGCATGCAGCCGTGTCTCCAGAGGGATTAAACGCAGGCAGGCAGGCAGGCAGGCAGGCAGGCAGGCAGGCAGGCAGGCAGGCAGATGAAGAGAGACAGACTTCTGAAAAGAGACAGACAGACAGACATGTAAGCAGGCAGGCAGAAAATCAAACAGACAGACAGACCAATACAAACAACAACAGACAGACAACGACAGACAGACAACGACAGACAGCTAGGACCAATAGTTACATCCTCAGCTTCAACCTGCATCTGAATCAAAGGGTTTATTAATGTCCTCTGGTCATTGTCACCATAACACCTCCTAGTCACAAACATACAGACCCTTTGTGCTATATACGGCATGATGTTATTGTCTGCTGTCCTATGATATTATATTCTGTGTATTGTTGCTGATACGATTATAGTTGAACATTTCAGAAAATGCAGAGCTAAACTCATAAGCTTATCCAAAACACTGAGGATTTTACCAGAATGATGATTATATTGAAAAGCCTTTATAGTTAAGGCATATCCAATGATGGAAATGCTTTAAAGGCCCAGTGCAGTCAAAAATGAGATTTTCCAGTGTTTTGTATATATTTCCACTGTGAAATATATACAACACTGTGAAATTGTAAAACACTGTGAAATTGTAAAACACTGTGAAATATATACAACACTGTGAAATATATACAACACTGTGAAATATATACAACACTGTGAAATATATACAACACTGTGAAATATATACAACACTGTGAAATTGTAAAACACTGTGAAATTGTAAAAAGTGTAAGTGTAAGAGCTGTTTGGAAAGACTGTGTTATAATTTCAGCCTGTTTTGGTGGGAGGGAGTTTTGGCCTTAAACGGTGACATCACCATGTGGTAAATTAGTTAATAGACCATTAAGAAAGAGGGTTCCAAATATCTCTGCCAATAACAGCTAATTATCAGTTTCCCCTCCTCACTCAGACCACTCCCAGACAGTCCTAGCAAAAGTCTTGCTTGAGAAATTGCCCTTTGCTAAGAAGCTATTTTTGTTTATTTTTGACCATTTGAAAACAATCCTATTCTGTCTCCAGTATTCCATGAACAGCTCCTTAGTTTTTTTTACATTGAGGGAAAGGTTATTTTCCTGGCACCACTCGGCCAGGGCTCCAACCTCCTCCCTGTAGGTTGTCTCGTCTTTGTTGGTAATCAGGCCTGGCATTGCTGTGACGTCAGCAAACTTGACGATTTAGTTGGAGTCGTGCCCAACGATAGAGTCAAAGGTGAACAGGAAGTACACGAGGGGGCTGAGCACACACCCCTGTGGGGCCCCCGTGTTGAGGATCAGTGTGGCAGAGGTGTTTTTGCCTATCCTCACCACCTGGGATCGGCCCGTCAGAAAGTCTAGCACCCAGTTGCACAGGGAGGAGTTCTGACCCAAGGCCATAAGCTTAGTGACGAGCTTGGAGGTCATTATGGTGTTGAGAGCAGAGCTGTAGTCGATGAGCAGCATTCTCACATAGATATTCCTCTTGTCCAGGTAGGATAGTGTGGCGTGCAGTGCAACTACGATGTTGAGGCGGTATTCAAATTGTGGTGGGTCCAGGGTGTCGGCAAGGTGGAGGTAATATGGTCCTTGACTAGCCTCTCAAAGCACTTCATGATAACATAGGTGAGTGGTACATGGTGATAGTAATTTAGTTCAGTTAACAGTTGCACTTAGCCATCCCGGATCCGGGATCGTGAATACAGACTCAAGCTCATTACCATAACACAACGTTAACTATTCATGAAAATCGCAAATGAAATGAAATAAATATGCTAGCTCTCAAGCTTAGCCTTTTGTTAACAACACTGTCATCTCAGATTTTCAAAATATGCTTCTTAACCATAGGAAAACAATCATTTGTGTAACAGTAGCTAGCTAGCGTAGCATTTAGCGTTAGCATTAGCATTCAGCAGGCAACATTTTCACAAAAACCAGAAAAGCATTCAAATAAAATAATTTACCTTTGAAGAACTTCAGATGTTTTCAATGAGGAGACTCTGTTAGATAGCAAATGTTCAGTTTTTCCTGAAAGATTATTTGTTTAGGAGAAATTGCTCCGTTTGGTGCGTCACGTTTGGCTACCAAAAAAAAACGAAACTCCAGTCATCAAAACGCCGAACTTTTTTCCAAATTAACTCCATAATATCGACTGAAACATGGCAAACGTTGTTTAGAACCAATCCTCAAGGTGTTTTTCACATATCTCTTCGATGATATATCGTTAGTGGAAGTGTGCTTTCTGTCCTGAATCCCAGGAGAAAATGACCGCAACTGAAGATGACGCACCAATTTAGACAAAGGACACCGGGCGGACCCCTGGAAAATGTAGTCTCTTATGGCCAATCTTCCAATGATATGCCTACAAATACGTCACAATGCTGCAGACATCTTGAAGAAACGACAGAAAGCGCAGGCTCGTTCCTGGTGCATTCACAGCCATATAAGGAGACATTGGAAAACAGAGCTTCAGAAATTCTGCTCATTTCCTGTTTGAAGTTTCATCTTGGTTTCGCCTGTAGCATGAGTTCTGTGGCATTCACAGATAATATCTTTACAGTTTTGGAAACGTTAGACTGTTTTCTTTCCAAAGCTGTCAATTATATGCATAGTCGAGCATCTTTTCGTGACAAAATATTGCGCTTAAAACGGGCACGTTTTTTTATCCAATAATGAAATAGCGCCCCCATAGACTCAACAGGTTTTAACTTAGCTTGCTTGAGTACAGACTGAGATAGGGAGAGGTTGAATATGTCTATAAACACTCCTGCCAGCTGGTCTGCGCATGTACTGAAGAAGCGGATTGGGATGCCTTCCAGGCTGGCAGCCTTGCGTGGGTTAAAGCACTTGAAAGTTCTACTCACGTCAGCTACAGAGATCGGGAGCCTGCAGTCCTTGTGAGCAGCGGGGGCCCTCGACAGCGGCTCTGTTTTGCTTTCCTTGAAGCAGGAGAAGATGTTAATTTTGTACAGGAGTGAGGCATTGTGTCTGCGACATGGCTGGTCGTTCTCCCGGAAGGAAGAAGAACAATGGTCAAGCATCTACTCTCGACGTGTAACACAAGAGACGAGGTGGTGGAATTTTGGGAGAAATTTCCTTTGATTTATTTTGTTACAGACCCCAGCTAAAACAAATCTGGTAATAGGTAATTTGACTGCAGGAAAGGGCAGCAATCCCATATAGTTCATTGAGTGCCACTATGGTGTCGGCTTAAACGGCCTTGTCAATAACCGATTAGAATTTCCTTGGGAGGTAATGGGGTTGGCAATTGATGGTGAGGTATTCCAGATTGGGAGAGCAAAAGGCCTTCAGTTTTTGTACGTTACCAGAATCTCACCATGAGGTTTTAATCATGAAACATACCCCTCCACCTTCACTTTCCCCGGAGAGTTATTCTGTCCTGTCCTCGCGATGTACCGAGAACCCAACAGGATGTATGGACGGAGATGTTGTAGAAGGGGAGAGCCATGTCTCTGTAAAACAAATGATGTTCCCTCTGGTAGGAGATCCTCGCTCCCAGCCAGTAGTGTACTTTTAAGTACAATGACTAGGGCCAAAAGAAGCCATTGGAGCTGTTTTACTCACGTTACTCACTCTGGAGGACATCACTCATCTCACATCCCTGGTGACTTACTGATGGTCAGGTGACCCTTTGACTTGTGCACCATTTGAAGATGTCATAGAAAATAAGTGGGCGTGGCCAGATCTCATCCAACTACCTGTATGGTATTTTGAGACAGTGATGACTGTTGATGACTGAAGAATATGACAATACTGTATATTTACAGTAAAACTGCAGGCTTCCTATAGAGACTTTGGGACGTGAGGCAATATGAACAATCACTCTTCAGCCTGTACACTTTCACTTTTAGTCATTAGCTGAGCTTCCCCTTACCGTTGCAGCTTACAGTTTTTCTCAGAAACAGTATGTGAAGGGTTGACAATGTGGGTGTGTTGTGGGTGTGTGTGTTTGGGGGGGGGGGGCTGTGGTTGTTGGTAATTCACACTATAATCGTGGGAACATAAATACTTTATAATGACTGCTGTTATAATCTGTGATGACTGTGGGTTTAGTTAATAGACCAATAGGAAAAATGGCTCCAAACTTCTCTGCAAATAACAGCTCATTTTCAGTTTTTCCCTCCCTACTCAAACCACTCCCAGACAGTCCTAGCAAAAGTCTTGCTTAAGAATTTGCCCTTTGCTAAGAAGTCATTTTTGTTGACCATTTGATTTAAAAACAATTAGAGTAAGGTACTTAATTGTTACCCAGAAATTATTTGATATTGATGTCAAATGTGGATGGGGGCGTGCTCCCCATTCTGTCTCCTTGGGGGGGGGGGGCACCGTGATGAGGATCAGCGTAGTGGAGGAGTTGTTACCTACCCTCACCTGGGGTCAGATCGTCAGGAAGTCTAGGACCCAGTTGCAGATCCATGGCCCTGAGCTTAGTGACAAGCTCGGAGGGCACTATGATATTGAAAGCAGAGCTGTAATAAATTGTTTCTTTTATTTTTTATTTCACCTTTATTTAACCAGGTAGGCCAGTTGAGAACAAGTTGCCATTTACAACTGTGACCTGACCAAGATAAAGCAAAGCAGTGCACATTAAAAAAGTTATCCTTGTTCGATAAAATTATACTAATTATATTTACGTCACCAAATAATTAAGAAAAACATTGTTTTGCAACGAAAGCCTACAGTAGCCTGAACAGCACTCTGTAAAGTAGCGCAATGGTGTAGCCTCTTCTGGGTACACTGACTTCAGTACAAAACCTAGGAGGCTCGTGGTTTTCACCGCCTTCCATAAACTTACACAGTAATTATGACAACTTCCAGAGGATGTCCTCCAACATATCAGAGCTCTTGCAGCATGAACTGACATGTTGTCCACCCAATCAAAGGACCAGAGAATGAATCTAGTACTGAAAGCATAAGCTACAGCTAACTTGCACTGCAGTGCATATAATGTGGTGGGTAGTTGACTCAGAGAGCGAAAGACAACAGTTGAACAGTTCTGAAGAAATTAATTTCTTAAAAAATTAAGGAAAAGCAAGAAAGAGCTATATTTTGTTGTATTATTATCACTTTCACTTACTTAGCTAGCTAATGCTGGGCTAAACGTAGCTAGTTTAGCCTAGATAAACACTCGGCTCAAATAGAGAGGGATGCTATTTTAGCCAGCTGACACTGGCTATCCAACACTGGAACTCTTCCAAGTCAAGGTAAGCTTTTGGTTTTATTTTGCCAGGAAGTTGACTGAAAACACATTCTCATTTACAGCAACAACCTGGGGAATAGTTACATGGGAGAGAAGGGGGGATGAATGAGCCAATTGTAAACTGGGGATGATTAGGTGACCGTGATGATATGAGGGCCAGATTGGGAATTTAGCCAGGACACAGGGGTTTACACCCCTACTCTTACGATAAGTGCCATGGGATCTTTAGTGACCACAGAGAGTCAGGACACCCGTTTAACGTCCCATCCAAAAGATGGCACCCTACACAGGACAATGTCCCCAATCACTGCCCTTGGGATATATTTTTTTTTAGACCAGTGCTTCCTACTGGCCCTCCAACACCACTTCCAGCAGCATCTGGTCTCCCATCCAGGGACCAACCAGGAAAACCCTCCTTAGCTTCAGAAGCAAGCCAACAGTGGGATGCAGGATAGTGTGCTGCTGGCTTATTAATTGATTGCCATCGGGGCCCACTGGTGTAACTGCTTAAATGCTTGCTACTGACAGTAAGTACACTGTACTACATGATTGTAGCAGGTTTACTAACACATTAGTTTTCGTAGCTATGTTGATGATGACGTTAATATGGTGACAACAATGTAGACTGTGGGTGTGTTCGTAAAGGCACTCTAGAGTGCCTGAGTGTGCTCAGAGGGCGCTCTGGGCGTTCATAAATTCAGAGTGTTTCACTCTTAGAGCGTTCAGAGTGCACACTGGGTGCTCTGGCCGAGGAGTAGGTTTGATCTGACTGTTCTGACCCCACACTGGGTGCTCTGGCCGAGGAGTAGGTTTGATCTGACTGTTCTGACCCCACACTGGGTGCTCTGGCCGAGGAGTAGGTTTGATCTGACTGTTCTGACCCCACACTGGGTGCTCTGGCCGAGGAGTAGGTTTGATCTGACTGTTCTGACCCCACAACTGCTGTCAAGCACCAAAGCTAACTGGCTAAAGTTTGGGGGTATCATCGGATGGGGCCACAATGTCTCCTGACCCCTCCTGTCTCAGCCTTCAGTATTTGTGCTGCAGTAGTTTATATGTCGGGGGGCTAGGGTCAGTCTGTTATATCTGGAGTATTTCTCCTGTCTTATCCGGTGTCCTGTGTGAATTTACGTATGCTCTCTCTAATTCTCTCTTTCTCTTTTTCTTTCTTTCTCTCTTTCAGAGGACCTAAGCCCTAGGACCATGCCGCAGGACTACCTGGCATGATGACTCCTTGCTGTCCCCAGTCCACCTGGCCGTGCTGCTGCTCCAGTTTCAACTGTTCTGCCTGCGGCTATGGAACCCTGACCTGTTCACCGGATGTGCTACATGTCCCAGACCTGCTGTTTTCAACTCTCTAGAGACAGAAGGAGCGGTAGAGATACTCTCAATGATCGGCTATGAAAAGCCAACGGACATTTACTCCTGAGGTGCTGACTTGCTGCACCCTCGGCAACTACTGTGATTATTATTATCTGACCATGCTGGTCATTTATGAACATTTGAACATCTTGGCCATGTTCTGTTATAATCTCCACCCAGAACAGCAAGAAGGGGACTGGCCACCCCTCATAGCCTGGTTCCTCTCTAGGTTTCTTCCTACGTTTTGGCCTTTCTAGGGTGTTTTTTCTAGCCACCGTGCTTCTACACCTGCATTGCTTGCTGTTTGGGGTTTTAGGCTGGGTTTCTGTACAGCACTTTGAGATATCAGCTGATGTAAGAAGGGCTATATAAATACATTTGATTTGACTTGATTTAAAGTTGGCTAGGTTGCTAGCTACTTTCAGACACAAATGAGAGAACACCTCTTTATAACCATTTTACTCTCCCTAGCAGAGCTGGTTAGGATGTTTTCATGTTAACTAGAGCGTGGGTGACTGCTGTGCTGCTGGCAACAATTGCATTCATTTTATTTGCCCACGTCTGCTGACACTGGTGATATTCAATGGGTGTTGGGCATTTGTAAATTCATTAGTTATTCTGTGCTCTGGCACACTCAGAAGAGAGTACTCTGAAATCGGAGTAGATAGCCAGAGTGAATTTACGAATGCAACCAATGTGTGTAGCATTTATGATATGAAGGTTTGGCTTGGAATGTTTTTTTACGCCTGGTCACGGAAAGCTGATGTGTTGTGCACTAAAGTCCGCAAGCTAGGGAAAAGGTGAGAGGAGGAGAGTGCGTAGATGCCAAAAGGAATACAATGATCAAAGGGATCATGCTGTGAAAGTGAACTGTATTTGTGTGTGATCAGGGGTGTATTCATTTTGCCGATTGTGTTGAAAACCGTTCTTAAACGGAAGGAAACGGAACGAAACAGGGATAAACATACCTGAATTTGTCCAATAGAAAGTCTCGTTTGCAATTGTTAAACTAATGATTAAACCCTACATCAGCTAGATGGAAGCAATAATGTGCAAGGTGGTATTGAATGTGTCAATGTCTGTCACCTTGATTACTCAAACTTCTCTCAACCTGTGCACCTACATTGTAAACATTAACACACAAGCTAGGTTATAGCACCTTCATGATGGGCATAGGGAAAATTTGAGTATCATGTAGTTTCCTAAACCTATCGATATTACATTGAGTTGGGTGAATGGAATATGAATGACAGTCATCCAATATACTGTAAAATAAATAAGGCCATGCTCATGAAAAAATAATTGTCCCCGCTCGTCTTAAACAGTGCCGACCGCCACTGATTCAAATGTACAGTGCATTCGGAAAGTATTCAGACCCCTTTACTTTTTCTACATTTTGTTTCGTAACAGCCTTATTCTGAAATGGATTAAAACAAATCCTCATCAATCTACACACAATACCCCATAATGGCAAAGCAAAAACAGGTTTAGACATTTTTACAAATTTATAAAAAATAAAAAACTGAAATCACCTTTACATAAGTATTCAGACCCTTCACTCAATACTTTGTTGAAGCAGCTTTGGCAGCGATTAACCCCTTGAATCTACTTGGGTATGATGCTACATGCTTGGCACAGCTGTATTTAGGGAGTTTCTCCCATTCTTCTCAAGCTCTGTCAGGTTGGATGGGGAGAGTCGCTGCACAGCTATTTTCATGTCTCTCCAGAGATGTTTGATTGGGTTCAAGTCCGGGCTCTGGCTGGGCCACTCAAGTACATTCAGTGACTTATCCCGAAGCCACTACTGCATTGTCTGTAGTGGCTTCGGCTTCGACCCCTACTTGGGGTCGTTGTCCTGTTGGAAGGAGAACCTTCGCCCCAGTCTGAGGTCCTGAGTGCTCTGGAGCAGGATCATCAAGGATCTCTCTGTACTTTGCTATGTTCATCTTTCCCTCGATCCTGACTAGTCTCCCACTCCCTGCCGCTGAAAAACATCCTCACAGCATGATGTTGCCGCCACCATGCTTCACCGTAGGGATGGTGCCAGGTTTCCTCCAGACATGACGCTTGGCATTCAGGCCAAAGAATTCAATCTTGGTTTCATCAGACCAGAGAATCTTGTTTCTCATGGTCTGAGAGTCCTTTAGGTGCCTATTGGCAAACTTCAAGTGGGCTGTCATGTGCTTTTTACTGAGGAGTGGCTTCCGTCTGGCCACTCTGCCATAAAGACCTGATTGGTGGAGTGTTGCAGAGACGGTTGTCAAGTTGTAGAAACATCTCAAGGATGATCAATGGAAACAGGATGCACCTGAGCTCAGTTTCTAGTCTCATAGCAAAGGGGCTGAATACTATACTATTTCTGTTTTTATTTTTAATACATTTGCAAAAAAATCTTAAAACCTGTTTTTGCTTTGTCATGATGGGGTATTGTGTGTAGATTGATGAGGAACATGTTTTATTTAATCCATTTTAGAATAAGGCTGCAACGTAACAAAATGTGGAAAAAGTGAAGGGGTCTGAATACTTTCCGAATGCACTGTAAGTATTCCTCTTGTCCAGGTGGGATAGGGTGGTATACAGTGCAACGATGATATTGGGGCGGTATACAAATTGTATTGGGTCTAGGGTGTTGGGCAAAGTGGAGGTGATATGGTCCTTGAGAAGCCTCTCAAAGCACTTCATGATGACAGAGGTGCGTGCTACGGGGTGAAAGCCATTTCGTTCAGTTATCTTAGCTTGCTTGGGTACAGGAACAATGATGGACATATTGAAACAAGTGGGGAGACCAGACTGGGATAGGGAGAGGTTGAATACACTACATGACCAAAAGTATGTGGACACCTGCTCGTCGAACATCTCATTCCAAAATCATGAGCATTAATATGGAGTTGGTCTCCCCCTTGCTTCTATAACAGCCTATACTCTTCTGGGAAGGCTTTCCACTAGACCTGGAACATATCCCAGTCCAAGTGATCAACACAGTCTTGTAGCATTGATTCCGATTGGTCAGACCAACGTTGAACATACTTTACCACAGATGCTTCCTGCTTTAATTTCTGCATATGGGCGGGGAGAAGCAGAATGGAGGCGTGATCTGACCTTGTAGCCATCCCAGAAATGAGAATAACAATAGTCAAGCGTCTACTCTCCGCGTATAACACAGGGGATGTGTTGGTGGAATTTCAGGAGGATTTTCCTCCGATTTCCTTTCTTGAAGTCTCCAGCTACAACAAATGTAGCCTCAGCATATGTGGTTTACAGTTTGCTTCAAATTCCATGTAATTAGTACTTGGAGTTCCACTGTGGTGTCGGCTTAAACAGCCATGGCCATAACCAATTATCATTTTGGGGGGAGGTAATGGGGTCGGCATTTGATGGTGATGTATTCCAGATCAGGATACAGATACATCACCACAATTCCAGATACATTCCAGATACATTACCACTATCACATCATGAGTTCTAAATCATGAAACATACCCCTCAACCTTTTCTTCCAAGGAGAGTTATTTTGTCCTGTCCGTGCGATGTCCGGATAACCCAGCAGGTTGTATGGATGGAGACGGTGTAGAAGGGGAGAGCTATGTCTCTGTAAGGTAAATTATTTTACAATCTCTTGTGTACTTCTGGAAGGAGATACTTGCCCTGAGCCAGTAGGTTACTGTACACACAATTATTAAGATCAGAAGAAGCCATTGCAGCTGTTTTACTCACGTTACTCACTCTGGATGACATCACTCATCTCCCATCCCTGGTGACTTACTGATGGTCAGGTGACCCTTTGACTTGTGCACCATTTGAGGATGTCATAGAAAATAAGTGGGCGTGTGCAGATCTCATCCAACTACATGTATAGTATTTTGAGACGATGATGACTGATGATGACTGAGGAATATGACATTGCTGTATATTTACAGTAAAACTGCAGACTTCCTGTAGAGGCTATATGATGTGAGGCAATATGAACAATCACCCTTCATCCTGTTCCCTTTCTCTTTTAGTCATTAGCTGAGCTTCCCCTTACAATTGTAGCCTGCAGCTTTTCTCATAAATGGTGTGTGTAGGGGGTGATTTTGTGGTTGTGGTGCGTGTGTGTGTGTGTGTGTGTGTGTGTGTGTGTGTGTGCGTGCGTGCGCGCGCGTGCGTGCGTGTGTGTGTGTGCGTGTGCGTGTGCGTGTCTGTGTCTGTGTGCAGTGGGTATCATAACTATTCAACCCCACACATTTTGTTGAGTTAGAAAGTTGGATTGAAATAGATTTAGTCTACACAAAAAGTAAAAAGAGAGTTCTACAAATGATTATAATTTAAATAACTAAAATATAGTTGTTGCACAAGTATTCACCCCCTTTGTTTAGGCAAGGTAAATTAGTTCAGGAGTAAAATTTGGTTTAACAAAACACATAATAAATTACGTGAAAGGGAACAGGCTGAAGGGTGATTGTTCATGTTGCATCACATCATATAGCCTCTACAGGAAGTCTGCAGTTTTACTGTAAATATACAGCAATGTCATATTCCTCAGTCATCATCAGACATCATCGTCTCAAAATACCATACAGGTAGTGGGATGAGATCTGCACATGCCCACGTATGTGCTGTGACATCATTAAAGGGTGCCCATGATAGGGGTTGACATGATTTTTGAATGACTTCCCCTTTCTCTGTCCCCTATACATACAACATCTGTAAGGTCCCTCAGTCAAGTATTACATTTCAAGTAGATTCAACTTCAATGACCAGGGAGCTTTTCGAAAGCCCCGTAAAGAACAGCAGTGATTGGTAGATGGATAACTAACAAATCAGACATGGGATATTTCTTTAAGCATGGTCAAGTTAATAACTAGCTGTGGATGACGTATTAAATCACCCAGACACATCAAAGATACAGTCGTCCTTCTGAACTGAGCTCCAGGACAGGAAGGAAACTGTTCAGGGATGTCACCATGAGGTCATTGGTGAAAATAAAACAGCTACAGAGTTCAATGGCTGTGAAGGGAGAAAACTGAGGATGGATCAACCACATTGCAGTGACATTGTAGTGACCTAAATGACAGAGTGAAAAGAAGAATAACATTTGACAGTATAAAAATATTCCAAAACATGCATCCTGAATGCAACAAGGCACTAAAGTAATACCGCAGAAAAACATGGCAAAGGATATATACTTTTTGGCCTACATGAGGCCAAGAAGTGGGGCGGTGTCACACCCTGACCATAGTTTACTTTGTATATTTCTATGTTGTGGTTGGTCAGGGTGTGATTTGAGTGGGCATTCTATGTTACATGTCTAGTTTGTCTAGTTCTATGTTCGGCCTGATATGGTTCTCAATCAGAGGCAGGTGTTCGTCATTGTCTCTGATTGGGAACCATATTTAGGTAGCCTGGGTTTCACTGTGTGTTTGTGGGTGATTGTTCCTGTCTATGTGTTTTCACCAGATAGGGCTGTTTAGGTTTTCGTTACGTTCATCACGTTCTTTATTTTGTAGTGTTTGTATTGATTCGTGTTTTACGTTTGTTCATTAAAACATGGATCGCAATCTACACGCTGCATTTTGGTCCGACTCTCCTTCTCATACAGAAAACTGTTACAGAATCACCCACCACAAAGGGACCAAGCAGCGTGTCAACAGGCAGGAACAGCCCAAAGTGGAGTACAGTATGGACTATACTTCTTGGGAGGAGATAGACAGGTGGGCGGTCGACCCAGGGAGAGTGCCGGAGCCCGCCTGGGATTCGATGGAGCAGTGCGCGGAAGGATATAGGAGAATGGAGTTTGCGAAGCAAGCAAGGCGGCGCGGACGGAGGCCCCATAGTCAGCCCCCAAAATTTCTTGGGGGGGGGCTCAGGGAGAGTGTGGCAGAGTCAGGAGCCAGACCTGAGCCAACTCTCCCTGTTTATCGTGAGGAGCCAAGGAGGAGACCAGAACCAGAGCCGGTGTTGGAGGTGAGCGAAACAGAGACTGTGAAGGAGTTAATGGGGAAATTGGAGGAGAGAGAAATGAGGGAGTTGCTGTGTTGGTGTTTTAAACATGGAATTCGCCCGACGGAGCGTGTCGGGGATTTGATGGCACCTGGGTCAGCGCTCCATACTCGTCCTGAGGTGCGTGTTAGTCGGCTGGTGAAGATGGTGCCAGTCTCACGTACCAGGCCTCCTGTGCACCTCCCTAGCCTTGCACGTCCTGTGCCAGCACCGCTCTCAAGATCTCCAGTACGCCTTCACGGTCTAACCCATCCTGTGCCACCTCCACACCCCAGCCCTCCGGTAGCAGCTCCCCGCACCAGGCTTCCTGTGCGTGTCCTCGGCCCAGTACCACCAGTGCCAGCACCACGCATCAAGCCTACAGTGCGCCTCGCCTGTCCAGCGCTGTCGGAGCCCTCCTCCTCTCCAGCGCTGTCGGAGTCTCCCGCCTGTTTAGCGCTGTTAGAGCCTTCCTTCTCTACAGCGCTGCCGGAGTCTCCCGCCTGTTCAGAACTGCCAGTCTGCATAGAGCTGCCAGTTTGCAAGGAGCTGCCAGTCTGCATAGAGCTGCCAGTTTGCAAGGAGCTGCCAGTCTGCAAGGAGCTGCCAGTCTGCAAGGAGCTGCCAGTCTGCAAGGAGCTGCCAGTCTGCATAGAGCTGCCAGTCTGCAAGGAGCTGCCAGTCTGCAAGGAGCCGCCAGAGCTGCCTGTCTGCAGGATGCCGCCAAAGCTGCCAGTCTGCAAGGAGCCGCCAGAGCTGCCAGTCTGCAAGGAGCCGCCAGAGCTGCCAGTCTGCATGGAGCAGCCAGGGCCGCCAGTCTGCATGGAGCAGCCAGGGCCGCCAGTCAGCATGGAGCAGTCAGGGCCGCCAGTCAGCATGGAGCAGCCAGGGCCGCCAGTCAGCATGGAGCAGCCAGTCAGCATGGAGCAGCCAGTCAGCATGGAGCAGCCAGAGCAGCCAGTCAGCATGGAGCAGCCAGAGCTGCCAGTCAGCATGGAGCAGCCAGTCAGCATGGAGCAGCCAGAGCTGCCAGTCAGCATGGAGCAGCCAGAGCTGTCAGTCAGCATGGAGCAGCCAGTCAGCATGGAGCAGCCAGAGCTGCCAGTCAGCATGGAGCAGCCAGTCAGCATGGAGCAGCCAGAGCTGCCAGTCATCATGGAGCAGCCAGTCAGCATGGAGCAGCCAGATCTGCCAGTCGACCAGACTCTCCCAGATCTGCCAGTCGACCAGACTCTCCCAGATCTGCCAGTCGACCAGACTCTCCCAGATCTGCCAGTCGACCAGACTCTCCCAGATCTGCCAGTCGACCAGACTCTCCCAGATCTGCCAGTCGACCTGACTCTCCCAGATCTGCCAGTCGACCAGACTCTCCCAGATCTGCCAGTCGACCAGACTCTCCCAGATCTGCCAGTCGACCAGACTCTCCCAGATCTGCCAGTCGACTAGACTCTCCCAGATCTGCCAGTCGACCAGACTCTCCCAGATCTGCCAGTCGACCAGACTCTCCCAGATCTGCCAGTCGACCAGACTCTCCCAGATCTGCCAGTCGACCAGACTCTCCCAGATCTGCCAGTCGACCAGACTCTCCCAGATCTGCCAGTCGACCAGACTCTCCCAGATCTGCCAGTCGACCAGACTCTCCCAGATCTGCCAGTCGACCAGACTCTGCCAGTCGACCAGACTCTTCCAGATCTGCCAGTCGACCAGACTCTTCCAGATCTGCCAGTCGACCAGACTCTTCCAGATCTGCCAGTCGACCAGACTCTTCCAGATCTGCCAGTCAGCCAGGATCTGCCAGCCAGCCAGGATCTGGTAGATTCATTTACCTGCCTGGGCTTCCTCTCAGTGCTGAGCTTCCTCTCAGTGCTGAGCTACCCATCAGTCCCGAGCTACCTCTGTCCTGAGCTGTTCCTCTGTCCCGAGCGGTCATTAAGGAGGGTAACCTATCTAGGGACGCAAAGGAGGTGGACTAAAACGGTTATGGAGTGGGGTCCACGTCCAGCGCCAGAGCCGCCACCGCGGACAGATGCCCACCCAGACCCTCCCCTATAGGTTCAGGTTTTGCGGCCGGAGTCCGCACCTTGGGGGGGGGGGGGTACTGTCACACCCTGACCATAGTTTACTTTGTATATTTCTATGTTGTGGTTGGTCAGGGTGTGATTTGAGTGGGTATTCTATGTTACATGTCTAGTTTGTCTAGTTCTATGTTCGGCCTGATATGGTTCTCAATCAGAGGCAGGTGTTCGTCATTGTCTCTGATTGGGAACCATATTTAGGTAGCCTGGGTTTCACTGTGTGTTTGTGGGTGATTGTTCCTGTCTATGTGTTTTCACCAGATAGGGCTGTTTAGGTTTTCGTTACGTTCATCACGTTCTTTATTTTGTAGTGTTTGTATTGATTCGTGTTTTACGTTTGTTCATTAAAACATGGATCGCAATCTACACGCTGCATTTTGGTCCGACTCTCCTTCTCATACAGAAAACCGTTACAGGCGGCAGGTAGCCTAGTGGTTAGAGCGTAACCGGAAGGATGATAGATTGAATCACTGAGCTGACAAGGTAAAAATCGTTCTACCAATGAACGTGGCAGTTAACGCACTGTTCCTTGGTCATCATTGTAAATAAGAATTTGTTCTTAAACTGACTTGCCTGTTAAGTAAACGTTTTAAAAAATGCAAAGCTTTATGTTTGGGGCAAATCCAACACAACACATCACTAAGTAACTGCCTACTTCTTTTCCAGCATGGGGGTGGCTGCATCATGGTATGGGTATGCTTGACATTGGCAAAGACTGGGGAGTTTTTCTGGATTAAAATAAATGGGACTGAGCTAAGCACAGGAAAAATGCTAGTGGAAAACCTGCTTCAGTCTGCCTTACACCAGACACTGGAAAATGAATTAACCTTTCAGCAGGACAATAAACTACAACACAAGGACAAATCTACAGTGGAGTTGTTTACCAAGAATTCCGTTCATGTTCCTGAGCAGCCAAGTTACAGTTTTGATTCAAGTCTGCTTGACAGTCTATGGCAAGATCCCCTACACTTTGACAGAGCTTAAAGGATTTTGAATGGTATAATGGAGAAATAATGCACAATCCAGGTGTGCAACGCTCCTAAAGACTTACCTAGTAAGACTCACACCTGTAATTGCTTTTTAACATGTATTGACTCAGGGGGGTGAAAACGTATCTAATCAAGGTATATTACTGTTTATTTTTAATTTGTCTTTTTTTATATAAAGTACCAGGGGCTCCCAGGTGACGCAGTGATCTAAGACACTACAGCTCAGTACAAGAGGCGTCACTGCAGTACCTGGTTCGAATCCAGGCTGCATCACATCTGGCCGTGATTTGAAGTCCATAGGGCGGCGCACAATCGTCGTCCGGGTTAGCCAGGGTAGGCAGTCTTTGTAAATAAGAATTTGTTCTTAATTGACTTGCCTAGTTAAATTTTTTAAAGTTTAGACACACCTACTCTTTCAAGGGTTTTTCTCTTCTTTTCTTTACTAGTTTCTACATCAAAACTAGGAAAAGTGTTAAACAAATCAAAATATATTTTAGATTTTAGATTCTTCAAAGTATCCACCCTTTGCCTTGATGACAGCTTTGTACACTCGTGGCATTCTCTAAACCAGCCTCATGAGGAACGCTATTCCAACAGTCTTGAAGGAGTTCCCACTATGCTGAGCTCTTGTTGGCTGCTTTTCCTTCACTCTACAGTCTGACACATCCCAGACCATCTCAATTGGGTTGAGGTCAGATGATTGTGAAGGCCAGGTCATCTGATACAGCACTCCATCACTCTCATTGGTCAAATAGCCTGGAGGTGTGTTTTGGGTCAATGTCCTGTTGAAAAACAAATGATAGTCCCACTAAGCGCAAATCAGATGGGATGGCGTATCGCTGCGGAATGCTGTGGTAGCCATGCTGGTTAAGTGTGTATTGAATTCTATATAAATCACTGACAGTGTCACCAGCAAAGCACGCCCACACCATCACACCTCCTCCTCCATGCTTCACGGTGAGAACCGCACATGCGGAGATCATCCGTTCAACTACTCTGCCTCTCACAAAGACACGACGGTTGCAACCAAAGATCTCAAATTTGGACTCATCAGACCAAAGGACACATTTCCACTGGTCTAATGTCCATTGCTCGTGTTTCTTGGCCCAAGCAAGTTTCTTCTTATTATTGGTGTTCTTTAGTAGTGGTTTCTTTGCAGCAATTCGACCATGGAGAACTAATTCACGCAGTCTCCTCTGAACAGTTGATTTTGAGATGTGTCTGTTACTTGAACTCTGTGAAGCATTTATTTGGACTGCAATCTGAGGTGCAGTTAACTCTAATGAACGTATCCTCTGCAGCAGAGGTAACTCTAATGAACGTATCCTCTGCAGCAGAGGTAACTCTAATGAACGTATCCTCTGCAGCAGAGGTAACTCTAATGAACGTATCCTCTGCAGCAGAGGTAACTCTAATGAACGTATCCTCTGCAGCAGAGGTAACTCTAATGAACGTATCCTCTGCAGCAGAGGTAACTCTAATGAACGTATCCTCTGCAGCAGAGGTAACTCTAATGAACGTATCCTCTGCAGCAGAGGTAACTCTAATGAACGTATCCTCTGCAGCAGAGGTAACTCGGGGTCTTCCTTTCCTGAAGAAAATGTAAAAGTTCTTGAAATTTTCCGGATTGACTGACCTTCATGTCTTTAAATGATGATTGACTGACCTTCATGTCTTTAAATGATGATTGACTGACCTTCATGTCTTTAAATGATGATGGACTGTCATTTATCTTTGCTTATTTGAGCTGTTCTTGCCATTATATGGACGTGGTCTTTTACCAAATAGGCCTATCTACTGTATACCACACCTATCTTGTCACAACATAACTGATTGGCTCAAACGCATTAAGAAGGAAAGAAATTCCATAAATTAACTTTTAACAAGGCACACCTGTTACTTGAAATGCATTCCAGGTGACTACCTCATGAAGCTGGATGAGAAAATGCCAAGAGTGTGCAAAGCTGTCATCAAGGCAAATTTGAAGAATCTCAAATATAAAATATATTTACATTTGTTTAAAACTTTTTGGGTTACTACTTGATTCCATATGTGTTATTTTTATAGTTTTGATGTCTTCCTTATTATTCTACAATGTATAAAATAGTAAAAATACAGAAAAACACTTGAATGAGTAGGTGTTCTCAAACTTTTGACTCGTACTATATATATATTTTTTTTTATATATATATTTTTTTTCACTTTGACATTCCAGAGTATTTTGTTTAGATAGTTGACCCAAAAAAAGACCATTAAATCAATTTAAATCCCACTTTGTAACACAATGAAATGTGAAGAAATCCAAGGGGGGTGAATACTTATGATAGGCACTGTATGTGTCTGTGGGTGTGCGCACGTGTGTGTGTCTATGTCTGTGGAAGTGTCTTTGTGTGTGTGATCCGCGAGGCCTCTCACCATTAGTATTGTTTGTTTGTGGATGAGAGCTTGACGCACATTCTCACGAGGACAGCGATTGTCTGCCAAAGTCAACAAACAGAGACAGAACCGCACTAATTACCAGTGAAGAATAGTTCCTCTATCCTCCCAGAGATTATATTATTCTAAACTCTCACACAAAGGGCCTTTTAAAAGAGTGTAGATGGGGGTCAGCCACAGAGGGGTCAACCCCAAGGAAATTGCCTTTCAGTGGGGTCAGAGGCTAAAACCACATACACACACAAACAGTCAGTAAACCAGGTGTATGGATTGCCCTTATCATGTTTTCTGGGAGATTTGAGGCTTTGGCTGTGCTCACACCCTGAGTGTCATGTTCAAACACACAATGTATTCTCACCCACAGTATTTACCAGCTTTACAGGTACTTCTGGCCTCTGATCCTGTTGCCGGGATACTTGGAATGTCCTTACCCCATTGAAGTTGAAATATATAATGGTTAACGTAAGCGTTAAGGTTATGTTTAGGTAAGGTTTATGGTTATGGTTATAGCTAATGTTAGGGTAAGGGTAGGGCTAGGATTTAAGGTAGGAACGTCCCAATGATCCTGGATAGGACTAATCTATAAAACAACTGCTGAGATCATACACCAAACACCCCGATTAATTCAATAACCTTTATACATTTGACATTTTGTAGAGCATGAGTGTAACGTGAGCAGGGTGTTAGGGTGTAAAGCAAGAATAACAGAAGAACAATCCAGGCCATGTCTCAGTGTGTGCCTGCAGCTATTGTTCAAACACAATGAGGTTAGAATTTCTCACCACATTATTACATCCAACAGCTATGTGGATGTGACGTACAACAAGGAGAGTGGTATTTCCAAACACCATTTATTGCAGAAGTCTTAGTTCAAATGATGGATGAAATGCCACAGTAAATCATGTCCCGGTTTGTAAAAACAAAAGTATTATTTCATTGTGTCGTGCATTTCTTTGTGCTTATGCTGATCCAATGTGACCTTTGAAAACCAAATAGTTCACGTGTGAGAGACCAAACAACAGTGATAATGTTTGTGTTTTGTTCTCATCCCTATCAGCACATACCAAGACAGAGGCATTGCTATTGGCTAGAAAAGCAGGAAGTAACAACAAAATAAAAGACAAACTAGCAGTGATAGGTGACATTCAAGACAAAACAGTGTTGACTTTGGCTATCACTCAACGTCAGTGTTTGTGTTTGAAAGATTGGTGGTCCTTGCTCTCCTGACTATGAATGACAACACATCAGACCCAATCAACCAACTGCCTAAGGGGTCACACACACACATTGACCCTGAGTACTGATGTATGAAGGCTGTTTGGAGAGTGAGGTGAACAATTGCCCATGCCAATACACTCAGGGGCTTATTGGCAGATGTCAATGTGTGTGTGTGTGTGTGTGTGTGTGTGTGTGTGTGTGTGTGTGTGTGTGTGTGTGTGTGTGTGCGCGTGTGTGTGTGTGTGTGTGTGTGTGTGTGTGTGTGTGTGTGTGTGTGTGTGTGTGTGTGTGTGTGTGTGTGTGTGTGTGTGTGTGTGTGTGTGTGTGTGTGTGTGTGTGTGTGTGTGTGTGTGTGTGTGTGAGCTTTCTTTCCATGAAAAATTATAAATACGTTTTTCAGGTCATATGTGATCATAAGTGCAAGGGTAGTCCACAGAGCACAGTCCCAGCTCCCTCCTTCCTCTGAGCTCTAGCAATGGGGAATGTAACCTACTTTTAGATCCAAATGTATTAGTTTACCCTCCTGCTACTTTCACACCAAGTCTGGCATTTTCGCATAAAAAATGCAAAGTATACATCTGCTACACCTGCCAGTTTGGTGCTGTATTGTGGGAAGATATTTTGGGGTGCTTGGCATTTCTTCATTCTGACTAAGTATCCTATAAGCAACATTTGAGCCACATCACAAGGAAATCAATGCAATTGAAAACTTTGCAATTGATGCAATTGAAAATGCCATAAACCTCCATTTGAAATGATTGGACTTGTCTTGTGTGGCCCCAGCATAACCCTAACAATGGTCAATCAAAAAGAGATCCTTAACAGCACACAGTTCACACCTTCAAACCTGGTCTCCCAAAATGCCGGTCCCTCTCTCGGGTCAAGCTGTAAGAGTTACATAACCAGTGATATGTCAAACAGACACAGACACAACCACAACTTTAACATGCAAAGCTGTGACAGATACAAATGGAGCTGGAGCATTTGACATTTAACTGAGCAAACAAAGACAGCAGAAGAAAAGTGTGCAGTGTGGTTGGCTGTCAGGATGCTTTGCATCCAGTTTGCATTCCTCTATCATAGGAAAGTAGAGCGTGGGAGTGGTAGACTCCATCCCTCTACTGTGGTGGGGCGTAAAATTTAAGCACTCCTACTCTTTCCCCCCCATCTCTCTCTCTCTCTCTCTCTCTCTCGTCTTATCCCACCTTCTGTCTATCACACTTGGCCTCTTTCTGTCATTCTCATTCTCTGAATATTTCTCTCTATCTCACTCTCTCTCTCTGTGTCTTCTTGTCTATGGATGGTTGATTCATTTTCACCTCTCATGATCTGTGTCACAAGTGTGTTTCAACCACTATGTTATCAGGGAGCACAAAGGGATGTTTAGTCCCCAAGTGTCTGTATGTTCATGCTATTATATTGCATTACAGTATCATTGCACTTTTCGTCTGATGTCTGTTCTTGTGCAATGCAATTACTCTTATTGCTCTGACTCTTATGTGACTGTTAATGTAGTGCCGTAATTATTTGGTAAGCAAAGATTACCTCATTGCGCCTCCTTGGTATTGTATTCTACTCTATTCTATGCTATTTTATTATATTATTGATTACAGTTATACCCAGGCTATTGTCAGGAATTAGTGGGTATACCCGAGTCATGGTAAGAGTTGTAAAAGTCCTCTGTGTTCCTCTCAGGGCTGTGTCGGCTGAGTGTCTCTCCCTGAGCGGGGGAGTATGACACCTCTGCAGGGGTACCCCCTAATTACTGTCATTGCCTTTTTCATGATGCTGTGGCTCCTTGTGTGAAGATTAGAAATAGACTACTAAACCACCTAGAATGTTGGGTGCTTTCCAGCACTAAGTACAGTACACACCCTCAATAGCATAAATCAGACAGACAGAGATGACAGATTTTTCAATGTACCACAACATCAATCAAAGGTAGAGACACAGAGAGAAAAGAGAAATGACAACTATGTTGTTTGTCAAGTAGCATATATCAAGAGTTGTGTGGACGTTAAAAGAAGAGGAATGAGGCCCAGTAGGAATGAAGGCCATCTGTTTGGAGGCTAACTCTGTAGTTACTGACACGTAAGGAAATGACAGATACACTGGGGCAAAAAAGTATTTAGTCAGCCACCAATTGTGCAAGTTCTCCCACTTAAAAAGATGAGAGAGGCCTGTAATTTTCATCATAGGTACACTTCAACTATGACAGACAAAATGAGGGGGAAAAATCCAGAAAATCACATTGTAGGATTTTTTATGAATTTATTTGCAAATTATGGTGGAAAATAAGTATTTGGTCACCTACAAACAAGCAAGATTTCTGGCTCTCACAGACCTGTAACTTCTTCTTTAAGAGGCTCCTCTGTCCTCCACTCGTTACCTGTATTAATGGCACCTGTTTGAACTTGTTATCAGTATAAAAGACACCTGTCCACAACCTCAAACAGTCACACTACAAACTCCACTATGGCCAAGACCAAAGAGCTGTCAAAGGACACCAGAAAACTTACAGTTCACATGAGAAGCATATTGTTACATGTATTAAACATGTAACAATGTTCACATGTTAACACCACCTTTTCACATGTGAAATGAATAACATGCTTTCACCTCTCATGTGAAATTCACATTTGCAGTTTTACATGAAAGAAACTTCACATGTGCAATTGCACGTTAACATGTGGGGTTGAAATAGTTTCTCCTCACATGTGAAAAGGTGATGTTAACACACCTCAGTAACAATGTTTCTACATGTGGAATTGCAAATTCTGTAATGCCATTCTGTAAAGAGGTTACTTAGCCTACCTGAGTAAATTAATTCAAGAGCATTTTAAATAATTTTCTCTTATTTCTGAGCCATCCACTCCATGATTATTATAGTCCTCCATGATGTTGCATTGCTAAACATGTATATTTAGCGCTACCATTAGGGAGAGGCATTCGGAGTGTTACTGCTGCAGACGCATGCCTCCCTTCTTGGCATGTTGCTCTGTGACCACTGAAAGAAGCCCAGCGAAAAGAACAGAGAACCTAGCTCTCCGTGTCTCTTATTTTTTTATCCTGTTTTCCACTATGAATGCATGGTTAAGTTCCACAAATCTAGAGATAACTCAACACCGTTTAGTTAAACATGTTTTCTGGTCATTTTGAGGATGAATTGAATTGTTTTGACTGAGTGAAAAACAAGTTATATTTTCCTATTTACATGAGTGTAGCCAAGCTAAGTAGCTAGCTAGCTCACTTTTGTGTGCAAGTCAACGAGAACAAGATGTCATTTTTTATTTCCGCTATAAATGTTTAGGCTCTTAATGTATGCTACCAGTAAAAGTTTTTGAACACCTACTCATTCAAGGGTTTTTCTTTATTTTTTACTATTTTTGACATTGTACAATAATAGTGAAAACATTTTTAAAAAAAATGAAATAGCACGTATGGTATCATGTAGTAACCAAAAAAGTGTAAACAAATCAAAATATATTCAAATAGCCACCCTTTGCTTGATGACAGCTTTGCACACTCTTAGCATTCTCTCAACCAGCTTCATGAGGTAGTCACCTGGAATGCATTTAAATTAGCAGGTGTGCATTCTTAAAAGTTAATTTGTGGAATTTGTTTCCTTCTTAATGTGTTTGAGCCAGTCAGTTGTGTTGTGACAAGGAAGGGGGGTTTTCAGAAGGTTGCCCTATTTGGTAAAAGACCAAGTCCATACTATGGCAAGAACAGCTCAAATAAGCAAAGAGAAATGACAGTCCATCATTAGTTTAAGATATGAAGGTGTGTCAATACGGATCATTTCAAGAACTTGCAGTCGCAAAAACCATCAAGCGCTATGATGAAACTGGCTCTCATGAGGACCTACCACAACATTCTGCAGCGATACGCCATCCCATCTGGTTTGGGCTTAGTGGGACTATCATTTGTTTTTCAACAGGACAATGACCCAACACACCTCCAGGCTGTGTAAGGGCTATTTTACCAAGAAGGAGAGTGATGGAGTGCTGCATCAGATGACCTGGCCTCCACAATCACTCGACCTCAACCCAATTGAGATGGTTTGGGATGAGTCGGACGGCAGAGTGAAGGAAAAGCAGCCAACAAGTGCTCAGCACATATGGGAACTCCTTCAAGACTGTTGGGAACTCCTTCAAGACTGTTGGAAAAGCTGGTTGAAGCTGGTTGAGTGAATGCCAAGAGTGTGCAAAGCGGTCATCAAGGCAAAGGGTGGCTATTTGAAGAATCTCAAATGTAAAAAATATTTTTATTTGTTTAACACTTGCTTGGTTACTACATGATTTTGTATGCATTATTTCATAGTTTTGATGTCTTCACAATTGTTCTGCAATGTAGAAAAAAGTACAAATAAAGAAAAACCCTTGAATGAGTAGGTATTCTCAAACTTTTGACTGGTACTGTAGATAAACCCCTTATCTTCTAACAACTCTTGTGTAGCTTGTGAGCATCATAGAGCAAAATATGTGCTCAGCTTTTCCTAGATAGCTTTTAATAGTTTGTAGCGCAAACCATTCGGCGCCTTTGGGATCCGCCCTTGTCTCACAAACACAGCTCTAGACAACAAACTAACGTTTGTTGTCAATGGGTGCAGAGGAAATATACAAATACAATGTTTTGAATTCTGTAGCTCAAACTCACAATGTTGTAAAGGGGTTAGAAGTCTAAAAGTGCCAGCGTCATGGTGGGACTGTAGGAGTTAAATAGTCTTTTTTTTACAAATGAGTGTATTTACATGTGTACATCTGAAGCACGGTAATGATATGTATTTTAGAAGGTTACTTTTTATGAAATTTGTATCTAATGGTCAAATGCTAATTGCTAACTATTTTTAGCTTCTGTTATTGATAGCCTTCAGAAAGTTGTTTTCTCACCCATCTATACACAATACCCCATAATGACAAAGTGAAAACATGTTTTTAGAAATTGTTTGCACATTTACTGAAAATAAAATCAAGAAATATCTAATTTGCATAAGTATTCAAACCGTCCAGTCAATACTTTGCTGAAACACCGTTTACATCGATTACAGCTGTGAGAATTTCTCAGTCTCTAAGAGCTTTCCACACCTGGCATGTGCAACATTTGCCCATTATTCTTTTCAAAATTCCTCAAGCTCTGTCAAATTGGTTGTTGTTCATTGCTAGACTACCATTTGCAGGTCTTGCCATAGATTTTCAAATACATTTAAGTCGGCCACTCAAACACCATAGTGCCCTCAAAGCGCATCACTAAGCTAAGGACCCTGGAACAAAACAACTCCCTCTGCAACTGGATCCTGGACTTCCTGACGGGCCGCCCACAGGTAATAAGGGTAGGTAATAACACATCCGCCACACTGATCCTCAACACGGGGCCCCTCAGGGGCACGTGCGCAGGCCCCTCCTGTACTCCCTGTTCACTCATGACTGCACAGCCAGGCACGACTCCAACACCATCATTAAGTGGTAGGTCTGATCATCGACAACAACGAGACAGCCTATAGGAAGGAGGTCAGAGACCTGGCCGTGTGGTGCCAGAACAACAACCTCTCCCTCAACATGATCAAGACAAAGGAGATGATTGTGGACTACAGGAAAAAGAGGACTGAGCAGGCCCCCATTCTCATCGATAGGGCTGCAGTGGAGCAGGTTGAGGGCTTCAAGTTCCTTGCTGTCCACATCACCAACAAACTAACATGGTCCAAGCACACCAAGGCAGCCGTGAAGAGGGCAAGACAAAACCTATTCCCTCTCAGGAGACTGAAAAGATTTGGCTTGGATCTTCAGATCCTCAAAAGATTCTACAGCTGCACCTTTGAGAGCATCACTGCCTGGTTGCATCACTGCCTGGTATGGTGCTCAGCCTCCGACGGCAAGACACTACAGAGGGTAGTGTGAATGGCCCAGTACATCACTGGGGCCAAGCTTCTTGCCATCCAGGACCTCTATACCAGGTGATGTCAGAGGAAGGCCCTAAAAATTGTCAAAGACTCCAGCCAACCTAGTCATAGACTGTTCTCTCTGCTACCGCACGGTAAGCGGTACCGGAGCGCAAAGTCTAGGTCCAAAAGGCTTCTGAACAGCTTCTACCCCCAAGCCATAAGACTCCTGAACACCTAATCAAATGGCTACCCAAACTTTTTGCATTGCCCCTCTCCCCTTTTTTTCAAACTTCTGCTACTCTTTGTTGTTATCATCTCTTCATTGTCACTTTACATGTACATATTACCTCAACTTTACTGGTGCCCCCACACATTGACTCTGTACGGGTACCCCCTGTATATAGTCTTTCTATTGTTATTTTACTGCTGCTCTTTAATTACTTGTTACTTTTATTTCTTATTCTTCTCCATATTTTTTTTTAAACTGCATTGTTGGTTAGCGGCTCGTCCGTAAGCGTTTCACTGTAATGTGTACACCTGTTGTATTCGGCGCATGTGACTAATATCATTTGATTTGAATTGAGTACCGGATGGTAGCTGGCTAGTAAAAGTACTAATGTTCACAGGACGGAGACTGGCTAGTAATTACTGTTTCACAGTCTGATGGCCTGGAGATAGAAAATGTTTATCAGTCTCTTGGTCCCAGCTTTGATGCAGTTGTTCTGTTTCTACCTTCTCGGCTAAGGTGGCTGAGTTCATTGATGATATTCTTCCTGTCACACCAAGTGTGGTAGATGTCCTGGAGGGCAGGAACTGTGCAGCCGGTGATGCGTTGGGCTGACCCCACCACCCTATGGAGAGCCCTGCGGTTGTGGACGGTGCAGTTTCTGCATCAGTATTTTGACTCTCTCCACAGTGGCAACATCGATGTGGATGAGGGCGTTCTGTCTCTGCTGTCTCCTGTAGTCCACAATCAGCTCCTTCGTTTTGTTGATGTTAATTTCCTGGAACCACTCTGCAAGGGCTCTCACCTCCTCCCTTTAGGCTCTCATAGTTGTTCGTAATCAGGCCTACCACTCTTGTGATCTCAGCAAACTTGATGATTGAGTTGGAGACGTGCATAGCCACACAGTCATAGGTGAACGGGGAATACAGGAGGGGTCTGAGCGCGCACCCCTGTGTGACCCCCGTGTTGAGGAGTTTTTAATTAACTTCACCACCCAGGGTCAGCCCGTCAGGAAGTCTAGGACCCAGTTGCACAGGGCTGGATCTGTTGGAGCAGTATAACATTTTTAGTTGATCTAGGGTCCTTTTTGGTGGGTCTAGGGTGTCGGGGAAGGTGGAGGTAATATGATCCTTAATTAGCCTCTCAAAGCACTTCATGATGACAGAAGTGAGTGCTCCGGGGATATAGTCCTATAGTTCAGTTACCTTCGCCTTTTTGGGTACAGGAACAATGGTTGGCATCTTGAAGCAAGTGGGGACAACAGACTTGGATAGGGAGAGATTGAATATGTTTGTAAACAGTCCAGCCAGCTCTTTTGCGCCTGCTCTGAGTATGCAGCTTGGGATGCCGACTGGGCCAGCAGGCTTGCAAGGGTTAACCCTCTTAAGTGTCTTGCTTATGTCAGCCATAGAGAATGAGAGCACACAGAAGAAGGGAGAATAAGATGTTTAGCTTGTCCGGGAGCGAGGCGTCATTGTCCTCAACATGGCTGTCTTTCCCTTTATAATTGTCACACTCTGATCAGTTTCACCGGTCTTTGTGCTTGTCTCCACCCCCCTCCAGGTGTCGCCCATCTTCCCCATTATCCCCTGTGTATTTATACCTGTGTTTTCTGTCTGTCTGTGCCAGTTTGTCAAGTCAACCAGCGTTTTGTTTCTCAGCGTCTGCTTTTCTTGCCCTCCTGGTTTTGACCCTTGCCTGTCCTGACTACGAGCCCGCCTGCTTAACCACTCTGCTTACCCTGACCCTGAGCCTGTCCTGACTACGAGCCCGCCTGCTTAACCACTCTGCTTACCCTGACCCTGAGCCTGTCCTGACTACGAGCCCGCCTGCTTAACCACTCTGCTTACCCTGACCCTGAGCCTGTCCTGACTACGAGCCCGTCTGCTTAACCACTCTGCTTACCCTGACCCTGAGCCTGTCCTGACTACGAGCCCGCCTGCTTAACCACTCTGCTTACCCTGACCCTGAGCCTGTCCTGACTATGAGCCCGCCTGCTTAACCACTCTGCTTACCCTGACCCTGAGCCTGTCCTGACTACGAGCCCGCCTGCTTAACCACTCTGCTTACCCTGACCCTGAGCCTGTCCTGACTAAGAGCCCGCCTGCTTAACCACTCTGCTTACCCTGACCCTGAGCCTGTCCTGACTACGAGTCCGCCTGCTTAACCACTCTGCTTACCCTGACCCTGAGCCTGTCCTGACTACGAGCCTGCCTGCTTAACCACTCTGCTTACCCTGACCCTGAGCCTGTCCTGACTACGAGCCCGCCTGCTTAACCACTCTGCTTACCCTGACCCTGAGCCTGTCCTGACTACGAGCCCGCCTGCTTAACCACTCTGCTTACCCTGACCCTGAGCCTGTCCTGACTACGAGTCCGCCTGCTTAACCACTCTGCTTACCCTGACCCTGAGCCTGTCCTGACTACGAGTCCGCCTGCTTAACCACTCTGCTTACCCTGACCCTGAGCCTGTCCTGACTACGAGCCCGCCTGCTTAACCACTCTGCCTGCCCCTGACCTTGAGCCTGCCTACCGACCTGTACCTTTGCCCTTCGCTGGATTTTTGACCTCTGCTTACCCTGGCCCTGAGCCTGCCTGCCGTCCGGTACCGTTGCCTCACCTCTGGGTTACTGACCCCTGCCTGCCTTGACCTGTCTATTGCCTGCCCCTATTGGATCATTAAAACTATTGTTATCTCGACGTGGTCTGCATCTGGGTCTTACCTTCCTACCTGATAATAATCCATGATTGTCTGGAGTCCCTTCCGCATACGACTCCTGTCTGAGCCGTTGAATTGCGACTCCACTTTGTCCCTGTACTGTTGTTTTGCCTCTTTGATTGCGTACGGAGGTCATAGCTTGTTCTTTTGTACACATCCATGTTCCCAGTCACCTTGCCATTGTTAAATGCGGTGGTTCGCGCTCTCAGTTTTTAGCGAATGCTGCCATCTATTCACTGTTTTTGGTTTGGTTAAGTTCGAATCATCGCAATGGAAACAACGTCCTCTATGCACTTCTTCATGAGCCCAGTCACCGGGTCAGTGTATACGTCGATACTATTCTCAGAGGGACCCTGAACATTTCCCAGTCTGTGTGATCAAAACAATCTTGAAACAAAGATTCCGATTGGTCAGACCAACATTGAACTGTCCTTGCCACGGGTGCTTCCTGATAAAATGTCTGCCTATAGGTGGGGAGGAGCAGAATGGAGACGTGATTTTATTTGCTGAAAAGAGGGCGGGAGAGGGCCTTGTATCCATCCCAGAAGGGAGAGTAGCAATGATCTGGAGTCTTCTATGCGTGTGTAGTATAGGAGATGGGTTGACATAATTACAGTAGTGTTTTACAGGCAGGGTAGCCTAATGGTTAGAGCGTTGGACTAGTAACCGGAAGGTTGCAAGTTCAAACCCCCGAGCTGACAAGGTACAAATCTGTCGTTCTGCCCCTGAATAGGCAGTTAACCCACTGTTCCTAGGCTGTCATTGAAAATAAGAATTTGTTCTTAACTGACTTGCCTGGTAAAATAAAATAAATAAAGTCCCCAGCTACAGTAAATGGGGTTTCCAGTTTAAACAAACTCTATGGTAATTCCTTGAGACATTTTTCAAAATACACTGAAAACATCAAATACAATGTATACAGCTAAAAACAACAAGGGGATGTGAAAGCAAGTTGACATTGAGATGAAAGAAAGTGGGTTTTATTAATTTACCTGATTTTCTAACCGTTGCTTTGGACAAAATCAAGACGTCAATTTTCTTGTGATATAGAAATATCTTAAATTACTGCTCAATTTGATAAAATTCTGAATTTGAGATCAATTGTGATTAATCACAGCAAATCCTGTGGTTATCTCAATTAAATTGTTAAATGTTTGACAGCGAGAAATTGATATACATTGGAAGAGAAACCCAGTGTTGGCCCTCTTTGTCTAATGGTCAAGACATTGGTTTCTTCCTTGGGTTCTTATCCCGCCACTTACAAAAGCACACATGTTGAAATTTACAAAATCACATGTGAAAACCGCTTGTCTGAGTCACATGAAAAATCCATGTAAAACTTCACACGTCTAAAATCCACTTGTCGACTCATGATTTTTTGTAAGGGTGTTGACTTCAACCAATCGCTCAAATGAATTGTATAAAGCACTTTCTACATCATCAGTTATCACAAAGTACTTATAAAGATACCCAGCCTAAAAATCTCCAAAGAGCAAGCAATGCAGATGTGGACGCACAGTGGCCATGGAAAAACTCTGAAGAAAGGCAGGAACCTAGGAAGAAACTGTCAGGGGTTCACCTAGGCGTCATTATAGGGGCTGTACCAAATGTTTGATGTATTATAATAATTGATTATGCTTATGTTGTATTAATAGAAGGGGAGGAGTTATAAGACCCCTCCCTCCTTACATTTATAGGGTCCTAGACTACAGAATAAGAATATATATATATATTCATTATAGAGGTTTAATGTTGTTTCAAAGTATTTTCTAATATCTGCCTCTCATAAAGAAACTGTCTGAGAAATGTGTGACTGTGAAGACAGAACTCTGCAGGGGAGTGTAAGAGATTAGTCAGACATTCACTATAAATCAATTTGGACATTTACTGCTAAGCTTTTAGATAACACTAAAACTCTTGTTTATATAGCTGTGTAGGTGTGGTTTTGGTCACATGAGTAGAAGGTAATGACGTAGGCAGTTACATCACAGGGGGTTGACTACAAACATGATAAAAGCAACTTGGGACCTTTTCTATTTTGCAGAACTTACTCGGAAACATGCGTGCTATGTTCCTGTTGTCAACTTCTGTCTGCAATTGCATTAATAAAGGTTTTTGAATGATTTAGTTAAAGATATTGCCTGAATGCTAATTTCACCAATGATTGACAAGGAACAAGGAACGAACCCCAACAAAATCTAGAGAGGAACCAGGCTCCGATGTGTGGCCAGTCCTCTTCTGGCTGTGCCAGGTGGAGATTACAAGAGAACATGGCCATTAAGGCCAGATTGTTCTCAAGATGTTTAAACGTTCATAGATGACCAGCAGGGTCAAATAATACTCACAGTATTATAGAGGGTGCAACAGGTCAGCACCTCAGGAGAAAATGTCAGTTGGCTGAATGTTGAAAAAGTGTGAGTGCATTTGTGCATGTGTGCATGTTGCAGCAAACCAAATGCAGAGCCACTCAGTCCACACTCTCACAATCCAATTTCTCTCTTCCTGTCCTCTCGCCTCTCTCACCTTCCTTCTTTCTCTGATACCCCCCTCCTCTACCATCTCCATCTAGGCTACATCTCTCTTATTCTCTCTCCTTCCCTCCCCACTCTACTCCTCTCTTATCTTTTTTTCTCCACCCCTCCCTCTCTCACACATCTTATTTGCTCTCTCTTTCCCTCCCCATTCACTCTTATATTATTCCCTACCCCCTGCTTTGCTCAAGTGCATGTCATTTTGTGTGTGTGTTTGTGTTTATACAATGGGTGGGTCTAGTCCTGAATGCTGATTGGTCAAAACCGCATTCCAGCCTGTGTGTATTCGACAAGTTACCACTCGCTAAATATATGACATTAAAATGCCTATTTACTCTGTTCCATCTGACTGCGCAATCTACTGTCTCATCAGCCCAGCCAAGCAATTTAGAAACTTGATCTCCACTATAAAAAGCATCTAGACATTATCTCACATTTCTTTTAGACTAACATTTAGTTTTCAACAGCCGAGATTTGTATAAACCTTACTGTCTGTCTCTCCAATATTTACAACATTGTTTCAATATTCAAATTCAATCTCCAGCTGTCCCATAGTAATGAACTTGTTGGGAGTCAGGAAGAGACAGACAGACAGGCAACGTTTCTCAGCCAGTCGAAATCATGAATCAGCTGCCATCATTTGTATGGATATACACAAAGAAATGTCAATAGAAAAAAAAGGTAATTTGAAATGAAGTGCAGCAAGTTTGCAGTCTTTCCAGCTTCAGTTTAAAGTGATTGTGCTTGCTGGGTTGCTGGCTATCTCCTCTGAACAACAGTGTCCTGACGAGTGAGCATGTTTTCTAATCCAGGCGAAATCGAGCTTGTGTGGCCTACCACTTCATGGCTCAGCCGTTATTTCTCCTAGACGTTTCTCCACTTCACAATAACAGCACTTACAGTTGACCGGGGCATCTCTAGCTGGGCAGAAATTTGATGAACTGACTTGTTGGAAAGGTGGCATCCAAGGTGGTCCCATGTTGAAAGTCACTGAGCTCTTCAGTAAGGCCATTCTACTGCCAATGTTTGTCTATGGAGATTGCATGTCTGTGTGCTAGATTTTATACACCTGTCAGCAGCGGGTGTGGCTGAAATAGCGGAATCAACTTATTTGAAGGGGTGTCCACATACTTTTGTATATATAGTGTACATGTCAATACATACACATAAAAACGTGGTCGCATGGGGGAGAGGCGTTGTGCCGTGAGGTGTTGCTTTATTTGTTTTTTTAAACCAAGTTTGAGGTTCACTTGCTCTATGTGAGATGAAAGGGAGATCCATGCAATCATGGTTCTATATAATACTGTATGTTTTCTTGAATTAGTTCTGGACATGGGGACTGTGAAGAGACCCCATGTGGCATGTATGGTGGGGTAAGTACAGTATGTCTGTCACAGCTATATTTTTAAACACATTCATATTGCTCACCAAAAGAATAATTGATGCAATCAATCTCTCCTCTGCGTTGCGCCAAGAGAGACTGACATGCATACTGTTGACATTAGCCCTCTGACTACATTGAAGGGCAAGATGTGATGCTCTGTTCTGGGCCAACTGTAGATTTTCTAGGTCCTTCTTTGCAGCACTTGACCATATCACAGAGCAATAGTCAAAATTAGATCAAACTAGAACCTGCAGGACTTGTTTGGTCAACTGCTGCACAGAAGAAATATCAGCACAGGGCAGAGAAGCACCAGATTGAACTTCACTGAGCTTTCTAGAGTTTTCTCTAACACTGTCAACATTTCCCTTTACTGTGGAAATTGTGATCGAATCAATGCAAAATTAGCCACTTTGAAAGCAAAATACTCAAACAAAACAAACTATGCAAAACTAACTATGCAAGAGATTTTGTTGTAGGCAGAGCGCATCGGAGTAGGATTCTATTGCAATGACAGGCAGGCCCATTCTCTACACAGACCGGTGCGCCATATCCAATCAGAGCTACTGTAGGCCTATATGCAAATAGACCATGGCCATACATGGATTTGTGCCATTAATTTTGAACTGGACTGTTTTACAGCATGAGCGGTCATGATTATTATAGGCTTGTTTTGAGATTAAAGCGAGAGCTGCATGTAGCCAAGTGTTCACATTTGTTCATATTCTTTGCTAGTTAGTGAGTTATTAGCTATAACTAACTTGTGGGAGTGAATGCAATGTGGGAGTGAATGCTTCCTACAAGAGCACAAACTTTGTTTGTGGGAGTCGGGTAAAGAGATTTTTTTTGTCTTAATGGGGCAGTGTTGTATTTTGAGACAGACTTGAATAAGCTAAGCTATATCCAATAGGCAATAGGCTATATCCAATAGGCAATGAGTAGCAAGCATGCTTTGTCTGATTCTCTGTAATAATGGTATGGGAATCATTTTGCATTTTATTTTGTAAAGTTGTTTCTTGCATCAAACAATACAACAGAATGTTCAGACCTTGTCTGAAGGACAAGTGGATTTCCCCAAAGTTTGCTAAGAGCTGGCAGCAAGCTGATTGATCTGCTGTTAGAACCATTAAAGGATGCTTTACCATTCTTGTGTTGCGGAATGACTTTAGCTTCCCTCCAGGTCTGAGGACAAACACTTTTCTCCAGGCTCAGATTAAAGATATGACAAACAAGACTGGCAATATTGTCCACTACCATCCTCAGTAGCTTCCCATCTAAGTTGTGTAACTTTGTGTTGTTGTTTTTGTCGCACTGCTTTGCTTTATCTTGGCCAGGTCGCAGTTGTAAATGAGAACTTGTTCTCAACTGGCCTACCTGGTTAAATAAAGGTGAAATAAATACAAAAATAAAAATTGATGGACTGCAATTATTTTTCCACCTCTCCTGTACTAACTTTGCATATTTCAAAATTACAATGTTTTTCTTTCATTATTAGCAATTTTATGCATGAATATGGTGGCTCATAGATTGTTGTTGGCATTTCATGTCTGAGTTTGCCCACTTTGCCAATGAAATAGCCATTCAAATAATTGCCAATATCAAAAGGTTTTGTGCTGAATGAGCCTTCTGATTCAATGAAAGAGTTGAATTAGTCTTTCTGCCCACAATTTCATTTAAAGTACTCCATCATACTTTATATCGTTTCTCTTAGTTCAGTAATACAGTTCCTTCTACTTTTTGTTCAGTTTAGTAATATAATTATAATATAGAATAGAATTGCATGATGTGTGCAACAACAACAAAAAGGTTCAGAACCATTTTTGGTTTAACTTTTTCCGCGGAAGTAAGGAGAGGAAAGGCAACTTGAAAGTCGAGGGAGCGCACATAAACGCCGTGATGAGCGAGTGCCAACTCAAGCTCTGCATTACATCAGCAGCTTGGGAGGAAACATCACGTGGTGACACATCTCCAGTACTGACGTCACCGTCCTCGTCTCTAAGCAACCTCTCCATCCGCACCGCGTCACCGCGCACCAAGCCGCACGGTTGCCCAGCAACTTCAGCTTTGCGCTCGCGCCCGGCCTCGCGCCCCACTCGAAGCGCTGACGCGGGTGTGACGTCATTGAAATGTTGTCAATTTGTTATGGGAGGAGGAGTTTCCCCCTTGAACACTGTGGATGTCCGCATTCCATAGGAGCTCACATGCAGACGGAGCAGGGCAGTGCAAGAGCCGATTATATGACCTGCCAAGTCACCCTGTAAATACTTCTTACTGGCACGACTGGTACACTGTGCTGTACATTTCTGTACATATTTCGTTAAAAGAAAGACAATTAAAAAGTTATATGCTGTTTTATTATACTTTTCTCGTATTTTTTTGTCGTAATATCCTTATGGAATGACTTGTACCTCTGCCTATGACAACCGATTGAAATGTGAGAGGTGTAACGTTACCGACATCCAAAACGGTAAGACACTGCAATGCTTTTATGATTGTTTGGAAAAAAACTGGCTGACAGTTCATTGTAGTTTTATAATGGAAATGTATAATGATCGTTTTTTTTAATAGTTTTTTTTAAAATTAGTCTCAGATTTAGGCAGCCTATATGCGCCTTGCTGTCATTGAACTTTTAATTTAACACATAACAATTGTGTGTTGTGTTATAAAGGCCTACATTATCCATTGACTTCTCACATTTGGGCATGTTTATAGCTTGAATCCGGCGCTTATCAAATATAATGAATAAGCTATATGTTTAGTTCAGTAGGATAATTAAATTTAGTGCAAGATTGTACAGATGTGAAGGGATGTGGTCTATATTTAATAATTTTCTGCGTCATCATGGTGCAATGCAAATGTTAATTCAGAATCTTAATTGTTGATGAGCACGAATAGGCTACGCCTAGCTAAATGTGTAGCCTAATGATTAGGACTATAATTATAACGTTATTATCATTCGTTATAATAATACACTGATAATGTAATGCATTTGATAACACACTAATAATAGGCCTACAATAATAAAAACAAAAATAATAATGTTATTACGCATAGGCTTATGTGCATTTGATATTTACAATTTTGTATTTTGCGTCGCAGATAGCCAACTACACACAATTTGAATCCTATCCTTTGGAATAGTTAATCAGTGTGGCATCATGGTGATCGTAACGGAGAGAAGCCCGGGGTCCCAGCCCAACCATACTCATGGAAGGCCTCTACAGGTCGGCTTCTACGAGATCATCCGCACACTGGGGAAAGGAAACTTCGCTGTTGTCAAACTGGCAAGGCACAAAGTCACCAAAACACAGGTTAGCATCCCTGCTCTTTCATTAACAATGCCTTCATGTCATATTTTATTCCTTTCAAAATCACACAAACATAACTCATTTGTATTATTTTTTTAATTGATAGAATCATATCAGCCTCTCAAATGGCATTTGTCCTAGATAAAGTAGACCTACATACCCGTGTGTTTACAGTTTGCTTTTTTGGTTGGTTGTCCACTGCCAGGTGGCCATAAAGATCATTGACAAGACCAGACTAAACCCATCCAACCTAGAGAAGATCTACAGAGAGGTCCAGATCATGAAGCTGCTGAACCACCCCCATATCATTAAACTCTACCAGGTGTGTGTGCTGTCTATTATAATATGGTTACATTGTTATTGGATGTGTGTGTGTGTGTGTGTGTGTTTGTGTGTGTGTGTTCTTTTGGGTGTGTTGACCTACACTGTATCCTGCATGGATACAGCTGAGTGACTGGTCCATGTGTTTGGCTACGTATCCACAGAGAGAGACACAGGCTGAGCGGGTGCTGAGGACAAACACAGGCAGAATAAACAAGAGAGGTAGAGGGAGTAGGGATGGAGGTGTGGTGGCAAGGAAGAGAGGGATGGAATTGTGGGATTAGATGGAGAGAACGTAAGGACTCAGTGTGTGTTATGATACATCAGGGTTTGTGGTATATCGTCTTGGATATCACAGCGCTGCAGCTGTACTATTGTCATGGAGTGTGTGTGTCTTCATCTTAAAGCTAGCTGCTGACTCCTAGGACACGTTGCTGTGAAACATAAGTACACATATTAATTCAATCCTTTTTGACCTCTCTTTCTCTTTGGTGAGATGATGACAGAGGGAAGGAAAGAGAATTGCTTGGGTGAGTCAGTCTCTGTAGGTCTGAGTGTCAAGCTCAATTAGCGTCTATGGTAGTCAAGTGCAATGTTTCTGTTCCTCTCGTAAAGGTGGCCCCGCCAAGCACTACTGCTGCTCGGCCCCTAATGACGCTACCACAAGTCCACTTTTTCCCTCAGCGGGCCTGACACTTTTGTGCAGATGCCCTTACACACACACACACACACACAAAGTACACACACAGCACCCAATGCGACCCCACTCGCACGCCTTGAGTGAGACAGGAAAGCCTGAGTCAGGCAAGTCATATGTTTTCCAGAGGACGATTCCTCAGTTAATCTCTATGTCAGATGAGCCACTGTGAGCAGATTAATAAAGAGGGATAGTCCCCCTAAAGAGACACAGATCTCTCTCTCTCTCTCTCTATATATATATATATATATCTATATCTCTATATATCTCTCTATATATATATTTCTATATATATCTCTATATATATACATATATATCTATACATATCTATATCTCTATATATCTCTATATATATCTCTATATCTATCTATCCCTATATATATATATATATATAATCTCTATATATCTCTATATATATCTATCTCTCTCTCTATATATATATATATATTTCTCTCTCTATATATATATATATATATATATATATATATATATTTATATATATATCTCTCTATATATACAGTATATATCTCGCTCTCTCTCTCTCTCTCTCTGTAGATCTCTCTCTCTCTATCTGTAGATCTCTCTCGCTCTCATTTCAATTTAAGGGGCTTTATGTGCATGGGAAACATATGTTTACATTACCAAAGCAAGTGAAATAAACACAAGTCTCTCTCTCTCACTCTCTCCTTCTCTCTCTGGGAAACAGTGAGGTTTGAGCATGTCAGGTGCTAGCTGTTTGATGAAGGTTAGAGCAGGTTTCTATGACCCGAGGGAAACCCTTTTCTCTTTCACACCCCATCATCTGCCCACTGAGGGGGAGGTGTAGTGCAGTGAAGGCGATCGTGTGATCCAGAGGTCACATCCTCTCCTTATCATCCTCCTCTTCCAATAACCGAAAACAGAACAGTGAATTACGAGCAGACTGTACCGCATGACTAGTTGAGGAGAGAAAGTAGCTAGAAGAGGAGAGGGGGAAAGCCTCACGAATAACACCTAAGTGTTGATCCTTGACCTTTAAATAAGCTGCAGTTTCCATCTTATGTGAACAAAATGTCCCTTTTTTCTGCATTTCTGAAGATCATCACAGCCTCTTTCTCTCTCTCTCTCTCTCTCTCTCTCTCTCTCTCTCTCTCTCTCTCTCTCTCTCTCTCTCTCTCTCTCTCTCGCACTCTCTCTCGATTTCTGTCTGTCTCTCTCGCTCTCTCATTCACACACTCCCCCACACACCACTCTTCAGGGGCCAGTATGAGGGCCCTTAACGTGCTTAGACTTCTTCTCTGGAAGCCTGTATGACATCAGCAGCACCTCTAGGTGAGAGGGACACAGGGTGGTTATCATCTCTCTCAGATAAAGACTATAAATTACTCCCTGTATGGGAGCCTCTGTGCCGCCATAAAAATGACTGCTGCCCAACACCTCACTGTCTCTCACAGAGTTAGAAAAGTGAAAGAGAAACTGGGTTGGGAATGAAATGAGGCTATAAAATGTGTGACATAGCTTTAGGTGTTGGTTTATTGAGTCCTGGCAGTGATGAATATCAGTCTTTTCTTCAGAAGTGGTAGTGACACAACACTTCCACAATGTTTGGTCCCCGAGGGCTCTCCTGGCCCTGGGAAGTTTCCGGGAGTTCCAGGAAGGTGCTGGGACATTGTGTCTTTCCTTCTTTTTCTTTTTGTATTTGCGGTGGTGATGGGTTCTCGGTACACAAGCTCGTCCTTTGTGTCTGAACATTTCTCTTCCTTTCCCAGAAGGAAAGAGATTTGGTTTCTGTTGAAAACTGATGACAGACAACACAGTATTAGTGGGAATACTGGTCAGTATGCTCTTGATGGTGCAGCTGTAGATCCTCAAAAGGTTCTACAGCTCCACTATCGAGAGCATCCTGACCGATTGGATCACCGACTGGTATGGCAACTACTCGTTATCTGACCATAAGGCACTACAGAGGGTAGTGCGAACGGCCCAGTACATCACTGGGGCCAAACTTCCTGCCATCCAGGACCTATATAATAGGCTGTGTCAGAGGAAAGCCCATACAATTGTCAGAGACTCCAGTCACCTAAGTTATAGACTGTTCTCTCTACTCCCGCACGGCAAGCAGTACCGGAGCGCCGAAAGGCTCCTCAACAGCTTCTACCCCCAAGCCATTAGACTGCTGAACAATTCATAAAAATCGCCACCGGATAACTTACATTGACACCCCCCTCTTGTACACTGTTGCTACTCGCTGTTTGTTTGTTACCTATACATAGTCACTTCTCCCCCACCTCTACATGTACAGATTACCTCAACTAGCCTGTACCTGCACACTGACTCGGTACTGGTGCCCCCTGTATATAGCCTCATTATTGTTATTCTTATTGTGTTACTTTTTATGACTACTTTTTATTTTAGTCTACTTGGTAAATATGTTCTTCTTCTTGAACTGCCCTGTTGGTTAAGGGCTTGTAAGTAAAGCATTTCACTGTAAAGTCTACACTTGTTGTATTCGGCGAATGTGGCAAATAAAGTTTGATTTGATTTGAATACCGGTTTTAACTATTTCTGTGTACATATCCTATAAACAAAGAGCATGCAGGAAGTGCCTGTCAGCTCTGTTATGCAACAGTGTATATCATGGAAAGTCAACGTGTGTGTGTGTGTGTGTGTGTGTGTGTGAGAATGAGAGGAAGTGTGGTCAGGGGAAAGATAAGGTGTCCAGAAAACATCCCCAGTGCCCAGTCCTGCCTCTGCTAAAACACTTACAGCAGCCTTTACAGTGGAAAGACCTCTTTCCTCACGTTATCACTGCAATTGTGCGTAGCCTACTTCTTGCTAACCTCTTTCCATTGTCTCTCTTTGTATTCCTCTTAGGTTATGGAGACTAAAGATATGCTGTATATTGTGACAGAATATGCCAAAAATGGAGAGATGTTCGGTGAGGATTCAATTCATTATCCCCTTTGTTGTAAACTGTGTTGGGCTGTTTCATTTGACATAATAAAGGGGTCAAATAGAATCAAGGTCCTCTCTTACCCAGTATTTACAGTCCTTATTTAGTTCTCTGAATCTAAACTCTCTTCTTCTCTCCCTCTTTTCCTCTAGACTACTTGACCTCAAACGGGCGCATGAGCGAGGATGAGGCACGGAAGAAGTTCTGGCAGATCCTGATGGCGGTGGACTACTGCCACAGGCACCACATCGTTCACCGTGACCTCAAGACTGAGAACCTGCTGCTGGACACCAATATGAACGTCAAACTGGCCGGTGAGTCTGTGTGGGAGATAACAGATAGCAGACTACCCTCTGTCCTTGATGGTTCCCTACTGATATTCAGACTGCTAAATGTCTCTACTAAAGAGAAGCCATGCATCACTGGGTTGGTGCTAATGAAGTGTCAACTGCCAATAATTAGAGGGTTCTTCATGGTAAAATAGTAGAATAAGAGCAGGGCTGATCTGATGCCACAAAGAACCAGTGTGACAGTCTGTCGTCAAAAAACACACACACACACACACACACACACACACGCACGCACACACACAGCAACACAAATAATCATTAGTCGATCTCTCTCTCCTTCCCATTCAGACTTTGGATTTGGAAACTTCTACAACTCAGGCGAGCCCCTGTCTACGTGGTGCGGCAGCCCCCCCTATGCAGCACCCGAGGTGTTTGAGGGGAAGGAGTACGAAGGGCCACAGTTGGATATCTGGGTAAAGGCTCACAGGGAAACCGCACACAACATGGTTACCCATGTTTTGAACGCAGGTTGGCATTTATTGTCATGAATCTTGCCTTGGAGACAGCTCTGCAGAGTGGTCACTAGCTGGCACAGCCACAGAGTCATAAGATCTGATTTTAAACCTAACATGTTGAGCACACCGACGCGTTGCGTGTGCGAGCTTTGCAAAATAAATGTAGACATACATGTTATTCAGTCATTTCAACTGCTCGCGCCCATCAATGAGGTTCTGCGTAGCCAGGCACTAAAATAGAACTCGGTTCTGTTTTTGATGTGTTGCAAGTCCCTCCTCTCCCATTTCCTCATTGGTTTTTAGGCGCATATACCCACCCACCTGGGTGATTGAAAGATGAACTGAGGTCCACACTCCAGTCCAGTTGTTGGTGGTTAATGCACCTTAAAGTTGTTTGCCAACTGCCATATAAAGTCCACAGGAGAAGAAGCCTGAAGGAGGAGAGATTACTAGACACTAACTAGGTTTCCCCTTTTATCTGTGGATGAATTGTCAGAGTAGAGAACACATGATTTTGTGTAACTCAAAATGGGTAAATATTCTACAAATATCTTTAAAAAAAAGGACCTTGTGTATTTCAGGTACAATAACAACCTAATGTTTATTTCCCAGGACAAATGAGCTAGCTATAGCAAGCTAGCTAGCTAAATGTTTCATGTGTTTCGACCTGCTTCAGAGTACGTTTTCATATTTCAACCTGCGTGTCCTGATTGCATCTGGTGTGGATGGACAAAATCAACATGCGTGTGATGGTGGACTCACCCGCGTGCCCGGTCTAGTCAGCATGTAACCCTACCCTTAACCTTAACCACACTGCTAATCCTAATGCCTAACCCTAATCATAAATAAAGACCAAAAAGCTATTTTTAGTTTTCATACATGTTTTATGCTTTTGCCAATTTTGACTTTGCAGCTGGCCTATCTAGCTGAAATCGCTCAGTTCTGCCACCAGGGCAAGATTCATGACAATAAACAAAGCGTTTTGAAACCAAGTTCTACTCTTTTCATGTAAAATGAATGAAAACAGAAGTAATGGGAGAGACCATTTGTTGACGTTCTCCTGGTCTATCTCTCTACAGAGTTTGGGTGTGGTTCTGTACGTTCTCGTGTGCGGATCCCTTCCGTTCGACGGGCCCAGCCTTCCCGCCCTCAGACAGAGAGTCACAGAGGGGCGCTTCAGAATCCCCTTCTACATGTCTCAAGGTATGCATCACCATGGCAACAACACAGTGACATATGTCATAGTGTAATTGGGATTGATAAATTTACTGATGAAATGGCTGGTTTATATTAAATTAAATCACATGCTCTAGCATCGGAGAATGACCTTGCTTTCCCTTCTACCTCCCTCCTTCCATCCTCCCTCTCTCTCCCTCCCTACCACTCTTTTCCCCCCAGACTGTGAGAACCTGATCCGTAAGATGTTGGTGGTGGACCCAACCAAGAGGATCAGCGTGGCCCAGATCAAGCAGCACCGCTGGATGCTGGCTGACCCCACAGCTCCTAACCAGACCCTCAGTATGGCACTGCCTCTCACAGACTACAACTCCAACCTGGGGGACTACAGCGAGCCCGTCCTGGGCATCATGCAAAGCCTGGGCATCGACCGCCAGAGGACCATCGAGGTGAGTGGCAGATTGGTTGATTGGTGTTATCGTCATGGAAGGAGGATTAGAGGAGGGTAAGGAGTGAGGGGAGCTGTGTTGTTATATAGATTACAGGTTATAGGTTATATCGTCGTTTATACAGAGTATCACTAGTGTCCTAGAAATACAGTATTTGAAGTACACTGTAGAGACAGCTAATGGGGTTCGGTACTGGGTTGAAAGTTGTGGGGCAGTGAGACAGTTAGTAATGTCTGGCAGTAGAGTAGGTGGTATGTTATGCTGCCTCCCAGGCAGGCACCACAGTCAAACCCACCCTGGATCCCTGTACGCCTGGTGGGCTTACTACTCGTTTTGTAGGGAGAATTAGGGGGATAACTGACATCGGCTTTTAGAGGCTGACACTGAGCTGAGGAGACAAGCTCCAAAAGCAGGCTCTCAGTAGATCAGACTGAGTGAGTGCAGAGTGATGGGCGCAGAGCGTGTGTGTCCGTGTGCGTTTCCTGTCTGACAGAAATAGAGAGCGAGAGAAACAGTCCTTTATTATGACACCCTTTGAACCAAAATGGCTGACTAACATGTCCTTGCAGCTGTGTTGGAATACTCATACTAGCCACACTAACCGTGTTATTTGTGACGTAAATTAAGTATATAGTATGCATATTGGTCATAGTAGGGATATAGTTAGTATTCCAAAAGTTATCGGATGTCGTACTACATTCGCCTAAATATGAAGTATACGAGCAGTGGACACTACTTCCGTGCTTTTAGGGCCCATAATGCAATTCTTCAGAAATTGGTTTTCAGATTTGAAGAAAATGTCAGATAATATGCAGCCGGAGTCCAACGAGAGCGGATACAAATTCATTGCTTTAACTAATTATGACAAATGTTAAGATACCTTACATGTTATGTTGGCTGACAATTTCTTAGCTACGCTATCCTTATGAACTGCATAGCATATCATTACAGCAGTATGTACCGGTATGTTAGCTAGCTAGCTAACGTTTTTTGGCTACTAATACATTGAACTTGCCAGTATATTAACTATATGCTATTTAACTAACTACCCAACGTTTATTAACTTGAATATTCCCGTTGTTCTTAGTGGTATAGTCGCTGTGCGTTCTTAATGGACATTCAGGTGCATTCGTAAATTCTCTCTGGCTATCTACTCTGATTTCAGAGCACTCTCCTCTGAGTGTACCTGTGCCAGAGCGCAGAATAACTGATGAATTTATGAACACTCAACACCTGTTGAATATGGCCAGTGTCAGTAAACATCGGTAAATAATCATAATTAAATTGTTGCCAGCAACACATTTACAGTCACCAATACTCTGGATAACATGAAAACATCCCAACCAGTTCTGCTAGGGAGAGTAAAATGGTCAGAGTGAGGTGTTCTCTCATTTGTGTCTGGAAGTAGCTAGCAAGTTAGTATCAACCCTACTCCTCGGCCAGAGCGTCCAGTGAAACTGCCTGGCATTTACAAATGAACGATCAGACAACGCTCTGAGTGCACTCTGGTACTCCAAATTGAATTTAATAACACACCCGAAGTCGTAAAATGTCTAGCTAGTAATTTGTTATGCTCACAAGCTAGCAAGAGGTTGCATAGCAACAGCATACATTTCTGATAGACAGGCAAGGCGCTAGTAAGCTCAGAAAGAATAGCGTTAGTTTACAGTATACTAAAATGAACTAATAGTACATAGTATGTAGTATATACTCATTAAGTATGTAGTATACAGTATGTTAGTATGAGTATTCAAACACAGCTCTTGTCTTTTCCCCCAGTCTCTGCTGAGCAGCAGCTACAACCACTTCTCAGCCATCTACTATCTGTTGTTGGAGAGGGACAGGGAGCACCGGGCCTTGCAGCTCAGTCGCCAGTGTGGACCCTGGACCCAGAAACCCAGGGACACCTCTGACTCCGGTACCCCAGAGGTCATCATGGAGGACAGCTTCAGAACTTCGGCCTACCCCATTCAGTGCAAGACCACCCCTCCCATGCAACCGGAGATGGAATATGACCACGGTGCATTGTTCCAACGTGTGGCGTTCCCGGTGGAAGCCAGTCTGAACCGACTGCTGTGTAACCGCTCCATCTCCCCCAACAGCCTGCTGGAGACCAGCATCAGTGAGGAGGTCACACACACCTGCTCATCCCTCGTCCTGCCCACCACCACCTCCCGGCGACACACCCTGGCCGAGGTCTCCCCTCACTTCTACCAGTGCAACCCCCCCTGCATCGTGGTCAGCCTCTCCGATGGTGCATCGTCTGACAGCTGTTTGAAGTCCTTGTCCACTCCCAACCCTGCCCTGCACCCTCCTGTGGGGGGGCTGTCAGCCATGCCAGCCTCTGGGACTGGCCCCAGGGCGCTGGTCTCTGCCGGTACCCATCTGGCCCTCTCCTCTCATCTCCTCCCCCAGGCCCAAGCTTCCAGCTTCCAGGAGGGCCGCAGAGCCTCTGACACCTCCCTAACACAAGGTATGGGGGATGTTAGTTTATAACCATTACATACAGTATGTATCATTCACATCATCATCACTACAAGGAAATGTATCAGGCCCAACAGAATTTAACCCATCCCCTCTCTGTGCGCCTCCCCAGGTCTGAAAGCCTTCCGCCAACAGCTGAGGAAGAACACTCGCACTAAGGGTCTTCTGGGTCTGAATAAGATCAATGGTCTGGCAAGGCAGATCTGCCCTCTGACCTCCGACCACAGTAGCCGTGGCAGCCGGGGATCAATAGGTCCCACCATCAATGAGCACCGCAGCATGCTAGAGGAAGTTCTGCAACAGCAAAGGTAAGATGGAGACACACACAGAGACACACACACCTGCACATAAATATAATCACAACCACATAGTCACAGTAAGTGAAATTCGAACCCCTCCTCTCCGTCTCTATTTACAGAATGCTCCAGATCCAGCACCAGCCCCAGGCTCCTCAGTCAGCATCTACCCAGAACCCTCTGCTCTTCCTGTCCCAGCAGCAGCCCCCCTCCCCCACATCCGTTTATGCCACCTCAACCCTGTTTGACACCTCCGCCTCCTCCCTCCCCCAGGGGGAACATCAACACCCCCTTTCCCCACACAAGAGTCTCCTGGCTCTCCAGCACGCCTTCTGGCAGCAGCCTTTGGAGTCATCTTCCTCCTCCTATGGCTCCTCTTCCTCCTGCTCCTCATCATCATCCTCCTACTGCGCCTCCTCTACCTTCCTCTCCCCTGTGGCCTCCGCTGCTTACCTCCTCGAGGCTCGCCTTCACATCAGCCAGCAACCCAGCCTCCATCCCCAGACCAACCTACACTACCAACCCCAGGCCCAGGCCCAGAACCAGGCCTTCACCCAGGGCCCCTTACCCCTTGTGGCCAGGCAGGGGATGTGGAGCCTGGATTCAGCCTCCGGAAAAGAGTCAGAGATGCAGGAGCTGAGCCTGGGTGGGCAGCTGAGCAGCTGTGTGATGGTGAAGTAATGGAAAAAAAGAAAGGAGAAACAGGAAACAACAAATTCCTACTAGACCAGAGTACTTGCTCCGTATGGCAACCAGAGTAAAAATGTCATGGTGATGTCATCACTGATGGACAGGAAGGGTGAGCACTTTTTGACAGTGGGAACAGAACTTTGAGCTGTGGAGTTGCTCACAGATCATCAGATGATGAGAAGATGATAGGACAACCGAACAAATTGTCCTAAGTGTGAAAAGAGAACTATTGGGGAGAGCTAAATGAAAAACTGAGCATAGAGTGGACAGATAAAAAAAGAAATGATGAAAGTGACAAATCTAGATGATTCTGTTGAACAACATACAAACACTCACATCTAGGTGTGTGTAGCTGTGTGTGATCACATAAGCTGACAATTAAGCAATAACAAAACTCTGGAGAGGTGAGTCTTGAGTTCTTGTCGGATCCCCAGAGAAGCAATAAAGGTCTGGGACCACCTCAACGCAACACTGTACCTGTCCTTTCTCCCTAATAGGGACCCCAACTCACCCATCTCCTTTTCTGGAGGGGTGTGTGAAGGACTCATCTTGAAAAGACAATGAGGAGTGGTATCAATGAACCAGACGAGGTAATGTAAGAACTATTTCAACAGTTTTTTCCGTTTTTTTGAGGATCTAGTCTTCCTGATTTAGTTTTTTGATGCTTTTTCAGTTTTGCTCAGAGACTTGTATTACATGTCATTGTTTTTTACTTTATTTTTGTTTTTACTTAATTTGCCTTTTGGAGAAGTTATTACTTTGTGGCAATCCTACAAGCATGCAGTATCACAACAATTTTCATCTTCAAACTTTCTTTGAACACAATGCTACAGTGATTTGACAAACTGTGATTTATTTGTGCAAGATTCTAGCTGAGCTAATGCTGCTTTTACCTCAGAAGAAGATAAAAACCTGGTAATTCTTGATCAGCCAAAACTGAATAAAAAATATACTTGCTGAGTGTCTAAAACACAATAGGTATTGCTATTAGCAAGCAGTGTGTGTGTGTGTGTGTGTGTGTGTGTGTGTGTGTGTGTGTGTGTGTGTGTGTGTGTGTGTGTGTGTGTGTGTGTGTGTGTGTGTGTGTGTGTGTGTGTGTGTGTGTGTGTGTGTGTGTGTGTGTGTGTGTGTGTGTGTGTGTGTGTGTGTGTGTGTGTGCGTGCCTTACAAAAAGGTTGATTTCAGTTTATAATTTATATTTATATATGGTTACTTTCTAATCATATTGTCTCTGTTGTTATGTCCTTTTGGTGAGGAATCCTCAATCATGCTATTCTGCTGTTACCTTCTCAGGTAACCAAGTCACAAAAATGTGGAAACGTTGTCTAAACTTAAGATCCTGAAGACCTACAGTATAAGCATGATGTCATTCCCTATCAGAGGAAAACAAGGCTTTAACAACTTTACTTCCCACTTGATGTATAGGCTGTGTGTAGGCTATATGCTGTACTGCTTTCACATAGCCGGAACAAAGACTTTGGGACTATAATGCAATATTTCACATTGAAATGCAGAGGAAATGAGAAATGAAGATCTGACAGGATTGTACATTACCTGCCTGCTGGCATTTATTCGATTTCCTTGTTTTTATTAGTACATTTTTTCATTTGTGTATGATTGTAAGAGGTTTTAAAACCTTTGTAGGGCGCTAGCTGAGTAGATCAGGAACCTGAACGCTTCTGTTTTTTTGAACATGAACATAGATATGAATAGATGTAAAAGAAAGGACCCAAACCATTTCACAGTGCTTTTCCTCTTGACGTCACAGTGCTTTTCCTCTTGACGTCACAGTGCTTTTCCTCTTGACGTCACAGTGCTTTTCCTCTTGACGTCACAGTGCTTTTCCTCTTGACGTCACAGTGCTTTTCCTCTTGACGTCACAGTGCTTTTCCTCTTGACGTCACAGTGCTTTTCCTCTTGACGTCACAGTGCTTTGACGTCACAGTGCTTTTCCTCTTGACGTCACAGTTGCCTCTGCCATTGTACAATGGCAGAACTAGAGATAAGCCAAATAGAGAGCAGAGTAAGAAGCCCTACTTACTTTCCAGCAACTCAAAATGCTAGCTAGCTAGTGCATTCATGGTGTACTCTGTGTGGCTCCTGCTATGAGCAAGCTGCTTCTGCCACAAGATGCGAATGTGTTGAAAATTCCCCTAGCAGTTGGGTTCCAGGACCATGACTGTATTTGTTTTTTCTAAGAAAATAAGAAAATAAATGGAAAACAATTTGTAGCACTACAATTTTTTTTGCTGCAATGTGTGTTTTTCAATGGATTGGCCGTAGGAGGTCGCTAGCTAGAGGTTAATACAACGCACTTGGGTGTATGTGTTAGGCCTATTTATTTTTAGAGAATGTGTTTGAAACAACAGCGTTTACTTCAGCTGTTTACACCATGATAGCAGTGCACCTTTGTTATTTTGGTTAGTTTGACCATATCTGTGAAGGTGTCTTCTTTTGAACAACATGTTGAAGGGGAAAAGTGTTGGAAGCCTGAAGCTTAAAAGTGGTTTGATTGATTTCTCTCTGAAATAAGCAGTGTTAATATTTCTAAATTACATTATATTTTGCTTGATTACACTCACCAACAGTGCTTGTGCCTTCTTCAGAACAAACCCCCTATGGTCAGAGTAACCCTTTTTTTGTCCAATCAGCACAAAGAGAAAACAGGTGGGCCCATAAAACCCAGATTTGCTACTTTTTCTGTATTGAAGAAAAAAATACTGCATTTCACTTTACAATGAATATATCTCATTTCTGAAATATGTTTAGTTTCTCCTGTTGGTTCAGAAAACGCTTCACAAACTTAGTTTGACCAAACGACGCAGATCTGTAAGATGTCCTTTTTGGTAAAATGTTGGATATGAAGAAATATGCGTTATGATTTTCCTGATTTTGTACTTGACTGTGTGTGTTTGTATGAATGTTATATGAAAACAAAGATTGTTTATTTGTGTGGCTAATTTATTTGATTAAAACATGAATAAACATGAATTCCAGTTGTTGGTCGTAATTCTGTGTAAATGTCTTAAGCCCTGTTTATACCTGTTTCTAACGTGCATGCTTCGCCCTAATCTTGTCCAACAATCTGATTTTGCCCACATTTTTAGACAGTGTAGAAGATTAAAGGAAGCATTGTGATCTGACTGTGATCAGATCTTCCTGACAACCTCCTGAGGTAGTCAGACACTTAGACGGACTCGTCCCAGTGAAACCATTTAAATCATCATTATCCCGCCGTCTAAAACCATTGACGTGTGATATATAACCTTAACCCAATTCGCCATTGACTAATGGCATCAAATATATGTCTTAAAATAAAATATTATTATTTTGAAACCATATCTGTCAAATAATTTGCATACAGGAAGGGACCAGGACATCCGATCACAATGCGGATAAAGTGGACAGATAAGAAACGCATTTTACTACCATGTGTGGATGCAACAGCTACAATGTGGGCACAATCAGAATGTGGATAAGGATGTATGTAAACAAGGCTTTAGTCATATGATAATACATGCTAATATGTCTTAATCAAAAGTAGGTTGACTAACAACCACTATAGTTGATGTTATATCAAAATGGATGACATGGAAAGCTGAAGCTGAAAATATTCCCTTGAAAACTACTTCAACGTTTTTAACGCCATACTTAGAAGGCCAGACAAGGAATCACATTGTCCCCTTCCCCCTGGTGATGACGCACATTGATGATGCTCTAGTTCGCTGTGATGACGCGATGACTGGGAAAAATCGACTGGGAAAAACTGATTTGAACGGTCATCCAACTTGGAATTCCAACTCGGGAACTCAGGCCTCTTTCTAGAGCTCCGACTTTCCATCCTGAAGATCACTGACGTCATTTCTTTTTCAGAGTTCCCGGTTGTTTTGAACGTGACATATTACTCATAAGGCAGCAGGCAGTGACAGACGGCTGATGGCTGACATGGACCCATGTGTGAGAGGGATGGAGGCAACACGACAGTGGGCTAACCAACCATGATTCCATCTTATTAGATCGAACTTTTAAAATTGTTTAACTTCAATAAAGCTTACAGAACTGTATGAGTTCCCTAAGCCTTTGTAAATGCCATTGTTGGGATACATTATCTTTTTTTATTTAACTAGCCAAGTCAGTTAAGAACAAATTCTAATTTTCAATGACAGCCTAGGAACAGTGGGTTAACTACCTTGTTCAGGGGCAGAACGACAGATTTTTACCTTGTCAGTTCAGGGATTTGTTCTTGCAACCTTCCAGTTACTAGTCCAACATTCTAACCACTAGGCTACCTGCCACCCCACATTAAGGTGGCATACCTTATTATGCCTTATTATATATATATAGCGTGTAATAAATACACTTAATATTATAGAAGAATGTGTCAAATGCAAAAATCATTAAGGAACATTTTAATTTTAAGTATGTAAACTTAACTCTCACGGGTGGCCAATAAGATTTAGCTGAAAGCCTTGCTCCTAATAAGCCAAGCCTCCTGAAAATAGCCTAAGGATTACATTCATAAAGACCCAGCTGCAAGGTCAACCCAACCAATTAACCCATGTTTGGGTAATCCCAACAACCTAACTTGTTGGGTTAGTCACGCAACCCAGACAGACAACCAGAAGATTCTGCGGGAGGCCAGTGTAGGATGAAAGCATCCCTCCAAATCACACTGGTTAGAGAGATGGGAGGAGAGCTATCAATGCTATGTTCCTCACTGAGCTCCCCTACAACCCAATGGGACATATTGAGCATGTTCCCAATGTGTCTGGGTGTGTGCGTGTCTGTGTGTGTGTGATAGTAATGCTGTTTAATAGCGATCAGGCCACCCTACAAACACATCCATCACCATCCAGCCGCCTGCTGTGGACATGACCTTGTAATGACTAATGAGCTCGCAGTTGCACAGTGTCACAACACTGCACATTGATGTGCTGATTTATTGTGGCGGTCTGTGTGTGTGTGCGTGTGTGCGTGCGTGCACAGTATGTGTTTTTAGTTCTCACTGCAGGGAGGGACACTGCAGGGAGGGACATGACTACCACAGAAACAGCTCTTCTGGTCCATCAACCACAGGACACAGTACTGACAGGCAGATAGACAGGGTGCCAGTTGCCATTTCCCTAATTCCCCCCCCCCCCCCCCCCCCCCCCTCAAGTAGAAAGAGGATAAAACAATATTTTGAGAAGAGATGTCTGAGAATATGTGTGTCTGAGCCGCCTTGCCTCAGAGCCATATACGAAACATGCTATATCTATTTCGGCGCACCTCCAAGACGTACAGTATGTGCTAATAGTCTAGTAGACAGAAACAAAAGCAGGGAAGTTGGTTAAGGAGGATGGGTGAATACCGCCACCATCTAGCAATCCCTAGGTTGTGTGTCAAGTCTCGTCTGTGACAAATGTAGCATTTTAGCTAACCCTATTCTAACCTTAACCAAATTCACTTAACCTGCTATGGGATGGAGAGAGACAGAAAGAGAGAGAGAGAGAGAAATGGCCCAATGGTTGCTTCAGAGGAAATTCCCAGCCTGATAGTTTGGACTCAGATGAACCTTGCAAAGCATTCTGGGATCTGGGACCTCAGGTCTACACTCTTAAGTGTAAAGAGCTCTTAGACAGACTCGTCTCTCCTTACCACCTTATCTCCTTACACACCACACAACACACACCACACACACACAGAATAAGTGAGATTTCTTGAGGTTCCAGACACAACCTGCCATAGAAGTTTCCCAGTACTCTCAATAAGTAACTATGTTATCACCATGAACGCACACAGAGGAATGTTATTTTACAGTTTCCTTGTGTGAAAGCAGAAGAGAGGGGAGGAGGTGAAGACAGAGGAGGAGATTAAGAGGTTAGCCGCTTCTCTGGTCAAATGACTCAAATGTTACAAAACACAATCTAAAGAGAGATACATGAATGATTCATACCAAGAACAAGAGACAAGAGACGAGCCTGCATGCAGGCCAATATCTGTACATAGCCTCAGCCTGGTGCCGAGCTTGCCGCAGGACACACAATGGGAGTTCAACAAGGATAGTTTACACGTACCCCCGCAGTCAGATAAGCAGCCTTTAATGATTGAGTGTGTATGAGTTCACACGCACATTTGCGTCATTGCTCAGAATCAAATTATCCGGCTGGGGTAGTGTGAATACCAGAGGATTTGTGGACGTTTTGGGTTAAGTGGAGGAAACAGGCTGAAAGAACATTCTGTTCAATTCACAAAACTGCAAACTACCAAAGGGACAAACACATAGAACAAACACCACACAATACAATGCAGCAATACAATACAGTACAACACAGCAACATAATACAATACACCATCCCCGAGCCTAAGAGAGAGCTATTGAAACATTGTATATTCTCCAGAAGTGTGCATTATGCTAGGGCTTCACCAACGCAAATATGTGCAAACTGAAACTCAGCGCAAGAGTTATGAGTTCAGTTTTGGAGACTTTTACATAACACCTTGGCTTGTTCTTTGTTCAGCATGGGGGAGTGACAAAGATAAGTAACTGCACTATGCAACCCGTTTTCACACATTCTCGTGCCACACCTACTGTAGGACAAGTGCATGCTGCATAGTTATCTACGTTACATTTGCGCCAAAATAACCAGGCGACTCTTTACACTTTCAGACGCATTGTTGTGTCCATCGTTATATATATAGAACTGATACTCTGAGGTGACATGGTGCTGTATCCATGGTCATGCCAACCAGATCTTTGGCTTTGAACTGAGCTTTGAACTGAACTGTCAGAGTACACTTGAGAGAAAGAGAGACTGAGCGGTAGAGAGAAAGGGACTCAGAGAGCGAGTGCCACACACACACCCCCCTGGGTCAGCTGTGAGATGGATGACGCACATTGGGCTCTGTTAATATTGTAAAGGAGGCTCTGGCGTCTGTATGAGCATTCCATTACAGACCTCTCACACTGAGTTCACTAAGCAGCTGTGTGCTGAATTAGCACTCTCTCTATATACCATTATTTCCCTCTACCACTCTCTCTCTCTCATCTCTCTCATCTCTACCATCTCTTTTTTCCTCTCCCTGTTTTTTCTCTCTGTTCTCTCCCTCCCCCTTTCTTTCTGTATCGCTCCACTTCTCTCTTTATTACATTTTTGCCCCCCCCTTTTATTATCCCTTTTTTCAACCCTTATCGCAGAAGTTCAGCGTTACATTGTGAGTGAAATATAAAGGCAATGTTTCTGTGTTGGCGGAGTCTGCATTCACAGTAAATGCTGCATGTCAGCTCAATCAGAAATTGCCTTTAAATTTCTATCACACAATCTGTAACGCTTCAGCGATACAGATTGAATAGAACCCTAATAATTACATTTCCTCTCTCTCGTTTTTAAATGTTCTGTCATTTCCCTTTTCCATCTGTGAGTCAAACACAATAACACCTGCAGAAGAACATTATTTATTACAAATTTGATTATTTTAATCAAACAAGTTTAACAACTTTAATCTAATAGTGTAATTGTAGGATGTGCCTGACTGTTTTGAAAATGAATCACACATGCAGCATGCCTCTGAAAAACATGGACTCAGAGCATATTCAGAGTATTATTCTTTATAAAAAAAAAATGTTTTAACCCTTTTTCATGGTATCCAATTGTTTTAGTAGCTACTATCTTGTCTCATCGCTACAACTCCCCCGTACGGGCTCGGGAGAGACGAAGGTTGAAAGTAATTTTGGTCTGGAGTGCATTAATGTCTCAGCAGTGCCACAAGATGTTTTTTTGTTACCAAAAATATACAGTGCATTCGGAAAATATTCATACCCCTTGACATTTTCCACTTTGTTACGTTACAGCCTTATTCTGAAGTTGATTAAATAGTCCCCCCATCAATCTACACACAATACCCCATAATGACAAAGCAGAAACAGGTTTTTAGAAATGTATTAAAAAAACCGGAAATATCACATTTACATAAGGATTCAGACCATTACTCAGTACTTTGTTGAAGCACCTTTGGCAGCGATTACAGGCTAAAGTCTTCTTGGATATGATGCTACAAGCTTGGCACACCTGTATTTGGGGAGTTTCTCCCATTCTTTTCTGCAGATCCTCTCAAACTCTGTCATGTTGGATGGGGAGCGTCGTTGCACAGCTATTTTCAGGTCTCTCCAGAGATGTTCGATCGGGTTCAAGTCCAGGCTCTGGCTGGGCCACTCAAGGACATTCAGAGACGTGTCCCAAAGCCACTCCTGTGTTGTCTTGGCTGTGTGCTTAGGGTCGTTGTCCTGTTGGAAGGTTAACCTTCGCCCCCAGTCTGAGGTCCTGAGCACTCTAGAGCAGGTTTTCATCAAGAATCTCTTTGTACTTTGCTCCATTCATCTTTCTCTCGATCCTGACTAGTCTCCCAGTCCCTGCCACTGAAAACAATCCCCACAGCATAATGCTGTCACCACCGTGCTTCACGTAGGGATGGTGCCAGGTTTCCTCATGACGTGACACTTGGCATTCAGGCCAAAGTTCAATCTTGGTTTCATCAGACCAGAGAATCTTGTTTCTCATGGTCTGAGAGTCGCTTAATGTGCCTTTTGGCAAACTCCAAGGGGCTGTCATGTGCCTTTTACTGAGGAATGGCTTCAGTCTGGCCACTCTACCATAAAGGCCTGATTGGTGGAGTACTGCAGAGATGGTTGTTCTTCTGGAAGGTTCTCCCATTTCCACAAAGGAACTCTGGAGCTCTGTTAGAGTGACCATAGGGTTCTTGGTCACCTCTCTGACCAAGGTCCTTCTCCCTCAGTTGCTCAGTTTGGCCGGACAGCCAGCTCTAAGAAGAGTCTTGGTGGTTCCAGATTTCTTCCAATTAAGAATGATGGAGGCCACTGTGTTCTTGGGGACCTTCAGTGCTGCAGACATATTTTAGTACCTAGATCTGTGCCTCGACACAATCCTGTCTCGGAGCTCAGCGGACAATTCCTTTGAGCTCATGGCATGATTTTTGCACTGACATGTCCTGTTAACTGTGGGACCTTATATAGACAGGTATGTGCCTTTCCAAATCATGCCCAATCAATTGAATTGACCACAGGTGGACTCCAATCATGTTGTAGTGTCACATGTGCTCCCTCTCATCAGACTCACCTGGACTCCATCCCTTCCCTGATTTCCTTACTTATAGATGTCACTCCATTTGGTTCCTTCCCCAAGCATCACTGTTTCTGTTTCTTGTATGTGAGTTGTTCGTGGTTCTTGTTTTGTATTATGTTTTCATTTATTTATTAAATGATTCACTCCCTGAACTTGCTTCCCGACTCCCAGCGCACACGTTACATGTAGAAACGTCTCAAGGATGATCAATGGAAACAGGATGCTCCTGAGCTCAATTTCAAGTCTCATAGAAAAGGGTCTGAAGGGTCTATGTAAATAAAGTGTTTACATTTGGTTTATTTTTTATACATGTTTTCACTTTGTCAGTTTGGAGTATTGTGTGTAGATTGATGAGGGAAAAAAATATTTAATCCATTTAGAATAAGGCTGTAACGTAACAAAATGTGGAAAAAGTCAAGGGGTCTGAATACTTTACGAATGTACTGTTTACCCACACACTCTCAAATATATGTATGGTTATGGTACAGTGTTGTTCCCTGGTGTATGTAAAGGTCAAAAGGTACACATAAGGTACCTTCAGAGAAACCCATAGGAACTCACATGGTACTGGCCAGTACCTTTTAGGGTACATGTGCGGATCATCTATATAGTATAATGGTAAATTGTTCTACCCAATATATTCAATATAATGCTGTGTTTGTAACCATGTGAGAGGTGGGAATTGACCCGTTCTAAAGTCGTAAATACCAGTTAGATGCATTCATGTGCTTTGAACTCGTTGAGAAACGCCAATTGGCTAATGGCAACAAGCTGCGTCAACCATAAACTAAATGTACAGCTATCATGCTTGTAAACACATTTTCAAGTTCCAAATTATTAACCATATTAACATATTTATTTTTATTAATAATGTTTTGTTGTGACATTAAATATGTTGTATTTGTGCTAACTGTCAGTTGAAATGTTGGACCAGTTTAAGTGGTTTTGTTGTTATGTTGATGAAGGTTGAGTATCTCTTTTGACACTGTCAGTTCTGCAATCTTTGCATGAACGTGTGACAATCAACAGCTGTACTGTTAAGAGGTTACTGTGCTGTGATTTATTGCAAGTAGGTTATTGTAAAATTCACAGTATCTTACCACAGCTGGCTTATAACTGACTATTACAATGACATGGTAACTATCAATACATTTAATGATGTATAACTCTTCAGCATCACATGCACGTATGTTAACATATGACAAGGCCGCAGAACTGACAAAATACAAGCTCAATGTTATTGAATAGAATACAACAGAACAGATTAACTGGGATGACATTCCCTTTCATGGGAGACCAAAAACACCTCGCTGAAAGCCACGTCTCGAATAAGTCACTCCTGCAATATTCTGATAGGCTGCTGCTGCAACAGTATGCTGCCAATCAGTAAGTGATGTGCATGCTGTCAACAGAAACGTCCGGAAGGCACAGTAGGTTATTGGCAAGGAATGCTAGCAGCAGAAAATGTCCTGTAGATTAGAAGCCACATTTTGCCTGTAAATTATTGTGACTTTTACAATGACTTACTGAGTAGTTTCCAGTTAAGAAATGACAAATACATAGCAACTTCTGGCAATAATGAACATTGCAAAATAAACTCTTTACAGTGTAGCTTTTCCTGACATTATTTTTGCAAATGAGCAAAACAGTGTGAAAGGCATAACCATTAAACACGTAAACCACTCCAACATTTCGACTGACAGTTGGCACAAATGCACATCAATGTTTAGCCACTCCCCCACATATGTTAATGAGCACCGACCAGTACACTGCACTCACTTATGTTAAAGCACAGTAATGATAGTACCTTATATACAAAATATATACAAAATATACTTTTTTTTGTACACCAGGGAACAACACTCTACCATAACCATACCCTTCTTTTTTAAAGTGTTTTAATCATTGGAGGCTCCTTAGAGGAGAAAGGAGAGGACCATCCTGTTCTGTGAATTTAATAAAAATAAAAATTGTGAAACATTAAAAAAGTTGTCCTTTTTAGGTAAAACTATACAAAATATGTTCACGTTACCAAATAATTGATCAAAAGGCTGGGTTTCTGTATAGCACTTTGTGACATCTGCTGATGTAAAAAGGGTTTATAAATACATTTGATTGATTGATTGATTAAAACACACTGTTTTGAAATTAAGGTCTACTGTAGCCTCCACAGCACTCTGTAGGGTAGTGCCATGGTGTAATCGGAGGACAGCTAGTTTCTGTCCTCCTCTGGGTACATTGACTTCAATACAAAACCTAGGAGGATCATGGTTTTCACCCCCTTCCATAGACTTACACAGTAATCTAGTTCGGAAAGCATACGCTATACAGCTGTAGTGCATAAAATGTGGTGAGTAGTTGACTCGAAGAGAGAGAAAAAAATGTTTTTGAACTGTTTTCAACAAATGTATTTCTTTAAAAAATGAAGGAGACGCAAGAGAGAGCGAGCTAGCTATGTTTTGTTGTATTTTTTGTCACTATCACTTTCACTTAGCTAGCGAATGCAGCTAGCTAGTTTAGCCTACTCAAACACCTCAAATACCCGTCTCAAACAGAGAGGGATGCTATGTTAGCTAGCTGGCTATGCCTATCTAACAATGGAACTCTTCCAAGTCAAGGTAAGCTTTTTATAAATGTATTGCCATCGGGGCCCGCCGGTGTAACTGCTACACTGCTTGATGACTGTACACTACTGCATGATTGTAGTGGATTTACTAACATGTTTGTTCTAGTAGCTATGTTGACTTTAACATTAGCTAATATGGTGACAATGATGTAGGCTGTGTAGCGGTTAGGGGTTATGATATAAAGGTTTGGCTTGGAAAGTTTTTTTCGCCTGGTCTCAGACAGCTGATGTGTTGTGCACTGAAGTCCACAAGCAAGGGAAAGGTGAGAGGTGGAGAGCGTGTAGATGCGAGAAGGAATTATAGCTACAACGAATCAAAGTGATGATGCTGTTTGTATGTGGCTGGTATGAAAGTGAACTGTGTTTGCATGTGATCAAGGGTGTATTGATTCCACCGATTCTGTTCTAAAACTTCTTAAACAGAAGCAAACAGAACGAAACGGGATAAACATAGAAACTCTCGTTTGCAACTGTTGGGCAAATGATTACACTTTAGATCAGCTAGATTCAGGCAAGAGTGTGCAAGGCAGTATTTAATGTTTCAGTTTGTCACCCTGATTACTCAAATTTCTCTCAACCTACGTTGTAAAATTAAATTCATAGGCTAGGTTGCAGCAACCTCATGGTGGATATAGGGAAGATTTGAGTATCATGTAGTAACCTAAACCTATCAATGTTACATTGAACTAGGTGAATGGAATATGAATGACAGTCATCCAATATGCTGTAATAGAAATAAGGACAGGCTCATTAAAAATGTTTGGTCCTCCCTCATCTTAAACAGCACCAACCGCCACTGGTGTTAATATACAATATATGTTCCAAGCAATAAGTATGAACCTGGTGGAACTGTGAAAACATTGATGCACTTCCAACCAAGAAGTTGCAAGTGCTGCTCTCCAAATAATTTGTCTAGACTGAGTGCACAAAACATTAAGAACACCTGCTCGTTCCATGTTATAGACTGACCAGGTGAATCCAGGTGAAAGCTATGATCCCTTATTGGTGTCACCTGTTAAATCCACCTCAATCAGTGTAGATGAACGGGAGGAGACAGCTTAATGAAGGATTGACAATTGAAACGTGTATGTGTGCCGTTCAGAGGGGGAATGAGCAAGACAAAAGATTGAAATGCCTTTGAACAGGGTAATATAGTAGGTGCAAGGCGTACCGGCTTGCTTGTGTGTCAAAAACTGCAATGCTGCTAAGTTTCTCAGGCTCAACAGGTTCCCGAGTGTATCAAAACTGTTCCACCATCCAAAGGACATCCAGCCAGCTTGACACAGTTAACATGGGCCAGCATCCCTGTGGAACGCTTTCGGCGCCTTGTAGAGTCCATGCCCAACAATTTGTAGCAGTTCCGAGGGCAAAAGGGGTTGTAACTCAAAATGAGCAGGGTGTTCTTAATGTTTTGTACACTTAATGTATATAGTGTTGGACCACCCCAAAAAATGTAGTTGTCTAAAAAAATATCCCAATTCCCCAGGGCAGTGATTGGGGACATTGTCCTGTGTAAGGTGCTGTCTTTCGGATGGGATGTTAAACGGGTGACCTGACTTTATGGTCACTAAAGAACTTACCTGGTAAAATAAGAGTAAATAATAATAACAATTAAATTGTTACGCAATATCATCTCATATTGTACTTTTAACCATTACACAAAGAGGTCTCTATCTCTTAATAAGGTCACTCAGTGTTGGATTAAGGGCATTTCATTAATATTTACCAGACTTTATTGCCACATGCTCTTATGTAAGCATTATAAAGACTTCAGAACTGGCAGCAGGCATGCTTAAAATTGAATCTTCTTCTTCTTTGAGATTGGGTTGGCGGAGCGCATCCAACTTTTAGGTGCATACACCGCCACCTACTGTCCTGGAGTGTGAGGCCAGTCATGGCCTAACTACATTAAATGGCGGTAATACAAAATTGGGGAACAGGTAAATTACTCTGCCAACTATTATCCTTCAAAAAGAAAACACCACCCCATTCCACTATTTAACCCTATCTAATCCTACTCCAGGCCCACAGTCTGGGAGGACAGAACACTACCACTCAACACCTCCTGCTATTCTTCTGCAGTAAAACCTTGCAATCCCAAGTACTTCTCTGCAGCTGCCAGCACATCCTCTATTTTCTGTGACTAACGTCCCATTTCTGCAGTACAGTTGACAACCATAGCTATGAAAGCTAAGAAACCCACTTTACTCAGGGACATATTATTCTCAACCTCTTCATTGGTCTCTGCCTACTCACACAAATACTCTCAATATCCCTCACCCTGTACCCATCCTCCTCTACCACTCTTTTCCCTGCTTCAGCATAAAACACTTTCTGTACTACTCTGACCATGGCAACCTCAACATGCTTTTCTTTCACCAGACACCTCTGTGCTCCAGCCCCATGGTCACCCCCACAGCTTACACACACATTACTTTCTACACATTCTTTCTCATACCCAGGTTTGGCACCTTAGTATTAGAGTACTCTAAATATACTTAACATAACCATAGACCTCTTAAACTGGTACAACACTTCCATATATGGGTGGCCAAATAACTGATTTACAAGCCCCTGCAAAGCCACACCTCCAATATATTTTCCCAGTGTGACTTGTCAATTGTATATTTACCACCAATGACTGTATTTGTTAGTGACAGACACATTGTTGTTAAATTCATTCATTTTCAGTCCTGTGGTCTTCACCAAGTGAGTCACTCCACAAAAGCCGCTGCCCTTGCAGAGTAAGGGGAACAACTACTTCAAGGTTTCAGAGCGAGTGACATCACCGATTGAACCACTATTAGCGCTAACTAGCTAGCCATTTCACATGGGTTACACTCACACCCCTTTTGACCTCCTCCTTTTCCGCAGCAACCAGTGATCCAGGTCAACAGCATCAATGTAACAGTATACCTTCCGTCCCTCTCCTCACCCCTACCTGGGCTCGAACCAAGGACCCTCTGCACACATCAACAACTGCCTCCCACAAAGCTTCATTACCCATCGCTCCATAAAAGCAGCGGCCCTTGCAGAGCAAGGGGAACAACTACTTCAATGTCTCAGAGCGAGTGACATCACCGATTGAAACGCTACTAGCGAGCACCCCGCTAACTAGTTGGCCATTTCACATCAGTTACATGAGGTCCTTCTGTAGGTAAATTATATCAACATTTTACTTTTTATAACAATACATTACAAATCATGCCTTACTTTAATGGTCATGTATTACCCCAACGCAGTGGTGTTAGGAACCTGCTGGTTTACAGGCCACATCAGGCCTGCAAATCACATTATATTGGCTTGCAAAGCAATATGTAATTCCTATTGGAATCTAGAAAGAGTTAGGACATCCAATAGTTGGACTTTTTATTCACCACAACCTACATTCAGAGTAATTGTCAAACGGGACTACCTAAACCATTTAAAATGGAACAACCATTTTAGTAACAGGTGCAATATATCTAAGTAACTGATTGGATTAGTTTAGAAAAATGTAGGATATTTATATTTGTGTAGCATAAGATGAATCAATCATTCCATGTACATGCAAAAACACAGGTATTAAAAATGATCCCAAAACATTTAACTGCAGTAAAACATACTGGGAAATAAAATAATGATGGGCGTGGTTTTGATGGGAACGTTTTTGTCACCACAGAGTAAAACTGACACAATCAGGGTCTCACACAATACTGGTGACTTTAGGATCAACGTTGTCAATGTACCAGCCAGGGCCGGCTCCAGGCATAACCGGCATAAGAGGTCGCATAGAACCCTCGGCCAATAGAGTGCCCACGAGCCCAGAAGAATGAGCTCAATTTAGGATAGTAGAAAACACCAAGTGCAATTTCAAAATATGATTGTGCATCAGAAGTTTTTATCTTGTTATGTCAGTCACTCAATTAGCTGACAATTAGCCATTTACATTTTTAGATTGGTAGTTAGTCAAGACAGCTATCAAAACTTGTAATAATCATGGCTGAATACTGACTTGCAGGGCAAGTTTAAGGCCACCAAAAGGCTATAAATACATTTACTATAAATGTATTTATGAAATGTTTTAGGTTAAGATACAACAAATAATGTGTGTGTATCTATGTTTTCACAACTGGACAGAGAGGAAGGGCAGAGAAGTGGGTCAAGAGTGTGCGTAGCCAGGGTGGGGGCATTGGATGCTCTGATTGGAGGAGAGAAAGATGTGGCTCTGTTGAAAGATGTGGCTCTCTCTCTCTCTCTCTCTCTCTCTTTCTCTCTCTCTGTCTGTCTCACTCTCTCTCTCTCTCGCTTTATCTCAGTTTGCTTTTTTCTATCACAAACTTTTGCACTCTTAATATAGAAGATCAACATATTTGAAAATAGCTTGTTTCTATGTTTTGTAGTAAAAAAATAGAAGATAAGTGTTTCCAATAACATCATCAACCAATTAGTAGACAATTAGTAGGCAATGCCAATTCATAATTGGTTAAAATCACATGATGCACACAGATGACATCATTGGCAACACTTATCTGCATGTTTTTGGCAGAAATGCCTACTCGAACATATGAACTTTCATGTGCCTTACTAACAAACTTGAATGCCATCTGTAAATACGAATAAAATTGTTAAATTATGAGCCTAGTTGGTTTAGCCACAGAAAAGGTCAGCAACCTTCCCGCTAGCCATGATTGGCTGAGATAATGAGTGGACTGGATATGCCGAGAGATGTGCTTAGATTGTTCTGCCATATAGCATGCCTCTCTCTAATTTAGCTGGTCAGTATGTGTAGGTAATCCTGTGTATCGCGTAGTAAAACTGCATAGGTGTTGCTCTCTACTTTCTGGAGGACCGACTTTTGAAATCAGTGGAATTCAAGTATGAGAGCTAAGGAGATGGAGAAAACACCTGTCTCCAGATTACATCTCCAAACTAAGGGCAACCATGGCATCCGTGACAGGACACACGTTCATCTATGATAGTCTAGCGAGCTACATGTTCAGATATTACACGTTTCTAATTTTGACAGAAAGTGGTTTCATTTCATGTTAAAGTGTACTGTTAGCTAGCTAACATTAGCTGGCTGGCTTTCTAGCTAAAGTGTATGAGCTTATTATTCGTATCTCAGAGTGATTTGCTTGACTAGTTACAGCCTAATCTTAGCTAGCTGACATTGAACCTGGTTGGTTAGCTACCTGCAGATTCATGCAGGGTAGTAATGTCATGAGTTGGGATTATGGTTTATTGTTTAGCTAGCTAGCTAGCTACATGTCTTAACAAAAGACTCCACTATGTAAGTAACCATTTCAGGTATGTTCGTAAATTCAGTCTGGTCATCTACTCCGATTTCAGAGCGCTCTCGTCTGAGTGTGCCAGAGTGCAGAATAACTGATGATTTACATACGTTCAACACACATTGAATATAGCCGGTGTCAGTAAAGGTTGGCAAAAACGCATAATTAAAATGTTGCCAGTGGAACAGTATAACTTTAGACCGTCCCCTCGCCCATACCCGGGCGCGAACCAGGGACCCTCTGCACATATCAACAACAGTCACCCACAAAGCATCGTTACCCATCGCTCCACAAAAGCCGCGGCCCTTGCAGAGCAAGGGGAACCACTACTTCAAGGTCTCAGAGCAAGTGACGTCACCGATTGAAACGCTATTTAGCGCGCACCACCGCTAACTAGCTAGCAGTTTCACATCCGTTACACCAGCAGCACAGTTACAGTCACCAATATTCTGGATGACATGTAAATAGCCCAACCAACGTTACCACGTTCATCTGTACATACAATAGGACGCAAGTATAGACACCATGGGACCACGCAGCCATCATACCGCTCAGGAAGGAGACGTGTTCTGTCTCTTAGACATGAACGTACTTTGGTGCGAAAAGTGCAAATGAATCCCAGAACAACAGCAAAGGACCTTGTGAACATGCTGGAGGAAACAGGTACAAAAGTATCTATATCCACAGTAAAATGAGTCCTATATCGACATAACCTGAAAGGCCGCTCAGCAAGGAAGAAGCCACTGCTCCAAAACCTCCATAAAAAAAGCCAGACTACGGTTTGCAACTGCACATGGGGACAAAGATCGTACTTTTTGGAGACATGTCCTCTGGTCTGATGAAACAAAATATAACTGTTTGGCCATAAAGACCATCGTTATGTTTGGAGGAAAAAGGGGGAGGCTTGCAAGCCGAAGAACACCATCCCAACCGTGAAGCATGGGGGTGGCAGCATCATGTTGTGGGGGTGCTGTGCTGCAGGAGGGACTGGTGCACTTCACAAAATAGATGGCATCATGAGAAAGGAACATTTTGTGGATATATTGAAGCAACATCTCAAGACATCAGTCAGGAAGTTAAAGCTTGGTCACAAATGGGTCTTCCAAATGGACAATTTTTTTAAATTTTTATTTTACTAGGCAAGTCAGTTAAGAACAAATTCTTATTTTCAATGACGGCCTAGGAACAGTGGCAGAACGACAGATTTTCTACTTTATCAGCTTGGGGATTTGAACTTGCAACCTTTCGGTTACTAGTCCAATGCTCTAACCACTAGGCTACCCTGCCGCCCCAAGCATATTTCCAAAGTTGTGGCAAAATGGCTTAAGGACAACAAAGTCAAGATATTGGAGTGGCCATCACAAAGCTCTGACCTCATCCTGTAAAAAATGTATGGGCAGAACTGAAAAAGCGTGTGCGAGCAAGGAGGCCTACAAACCTGACTCAGTTAGACCAGCTCTGTCAGGAGGAATGGGCCAAAATTCACCCAACTTATTGTGGGAAGCTTTTGGAAGGCTACCCAAAATGTTTGACCCAAGTTAAACAATTTAAAGGCAATGCTACCAAATACTAATTGAATGTATGTAAACATCTGACCCACTGAGAATGTGATGAAAGAAATGAAAGCTGAAATAAATCATTCTCTCTACTATTATTCTGACATTTCACATTCTTAAAATAAAGTGGTGACCCTAACTGACCTAAAACAGGGAATTTTTACTAGGATTAAATGTCAGGAATTGTGATACACACTGAGTTTAAATGTATTTGGCTAAGGTGTATGTTAACTTCTGACTTCAACTGTACATCAGTTACATTATGTCCATGTGTTTGTGACAGACATTGAGTGACAGTGACAGCCACAATAACAGACGTTGGGTCATTGACGTAACGTAACTGTAGCTTTCTAGGCATGGGTCCTGGTTTGTGACCCTGCTGTTACGATCATGTGACTATTCTGGCATTAGCTAATGGCAGAGCTGAGGCGGTGATCCGGTGTATCGGAGGGGTTGTCACTGACACCGGCGCTCAGGGACAAGTGGCCCATGTCTAACCGGGTGACATAAGCAGGGCCATGGGCCCAGTGACAAGCATTCTCCGTCATCGCTTATGGCCATTTGCCCGTGCTGAAACTGATAGGGCTCAAGTGCCACCAAGAGACACCACAGGGACATGTTATCCACACCATGTGTGTGTGTTTCTGGTGTACATTTTCTGTTATGTGGCTACAGTGGCTTGACTCTCTTCCTGTGACAGGTGTCACAATCTCTCTCTCATCCTGTTTTGTCTTAATAGTGAGGGTTTGAATGAGCTACAGGCCTATAGTGTGTGTCAATGAGACAGTCTGTATGTACACTACATGATCGTCAAACATCTAATTCCAAAATCATGCCCATTAATATGGAGTTGGTCCCCCCCCTTTGGTGCTATAACAGCCTCCACTATTCTGGGAAGGTTTTCCACTAGATGTTGGAACATTGCTGCGGAGACTTGCTTCCATTCAGCCACAAGAGCATTAGTGAGGTTGGGCACTGATGTTGGGCGATTAGGCCTGGCTCACAGTCGGCGTTTCAATTAATCCCAAAGGTGTTTGATAGGATTGAGGTCAGGGCTATGTGCAGGCAAGTCGAGTTCTTCAACAACCCATTTCTGTATGGACCTCGCTTTGTGCATGGGGGCATTGTCATGCTGAAACAGGAAAGGGCCTTCTCCAAACTGTTACCACAAAGTTGGAAGCACAGAATCGTCATTGTATGCTGTAGAGTTAAGATTTCCCTTCAATGGAACTAAGGGACCTAGCCCGAACCAATAAAAACAGCCTCAGATCATTATTCCTCCTCCACCAACATTTACCGTTGGCACTATGCGTTCAGGCAGGTAGCATTTTCCTGGCATCCAACAAACCCAGATTCATCCATCGGACTGCCAGATGGTGAAGCGTGATTCATCACTCCAGAGAACGCGTTCCACTGCTCCTGAGTCCAATGGCAGCGAGCTTTACACCCCTCCAGCCAACGCTTGGCATTGAGCTTGGTGATCTTAGGATTGTGTGTGGCTACTCGGAAATGGACACCCATTTCATGAAGCTCCCAACTAGCAGTTCTTGCTTCTATATTCAGTTTGGAACTTGGTAGTGAGTGCTTTTTTACGCCCAATGCGCTTCAGTACTCACTAGTTCCGTTCTATGAGCTTGTGTGGCCTACCACTTCCCGGCTGAGCCGTTGTTGCATCTAGACGTTTCCACTTCACAATAACAGCACCTACAGTTGACTGGGGCTGCTCTAGCAGGGCAGAAATTTGACAAACTGATATGTTGGAAAGGTGGTATCCTATAACGGTGCCACATTGAAAGTCACTGAGCTCTTCAGTACAGGCCATTCTATTGCCAATGTTTGTCTATGGCGATTGCATGGCGGTGTGCTCAATTTTATATACTTGTCAGCAACAGGTGTGGCTGAAATAGCCAAATCCACACATTTGAAGGCATGTCCACATACTTTTGGTATATGTATACTGTAACTACATGTCATAGTGGCAACTTAACTACATGTCATAGTGGCAACTTAACTACATGTCATAGTGGCAACTTAACTACATGTCATAGGGGAAACCTAACTACATGTCATAGGGGCAACTTAACTACATGTCATAGTGGCAACTTAACTACATGTCATAGTGGCAACTTAACTACATGTCATAGGGGAAACCTAACTACATGTCATAGGGTAAACCTAACTACATGTCATAGTGGCAACTTCACTACATGTCATAGTGGCAACTTAACTACATGTCATAGTGGCAACTTAACTACATGTCATAGTGGCAATGTAACTACATGTCATAGGGACAACTTAACTACATGTCATAGTGGCAACTTAACTACATGTCATAGGGGCAACTTAACTACATGGCATAGGGGAAACTTAACTACATGTCATAGTGGCAACTTAACTACATGTCATAGTGGCAACTTAACTACATGTCATAGTGGCAACTTAACTACATGTCATAGTGGCAACCTAACTACATGTCATAGTGGCAACTTAACTACATGTCATAGGGGCAACTTACATGTCATAGTGGCAACCTAACTAAATGTCATAGGGTAAACCTAACTACATGTCATAGTGGCAACCTAACTACATGTCATAGGGGCAACTTAACTACATGTCATAGGGGCAACCTAACTACATGTCATAGTGGCAACTTAACTACATGTCATAGGGGCAACTTACATGTCATAGTGGCAACCTAACTACATGTCATAGTGGCAACTTAACTACATATCATAGTGGAAACTTACATGTCATAGTGGCAACCTAACTACATGTCATAGGGTAAACCTAACTACATGTCATAGGGTAAACCTAACTACATGTCATAGTGGAAACCTAACTACATGTCATAGGGTAAACCTAACTACATGTCATAGGGTAAACCTAACTACATGTCATAGGGTAAACCTAACTACATGTCATAGGGTAAACCTAACTACATGTCATAGTGGCAACCTAACTACATGTCATAGGGACAACTTACATGTCATAGTGGCAACCTAACTACATGTCATAGTGGCAACTTAACTACATGTCATAGGGGCAACTTACATGTCATAGTGGCAACCTAACTACATGTCATAGTGGCAACCTAACATCATGTCATAGTGGCAACCTAACTACATGTCATAGTGGCAACTTAACTACATGTCATAGGGGCAACTTAACTACATGGCATAGTGGCAACCTAACTACATGTCATAGTGGCAACCTAACTACATGTCATAGTGGCAACCTAACTACATGTCATAGTGGCAACCAAACTACATGTCATAGTGGCAACCTAACTACATGTCATAGTGGCAACTTAACTACATGTCATAGTGGCAACTTAACTACATGTCATAGGGGCAACTTACATGTCATAGTGGCAACCTAACTACATGTCATAGTGGCAACTTAACTACATGTCATAGTGGCAACTTAACTACATGTCATAGTGGCAACCTAACTACATGTCAAAGTGGCAACCTAACTACATGTCATAGTGGCAACCTAACTACATGTCATAGGGGCAACTTAACTACATGTCATAGGGGCAACCTAACTACATGTCATAGTGGCAACTTAACTACATGTCATAGTGGCAACCTAACTACATGTCATAGGGGAAACCTAACTACATGTCATAGTGGCAACTTAACTACATGTCATAGGGGAAACTTAGTGGGTCAGGGATACAAACAAGGTGATCTGTATACAGTATGCGGGGTAAGTAAGAGGACGTCACTGTGTTGGGCTCCCGAGTGGCGCATCGGTCTAAGGCACTGCATCTCAGTGGAAGAGGTGTCACGACAGTCCCTGGTTTGATCCAGGCTGTATCACATCCGGCTGTGATTGGGAGTCCCATAGGGCGGCGCACAATTGGCCCAGGGTCGCCTGGGTTTGGCCGGGATAGGCCGTCATTGTAAATAAGATTTTGTTCTTTAACTGACTTGCCTACTTAAATAAAGGTTTCATGTTTGTTTTTTAAGTGTGTCTGGAGCTTAGTGTGCCCAGGCCCACCAACTCAGGTGCCAGGCTGAGAATGAGCAAAAATGTATTTATTTATTTAATGCTCTTTACTTGTCACTGTTCAAAACTGGACATTATTTGTGTTTTTACCTAAACATGCTAGCTCCATCAGATAGAATCCATAGCAAGCAGTGCACTGGGTTTGTCAGATTTGATTGAATATAACAGAACAGATGAACTGAAATGACATTCACTCTCACAGGATGGGAAGACAAAAATAACTAACTACCCCATAATGACAAAGCGAAAACAGGTTTAGAAATGTTTGCAAATTTATAAAAAATAAAAAACATAAATACCTTATTTGCATAAGTATTAAGACCCTTTGCTATGAGATTCAAAATTGAGCTCAGGTGCATCTGGTTTCCATTGATCTGACTTGAAATGTTTCTACAACTTGATTGAAGTCCACCTGTGGTAAATTCAATTGATTTGACATGATTTGGAAAGGCACACACCTGTCTATATAAGATTCCACAGTTGACAGTCAATGCAGAGCAAAAACCAAGCCATGAGGTCAAAGGAGTTGTCCGTAGAGCCCCGAGACAGGATTGTGTCGAGGCACAGATCTGGACAAGGGTATAAAAAATGGTTTTGCAGCATTGAATGTCTCCAAGAACATAGTGGCCTCTATCATTCACAATTGGAAGAAGTTAGGAACCACCAAGACTTGTAACAGCATTCCTCCTCCGCTTCTGAGGAGGAGAAGCGAGAAGGATCGGAGGACCAATGCGCAGCGTGGTAAGTGTCCATAACGTTTATTTACAGACATAAACTGAACACTATGAGATACAAAACAATAAATGTGAACATGAACGAAAACCGAAACAGTACCGTGTGGCAACAAACACTCACACGGAAACAAACACCCACCACTCAAAAGTGAAACCCAGGCTACCTAAGTATGATTCTCAATCAGAGACAACTAACGACACCTGCCTCTGATTGAGAACCATACTAGGCCGAAACAGAAACCAAACATAGAAAAACAAACAGACTGCCCACCCCAACTCACGCCCTGACCATACTAAATAAAGACAAAACAAAGAAAATAAAGGTCAGAACGTGACAAGACTCTTCCTAGAGCTGGCAGCCCGGCCAAACTGAGCAATCAGGGGCAAAGGGCCTTCGTCAGGGAGGTGACCAAGAACCCGATGGTCACTCTGACAGAGCTCCAGAGTTCCTCGGTGGAGATGGGAGAACCTGCCAGAAGGACAACCATCTCTGCAGCACTCCACCAATCAGGCCTTATGGTAGAGTGGCCAGACGGAAGCCACTCCTTAGTAAAAGGCACATGACAGCCTGCTTGGAGTTTGCCAAAAGGCACCTAAAGGACTCTCAGACCATAATAAATAAGATTCTATGGACTGATCAAACCAAGATTGAACTCTTCGGCCCGAATGCCAAGTTTTACGTCATGAGGAAACCTGGAACCATCCCTACGGTGATTCATGGTGATGGCAGCATCATGCTGTGGGGATATTTTTCAGCGGCAGGGACTGGGAGAATCATCATGATCGAGGGAAAATGACAAAGAACGTTGATGAAAACCTGCTCCAGAGTGCTGAGAACCTCAGACTGGGGCAAATGACCCTAAGCACACAGCCAAGACAACACAGGAGTTGCTTCGCGACAAGTCTCTAAATGTCTTGATTGGCCCAACCAGAGCCTTGACTTGAAGCCGATCTAACATCTCTGGAGGGACTTGAAAATAGCTGTGCAGTGACGCTCCCCATCCAACCGGACAGAGCTCGAGAGGATCTGTAGAGAAGAATGGGTAAAACTCCCAATATCGGTGTGCCAAGCTTGTAGTGTCATACCCAAGAATACTCAAGGCTGTAATCGCTGCCAAAGGTGCTTCAACAAAGTACTGAGTAAAGGGTCTGAATACTTTTGGAAATCACTGTATAAAACTGCAATTTTTCCTCTCTGCCCCATGGTAAATTGTGTCATAATTTGCAGGAAATTAGCTTTAAAATAGCAACATTTTCTCTCAGCCTCATTGCAAATTGTGTAAAATAGCAGTACGTTTGATTAAATGCTAATATTGGTCCCATGACTTGAATGGGATTTGTGAAACAAATGTTAAAACATTAGCATTTGGAAACAGTGCCAGGGAAACTAAACCAAATAATGTGTTGCTGTCATACCTTGTCCATAAGCATGGGTAAGCAACCCTGTTTCTGGAGTGCTGCAGGTACTGCAGGATTTTGTTCTAACTAGGCACCATAGGCTAGCACTGCCCCCTTATGGGGAAAATGTGTACTGAATGTGCACAATCTTCCACGGTAATAGTCTTTAATTGAAGCATTGAGCATTAAGACCATAACACATGCATCCACACCTCTTACCCACATGTAAAACTGTGATAAACAGGAAAACATGTACACCCACATGCGCACATACACCACCCCCTGGTTGATGCTTATTTATAAAACCATCTTAGGCCTCACTCCCCCCTATCTGAGATATCTACTGCAGCCCTCATCCTCCACATACAACACCCGTTCTGCCAGGCACATTCTGTTATAGGTCCCCAAAGCACACATGGCCCTGGGTCGCTCCTCTTCTCAGTTCGCTGCAGCTAGCGACTGGAACAAGCTGCAACAAACACTCAAACTGGACAGTTTTATCTCCATCTCTTCATTCAACGACTCAATCATGGACACTCTTACTGACAGTTGTGGCTGCTTAGTGTGATGTATTGTTGCCTCTACCTTCTTGCCCTTTATGCTGTTGTCTGCCCAATAATGTTTGTACCATGTTTTGTGCTGCTACCATGTTGTGTTGCTACCATGGTGTCTTATCATGTGTTGCTGCCTTGCTATGTTGTTGTCTTATAGGTCTCTCTTGTTGTGATGTGTGTTTTGTCCTATATTTATAATGTATTTTAGATTTTTTTTTTTTTCAGGCCCTCGTCCACGCAGGAGGCCTTTTGGTTGGTCGTCATTGTAAACAAGAATTTGTTCTTAACTGACTTGCCTAGTTAAATGAAGGTTAAATCAAATAAAAATGTTCAAGAGTAAAAGAACAAGCCTTTATTGGAAGCAAGTAATAATATACAGTGGGGAGAACAAGTATTTGATAACCTGCTGATTTTGCAGGTTTTCCTACTTACAAAGGATGTAATTTTTTGTAATTTTATCATAGGTACACTTCAACTGTGAGAGACGGAATCTAAAACAAAAATCCAGAAAATCACATTGTATGATTTTTAAGTAATTAAAAATCATACAAAAAAATATATATATATTTTTTTGCATGGGGCTGTCGCTGGGCAATACGGACATTCAGCTCCCTCCAAAGATTTTCTATTGGGTTCAGGTCTGGAGACTGGCTAGGCCACTCCAGGACCTTGAGATGCTTCTTACGGAGCCACTCCTTAGTTGCCCTGGCTGTGTGTTTCGGGTCATTGTCATGCTGGAAGACCCAGCCACGACCCATCTTCAATGCTCTTACTGAGGGAAGGAGGTTGTTGGCCAAGATCTTGCGATACATGGCCCCATCCATCCCTCAATACGGTGCAGTCGTCCTGTCCCCTTTGCAGAAAAGCATCCCCAAAGAATGATGTTTCCACCTCCATGCTTCACGGTTGGGATGGTGTTCTTGGGGTTGTACTCATCCTTCTTCTTCCTCCAAACACGGCGAGTGGAGTGTAGACCAAAAAGCTCTATTTTTGTCTCATCAGACCACATGACCTTCTCCCATTCCTCCTCTGGATCATCCAGATGGTCATTGGCAAACTTCAGATGGGCCTGGACATGCGCTGGCTTGAGCAGGGGGACCTTGCGAGCGCTGCAGGATTTTAATCCATGACGGTGTAGTGTGTTACTAATGGTTTTCTTTGAGACTGTGGTCCCAGCTCTCTTCAGGTCATTGACCAGGTCCTGCCGTGTAGTTCTGGGCTGATCCCTCACCCTCCTCATGATCATTGATGCCCCACGAGGTGAGATCTTGCATGGAGCCCCAGACCGAGGGTGATTGGCCGTCATCTTGAACTTCTTCCATTTTCTAATAATTGTGCCAACAGTTGTTTCCTTCTCACCAAGCTGCTTGCCTATTGTCCTGTAGCCCATCCCAGCCTTGTGCAGGTCTACCATTTTATCCCTTATGTCCTTACACAGCTCTCTGGTCTTGGCCATTGTGGAGAGGTTGGAGTCTGTTTGATTGAGTGTGTGGACAGGTGTCTTTTATACAGGTAACGAGTTCAAACAGGTGCAGTTAATACAGGTAATGAATGGAGAACAGGAGGGCTTCTTAAAGAAAAACTAACAGGTCTGTGAGAGCCGGAATTCTTACTGATTGGTAGGTAATCAAATACTTATGTCATGCAATAAAATGCTAATTAATTACTTAAAAAATCATACAATGTGATTTTCTGGATTTTCTGAATTTCTCTCACAGTTGAAGTGTACCTATGATAAAAATTACAGACCTCTACATGCTTTGTAAGTAGGAAAACCTGCAAAATCGGCAGTGTATCAAATACTTGTTCTCCCCACTGTACTTACACCACAAAAACACCTGAATAAAAAAAATAAGAGAAAAAGAGAAATATGAAATGAACAACTGAAACCAGAGCTAGGGTGGAAATAAAGAGACAGGAATGTAGTTCAAATATCACCTCCATAACTGCATCACCTCACGCAAATACTGCAGCATCTGTCTTAAGAACACGAAAGACATATATACATACAAATACATCCCTGCTAAAGTAAATAGATCATAACAGCTCTGGGTCCATGGTCATACATAACATTACACATGAATGATTGTACATGAAGTCAACAAGTACAGAAAAATGGTACAAAGTTCAAACAACCCAAGCCTTGGCGTAAACAACCTAGCCCAGACAGACAGGCCTGTATAAAAGAGCTGCACTGTGCATGCTCAGCCAACAAACTATTCAATACAGACTTATTCAATACATCTTGTTTCAATACAAGAACAAAATGACCCAACACAAGTCATACTGTTTGGGTTGCAGTTTGGTTGTGTGCCAAACTCTCCTATCCTTAACCTGACGTACCCTGCGACCTTGGTTACTTTACCAAAGCCTTCAAACAAAAAGACAGGTACTCTTCACCGACATCCTATCTCTTTGAATGTTGTCAACGTAACGCTTCTTCTTGGTAACCATTTCACACTGAGCACCCAAATAGCCATTTTTTGGCCCATGCCCTGTCTTTAGCTGCCACTAGATGGCGATGTAACTTCATTGGTATCAAAGAAGCAACAAAAATCTATAATGTGCTTTTAAGTCTTAAGATGAAGCTCACATTCGCATATCAGTTATATACAAATCTCAATGCAATACAAATGGTAGCTATATGATGACTATTTAACTGAAAGATTGAAATGTACTGAGTTGTTAGTCTAGCGAGGATATTGTAATGTTTCAGTATCCTCTGCAATAAAATGACAAGTCAGAGGAACACTATTATTTTTAAGGAGATAAAAAAAGTAAAAGACTTTCAATAATGAAGAGGCAAGGCAGTCTAGTTGCACACTGTTTGTTACATGCAATTTCCATACCTTAAAGTTAGAGGAAAACCATGTATCTGAAACCAGCTAAGCTGCTTCAATCGCAGTATAATCTACAGTGAATAATTATTATCATCACAGACATAACAAAATCAATGTAGTCAAAAGGGAGGAAATTAATATTGACTTATTTTAAGACTAAACCATAACCCCCACCACTTCTAAATTTCTACATCATCTTCATCATCTTCTTCATTGTCATTGTCGTTACTTAGAGGGTGTCAGGTGGGCGGTCACTTCCTCCTCTCCACAGGAAACAGGAAGTGGTCACAGCTAGTCGGTCAGCGAGCACTCTGACGTTATTGAGCACTCTGACAGCGTGCGCTCGCGTGTGCTTCCCTGCCGCTCGCGCGTGGTGATGTAATTAAGCATGTCAATGGCGGTCACCACCCCGAATACCATCTGTCTAAGACAGGGCGAGCCATCTTCCATGTCTTAACAGAGAGAGAAAGAGAGAGGGAAGAGAGATGGTTATTACGACTATTGAGATAACAGACTGTGACGAAGGTTTGTGACTAAAGGTGAATTAAGAGCAGTAGAACCACATGAATTATGTTAAATTACTTCTCCAAGTTCAAGATTTGGTAGATGGGAATGTTTTCCACAAAGGAAGTTGGAAACTAACTTCCCAAGCTCTTTATCCAAGGATGCAATAGTTGGCAATTACGCCAAATCAAACCAATCGGTTTACAAGAAGTTATGTAACTAGCTTCCTGTTTTCGAGAGACAGGGTTCGAGTTAGGTCCCAACGAGAGTTTCCAGTGTAACATTTCTAGTGTTGATTCAGGAGTTAAATAAATAACCAGTGTTGAGTGTGTCCGTTTTACTCTGTTGAGAGTAAAACATTCCCATCAAACCATACCCAACATTTCCCAGCATGCTCTACTGCAGCTAGATTTTTTTAAAGATTGTTTTTTAAATCTGTGTTTTTGCTATGTACAGTACATTGACTGAATGATTGATTCATCTTATGCTACACAAAGATAAATAAAATACATTTTTCTAAACTAATCCAATCAGTTAGATTTATTGCACCCGTTAGTTACATAAATGGTTGTTCCAGTTTCAAATGGTTGAGGTAGTTTCCTTTATCAATGTTCCTAACTCTGACAGTCATTATAAATACAAGGCTGCAGGTGAATACAAATTTTAACTGTTTGATGTCTGAACTCTGGCTGGATTCCAATGAGAATTACATATAATTTTGCAAGCCAGCATAATGTGACTAAATCAAACATGGCCATCAAAGTAAAGCCTTATGATATATGTAACATATTGTCATAAAGAGTTTCATTTTAATGATAACATTAGCCTACAGTAGGAGCTCACTTGGTGAAGTCCACAGGACTGAAAAATACATTAATTTGACAACCATGTATCTGTCATTAACAAATTCAGTCATGGGTGGTAACTCTACAATTCACTCGAAAAGGCAAGGTACTCTGGGAAATTATGTTGGGTGTGTGGCCGTGGCTTTCAATTACAGTTTTTCTCAATTGCTAAAACACTAAAACCCATTGGCTGAACAAAGTTCTCAGTTGTCTGGACTCATTTAGCTAATTATGCAGTCTGTTGTCAATACCTTAAACCATTTCACATGGTAAAACACAATTTGCAGATCTCACTTAGACTTTTCAGCAAAACTCTAAACACATTCTCATTCTCAAAACACATTCTGCACTCTAATGCACATGTCATCCATACTGGTAAACACAAGTGGCAACAATCAAATACAAATAGAGAACACATGTCATTGATTGAACACAACCACTCAAAATTGATTTAACCTGTTTCAAATGATGCAACACAACCAATATAAGCCAGTTCAGAGAGCAAACATGTTGTTGAAGGTGGGAAGGAGAAAGTCTGAGAATGGATAGAAGAAACAATGTGAGAGGACGAGTGCGTATGCGAGGAGGAGGAGGGAAAGAAAGAGGAAGACAAAGAGTGGAAATATCTGATGAAATTCGAGCAACAGTTTTGACCATGTTCTTGTCCATGGACTGACAATGAGGGAAGCAGGACTCAGAGTGCAACCCAATTTGAGCCGATTTTCTGTGTCCACCATAGTAAGGACATACAGAGAAGAGAACAGGTACAGTATACTACTGTATTTTTGTAATTGCAAATTTACTGTACTACACTATATGCAGCTGTTTCAATAGACATTTGTAAAGTGAATCACTGTATGTATTGTACTGCATTAATATGTTTTGTAACTGCACAACTACTTTTTGTAGAATTGCAAGGCTGCCACATGCAGGTGGAAGGACAGCTATATTCACTAGGGAGCAAGAGGCCGTTATAGTTGGCATGGTCCTTCATGATAATGCAATACGACTCAGAGAAATCCAGGGACGAGTGATACAAGACAACACACACTTCCAGGGAATCGACAGTGTGAGCATTTCCACAATTGACCGTGTCCTCCATCGTAACAGGATGTGAATGAAACAAGTACACAGAGTACCTTTCGAGCGCAACTCACCAAGGGTGAAAGAACTGCGAGCTCAGTATGTGCAAGTAAGTGTACATTCAGAAACATTTACTGTAATCCAGATTGTCTACAGTACTAACACATACTATGTGAATGACATTACTCTTCAGTACATACAATGCATTTGAATCAGAAGCCTAATTGTACTCTACAGTTTGGCACTGTCTCTGTTCGACTTACAAAATCCTGCATACAGTATATTGTATTTCTACACAGACAATATTTGACTTGGAATCCTTGGACAGACCCCATGAGTTCATCTTTGTCGATGAAGCAGGCTTCAATCTAACAAAGAGGAGAAGGAGAGGCCGTGATTGGACAGCGGGCCATTGTTGAAGTCGCTGGTCAACGAGGTGGCAATGTCACAATCTATGCTGCTATCAGCAACCATGGTGTTCTACATCGCCATGTTACACTCTGGCCATATAACACCAAGCACCTAAGATTTATTGCCAATCTAAGATATATTTTATTTGAGCAGCAGGTTCAAGAGCAGCAGGGTCAAGAGCTAAATGAGAATCCCATTCCCACCTACAGTATGTGAAAGTGTGGGACAATGTCAGTTTCTACCGAGCTGCTCAGGTAAGGGAATGGTTTAACATCAATGGGCAGTTTATGAACTTGTACCTCCCTCCATACTCGCCTTTCCTGAGGAGTTTTTCTCCTCTTGGAGATGGAAAGTGTGTGATAGACAACCCTACACCAGAGTAAATCTGCTGCAAGCCATGGATTTAGCCTGCAGTGATATAGGTGACTAATCATGTCAGGGCTGGATACGGCACACAAGAGGCTTCTTCCACCATTGCCTCAGGAGTGACAATATTGCTTGTGATGTCGACAAAGTGCTTGGGCCTGACCCAGCCCAAAGACAAGAAGAAGCACATTGATCACATGTGCTTCTTCTTGTCTTTACTCCTTTGATTTTTGTCTCTTTTAGTATTGTATACTGTAGTACAGTGCATTGTAGGCTGTATACTGTACATTACTTTCCATGTATTAACAGTACTGACTGCTCAATAGATTTTGACTGGTTGCAGGTTCATATCCACAAAGAACAAGAATTACAGTATCACAGAGACAAAGGACAAGTTTGTGAGATGCAGGGTACAGGACTGTAAAAATAGGGGTACAAGGAGGAGGAAGAACAGAAAACAAAATAGCAAAGAGCAAAGCAGAGAAGTAATTTCTGATCCATTTTGAGCTACTATGATAGAACATGTTTTCGTTCATCAAAAGACAATGACGGAAAAATATGAATATTTTTTTAGATAAAAAATGTACTTCTCCCTGAGAATTGTATGTTTTGAACAATGTGTTTTCTATTTTTCGGTGTATTGTTTACTGACTGCTTGAGAGTGTATATCATTTTGATCACTTTGTTTATGATTTGAGAGTAGTGTTTGATTTTGAACACAGGTAAAACTGTTTTGAGGCGAAAGTTTCATTTTGCAAGAGGTTATGTAAATAGTGCTTGAAGATGAGGTTTTGTGTTTAATGTTTTCGGGAAATGGAGCAAGGTTTCAGAAATTGTGTTTTAGCAATTGAGAAAAACGAATCATTTTTGGCCACCCAAGAGTGGAAGTGGTCTACGGTTATGTTGATTGAAGTTTGAGCACGTCTGTTGCCAGTTCTGATGTCTGTACTGTAAATGCTTACATAAGAGCATGTCGCAATAATGACTTGTAAATATTTAGAGACACAGGCCTCTTGGTGTAATGGTAAAAAATAAAATATGATGGGTTGGTGCAAACTATATACACTTCCTAGAGTTAAAATACTGTAGGTGTTATTACATAACACTGAAAGTCTTAATTCCCTAACACTGAAAAAGTGTAACAGTGTCAGCACTAAGCACAGTGTTCATTTAACGCTCAAAGTGTGGACCCATATAGACACTGGCCAGGTGATATATTGAATACTGCTGATTTAACACTGGAGAAGTGGCGGTCTAATGAGTATAAACTAAATAAATGTTGAAAGTTCTTTGTCTTCTGATGAAGGTGTGGTGGTGGGTTGACAAAAATAGTATGACCTATTAAGCAAAGTCCCCTCGTCTGTCCTTACACAACAGTCTGAGTATTGCATCACCATCTATTGGTGGCCAGGCACCTCCAGGCACACAGTCACCAAAACACCACCGGTGGACTTTGACAACCAACACACACCTTGTTGACCTAGTAGACCACAACATTGCCAGGAAACAAAGCTGATGCAACAGGGCCTTAGAGCAAGCTAATCAGATTCATAGAGAAACATGGGAAAAACACCAGCGAGGGAAAACAACCGCCATATTGCCTCTGGCTGGGAGAGGGGCTGGTCACCTTCAACAGAAGAGAGCGGGGCTGCATTCAGTGCGTTTTTACGTTCTGGAACGTTCAATTGAACAGACAACGGTGCTGTACTTAACAACCAATTGAAAAACGGGGAGGGTTGTGGGTTGGGGAACGCTGGCCACTGCCCTTTAAATACGTCACTCATTGCTTCAAGCCTCACCTCGCCACACCCACCAAACGGGCGCAAACGTTCCTCAATGTCTGTTCAAGAACATAAAAGAGCGTTTTAGGGAAATGTGTCGTTCAGTACAAACCGTTTTACGCAACGTAGCAAATGCTCAGGCGAATTGAACGCACCTCAGGTGTTTCTAAGACTGTTCGTCTCTGTCTGACAGAGGTAACTAGCGGTGGTAGAAAAGGACAGAAGGAGCAAAGTGGGGGCTATAAAAGGAGGGAAGAAAAAGATGGCATTGGTGAGAAAGATTTATTTTAAAGGAGTGAGAGGAAAAATAGGATGAAGCAATTCAAGAAGAGTAGGAGTGTGATAAGAGGAAGTGAGAGTGAGAAACAGGAAGACAGAAAGATGGGAAGATGAAGGTCGATAAAAGAGAGGAAGGAGGGGTAAACTTACATTGGATCTGCTCATGCACCACCAGGGCAAAGTGATCTGTCTCCAGGATACGGGACAGCTTACCCAGGTTATCTGTCAATCGCACCTGAGGACGACACATGACAATTAGGAAACCCTACTCAATGATGACCTTTTTGTTTGAAAGCTATTTGTTTAGGAGGTTATGGTTGAGTCGAAGTATAAGAGCATATAGGTGAGGTGACCAACCTGTTTGAATTGTTTGTAAAGCACCTTGGCGACAGGGTCAGAGGCCTTGACCTTCCCAGCCAGTACTGAAGACAACATATTGCCCAGGGTAACCATCCCTAGGATCACGCTACACAGACAAAGATAGAGAGGATATGGTCATTATTATTATTATTATGACAACTGAATACAGGCAATGTTTTTTCAATACTAATCAATGTTTTGTCAATAACAATACTAATCAATGTTTTGTCAATAACAATACTAATCAATGTTTTGCAAATAACAATACTAATCAATGTTTTGTCAATAACAATACTAATGTTTTGTCAAGCACATGGCCTCTATGGCAACCAGGTAACTAGGGTAACCAGGTAAAATCGTACCCGGACTCGTCAACGACGGGTGCCTGGTCGAAGGCCTTCTCCTTGAGGATCTTGATGGTCTTCTTGATGTTGACTGAAGGCAGCACAGTGAGGGGGGAAAATAGGTTTAGACCCTGCAGACTCAGGTTCCACCACCAGGGTTTGGACACCATCAGGTCTTCTGGGGTTAGGAAGCCCTTATCACACATCCAGTTATCACTCAGGAACTTAGACCTGGGGGGGTAGGGGTTAGAACTGGGTTAGAACTGGGTTAGAATTGGTCCTACTAAAGTTAAATCCCTGGTACCCCATAAAAAACCTTAGCAATTCTCCTTCTCCCCAAACTTAACTCCCCCACATTATCCTTTTCCCCTCAACCTCCCTCCTCTTCCACTCATCCCCTCTTCTCTCCCTCTCTAGTTGCTTACATGTAGTTGCGGATGGAGTCAGGCAGGATGACGACACAGCGCTGGCCCTCCTTCAGCTCTGTGGCCATTCTAACTGCTGCAGCCATGGCCGTACCTGAACTACCTCCTACACTTACAGACAGAGAGAAAGAGAGAGAGAGAGACACCGAGAGAGAGAGAGAGAGAGAGACAGAGACACCGAGAGAGAGAGAGAGAGAGAGAGAGAGAGACAGAGAGAGAGCTAGAACATACAGTACTACACAGACACACACTATTAGAGAATTATGATTTTTGGGAGCACCAGTCATTGTGTGTGACGTCAACCTACCGCAGAGAAGCCCCTCCTCCCTGATCAGCATGCGTGACATGGCAAAAGACTCATCGTCATTGGACTTATACCACCTGTCAACTACCTGCAAAAGAGAGAAACATTCATATGCATTCTACCATAGCACTCAGATACAACATACAGTATGTATAGATGATGAGTCATTTACCTTCCACAATTTGAACACACTTGAGTTTGAGCTGTCATACTGTATATTATTGTAGATCTTACTGTATCCAGAATAGAAAACCCAGCACTACCACAGTCTCACACACAGCTCATCTCAGGAGGTCACTGTCACACACTCACAGATCTGTCTAGTACAGTAGGGATGAAGTCGTATCCGATGCCCTCCACCTCGTACTGGGTCTTATCTGTTTTGTTCAGCTCCTCTGGCTCAGCCAGTATAGAACCCTCAGGGTCCACACCCACGATCTACACAACACAGAACAACAATGTTAACTACCCATTAGCCAGTATAGAACCCTCAGGGTCCACACCCACGATCTACACAACACAGAACAACAATGTTAACTAACCATTACATCAATGGGCCAAAATAACACGATAATAAATACATCACACACAAAGGTAACGCAAAGGCAAGTGAGGCAACTGATCTTTACTTTATCAATTTGAGATACATGTTATGGCTTTATTTATCAGTGGCTGGATTAATATTCTTTTAGGATCCAACTTCAAGGCTTAGCTCAATACGTTACACTACATGGCCAAAAGTATGTGGACACCTGCTTGTCGAACATCTCATTCCAAAATGATGCCCATTAATATGGAGTTGGTTCCCCCTTTGCTGCTATAACAGCCTCCACTCTTCTGGGAAGCCTTTCCACTAGATGTTGGGACAATGTTGCAGGGACTTGCTTCCATTCAGCCAGAAGAATATTAGTGAGGTCAGGCACTGATGTTGGGCGATTAGTTCCAAGTTCCAATTAATGCCAAAGGTGATTGTTGGGGTTGAGGTCAGGGCTCTGTGCAGGCCAGTCAAGTTCTTCCACACTGATCTCAACATAACATTTCTGTATGGGCCTCGCTTTGTGCGCGGGGGCATTGTCATGCTGAAACTGGAAAAGGCGTCCGCAAACTGTTGCCACAAAGTTGGAAGCACAGAATCGTCTAGAATGTTATTGTATGCTGTAGCTTTAGGGGCTTAGCATGAACCATGAAAAACAGCCTCAGACCATTATTCCTCCTCCACCAAACTTTACAGTTGGCACTATGCATTGGGGCAGGTAGCGTTCTCCTGGCATCTGCCAAACCCAGATTCGTCTGTCAGACTGCCAGATGGTGTAGCGTGATTCTTCACTCCAGAGAACGCTTTTCCACTGCTCCAGAGTCCAGTGGCAGCGAGCTTTACACCACTCCAGCCGATGCTTGGCATTGCACATGGTGATCTTAGGCTTGTGTGCGGCTGCTCGGCCATGGAAAACCATTTCATGAAGCTCCTGACGAACAGTTCTTGTGCGGACGTTAGTGGTCCTGTTCTGTGAGCTTGTGTGGCTTACCACTTCACGGCTGAGCCTGTCACGACTTCCGCTGAAGTTGGCTCTCCTGCCTGTTCGGGCGGTGCTCGGCGGTCGTAGTCACCGTCCTACTAGCCGCTACCAATCCCTTTTTCGTTTGTCTGTTGGTTTGGTCTTATTAGTTTCACCTGTGTGTATTTTGGTTTAATTAGCTTCCCTATATGTAGTAGTTTGTCCCGCCCTTGTTTTGTGCGGGATTGTCTTTTGTTACGTGTGTACATATTAGGTCGTGGTGTATTTTATTTTCTATACTGGACACCCTGTGGTTTTGGGTTGTCTGGTATAGTGTCCTGCGCCCTGTATTGTATTGGGCTTATCAGTTTGGTGTGCAATAGTAAAGCACTTTACTCCGTTACTCTCTCTCTGCGTCTGATTCCTGCACACACACCTAGTCCCGCGTGACAGAGACGTTGATGCTCCTAGATGTTTTGCCTTCACAATAACAGCACTTACAGTTGACCGGGGCAACTCTAGCAGGGCAGGAATTTGACGAACTGACTTGTTGGAAAAGTGGCATCCTATGACGGTGCCATGTTGAAAGTCACTGAGCTCTTCAGTAAGGCCATTCCACTGCCAATGTTTGTCTATGGAGATTGCATGGCTGTGTGCTCGATTTTATACATCTGTCAGCAAAACAGGTGTGGCTGAAATACCCTGTGGGTCTTAAATTGACGTTGTTGCCTTAAACGTTCAGCTAAATTAATTTGGAATTGTCTCTCCAAGACAAAGAACACAAGGCAGGGCAATAACATGCAAGTCAGATTGCCTTCTTACAGATGTTGGGCATTGTGTTTGTGACTCAGTGCACTACCTTGATGTTGGGGCATCTCTCCTTCAGCTTGCGGGCGATGCCAGTGATGGTGCCACCGGTGCCAGCTCCTGCCACCAACATGTCCACCTTACCTGCAAGAGCAGAGTGGCGCAGAAAGATTTGTCTATCAGCACAGTAGTACGAAAAGGGTATTCTTCACTCAATTTCTCTATCGCACACACACATACCATCACACTGCTCCAGGATCTCCTCGGCAGTGGTGTCGTAGTGGGCCAGGGGGTTGCTAGGGTTACGGTACTGGTCCAGGATATGAGAGTTGGGAATCTCATTCTTCAGACGCCAGGCCACGCCCACGTGGGATTCCGGCGAATCAAAGCGGGCGGCGGTTGGGGTACGCACGATCTCCGCCCCCAAGGCTCTAAGCACATCCACCTGAGGAACACAAGACCAGATTACAGTTAATTACATAACAAATGCCTACGCATGGACACACAGACACACACACACAGACACACACACACACAGACACACAGACACAGACACAGACACACAGACACACACACAGACACACACACAGACACAAACACAGACACAGACACAGACACAGACACAAACACACACACAGACACACACACAGACACACATCCACCTGAGGAACACAAGACCAGATTACAGTTAATTACATAACAAATGCCTACGCATGGACACACACACAGACACACACACAGACACAAACACACAGCAGCCTCACCTTCTCCATGCTCATCTTCTCAGGCATGACGATGATGCAGCGATAGCCTTTAACTGCAGAGGCCAGGGCCAGACCAATACCTGCAGCACAAAGAGAGAGAGAGAGAGAGAGAGAGGACAGGTGTAAATACAGGTGTGAATACCTGCAGGTCATGTCAGCAGTACAGACCATACTGCACAACACAGGGCTGCAGTAGATCCTAATGTCAAAGGTAGGCTGGGAGATCTCAGTGATCACACCAGGCAAAACTAATTTTAAACGCACACACACGTGTACACACACTTGTACAGGCATACTCACACAAAAAAAAACACAAACAAATATCCTTTAACTGGGGTGTAATCTTTCTGCTGTGAGTCACATAGCCAGTTCCACAGAGAGGGCCTTGTCGGTCTGTCTCTCTCTCTCATGCGTACCTGTGTTGCCAGAGGTGGGCTCGATGATGGTGTCTCCTGGTTTGAGGATCCCATCTCTCTCTGCATCCTCCACCATCCTTAGACTGATACGGTCCTTCACACTGCCCCCTGCGTTAAAGAACTCACACTTGGCCACTACACACACACACACACACACACACACACACACACACAGAGAAAGAAAGAAAGAAAAAGAGAGGGTGGTAACGTGAGGAAATGTTGAATTATGAATATGTACTGCGCTGGCTCATATTATCGTTTACTTAAGCGTAATAACATATGGGCAAAACAAACCAATTTAGAAAACACTTAAGATTTTTTAATACCACAGAAAAGACTCAAACTAAAATCCCACTATGTACAAGTTAACTATAAAGCCCCTCAACAACACAAGGGATTACATTAGAAGTTGCCCCAGGCACGGGAGGGGGGGGATCATGGGAAGAGACTGAGCCCCCATGAGACGATTTGGAAAATGAGGGGGGGGGGGGGGGGGGGGGGGGGGGGGGGGGTCGTCCAAAGGTCCGCACACATACCACACCCACTCTCCCTTTCACACGTACACAAGTACAATAGCCGATTGGCACAGATTCCAAACTGCCCCACATCCACTATAGACAGCCAAAAAGTACATCTGAATCACGTGAAAATCCATGGAAGTACCATGGAAACAGGCCTCTTTGTCCCACTAAGCCATGTGAATCAACCAGAGATGGACTCTGAGCAATCAGGCCCATAAAAAACACTCACTGGCGAGAGGGGAAAGATTTAGACCGAGGACCGTGACATGGTTCACATGCGGTGAATTCAAACCCCCCCCGACATGGAGGGTGGTACCAAACGGCACTATTATTAAGTCTAGTATTATCGTACTTTACCGGTCATTGGTCAACTGTACCAGTCAATCAGAGAAAAAACAAGGGTCTATCTGAGCTAGTTGCCAGGCAGAATAACTGGTCTTTAACAAGAACAACAGATGCTACTATGTAATGACGGGAACATTTCCCTCAGAATCGACCTCCTGACTTCCCAAGACTTCCCAAGCCTTGTGACTGTCACAATCCTGCCTAGTGGCACCTGATACAAGACCTTGCCCCTCTCCTGCCGCCCCTCCCACCCCACCTTGCTACAGTGGCCCTAAGGTCACCTATTCCCACACAGCAGAGGGTATTTCAGGTGACCATACCCCCCTCCACCCAGAGTGGACTAACCTACTTCAGACAAGACCTCTACCATCATACAGTGAAGCCTAGTGGACTGTAATGTCAGGAAAGGAGGCTATGTGATACCCTTACGTTTACTTTGAAGTAATGACAGTATAAGAAAGGGTAACCCTTCACAGCTAAACTATACTACAGGAGGAGTCTAGAGAGCCTCCTCTACCTCCTCTTGCACTCTTCTTTGGTCAATGATTTAATTCTCCCTCACTTCTATTTTATCCCTCTGTCTTTATTTCTTTCTTTCTCATCTCCCTCTCCCTCACTTCTATTTTATCCCTCTGTCTTTATTTATTTCTTTCTCATCTCCCTCTCCCTCACTTCTATTTTATCCCTCTGTCTTTATTTATTTCTTTCTCATCTCCTTCTCCCTCTCTCCATTCCTCCTAACCCTCTCTCCATTCCTCCTAACCCTCTCTCCATTGCTCCTAACCCTCTCCCCATTCCTTCTAACCCTCTCTCCATTCCTCCTAACCCTCTCTCCATTCCTCCTAACCCTCTCTCCATTCCTCCTAACCCTCTCCCCATTCCTCCTAACCCTCTCCCCATTCCTCCTAACCCTCTCCCCATTCCTCCTAACCCTCTCCCCATTCCTCCTAACCCTCTCCCCATTCCTCCTAACCCTCTCTCCATTCCTCCTAACCCTCTCTCCATTCCTCCTAACCCTCTCCCCATTCCTCCTAACCCTCTCCCCATTCCTAACCCTCTCTCCATTCCTCCTAACTCTCCCTCCATTCCTCCTAACCCTCTCCCCATTCCTCCTAACCCTCTCCCCATTCCTCCTAACCCTCTCCCCATTCCTCCTAACCCTCTCCCCATTCCTCCTAACCCTCTCCCCATTCCTCCTAACTCTCCCTCCATTCCTCCTAACCCTCTCTCCATTCCTCCTAACCCTCTCTCCATTCCTCCTAACCCTCTCTCCATTCCTCCTAACCCTCTCTCCATTCCTCCTAACCCTCTCTCCATTCCTCCTAACCCTCTCTCCATTCCTCCTAACCCTCTCTCCATTCCTCCTAACCCTCTCTCCATTCCTCCTAACCCTCTCTCCATTCCTCCTAACCCTCTCTCCATTCCTCCTAACCCTCTCTCCATTCCTCCTAACCCTCTCTCCATTCCTCCTAACCCTCTCTCCATTCCTCCTAACTCTCCCTCCATTCCTCCTAACCCTCTCTCCATTCCTCCTAACCCTCTCTCCATTCCTCCTAACCCTCTCTCCATTCCTCCTAACCCTCTCTCCATTCCTCCTAACCCTCTCTCCATTCCTCCTAACCCTCTCTCCATTCCTCCTAACCCTCTCTCCATTCCTCCTAACCCTCTCTCCATTCCTCCTAACCCTCGCTCCATTCCTCCTAACCCTCGCTCCTTCCTCTCTCTCGATCCCTCCCTCCCTCTTTGTCATGTCCTCTACTACTGGATTTATGGATTTATGCTTTAAAACATATAACTGCTCTGGGGAAGACAGCTGATCGCCCACAATGTGTAAATCAAACACACTCGCACAGTTTTTTTTGGGGGGGGGGGGGGGGGGGCAGAAAATGTGAGTTAAAAATGACACAGCCAGATAAGTTACTGTATTTCCATCACGTTGACACAAACAAGGAAGTGCAAATAAAGACATTGCCTTTATCTGGTTGTCTTCTGGCTAGTGTCAATATGCTTAGTGGGTGCCGTGCTGTGTGTGTTGACTGTGTGTCATGCCTTCAAGGTTGACTGTGTGTGTCATAACATGACTGTGTGTGTATGTGTAAATACTCACAGAGTTCACACTTAAGGCCGAAGGCTTTGGGGATCTTGTTCATGCGGACCAGAGGTGTGTCTCCGATCTTCCCGAGGATGTTGGGTAGAATGCTGGGAGCTTCAGTCCTGAGAGGCGTGTATGGGATGGAGACTCAGTTAATATACACAGATGGATATAGAAAACATGGATCATTCCCAAATAGACAAGGAAACAAGGCAACAAAAACAAATCAAATTTTATTTGTCAAATGCTGTAAGTGCTGATATTTCGAAGACGAAACGTCTGGGAGCAACAACGGCTCAGCCGCAAAGTGGTAAGCAACACAAGCTCACAGAACAGGACCACTAACGTCAGCACAAGAACTGCTCGTCAGGAGCTTCATGAAATGGTTTTCCATGGCCGAGCAGCCGCACACAAGCCTAAGATCACCATGAGCAATGCCAAGCGTCGGTTGGAGTGGTATAAAGATTGCCGCCATTGGACTCTAGAGCAGTGGAAACGCGTTCTCTGGAGTGATGAATCACGCTTCACCATCTGGCAGTCTTACAGATGAATCTGGGTTTCTTGGATGTCAGGAGAAACGCTACCTGCATGAATGCATAGTGCCAACTGTAAAGTTTGGTGGAGGATGAATAATAGTCTGGGGCTGTTTTCCATTGTCCTTAGTTCTAGTGAAAGGAAATCTTAACGCTACGTCATACAATGATATTCTTGACGATTCTGTGCTTCTAACTTAGTGGCAACAGTTGGGGAAGGACCTTTCCTGTTTCAGCATGACAATGCCCCCGTGCACAAAGCGAGGTTCATACAGAAATGTTTTGTCGAGATCGGTGTGGAAGAACTTGACTGGCCTGCACAGAGCCCTGACCTCAACACCATCGAACACCTTTGGGATGAATTGGAACGCCGACTGCGAGCCAGGACTAATCGCCCTACATCAGTACCCAACCTCACTAATGCTCTTGTGGCTGAATGGAAGCAAGTCCCTGCAGCAATGTTCCAACATCTAGTGGAAAACCTTCCCAGAAGAATGGAGGCTGTTATAGCACCAAAGGGGGGACCAACTCCATATTAATGGGCATGATTTTGGAATGAGATGTTCGACCAGCAGGTGTCCACATACTTTTGGTCATGTAGTGTATCTTCTTGAATGTTGTTACAGTTTTGTAATTTGGAAACTTATGTAATTTGGCTACTTTTGTAACAGGGTAACCTCTGTATCATGAAATCTTTGGGACAGAGAGTTTTGTAACATGGTACTGTATAGCCTATGGATTCTGTTTGTCAGTGAGACAAACAGGCCTGTGCATGTGGCAGGCAGCGCTGAGTTGTTGATGCCTCATATAACAACATATAACAACTTACATTTATTGAGTGGAGAGACTACAGTGTCAAACAGCCAGACTGTGCCAGAGAAATGCACACGCACATACCCTTTTCCCTAGGCCAAAATGCCAGCTCACTTCAGTGTTGCTGGAAACAATCCTAAAACTGCCATGTCATGGTGAAACACCAAGCATCTTTTACCCTTCCTCATTCCTTGATCCTCTCTGTGGCTCTGGCCCTTTCAGGTGTGTCATTATGCAGGAAATGGAGCCAGGCTATATATCAAATTCTTGCAAGTCAAAACAACATCCTGTTTTTAATGTCGTTGCTCAACAAAACGAGAGACATAAAAGCACATGGGGCTGGGTTATCTTGGTTCTTTTTTCCCCCTTTCAAGTGAAGCAAGCTGGTGACTATATCTTATCTACACAAGGGAAATTAGTGGAGTCAGTGAACTATGTGAACTATACAGTGCATTCAGAAAGTACTCAGGCCGCTTGACTTTTTCCATATTTTGTTACGTTACAGCCTTATTCTAAAATGGATTAATTCAAATAAAAATCCTCATCAATCTACACACAATACCCCATAATGACAAAGCAAAAACAGGTTTATAGACATTCTTTGCAAATGTATTAAAAATATAAAACACATACCTTATTTACATAAATATTCAGACCCTTTGCTATGAGACTCAAAATTGAGCTCAAGTGCATCCTGTTTCCACTGATCATCCTTGAGAAGTTTCTACAACTTGATTGGAGTCCACCTGTGGTAAATTCAATTTAATGGACATGATTTAGAAAGGCACACCTGTATATAAGGTCCCATAGCTGACAGTGCATGTCAGAGCAAAAACCAAGCCATGAGGTCGAAGGAATTGTCCGTAGTACTCCGATATCTGGGGAACGGTACCAAAGCAATTATGCAGCATTGAAGGTCCCCAAGAACACAGTGGCCTCCATCATTCATAAATGAAGAAGTTTGGAACCACCAAGACTCTTCCTAGAGCTGGGCGCCCGGTCAAACTGAGCAATTGAGGGAGAAGGGCCTTGGTCAGGGAGGTGACCAAGAACCCAATTGTCACATTTTGACAAAGCTCCAGAGTTCCTCTGTGGAGGTGGGATAACTTTCCAGAAGGACAACCATCTCTGCAGCACTCCACCAATCAGGCCTTTATGGTAAAGTGGCCAGACGTGAGCATCTCCTCAGTAAAAGGCACATGACAGCCTGCTTGGAGTTTGCCAAAAGGCACCTAAAGGACTCAGACCATGAGAAACAAGATTCTCTGGTCTGATGAAACCAAGGTTGAACTCTTTGGCCTGAATGCCAAGCATCACGTCATGAGGAAACCTGGCACCATCCCTATGGTGAAGAATACTGGTGGCAGTATCATGCTGAGGGGATTGTTTTCAGTGGCAGGGACTGGGAGAGTAGTCAGGATCGAGAGAAAGATGAACGGAGCAAACCTGCTCCAGAGTGCTCAGGACCTCAGATTGGGGTGAAGGTTCACCTTTCAACAGGACAATGACCCTAAGCACGCAGCCAAGACAACACAGGAGTGGCTTTGGCACAAGTCTATGAATGTCCTTGAGTGAACCAGCCAGAGCCTGGACTTGAACCCGATCGAATATCTCTAGAGAGACCTGAAAATAGCTGTGCAACGACGCTCCCCATCCAACCTGACAGAGTTTGAGAGGATCTGCAGAGAAGAATAGGAGAAACTCCCCAAATACAGGTGTGCCAAGCTTGCAGCGTCATACCCAATAAGATTTTAGCCTGTAATCACTGCCAAAGGTGCTTTAACAAAGTACTGAATAAATGGTCTGAATCCTTATGTAAATGTAATATTTCAGTTTCTTATTTTGAATACAATTTCTAAAAAACAGTTTTTGCTTTGTCATTATGGGGTATTGTGTGTAGATTGATGAGGAAAACATTTGTTTTTATCCATTTTAGAATAAGGCTGTAACGTAACAAAATGTGGAAAAAGTCAACTGGTCTGAATAGTTTCCGAATGGACTGTAGGTGTTCAAAGAGGACGGAGGATCAGCAGAATATGTGTAAATACTCTGGTTCTGCTATGGAGATGTGACTCACAGTTCAGAGTGGCAGTGAGGGGACTCTACGGAAGACCCGCCCAGTTTCCAAGTGCATTTGCTGGGCAAGTCAGGACGGATCCACTGCCTCTCCTCCACGCCTGCGGCTGCCTTCTCTAGATTGTTCTCCCCCTCGTTCCCGTTCACGCGTCCATTCTGAGCCTTATGGCCAGCACTGTCCTCGTTCACTTGAGCAGATCCATTCATGGAGAGCTTGTGGCCGTTCAACATGGCTTCTCCGTTGACCTTGGACCCCCCTTTCAAAATGGCAGCCACTTCGTTGGCTTGTGCGTTGCTGAGCTTGGCTGCGTTGGGGCAGACGGAGGGCTCGGCGCCCACAGAGTCCGTGCTGGAGAAAACCGACGACATGACTCACCTGAGAGAGAGAGAGGACAGAGAGAGAGGAGACAAATAGTAACTGAAAGATTATCAAATTATTGTAGTAAAATGTACTACCCTTCTCAGCTAATATGCAGATCTATGAAAAATAACACACACCCAATGTGGTTACATTCCGTATATTTATACATTATTACCATTCCTGTCAAGGACAAGCCAGGATATGTCCAGGTGAATACTGCCAGGGAGAATAGAATGCTCCCCCAACAGGCCTACACACTGCAACCCAGACTTTCACACAGGTAACTTATATAGGCTACACACTGCAGAGACTAGAGTATAAAGCACGAAACCTCGGTCTCTGCCGTTGGGTCTCTTTTAAAAGGGCCGATTAGCCTAGCTCTGCATACACAGCAAACTGGATGCAGTTTATCACAGTACCATCCGTTTTGTTACTAAATCACCTTATACCACCCACCACTGCGACCTATATGCTTTAGTCGGCTGGCCCTCGCTACATATTCGTCGCCAGACCCACTGGCTCAAGGTCATCTACAAGTCCATGCTAGGTAAAGCTCCGCCTTATCTCAGTTCACTGGTCACCATGGCAACACCCACCCGTAGCACACGCTCCAGCAGGTGTATCTCACTGATCATCCCTAAAGCCAACACCTCATTTGGCCACCTTTCGTTCCAGTTCTCTGCTGCCTGTGACTGGAACGAATTGCAAAAATCGCTGAAGTTGGAGACTTTTATCTCCCTCACCAACTTCTAACATCTGCTATCTGAGCAGCTAACCGATCGCTGCAGCTGTACATGGTCTATCGCTAAATAGCCCACCCAATTTTACCTACCTCATCCCCATACTGTTTATATTTATTTACTTTTCTGCTCTTTCGCACACCAATATCTCTACCTGTACATGACCATCTGATCATTTATCACTAGTGTTAATCTGCAAAATTGTAATTATTCGCCTACCTCCTCATGCCTTTTGCACACAATGTATATAGACTCTCTTTTTTTCTACTGTGTTATTGACTTGTTTATTGTTTACTCCATGTGTAACTCTGTGTTGTCTGTTCACACTGCTATGCTTTATCTTGGCCAGGTCGCAGTTGTAAATGAGAACTTGTTCTCAACTAGCCTACCTGGTTAAATAAAGGTGAAATAAAAAAAATAAAAAAAATTTTTTTTTTAAAACAGACACACACGACACGACTTGTCCTGATTACTCTGTTGGATAACAATGACAACTCTCCCTTTCTGTACGGCTTGAACAGACAAGTGTTAAGGTTCTCTTCTTCATCTGAAGAGGAGGTGTAGCAGGGATCGGACCAAAATGCAGCGTGGTTATCTTCATACAGCTTTAATAAAGATAATGACAATACAAACCAATAAACGTAACATGAAAAACCTAACCAGCCTTATCTGGTGCAAACAAACACAGAGACAGGAACAATCACCCACGAAACACTCAAAGAATATGGCTGCCTAAATATGGTTCCCAATCAGAGACAACGATAAACACCTGCCTCTGATTGAGAACCACTCCAGGCAACCATAGACTTTTCTAGACAACCCCACTAACCACAATCCCATAACCTACAACAAACCCCTAGACAAAACACACCACATAAATAACCCATTTCACACCCTGGCCTGACCAAAATAATAAAGAAAACACAAAATACTAAGACCAGGGCGTGACAACAAGCAAAGTACTTCTGAAATTGCAGTCTTCTCAGGGATTGCAGGTGGGAACAATCGTGTAGAAAGCCTAACAGGTCAAAATGGACGAAATGTACAGCAACTTTGACCAAACAAAGGTCCAATGTGGGAAACAATGCTCTGTCCAGGATTAATTTGTAAATTCTGTTCATGCTCAGCTGGATTGGCCATCTGTATTCAACAGCACTAACATTCAAGAGCAATAAAACAAGCAAAACTCAATTGTATCATTTTAAGGCTCTTGCATTTCTGAATGTTTTAAAAGCCTTCACATCCCTACTCTCGTGACTGACAGACCATGACATGTGATCATCTGTAATCACATATAAAACAAAAGGGTCCAGGAAAGTAAGACATTCTTACTAAGTTGATGGAGTTCAAACTCAGAAATCGAGATAATCTCATACAGATCCCAATGCACTTAACATTTTCTTAGCTGGCAAACACCCAATCGCCTACTAATCTCATTACAACCCCCCTCGAGGTCTCTGATCACTACTTTTTCCCCTTTTCTGTCTCCCTCTCCTCCAACCCCAGCCTCTCAGCCTCTACCCTGATGGTCATGTGTCGTCGTAATCTTCGCTCTACTGATTCTGCCGCGTCGAACCTACTATCCTCCCTTCCACATCCTATGACTCGCATTGTACCTTTTCCTCCGGCCGGCTCGGCCCTCCCATCTGGTTCCGTGGCTGAGTGACTCATTGCGGACTTACAGAATAGGGCTGCGGGCAGCTGAGTAAATATTTAGAAAAACTCAACTCTAAATCATCTTTTCACTCTTCCTCTCTACCGCTGCGAAAGCTACTTTCTATCACTCTAAATGTCAAGCTTCTGACTCTAACCCTAGGAAACTATTTTCCACCTTCTCCTCCCTCCTTAATCCTCCACCCCTGCTCTCTCGGTGGATGACTTTGTCAACCACTTCGAAAAGAAGGTTGATGACACCCGCTCCACAGTCACTCCAATTGAATTCACTGATCCCACTCACACAGAACTACCCTGTGCCTTGACCTCTTTTCGCCACACTCTCCCATTCTTCACTTCCCTCATACACTCATCACTGACCACTGGCTGCGTCTCCTCTGACTTCAAAATGGTCCAATGTCGCTTCCCTCCTCAAGAAACCAACACTCAACCCATCTGATGTCAAAAACTACAGAACGGTACCCCGTCTTTCTTTTCTTTCCAAAACACTTGAGCGTGCTGTCTCTGACCAACTCTGTCACCATCTCTCTCATTACGAACGTCTTGAACCTAACCAGTCAAGATGGGTCACTCAACTGAGACTGCTCTTCTCTGTGTCACAAAGGCTCCCCCGCACTGCCAAAGCTGACCCTCTCTCCTCTGTTCCCATCCTTCTAGATCTATCCGCTGCCTTCGACACAGTGAACCATCAGATCCTTCACCACTCTCTCAGGGCTGGATGCCTCAGGCTCTGGATTGCATCCTACCTGGCAGGGCGCTCCTACCAGGTGACGTGGAGAGGACCTGTGTCTGCAACACATATTATCACTACTGGTATTCCCCAGGGCTTGGTTCTATGTGGTGACACACATCTCTGCATGACTGGCAGATATCTCAGCTTGGATGTCGACCCACCACCTCAAGCTCAATCTCAACAAAATGGAACTTCTCTTCCTCCTGGGAAAGGCCTGCCCGCTCCAAGACCTCTCCATCAAAGTTGACAACCCCACAGTGTCCACCTCCCAGAGTGCAAGAACCTTGGTGTGACCCTGGACAACACCCTGTCGTTCTTTGCAAACATCAAAGCAGTGACTCGTTCATGCAGGTTCATTCTCTACAACATCCGTATAGTATGACCCAACCTCACACAGGAAGTAGCACAGGTCCTAATCCAGCCACTTGTCATCGCCCGTCTGGACTACTGCAACTCGTTGTTGGCTGGGCTCCTCGCTTGTGCCATCAAACCCCTGCAACTTATCCAGAACACTGCAGCCCTCCTGGTGTTCAACCTTCACCCCACTCTTCCACACAATCCACTGGCTTCCAGTTGAAGCTCGCATCCACTAAAAGACCATGGTACTTGCCTACGGAGCAGCAAGAGGAACTGCATCTCCCTACATACAGGTTCTGCTCAAACCCTACACCCCAACCCAAATACTCTGTTCTGCCACCTCTAGTCTCTTGGCCTTTCGTGAACTTCAGTACCACTAGCACTTGACTCCTTTCCCTCGCATTAGCTCTGACCTTGCTGATAGCTACTTTATTGATGGAAAACGTACTTACTATGACTGTGATATGTGGTTGTCCCACCTAGCAATCTTAAGATGGATACACTAAGTGTAAGTCGCTCTGGATAAGAGCGTCTGCTAAATAACTCAAATGTAAATGTAATGTAGCAACATCGGAAAACAACCACAGAGATGGTCCACGGCTAACCCCAGCTCTGGGTGATGATGCAAGAGGAGCAAGGTCACCTTCACAGTGCAGATTATCCTGTCCTTTAGCTTACGACTACCCAGCAGGTAACAAATGGTTGAGTCAGCATCGTTTCCTTGTTATTTCAGGATACCCTTTCAACATTGCATCAACACTGCTATTAGGATGAATTTATAACCCGAGTCTATATGTGTTTTTGTTTAACACAGGTTAACAGAAAAAAGTCAAATGTTTCTACTTTGTTTCTAAAGGTCCAATGGAACCATCCATCTCAACATCATATCGTTTCTCGGTAACAATTAAGTACCTTACTGTGATTGTTTTGAATTAAAATTGTCAAAAAGAAACAAAAATAGCTTCTTAGCAAAGGGCAATTTCTCAAGCAAGACTTTTGCTAGGACTGTCTGGGAGTGGTCTGAGTGAGGAGGGGAAACTGAAAAAAAGAACAAATATTCTTGGCAGAGAGGTTTGGAACGTGTTCTTATTGGTCTATTAACTAAACTACCGCATGGTGATGTCACCATGGAAGGCCAAATCTCCATCCCACCAAAACAAATTCCAACTTCATAGTGTGGAAATAGATATAAAACACAGAGAAATGTGTTTTTGACTGCACTGGGCCTTTAAAATGTCAGATTGTGTGGGTTAACAACTCAATCAAATATCTATTATCACTGGACAGTGGTCCGACATCTTTTCCTGCGAGTACAACGGCACTGAAAGGGTTTGGTTTAAACAGAAGTAGCCTACCAAAGCTGCTGGTTAAGTTGTTAACAAACAGAACACAGCAGCTTCTCCTCTGCCTGGCTGAACATAACCTATTCTATGGTGATCTTTTTGTGTCTGTAAAATCTATTATGCGATAAATAGCGGAGGAAATGCCTTTATGGGCAAATGGATGTAATAACCATCATATCGAAGTAAACTTGAAGTCACGCGATGACATGGTGTGTGGTCCTCCCACTACCACTCAGAAAACCATGCAACTTAAATTAGGCTACAGATTAAATAAATGATGATGAACTTCACATGGTGGTGTAAGTGAACGGTATGAGCTTGATGCTCCTTTCCAATAAATGTTGAGAGTCTTGTTCTGGTGACATGATGATCAATGATCAACTGCAGTTTTGACAAATAAAAACATTCTTGCTCTTATCCATAATATTTTCATGTAGACTGGCCTATCTGCACAGCCTACACACACTGTATCTGTGAGCTGTTGGCTAGAGCACATGTACCAAGACCAGAGTAGCACATTTACTATTTAATGCAACAGTTCTTTGCAAAACTATTGGTAGAGTTGAAAATGAAATGGAAACACATTGAACATTAGATTCTTATTCAGTTCATGAAAAAGTACATTTTATGTGCACTACATCATCACATACTGTTTTGTATCTGCAACAAGCCAGTTCTGTAGAAACAACACTGGCGGGAAAATGTGCAGCTTTAGTAATATCTGTAAGAAAATCTGTCGCCAACTGGATGGAAACCAAGCCAGTGACTACAAATGTCCTCTTTAAAATGTATGCCAAACAAATACATTGATTTCAAAGTTTACTTATGCCTAATATAACAACTCTACGCACAAGAACTACCTCGAACAATTTACACACAAAATTTCACAAAACACTGGAAGAACTGTGTAGATGCAAAGTGTGGTAACAGAATTACAGTAAAATCTCCCTCAGTTCTTTGTGTCCACATTTTCCAAAAAACTTTGGGGGGAGGTCAAGGCAAATAGTTCTGGTAGCAATTTAATTAGTTGTTCAGGAGTCTTGTGGCTTGTGGATAGAAGCTGTTAAAAAAGCCTTTTGGACCTAGACTTGGCGATCCGGTACTGCTTGCTGTGCGGTAGCAGAGAGAACAGTCTATGACTAGGGTGGCTGGAGTCTTTGGTCATTTTTAGGGCTTTCCTCTGACACCGCCTGGTATAGAGGTCCTGGATGGCAGGAAGCTTGGTCCCAGTGATGTACTGGGACATATGCACTACCCCCTGTAGTGCCTTGCTGTCAGAGGCCAAGCAGTTGCCATACCATTTATGATTCTAGTTATTGATTATAGGTTTAGTGTCAATCTGTTCAAGTGTCAGTCATCTATTCAGCATTAGATAAAGTGGACAGACAAACCTGTAATAAAGTGCACAGACAAACCTGTGGAGACGAATCTATTAAAAAACAGTTAAGTAACATTAGACCTAAAGTGTAAATTCTGACATCAAATTGATAGCTGCTATTATGTATCCTTTCTATTGTAGGCCACACTTTTCCCCCTTCCGTCGTAGGCTACTAAATTCTACACATCTTCCATTCACCAGCATGTCAAATTATACTTTTTGTTAGGCTCCAAAATGTCGTAAGAGATAGATGATGCAATCGCCGCATTTTACACTGAGGAGGTTCGTTTATCTGGCCCAGGTTACCCTAGTGGGAGGAGTTTACCCCGGGTTAAAAGTGATTGCATTCGTTTTGGAAGGTCGTGAACCAGGTGTTCCGCTCTGGCGGATAGCGAAGACGCCTAAAAACAAAAGTGACGTAACTAATTGTTATACAAGCAAAAGTGATTGCTTTTGAAAAATACGCTTTTATCTGCCTTCCCAATGAAAACTAGTTTGAAGAGACAACATTTATTTCGTGGAAAAGAGATGTTTGTTTCTGGACGATGCACCATCTGCCTTGTTGACACCATGACCAATCGGCGCAGATTACCGTTTGATATGAGATAGGCGCTCCTCCCTATCTTGACGGGACATTGCCCGGTTGATCCCAAACCAGCGTAATAGGACTCCACCATTGTCCCCGTTGGCTACAGTAGGCTACCTTGGCGCGACTGATGATGCTACTGTAAATGGTATTTCATCATGTTTGTTCATGTCACTCAGTTGTTTCAGATGGTTAAGTCACTCTAAATGACACCACACAATCAATGAACCATATAACATAACACTGTAATAGATTAGAAAAAGTAGGAAAGAGACAGAGCGCTATGATGTTCAAGCGCCACACGTGAGGAATGATGGAGTGTTCTGAATCAGTCAAAACAATACTCAAAAATAAAAATTCTAGGGTTATTAATATCGTTCTTTGGTAGTAACAATGATGTTCACTCACCTTTGAGTTAATTAAGGAAGCTAGTGGTGATGTACCGATATGTGATCCAATTTCAAAGGTCTTTCGTAGAATGCGACTATTTTAGCATTGCCAGCAGCTCAAGAGTGACAACGGTCCAATCTGATTCGAGTGTATTTGTTTGGTGTGTGCGTTGATTGGCTACCGTGGGGGCTTTTGTCGGTCTTGCTCTTCCAATCAGAGTTTACACATTTGTCGGGCCTTTGCGCACATAAGACGCAAGATAGATCTACCAGAGATTTTAGAAAAGGAGGAGATAAGAATCCATTGGTAAATAGATGACGAAACGTCTCATGCTCCGCCCAGCAGACTGTAGACCAATCGTGTTACCGTTGTTATTCTGCGTCACACAGTTGCTAAGGGAATCGTCACGTAATGTTTCTTAAAAGGTATGATGCATTGTTCAGGGGAGATATGGCCTATTTCAGTCATGTATCAAATAATTCTGCTGGTGTTTTGACACTTATTCACAAGTTTAAAGGTGACGTTCTAGATTCCACATCTTCACAAGACAGGAGATGGGTCATAGTAACTGTTAAACTTGAAAATGCTATTTTCATCATCTGTAATGTAATGGACATAACGCACATGCTCATAATAAGACCCTTTTTACCCAATTTACCAGGAAAGTACAGGATTTAAGCAACAAATACTCAAAGGCTTTTCTTATTATTTCAGAGGATTTTAATGAAACACCTGATGCATCTGCTGATCGTTTTCCTCCTAGAATGAGTCAAAACCCTCAAAATAGTAACATTATCATTACATTATGCAAGGATCTCTGTGTTGAGGATGCCTGGCGTTATTTGCTAAGGGTTATTTATACCTGGACCAACCAAACTATGTCACGTACATCTAGAATAGATTTATTCCTAATTTCCCCTTTTTTGTTACAATTTGTTATAGAGGTAGATCATCAGTTGGCTCCCTTTTCTGATCATCACTTGATTTCCCTGAATTTACAAGCTACTAAAAAATCTAAAGGTATTTGAGGATACTGGGAATTAAACAACACACTTCTTAAAGATACTACTCTCATTGAAAACATCAAATCAAAACATCAAAACATTCTGGGGCGGCAGGGTAGCCTAGTGGTTAGAGCGTTGGACTAGTAACCGGAAGGTTGCGAGTTCAAACCCCCGAGCTGACAAGGTCGTTCTGCCCCTGAACAGGCAGTTAACCCACTGTTCCCAGGCCGTCATTGAAAATAAGAATGTGTTCTTAACTGACTTGCCTGGTTAAATAAAGGTAAAAAATAAAATAAAAAAATCATTAGCTAAAGATATTTTTGCAAGAAAAGACTTGGGTCATGGAAGTAGATGGGAATTTTTCAAATATAAAGTCAGAGTGGTAGCCATTAAACGCACCAAAGAGCTGATGCAATTAAAGAACCTTAGAGAAAAGGAGATGATGAGCAAGCTTGAGAGTTTTCTAAAGAAAGATAATCTATCTGAAGAAGAGGAGTCTGTGTTCAAGTCTTTACAACTAGAATTAGAACAGCTTTACACGGATCTGGCAATGGGTGCCTTTGTAAGTTTGAGAGTTAAATGGATTGAAGAGTGGAAAAGAAACACTAGTTACTTTTTTGCACTGGAAAAGAGAAACTACCAAAGAAAATCTATAACTGCACACAAAATTAACAATGTTTTATGCAAAGATCCCATTACAATATTATCATTTGTAAATTCCTTTTATGAAATCCTTTACAGCTCTCAATTTCAGGAAGATGGTTGTGAAAGCTACATTTGCCACATTCAGAATTATGCCCCTGTAATTGAGGATGATTTTCACTCAGTTTGCGATTCACCTGTGACAATTGAAGAAATTAGAGAGACTCTGAATTCAATGAAAAAAGGGAAATCACCTGGCCCTGATGGGCTGTCAGTTGAATTCTATAGACAGTTTTGGGAGTTACTAGAAGACCTGATTTTCAATATGTTTCAAGATAGAGATCCATAAGACCTTTATTGACTTCATTTGGAAAAATAAGTCTCACAAACTAAAAAAATCTGTCCTTTCTAACAAAAGAGCTGAAGGCCGTCTAGAAGTGTTGGATTTTGTTGACATAAATAACACTTTCAAGATAAACTGGTTGAAAAAATGTTTGATCAATACTGATTCAATATGGTATTTCATTCCAAATCATGTGTTTAATAAATCTTCAATTTTTACTGAAATGTAATTATATTCCTGAAAGATGACCTGCTAAATTGGCTAGGTTTCACCAACAAGCTTTAATGGCCTGGAAAATATGTTTCCTGCACAATTTTCCCCCACATAAAGCTCTTTTGTGGAATAATTCAGACATAACTGTAAGGAATAAGTAATTGAGTGGGTGAGAATCTGTCTCACTTGTTCTTAGAATGTAAATTTGTGTCAGAATTTTGGAAAAACCTTGCAAAATACTTATTTACCATTATGAACACTGCCTATGTTTTTGACATGAAAGATATAATATGTTACTATTGCAATGATAACAAGACCACTGAAATGATTGTTATTTTTTTTTTATTCTTGTTGCCAAATACTTCATACACAAACAAAAATTCTATACCGAAATTATACATTTTTCTGATTGATTTTAATTATCTTATTAAAACATTAACCCTAGTTAATAACAACAAGAATAACATCTTCCTGAATCATTATAATAAGATATTTTCAGAGTGAATACAATTGCACTAAAATTGATTATTTTTTGTATTATTTTATTTGATATTTTTTGTATGTTTGAGTATTTTCTTGTTACTACTTGTGTTTTGTTTTGTTAGACATGTTTGATGTAGCAATGTAAGTTGACTTTTGTATTATGAATTTAAAAACAGATTTAAAAAAAGATTTAAAAGAAAAAAGAAGTTGCCTTGTTCACATCTACTCGGAAATCTTCGACTTCCGACTTCAGTGCATTCAAATCAACTGGGAACTCGTGGAAAAAACTATCTCCAACTGGGAAAATAATTTTAAACGGTCATACAGAATTCCAAGTTGGAAACACTGGCATCCTTCTACAACTCTGACTCTCCGACCTGAAGATCACTGACCATGATTTGACTTTGTTTTTTTCAGAGTTCCCAGATGTCCCAGATGTGTAGGCGGTCATTGTAAATTAGAATTTGCTCTTAACTGACTTGCCTAGTTAAATAAAGGTTATATTAAAATAATAATAATTAAAGGCACCGTGAGTTGAGAAACCTGCCTATTATTTTCCTCTTAAGTAGTAATGTCACGATTTCAAAGCTATATGATATTACAGAGAACAAGTTAATTATCTGACATCGAAAATATTTGTAATGTTTTAGCTTTACATTATTCATGTTAATGTTGAGATTTCAAGCTAGTGCCCAATTGACTCCCATTCACTCCTTCCAATGGAGTTTCCCATCTAATTAAAAATATCTCTGCCTGGATCTACTAAGGATTTTGGTCAGTACTATCCAGGGTCCTTGGGATGTTCCCTTAAACCCTATCCTTAACACCTACCCTTACTATAACCTTAACCATAACCTTTACCTAACCTTAACCATTTTGAAGTTCTACTTCAATAGAGTAGGGATGTCCCAAAGATCCCGGATAGGACAGACGTTTTCTAAGGCTAACCAGCTTCAGCCTCACATTCCAGCTCAGGCTTCATCCGTACTATAACGGTGGATATTGCTCGTCCTCCTTAAGTTAATACTTTGTAGCGCCACCTTTTGCTGCGATTACAGCTGTAAGTCGCTTGGGGTATGTCTCTATCAGTTTTGCACATCGAGAGACTGAATTTTTTTTCCATTCCTCCTTGCAAAACAGCTCGAGCTCAGTGAGGATGGATGAGAGCATTTGTGAACAGCAGTTTTCAGTTCTTTCCACAGATTCTCGATTGGATTCAGGTCTGGACTTTGACTTGGCCATTCTAACACCTGGATATGTTTATTTTTGAACCATTCCATTGTAGATTTTGCTTTATGTTTTGGATCATTGTCTTGTTGGAAGACAAATCTCCGTCCCAGTCTCAGGTCTTTTGCAGACTCCATCAGGTTTTCTTCCAGAATGGTCCTGTATTTGGCTCCATCCATCTTCCCATCAATTTTAACCATCTTCCCTGTCCCTGCTGAAGAAAAGCAGGCCCAAACCATGATGCTGCCACCACCATGTTTGACAGTGGGGTTGGTGTGTTCAGGGTGATGAGCTGTGTTGCTTTTACGCCAAACATAACGTTTTGCATTGTTGCCAAAAAGTTCAATTTTGGTTTCATCTGACCAGAGCACCTTCTTCCACATGTTTGGTGTGTCTCCCAGGTGGCTTGTGGCAAACTTTAAACAACACTTTTTATGGATATCTTTAAGAAATGTCTTTCTTCGTGCCACTCTTCCATAAAGGCCAGATTTGTGCAATATACGACTGATTGTTGTCCTATGGACAGAGTCTCCCACCTCAGCTGTAGATCTCTGCAGTTCATCCAGAGTGATCATGGGCCTCTTGGCTGCATCTCTGATCAGTCTTCTCCTTGTATGAGCTGAAAGTTTAGAGGGATGGCCAGGTCTTGGTAGATTTGCAGTGGTCTGATACTCCTTCCATTTCAATATTATCTCTTGCACAGTGCTCCTTGGGATGTTTAAAGTTTGGGAAATATTTTTGTATCCAAATCCGGCTTTAAACTTCTTCACAACAGTATCTCGGACCTGCCTGGTGTGTTCCTTGTTCTTCATGATGCTCTCTGCGCTTTTGACGGACCTCTGAGACTATCACAGTGCAGGTGCATTTATACGGAGACTTGATTACACACAGGTGGATTGTATTTATCATCATTAGTCATTTAGGTCAACATTGGATCATTCAGAGATCCTCACTGAACTTCTGGAGAGAGTTTGCTGCACTGAAAGTAAAGGGGCTGAATAATTTTGCACGCCCAATTTTTCAGTTTTTGATTTGTTAAAAAGGTTTGAAATATCCAATAAATGTCGTTCCAATTCATGATTGTGTCCCACTTGTTGTTGATTCTTCACAAAAAAATACAGTTTTATATCTTTATGTTTGAAGCCTGAAATGTGGCAAAAGGTCGCAAAGTTCAAGGAGGCCGAATACTTTCGCAAGGCACTGTATTTAGGAAATGGAGTGAGACATTCAGGTGTGTTGGGAGGATTTTAGTGATAAACACCGCTGCGGGTCTAACATTGATTGGACAGGGAGGACTGTTGTGTCCTAACCTGCCAGGGAGGGGAGGGATTCTTTGTTTCATTTGTTTTGATACATTTTGCAGGGTTATTGGGGTAGAATGGCAATCTGAAGGGATTTGTAATTCTACATATATCTGGTTTACAATTATTTAGTTGGCAACTGAATAGTCATTTTATGGCTATCGTAAGTTACTTTTCTCCCCTTTTATGCATCAAACTGGTATTCACGTCACCACAGATGGATCATGGCTAAATCATGGCTAAATTTGTGATCATTTCCTGTAATCTGAGGGGTTATAATGAGCCAAATAAGTGAATTAAATGTCTTGATTTAGGAATAAAGTTGACATTGCTCCATTGCAAGAGACACATCGTTTAGAGGGTGATGTCCAGACTTCAAAACAAATTCTACAAACTGGCAGCTGCTTCCTGCTTTACATCTAAATCTAAATGGGTGCTTATTCTACATAAATGCAATCTACCCATTACAATTGAAAAAAGTGGAAATTATAAACTGGGCAGATTTACTTACGTTAGCCTAGTGGTTAGAGCATTGGGCCAGTAACCAAAAGGTTGCTGGATCGAATCCCTGAGCTGACAAGGTAAAAATCTGTCGTTCTGCCCCTGAACAAGGCAGTTAACCCACTGTTCCCCGGTAGGCCGTCATTGTAAATAAGAACTTGTTCTAAACTGACTTGCCTAGTTAAATAAAGGTTAAATAAATAACATAAAAAACATACATATGCTCCACTCTGTATGGAAGGAAAATAGCATTTGTATCTATTTATGCTCCTAACTCGTATGACAAAGATGGTCTCCCTTCTGTAACCAGAAGCCTGCTCAATTTATCAGATTATACACTTGTTATTGGAACTGACATGAATGTCATTACTGATTCTATGCTAGATAGATCTGGACCTTCTCATAGCTCATCACAAGTGAATGCTTCCAATGCACTTAAACCATTTTCTTTTTTTAAAGATCTTCATTTTATTGACTGTTGGAGATTTTATAATCCCACAACTAAGGACAGCTATTATATCCCTGCTATTTATTTTGTTTTTATTTAACTAGGCAAGTCAGATAAGAAAAAAAAACTTATTTTCAATGATGACCTAAGAACAGTGGGTTAACTGCCTTGTTCAGGGGCAGAACGACAGATTTTTACCTCGTCAGCTCGGGGATTCGATCTTGCAAATTTCCGGTTACTAGGCCAACGCTCTAACCACTAGGCTACCTGCCGCCCCATAGAAAGATGAATGACTTTCTCGAAAACTGACTATGTTTTAACATCTACTGATATTACAGGTAACATGGAATTTATAAAAACATTACCGGCCATTCTCTCTGATCATAATCCCATTCTTTGTAAATGTCCAATGTTCCCAATGAAAAAGCGTGCACGGAGATGGAGCCTTAATAATACTTTACCAAACAAGTCTGATTTCATCTTTCAGTTTAGATCCAATTTGAAATATGTTTTTGAAATAAATGACCACTCGGTGGAGGACTCAAGTATGGTGAGGTTAGCTGTAAAAGGTTTCATAAGAGGAAACACTACACATTTTTCCTCTAATTTACAGAAATGAAGACTTCAGAAGATCTGTGAATTGGAATAACATTGTAAAATGCTGGAAGGCGTTTTGAGCTAAAAACAAGTAGACTGGAACTTAATGATCTGTTGCCACGTAGAGAAGAATTCACTATGCAGAGGGAGGAAAATACTTTTTTCAAGGGAGTAGACTGAGCCACTTACTGTTGCTGCTGTTTATATCTTGAAACAATATCAATACAGCTGATCAGATCCCATACTAAGGGACTGATATCTGATCCTACAGAAATAAATACATCTTTTAGAGCATATTATTTAAATTTATACAGTTCCTCACGTAACTTTAATACTTCTGCTTGTCGGCAGTTCCTGGAGAACCTTACGTTGCCCAAACTTTCTCAAAAATAAACAGTTTTTTAGAGGAACCTGTCACTTTATCTCAACTGAAAGCAGATCTTTTAAATATGAAGAAAGATAAAGCGCCTGGTATTGATGGAGTACCTCCTGAACTTTTCAACTTTTGGGATGAGCTAGGACCAGTTATTCTTGAATCGCTTAACATTGCTATTGAAAAAGGACAATTTCACAGAGACATCAATACGCTATTATATCACTTATCACTAAGAAAGGAAAAGACCTCACAAATTGTGATAATTGTTGGCCAATCAGTTTAATCGGAACATAAATTAAGATGACAAAGTTTTAGCCATGTGACTAGAGAAAGTTATTAACAAGCTCATACATCCTGACCAAACAGGGTTTATTGAGGCTCGTCAGGCAGCTGATAACATGCACCACCTGTTTCTTTTTTTATATATATATTTTTTTTACCCCTTTTTCTCCCCAACTTTGTGGTATCCAATTGTCCCATCACTGCAATTCCCATATGGACTCAGGAGAGGTGAAGGTCAAGAGCCGTGCATCCTCAGAAACGTAACTCAGCCAAGCCACACTGCTTCTTGACACCGTACACCTGGCGACCTTGTCAGCGTGCTTGCGCCCGGCCCGCCACAGGAGTCGCTAGAGCGTGATGAGACAAAGACATCCCGGCCAGCCAAACCTTCCCCTAAACAGCATTCAGCTCATGGTCTGGTTACAAGCTCAACTGGTCTACATCAGCTCTACTACCTCTTAACTCAGCTAAGGGAAGTGTTCAACTACCACCCATGATCCCAGTGAAGAAACAAATCACCTACTGTACTTAGGCATTACCATAACCCCCTCTATTCACACAACTTGCAGGAAGAACTACTTTAGAAACCTTTCAAAAAATCAAAAAAAACATAAAAAGACGGTCTGCTATGGCCACTTCTTTGCATGCTAGAATCTCAATGATTCAAATGATTGTCCTCTCTCGTATCCATTTTATGAGTTCCATGTTTCCTGCCTCCTCCTGTAGACTATTGGTCTAAACTTGACTCTGTCATAAAGAAGTTCATTTGGGGGAGAAAGAGACCACAGATTAAATATACAACACTACAGAGGACAAAAGCATTAGGTGGACTTGCAGTTCCAAATATAACATTTTATCACCTAGAAACCCCAATCACCAATTAATTCATTTTCACTTTTGCCATAGAACCTATCTAACACCTCAAAAAATACATCACATGGGTATCAGTCCATCGCCATTATGTGTGTTCTGCACCACAGGGGACCTTGGTACCTTTCAGCATCTGGTTGAATTCTGGGGGAAAGTCAATGATGTCATCTCTGTACTTATAGATACAATTCTACCATTAGATCCAATAGTGACGTTGCTTTGTGATGACTCTGATTTGCACTTGTCAGAACGCCAATGGAGAGTGTGGTTGGCAGAAACCACAGCTGTATGTGGAATCCACCTCATCAGTTACCATTGCGACAATGGCTGCTCACATTTAAAGAAATTGTACTTATGGAGCTCTCCACGGCCAGGATCCACAGGGCCAAGGTGTCCACTCTGGTTGTACTTATGGAGCTCTCCACGGCCAGGATCCACAGGGCCAAGGTGTCCACTGTGGTTGTACTTATGGAGCTCTCCACGGCCAGGTTCCACAGGGCCAAGGTGTCCACTGTGGTTGTACTTATGGAGCTCTCCACGGCCAGGATCCACAGGGCCAAGGTGTCCACTCTGGTTGTACTTATGGAGCTCTCCACGGCCAGGATCCACAGGGCCAAGGTGTCCACTGTGGTTGTACTTATGGAGCTCTCCACGGCCAGGATCCACAGGGCCAAGGTGTCCACTGTGGTTGTACTTATGGAGCTCTCCACGGCCAGGTTCCACAGGGCCAAGGTGTCCACTCTGGTTGTACTTATGGAGCTCTCCACGGCCAGGATCCACAGGGCCAAGGTGTCCACTCTGGTTGTACTTATGGAGCTCTCCACGGCCAGGATCCACAGGGCCAAGGTGTCCACTGTGGTTGTACTTATGGAGCTCTCCACGGCCAGGTTCCACAGGGCCAAGGTGTCCACTCTGGTTGTACTTATGGAGCTCTCCACGGCCAGGATCCACAGGGCCAAGGTGTCCACTCTGGTTGTACTTATGGAGCTCTCCACGGCCAGGATCCACAGGGCCAAGGTGTCCACTCTAGACACATAACAAAAAGCAGTAGTGGACATTTCTGAACTCTTAACCAACAGGCCTTTACATCCATGAATGTGTATAAATAATTTAATACTATTTCTGAGATGTATTGTTCAGTAGATTTAGTATGTAATATAAATGTATTTGTTTTTATCTAATGATTTATTTTACATGCTATCAGATTGCTGGTGGGGTGTGGGGTGGGGATTCAATTGAGTTTATCTATAAATGTATTGTATGAATCCTATGAATTGAAATTGTAAAGAATCTACAGCAAGACTTGAGAATGGCTGTCTCGCAATGATCAACAACCAACTTGACAGCTTTAAGAGAAGAATGTGCAAATATTGTACAATCCAGGCGTGCAAAGCTCTTAGAGACTTGCCCAGAACGACTCACAGCTGTAATCGCTGGTGATTCTAACATTGACTCAGGGGTGTAAATAATACTTATGTAAATAATATATTTCTTAATTTAATTTTCATTAAATGTGCAAAATGGTCAAAACAATGGTTTTCACTATTGGGTATCGTGTTTAGATGGCAGAGAAAAAAATCAATTTAATCAATTTTGAATTCAGGCTGTCACACAACAACATGTGGAATATGTCGAAGGGTATGAATACTTGAAGGCCCTGTATATGATCACACTGGTAATAGATCATTTATTGTGTATTACTTGTGAGGCACAGCTGAGTGAGCAAAATAATTAGCATTTTACATTTTTATGGACTGATGGTTTGCAACTGATGGATGGAGCAGCGTTGAGGCCTCCTCTGACCCCCCCCCCCCCCCCCCACACTGTCCTTATTTCTGCACCAATTCATGTTGTTACTCCTCTGACCCACCCACTGTCCTTATTTCTGCACCAATTCATGTTGTTACTCCTCTGACCCCCCCACTGTCCTTATTTCTGCACCAATTCATGTTGTTACTCCTCTGACCGCCCCACTGTCCTTATTTCTGCACCAATTCATGTTGTTACTCCTCTGACCCCCCCACTGTCCTTATTTCTGCACCAATTCATGTTGTTACTCCTCTGACCCACCCACTGTCCTTATTTCTGCACCAATTCATGTTGTTACTCCTCTGACCCACCCACTGTCCTTATTTCTGCACCAATTCATGTTGTTACTCCTCTGACCCACCCACTGTCCTTATTTCTGCACCAATTCATGTTGTTACTCCTCTGACCCCCCCACTGTCCTTATTTCTGCACCAATTCATGTTGTTACTCCTCTGACCAGAGAAAGTCAAATATTCCTTGATATTAAAAAAAGACACAAGCGCTATTAATAACAACTGAAGCTTATCAAAGCACTTTGCTATACTCCTTTGCAGCTGCAGTACTGGTTGTAGCGTGAGTGGAAGTTAGCGTTGACAGTGCTGAATGACAACTTGAACTTGAACTTACTCAAGAAAACTGCAGATCTTTGATGTATTCGTTGAGTCTCTCAAGTCACGGTTTTAAAAGTTTTAAAACCTCACATTATCAGCTTTGCTGTGCGTACAGTCTATGACGCGAGGAAACTGTGCAGACAAGGTGATCTTGTCTATCTGGTTGGCCAGCGGTAGACCTATAGGTGCACTTGATTTGCTCTCTGAGTTCTACCTTCAGACACATGAAATGGTTCAAAATGGGAACACTTTGCCTTCCCGGCGCTACTGCTGAATCATGTGCACCTTCCGCCAACAGCGCGAAACAAATATAATAAATAGGAACGCAAGGCTTTATTGTTGGGTGTTTATGCCTTGGAGACCAGTTGTGAGCAATGCAATAATAGCACAGATATAAAGATGAGTCCTCTATTTATCTCTATGGACTGCTTCTACTCGGGAGTGCCAATACGTCCGACCTGTGGCTTTAACGCCTCTCAACAGCCAATGCATAGCATCAGAAATCCAGGGTTTATACAGTGCATTTGGAAACTATTCAGAGTACTTGACTTTTTCCAGATTTTGTTATATTACTGCCCAATTCTAAAATTCATTAAATTATATTTTTTCCTCATCAATCTACACACAATACCTCATAATGACAAAGTGAAAACAGGTTTATAGAAATGTTTGCAAATTTCTAAAAAAATAAATAAAATAAAAAATCTCATTTCCATAAGTATTCAGATCTTTTGTTATGAGACTCGAAATTGAGTTTAGCTGCATCCTGTTTCCATTGTTCATCCTTGAGAACTTAAATTGATTGGACATGATTTGAAAAGAGGCACAGATCTTGGGGAAGGGTACTAAAAGATTTCTGCTGCATTGAAGGTCCCCAAGAACACACTGGCAACCATCATTCTTAAATGAAGAAGTTTGGAACCACCAAGACTCTTTCGAGAGATGGCCGCTCGGCCAAACTGAGCAGTCGGGGGAGAAGGGCCTTGGTCAGGGAGGTGACTAGGAACCTGATGGACACACTGACAGAGCTCCAGAGTTCCTCTGTGGAGATGGGAGAACCTTCCAGAAGGACAACCATCTCTGCAGCACTCCACCAATCAGGCCTTTTATGGTAGAGTGGCCAGACGGAAGCCACTCCTCAGTAAAAGGCACATGACAGCCCGCTTGGAGTTTGCCAAAAGGCACCTAAAGGTGCTCAGACCATGAGAAACAAGATTCTCTGGTCTGATGAAACCAAGATTGAACTCTTTGGCCTGAATGCCAAGTGCCACGTCTGGAGGAAACCTGGCACCATCCCTACGTGAAGCACGGTGGTGGCAGCATCATGCTGTGGGGATGTTTTTCAGCGACAGGGCCTGGGAGACTAGTCAGGATCGAGTGAAAGATGAACAGAGCAAAGTACAGAGAGATCCTTGATGAAAACTTGCCCCAGAGTACTCAGGACCTCAGAATGGGGTGAAGGTTCACCTTCTAACAGGACAACAACCCTAAGCACACAGCAAAGACAACAGTGACACACCCCATCCAACCTGACAGAACTTGAGAGGATCTGCAGAGAAGAATGGGAGAAACTGCCCAAATACAGGTGTGCCAAGCTTGTAGTGTCATACCCAAGAAGACTTTAGCCTGTAATCACTGCCAAAGGTGCTTTATGTAAATGTGATATTTCAGTTTATTTGCAAAAATGTCTAAAAAACAGTTTTTACTTTGTCATTATGGGTATTGTGTGTAGATTGATGAGGTGAAAAAACAATTGAATCCATATTAGAATAAGGCTGTAACGTAACAAAATGTGGAAAAAGTCAAGGGGTCTGAATACGTTCCGAATGGACTGTATATATCATTGGACACAGCCCACCCTGTTCCAGCTCACCCTTCCAGTCTAATCTGGGAGGCCAAGTCAAAGCATTTTTACAGTGACTTTAACAACCACATGTAGCACTTCCAACATCTCAAACAAGATCGAACATCAACGTGTGTACAATTTCCCTAGACATACATTGTTTTTATCTCAAGAGTTCTCTGTACTTTCTAAATGGTGTGTTCCCTTTTTATGGTGCTGTATAACACTGTGTACCGATGAGTAGGTACAGCCAGACTGTTTGACATTTCTGCATGCTGTTTAAAGAATGATGGTGCAGGTTCTCAACAAGCTATACCATTTGTTTTTCAGCACAAAAAGACAACATTACGTAGGCCGCCTTCCTGTTATCAAACTTAACCATGATGTACTGGCAATTACTGTCTAGGGTTCTCTGTACAGAGGTGAAGAGACAGTGTTAAAATAATGGGATATTGTGTCATTGATAGGTGGAGTGCTTTGTAAATCAAGCCTGTAGTCCAACACTCACTGAACAAAGCCTTGGTTTCAGTTTGAAATAAAGTTGACTTTCAGACTTTGCATCCACCTCATGTTCACTTTCCATATTAAATGCTGCATCTGGGGCAGTATTCTTGTCTCTGGCAATGTGCTTCTGTCAATTCTGAATGGAAACTACTTACAGTACCAGTCAAGTTTGGACACACTTACTCATTCAAGGGGTTTCCTTTATTTTTACTATTTTCTACATTGTAGTATAATAGTGAAGACATCAAAACATTGAAATAACACATATGGAATCATGTAGTAACCAAAAAAGTATTAAACAAATCAAAATATATTTTAGATTCTTCAAAGTAAACACCCTTTGCCTTGACAGCTTTGCACACTCTTGTCATTCTCATATTGAATGTAAGTACCCAGAAGAATTCTGTATTAAATGTGTTACTTCAACCACACTATGGCCTTGACTCCTCCCTCTCTAGCCAAGTCAATTTATCCAAAATTATAGGTCAACACAGTCAATAATATGTACTTGTAGACATAATCCAAACAGGCAAATGTCGGCATGGGAAACTGGAAAAAAAGAGGTATGATATGGTTATGGTTTAGGAGATGCTTCATATCTATGGCAACTGTCTTTTTGAGCCAAGTGAACACTCAGTTCACAGCTGAGCATGTTCTGTGTGAGAAATTAGCTGAGGGAGTCAAGTTACTGGGAATCAGGGAGGAGTCTATGGGAAGTATTTAAATTCCCTCACTTACAGTAAGCCCAGTCTAGAGTATGATGACTCAAGGCAAAAGTAACAGTTACTCATAGCTGTTCACTATAAAAACATTACTTTTTGTTTTCCAGAGTAACTATTTTGAATAAATTTGTACAAATCATAGTTTTTTTTTATTGAAAAGAAAAGCTTTCCATTTCTTGGAAGAAAAAAAACAAACAAAAAAACATGTCCAACATCTTCCAATTAATTTGTCATTGGGACGCAATTATATGAAAGGGCCAAGGGTGAATTGAAAAGGCCAAGGGTGAATTGATAGGCTGCAATGGAGGCAAGGATAGAGGGATTTGGGGATGGATGAAGAGGGATAATGGAGAAGGGAGGGATGGCTGTTTGGTAGATGCTCGGTTTAGAATCTTCCAGAGCGTTCTCGGTCTCTGGAGCGCCTTCTCTCGCGGTCACGTCCACCTCCACCACCTCCACCTCCCCTTCCCCTGTCCCTTGAGCGCGAACGACGTTCCCTGGAACGGGAGCGAGAATGATGCCCCCCTCTGAGGAAGAGGGAAAAAAAGGAGCTAGTTAAACTGAAAATGAGAACTTTCCCCCTCAAACATACGTGAAAACTATCACGGCAGAAAGGTGCATTCCGGAGAACACTTGAAAGCAGCATAAGTTTTATGATTAGCGTTGACTCTCAGAGCCTGAGCTTACCCCCTCTTCCTGCGGCGTCCGTATAGCTCCCTCCTCAGCTCCCTAGAGATGGGCTTCAGGTGCATGAAGTTACAGAAGCCTCCTCGAGTGCACTCCCTGTAGAGAGAGCGAGAATTCAGTCAGTGCACTCCCTGTAGAGAGAGCGAGAATTCAGTCAGTGCACTCCCTGTAGAGAGAGCGAGAATTCAGTCAGTGCACTCCCTGTAGAGAGAGCGAGAATTCAGTCAGTGCACTCCCTGTAGAGAGAGCGAGAATTCAGTCAGTGCACTCCCTGTAGAGAGAGCGAGAATTCAGTCAGTGCACTCCCTGTAGAGAGAGCGAGAATTCAGTCAGTGCACTCCCTATAGAGAGAGCGAGAATTCAGTCAGTGCACTCCCTATAGAGAGAGCGAGAATTCAGTCAGTGCACTCCCTGTAGAGAGAGCGAGTATTCAGTCAGTGCACTCCCTGTAGAGAGAGCGAGTATTCAGTCAGTGCACTCCGTGTAGAGAGAGAGAATTCAGTCAGTGCACTCCATGTAGAGGGAGCGAGAATTCAGTCAGTGCACTCCCTGTAGAGAGCGAGAATTCAGTTAGTGCACTCCCTGTAGAGAGAGCGAGAATTCAGTTAGTGCACTCCCTGTAGAGAGAGCGAGAATTCAGTTAGTGCACTCCCTGTAGAGAGAGCGAGAATTCAGTTAGTGCACTAACTGATACAATGCATTTCTTAATACAATGCATTTCTGTAGGTGTCACCATTAATGCAATGTTGAACTGAAAATGGTGTGCATGTGGTCCAGCGGTGGAGTACTGACCCCATCTCGTACTGGCGACAGCAGGCTTCTCTGAAGTCGGTAACGGGAGAGAGCTCGGCGTGGATGGGCTGACCGTTGAACCAGCGGTTATTCAGATCCATCACTGCCTTCTCCGCGTCTTCTTCACGACGGAACTACACAGAGACCATCACCGAGTTAGTGTGTGTGCAAATGTAGGTTCTAATGAGGCTGAGAATGACAGTGTGATTGAATGAGAAGAGGAAGAATGTGTTTTCGTCAAAAAATGTACACAAAACCCACCATTACACACACAGTCAGTGACACACCTTCACATATACGTTTCCAACCAGATGGTCTCCCAGGTTATCGCACACGTTCATCTCCTCCACCTCTCCATACTTCTCCTCCATCTCTGTGAAGACCTCCTAACGCAAGAGAAACCGAGGGAGAGAGAATGGGATTGACAGACAGAAGGGTGAATACAGACTAAGTTTTAAATGGATTTAAATTCAAAGTGCATTTCCCACACATGCTCAAAAGACATTTCTATTCTGTTTCAGTATTTTGTACAATGATTCCCACATGGGCTGTGTGGAGGGGGAAGAGAAGCAAGGTAGACCTGAATTGCATCATCCACACCATTCAAATGGGCGCACTACCGCATCACTGACTCACCTCAAAGAACTCGTCATAGTGCTCCTGCATCTCCACGTCACTGACGGCACCTAGTGGCCACAGGGGAGAAACTCACATCAGGGACCAGTCAACGTGTTACAGCAGGTGACATCAGCATTGTGGTTTCATAAACTACATGCACAGGATAAATATTTCTAACACCTAGGAGTCTGGACTACTATTACAAATGTATTCAATCTAATAGCACACAGTCCAGTACATATGAAATAAGGACGACAGCAAAGACAATACTGTCCGGAGGCAAAGGGTCAATGCGAAAAAAAATACGCTCATTGTGCCTCTGCACACCAAGGACGACAGTAAGACTGGACATTTGACCTTTATGAGAGGACAGAGTCTTTTGAGAATAATTTTAGTTACATTCAGTGAGTGCTAAGTAGTAATGGTACGGTCTGGCATAGACAATACAGCCATCAATTGATGCTAAGGAATGGGACTCACTGGGGCCTAAACACAATGTCAGTCATGCTCAATTCACCAAAATCACACCCCATGTGTCATATCACATTTTGTACAATAACTAAAAATGTATCCTAAATTAGTTTGACCACCTGAGACTAGAGCAGGGTTAACCTCTAGAATATAATTAAGTGTTTTTTGTGTGAAGCTGTAGTTGAAACAATGATGAATAAAATGTTTTCCTAGAATACGTGTTAGGTTTTAAATTAATAGAAACATACTGTATGCATCAAAACATAATTTGGACTATTTCAGTTACACTGACTACATGGCACCAGAACGGTAGTATACATGGTCTGTTTTACGTAACATTAGTACCTGTTGTATTACATGTATGTTACAGCACTAAAGGGCAGAGAATGTATATCACTGATCATGTTAAAGGGATAGATCTTAACATGTCAGATAAAGAGGTCAGATGGCACCCCAAAGGGAAGTGTGGGCAAATGAAGAGAAATATAAAATGATAACATTTTGTGCCACAGGTCCCTGTTAACAAGTGGGAAACTTACAGCGCAAACCATCGGCAGACTGGGCAGTGTTTTGAGGGTTACGGTAAATGTTCAAGAGGGCAATGGTCTGAAATACAAAATGTACATTTTTGAGATAGTTTCAGGCAGATTTCTAAAATGGTAGTTAAATAGGTGCATTTACTCCCATCCCCCTCCCTCAAAACTGTGTACTTGTGCCCCAACCAGGCCCAGAACAGGGTAGGAAGGGAAGACTGAAAGAGGTTAAGATGATCCATGGGACTGGTCCACGCTGAAAGAGATGGAGCTGGAAGAAGTGAAAGTCTCAGCATGACAATATTTGACTATGGAAAATGATGGTGGAAAATCCAATACAACCGAAAATTTAGCCTACCCAAACATTACATACCAGGTCATTGAGGCTTGAAGTGACCTCTAGAACTTGCTGAATCATAGGCGATTGGATGCCAAGATGTTTCTATTACTAGTTATCATTTCTTCCTTTTAATACATTTTTAAAAGTAACTTTTTGCCAGTCATTCTGAGTTTCTCAGCTGAGAAACAGAACAGTTACACGTGACAGCAACAAGACCACAAACCCACGACTTACCTTAGAGGAAGCGAGTGGCAATGCATCAGCTCTGCTAGCCGGGGCTCAACATCAGGGTACCATTTACACATTTACAATATGGCTGATGACGTCTGAATCAGTCTAACATATAGGGGCGGCAGTATTGCAAGAGCAAAAACTAAAATCACAAACTGTTCTGTGTCTAGACAGTAACTCATGTAGATGTGTTTGCTGTCTCCAACCTTTTAATGCGAGTAGAAACATTTCGGATGAAAAGAAGCCATGACAGGCCTGATGGAAACATTTTTCATTCAACTTTCCAAATGTCGACAAAACAAAATACGCTAGACAAGGTGGGATCTTTTTGAGTTGGTAAAATTAATGCGAGAAATGTTGGTGGAAACGCTTTTAAGCGCAAATATTGATATATGACATGTGTTCCTCCCACTATGACTCGTCGGCATGCAGTTTATTAGACTACAGATGAAAGTTACGATGAACTTCACAGGGGGGTAAAAGTGCAAGGTGATGAGCTTGATGCTCCTTTCCAATAAATATTGAGGGTCTTGTTCTGGTGACATGATTATCGATACTCGGCTGCCCTCGGACAAAAATAATCTCGCTCTTTTGTCCATAATAATAATAAATGTAATCATGTAGGCTATACACGCACTCTAGCCAACAGATAGCAGATAGCGCTGCTAGAGAGAACGTGCCAATACCAGAGTGGGCACACTGGCGATAACCCACGTTCTCGTGAGAAAACCATCAGTAGAGTTGAAAATGCAATGGAAACCAATTAAACAGCAAACTGTTTTTTTTATGTTCACTCATCACGCACAGCCTTTTATCTGCAACAGAAAAATATCTCATGGGGGAAAATGTGCACATAATTTTAGGCAGATTTTCGAATATTCCCATAAAATGTTGCCAATTGAATGGATACCTAGCTATTCACAAACGCATGTTGGGCACTAGGGCAGGTGTATTGTCAGTCTTCTCTGAAAGCGCCTGAAAAATACCTAAAGTCTGTCATCTGTGCATTATACCTGTTAGAAAACAGGTACTATGTGGAGATTTCCTGTGGATAATAACTTTAAAGATCCAATGTGAATTGTGGGGATCAAGGCATCATTTGTTTTAGTCCTTTTCAATGTCACTATCAGAGCATGTCATTCTACACCTAGGCATAGACCTCTGAATGGCAACTGATTAAAAAATATATTTAAAAAAAATTGATTAGATTGGCGATATACTAAAGTGTTGAGGTAGTGTTGTGGTACCCCCTGCTACCAGTGCTGAGACAGACCCTCCGAAGCCCTGCAGGAAGCCAGTGGAGACGCAGACCTAAAATCTGAGGAGGGGGAGAGAGCTAGAATGACCTGGTGGGCTGAGAGGACTGGACCGGAGGCACTTACAGTGGGAGCCGTCTGCCGTCTGCGCACTGTTTTGGGGGTTACGGTAGATGTTTTGAATCACGATGGTCTGCAGAGGGAAAAATCAAAAAATGGTTTATAAAAATACAAAAACTAAACCCCCCCCCAAAAAATAGGCTATATAGCTAACTAAAACAGACTTTATTTTTAACCCACAGGTGGTGCTGAAGGTAGAGGACTGTTTGGCCCCTCTTGCTAAAATGTGAAAAGGTTTAATCAATAAAATAAGAAATCCCGATACCTAGAACCTATAGGAGGGGGGCGGACCAAATCCCGATACCTAGAACCTATAGGAGGGGGGCGGACCAAATCCCGATACCTAGAACCTATAGGAGGGGGGCAGACCAAATCCCGATACCTAGAACCTATAGGAGGGGGGCAGACCAAATCCCGATACCTAGAACCTATAAGAGGGGGGCGGACCAAATCCCGATACCTAGAACCTATAGGAGGGGGGCGGACCAAATCCCGAGACCTAGAACCTATAGAGGGTGGGCAGACAAAATCCCTGGATGTAGAGGAACCTTGATACTGTAGGAGGGGTAAGGGCAAAATAAAGCAGGAGTCCGTGCTTGACCGGTGGACACGCTGGGGAGTTTGTGTCTTTTCTCTGTCCCATGCAGGCAAGGCGAGCTGTAGGGAAACCTAGAGGAAGCCTAGAGTTTAGATGTGCTATGTTCTAATAATCTGTTCAGTGAGAGAGATACATCTGACTTTGAGATGGGAACGGGCCACAGATAAATCCTACCACTTCAGACAACCCATTGCAGGGAGTAGCCCAACTGGTGGAAAAGTGCTAGCTATTGCAAAAGCTTGAGATTACTGTTGATAAAGAGGACTGAAATTATGTTCAGTGACTCAGTCATATTTAGTTGAACGCAGTCACAATATGTATTAATAGGAGGGAACGACGTAGGGGTGTGAAAGTTTAAACCAAATTGGGATCATTAATGTTAAGGGAAAAAAATGTCCAATAAAAATTGCAGTGTAGTTATCACAAAACATTTTCCATTGTATCGGCTAAAGACATGGGGAACGTTGCGCAATTTAAATAAAACCAGAGAGAAAGAGGCAAACTTGAGTCGATTTTGGTGAATTTGGCATGCAAGAGATTCCCAAGACATATATGTGTGTTTAGTCTTCGGTCTGTTGTATATAGACTACCCTAGACTATTCATTGATGATAGGCCCTGCTTTACCGAAGTTGCGAGACATTGCAAGCCAAGAAATTGCGAGATACAGCATTTGATTGCCAATAGATAAGCCTAGTGCACGGTTCTGACTTGTCTGCCTGGTGTCCGACCTGCCTATACGGTACCCCTCTCCTCTCTCTCCACCTAGCAGTGAAGAGCATTGGGCCAGTAACTGAAAGGTCACTGGTTCGAATTCCTGAGCAGATTAGGTAAAAATAAAAAAATGTTGATGTGCCCGTGTACAGGCCACTTAACCCTCCAGTAAGTCACTCTGTATCAGTGTGTCTGCTAAATGACCAAAATGCAAATGTTTGCATTGTTGAAAGTGCATAAAAAAAAATTTTTAAGTCTCATCTGTTCCAAAAATACTGAATCTTAAAAGAGTTGATTCTGCTTGACACTCAGAAATAGGCGTTCACGTGCAAGGAAACAAGGAATCAATTATTTTTGAGTCAATTCTCCACCACTACGCCATCATTGTTAATAGTTGGGGATACCAAGTGGGGTTGCACAACTGAATGGATTCAACCAAAAATGTGCCGTCCAAATGTAACCCCTCGAGGTAGTACAGGTGCCATGCTTAACCATCTGAAAGGAACACACCATGAGATCCAAACAGTTGCTAGCAGCAGCAAAGCTGCATTTTGAATTCACATGGAATCTTCACATTTTTTGTTGTTGTTGTCACATCCCTACAACGAGGGACATCAGGCGCATGACTACATCAATAATCCAGCCAAATGGTTTGAGCTCTGTCAAAAAAACTAAGAAGGATTGCCAACAACCTGGAGAGAATAGTGAAAAACACACTCTAGGGTAGGGTCAGATCTAACAGAGGCTGGCCAGAGTAATTTGCAGTCTGTTCAAGCAGGCAACTTTCTGCATGGAATCTCTTGCAAAAGGCATGGCCAGCAATTTCAATGGAGATGCAGAGGCCATGTCACCTTTCATCCAATGTTATGTGTAGAGAAATATTTGTTTCTGAATTACACTCCACTACATACACGTGTGTGGATAGTGATGCTAACATTTTTAATTTGGCTCTATATTCCAGCATGTTGGATTTGAGATCAAATGTTTCATATGAGGTGACAGTATAGAATCACCTTTTATTTGAGGGTATTTTTATACACATCGGATTTACTGTTTAGAAATGAAAGCTCTTTATAGATCTAGTCCCCCCCATTTGAAGACGTAACAAATGTCACAGTATTAAAGTAGTCAAAAGTTTAGTATTTGGTCAGTATTCCTTGCACACAATGACATCAAGCTTGTGAGGTCAGATAGCTTGGGAGATCAGATATGTATGAAAATGCCCTCAACATCCAAAATGCTGGAGTAGAGACAAATGTACAAAAACAGAAAAAAGCATTGCTGTCCAAAAACATAAGGGAGTGTAAGAGAGCGACTCATGGGACCCCCGGGTGAATCTAGCTCTCAAGTCAAGCTCTCCGGCTCTCTAGATATTTAAAATGTGACCGAGTGAAAGGGATGGAGGAGAGGATGACCTAGATTCAGGGCAGACATTTCCCTAAAAATTAGGGTTGTGACAATGCCAGTAATATGTTATCCTTGGCAAAAAATGAAAACAAAAGCAGACCAACCTCTTTGGTCCTTTAAAAACCTGCTGTATGTAAAATATTGTGCGCTATAGCTTGGGGGAAATGTTTTATGTGACTCTGGATGACACCATAATGATGTTAGTTTCCAACCTTAGGGCTGTTTTCCTGAAGAAGTTAAAATCAGCTTTGTGATTTGTTTCCTTGCCACGACACTAACGAGTATCGCAATACTGGTATCATCCTGGCCCTACTAATATTAGGAATTATTTGTCCTATTGGCATTAGAAACCGTACCTGTTAATTTATGATGGACTAGCTAGAGAAAAACGGTAAAGCAGGGAGACACTGTCGTTTGAGATGTTTTTGTCTGGTATACTGAGACGCAGGAAGCAAGAAATGCTTTGGATATTCGAAGAGAGGTCGTTGAACAGGCTTGGACCACCAAAAATGGAGGAAGTGTGTATATCGCTGTGCTTGTGTCAGTAGTATAGCCGCATAAAACACACTTCCTGTTTCATATATTTAGGACACTAACTTGAACAGTATTTAGTGATCTACATTCAAACTCATAACGTTCATCTTTTAGTAGTGTTATTATTCAAGAGGATTATTGACAAGCCCTTCTGTTTTCATCAAAGGAAATCAGCTGATGCACAATCAAGCCCACATCCACAAGCCCACATCCACAAGCACACATCCACAAGCACACATCCACAAGCACACATCCACAAGCACACATCCATCTCTCTGCTAGAATGAATCAAAATACATGTTAATGGTGGGAGAAAGGGTTATTCACACAACATTGAATAACACTCCAATTCAATGTTAATCAATTCCACTATTTTATTTCACTATCTGAAAAACCAGTGCTGATAAACCTTTCCAATCTCTGATTAGAAGAACAAGGTAAACAAAGCATCATTCACTGGATCAAAGATAAACCAAAGATAATGGCCATTTTAATCATTTTGGTTAAACCAGAACTAAAATCTCGCATAATTTGGTCATGCAGCATAGTTCCACGAGAGGTTACCATTTGTCAAACCAGCCTAGAGCATGACAACCACTTCATCTTGGCAGGAGAAGTTTTACACATGCTATTCCATTTCATGCAGCACATCTGGTAGAAGCAAATATTTTAAACAAGTTTGCTTTACTGAATTGACTTACCTGGCTGAAAGTTGGCTTATTATGTAATCTGGAGCATCGGTCACCATGGCGGCAGGCACCAATTTTAAAGTAGAAAGAACAGTTCACCCTGAAGGACGAAAAATAGCTAGCTAAACAGTCCTGAAATGCACAACTAGCTAGGTACATGAGTTCACACTCATGTACCCAGATGCAAAATAAATGAAATGTGCAACTTTCCATTAAGTGATCAAGTTTGGAAAACAGCAGCATGTTCAAAGTCAAATTGCATTGGATTTATCAAAGTCACATTAGCTAGCTAGAGCAGATAGTATAACTAGGACCGAGGTAAAGTTGGTTTTATATTCACACATTCGGACATTGACAATCAGACATTCGCCAAACGCCATTTAAAAATCAATAACTAATAAATTGATCGTCACAGAAACATAAAACTAGATATGGTTTATTCTATACATGTCTAGCATACTTTTAAAACCTTTGTTTTGAGGAAAAATTCCAGTTTTGACTTGATAGAAATACATAAAATGCCATTTAAAGCAACATAAATCAATGTTTTCAATGATGACAGAATCAAACTAGGTATGATTTACTCTATAAATGTCTAGTATACTTTTACAACCTTTGCTTTGATAAGAAATTCCAGTTTTGATTTTATAGAAATACATAAAATGCCATTTAAAGCAGTATAAATCAATAACCAATTCACCATTTGTCACAGAAACATCAAACTAGGTATGATTTATTCTATAAAATGTCCCGCATACATTTACAAACTTGGCTTTGAGTAGAAATTGCAGTTTTGATTTGATAGACATACAAAAAAAAAAACTCAAATATTGCATTTAAAGATGAAGAAATCAGTAACTAATTCAGTGATTGTCTCAGTAAGAAAAAAAATCACTTGCAATAACTTTAAATGTTAATTTCAAGTGCCATGTGTTCTATATGAAGTTAGACAATGTTTACATGAAGTTGTACAATGTTTACAATATTAAAGTGTATGCCAAATCAATGTCTGCATTTTTAGTGCAACAGTTCCACATTTTAAAGTAGTTACAAGGCACAACAGTCCTTTATATGTGTCTAATTTAAACAGAAAAGAGGTCCCATCCAATCATTATCTATTTTGGTTTTGTTGAAGTCCTTTGTCATCCCTAGACAAACTGAATGGTACCATCTCTGGCACACAGCATTATATCTGCAGTATTATAAACATAAAACAGGGTTATCTTTATTTACATGTAAATTACAGTTCTGGAATACCCAAATTATGTTACATGCTTTTGCAATAAGGAACATTTTCAAATTGAATTGGATTTTTGTTCAACTGCTAAATTGACATGCATTTGACCACAACCTTGACAAAAGCACTTTTACTTTCTTCTCCAACACTGTGTTTTTGTATTATTTAAACCAAATTGAGCATGTTTCATTATTTATTTGAAAGGTTGCTGGATCAAATCCCTGAGCTGACAAGGTAAAAATCTGTCCTTCTGCCCCCGAACAAGGTAGTTAACCCACTGTTCCCCAGTAGGCCGTCATCGTAAAAACTGACTTGCCTCGTAAAATAAAGGTCAAATTTAAAAAAAGGTAAAAAATAATGTCAGTCTTTGAAATCAAAATCAGTTTAAATCGTGACTTGTGCCAGATACAGATACAGATATTAAAGTGAATAACTGTCATAGTATGCATCTAGTGTTTCTCATAGTAGAATAATAAAATAAGAGTAATGACATTAGAACAGAGAAATAATACAAGGATAACCCTGATAGATGTTATGCAGTTCTATCCAAACTGGAAAGGTTGTAAAAGTATACTGGACATTGATAGAATAAACCATACATAGTTTGATGATTGTCATAGTCAGTGAAAATGTTATTGATTTATATAGCTTTAAATGGCATTTTATAGATGTTAAGCATCAGTCAAAACTGGAATTTTTCCTCAAAACAAGGGTTGTAAAAGTATGCTAGACATTTATAGAACAAATCATACATAGTTTGATGACTGTGACAAATGGGTGAATAAGTTAATGATTTATACAGCTTTAAAAAAAAATGGCCTTTTAAATATTGTATGCATTTCCATCAAAACTGGATTTTTTATTCAAAACAGAAGTTTGTAAAAGTATACTAGACATTAATAGAATAAAGTATATCTATTTTTTGTGACAATTAATTCGTTTGACCATTTTAAAAATGGCTTTTGGCTAATGTCTGCTGAATGTCCGAATGTGTGAATATAAAACCAACTTTACCTTGGTATAACTAGGGCCCATATCAACTAACGTTAATAAATTGTGAACAGCCTAGTTACCTTATTGTCTCAATTGATTTAACTTGGGATACACAACATGGGCGTCAGTGGAGGAATTTGGGACTTGGAGCTAGCTAACTAGTTATCGTTAGCTAGTTACTGAATGTATAGCCACATATTAAATAAATAATTGTTACAGCTAGCCTAGCTGGCTAATTTGGCAAATAGAGAAAGTTGCCCAGGTCTCACACGAAATAATGCCCCAAGCCAAGCCTAAATTGTCTTAACAGGTTAGCTAGCTAACTTCAGTAATATAGCTAATGCACATTTTAGAGAGGTGGGACTGACAAACTGCTCAGCACACACACACAAAGATCCCTTATCCATCTATGCACACCATTGAGCTATAAAAGAACGGTCTGTGCATACGTTCAAACAACATATTACCCCATGCTAATGTTAGCTAGCTACACTAGACGCTAACACATTGACGTTTTACAACTTCTAATGCTGCATGATATATCATAGGTAAGTAGCCAAGACAGCCAAATGCAATGCGAAAGTTATCGTAGGCCTAAATCGTATGATTGTTTGACCAAATAAGCAAACCAATAAGAACATTTTACTCACTTATCTTTCTCTGTACCGAAAATGGACGCCAGGTATTCCGCCATTTTCGATTATGTCGACTAAACCAAAGAGTGTAAAATGTGGACCACCGACAGAAAGGGTAACCCAGACACGTCAAATGGGCTATAAAGCTGAAGCATCCGTTTAGAACGTTTTCTCACCCAAATATGGTAGTGAGAGGAAGTCCAGTAGCGGTAGTGGATGGAACTAGGCCAATATTCTGCCAATTTCCTCATAAATTAAACGTCTGATCTCAATACATTTGTCTGTTCCCAAAACTATAATATATTACGAACACAGTGCACTAAGTTTTATGGACTTGAAGCTTTGCCAAAGTTTTATTTTATTTTTTAAATTGCGTTGTCTAGGAGTGCAAAGTCGAATGGAGTTTGCGCACACCCGCGCGTTTTTTCATAACGGAAACATGCAAATATATGCTACAGGGCGCCAATAGGATCTCGCTAGTTCGTGCTTGTTCTGCCCACTATGCTTAATTTGCTCCCACTGTAAAGGACACACATGAACTATCTTGGGTTATTTATAAATGTCTTTGGTGTGAATACACTTTTTACCCCACAAATTATACACTTCCGGTCTCGTTTGTGCACTGATTTTATACTACCAGAGAGCATATAAAACCAACACTACACCCTGTACCAAACACTGACAGTTTACAACGTACATCAATCAAATGTATTTATAAAGCCCTTTTTACATCAGCCGATGTCACAAAGTGCTGTACAGAAACCCAGCCTAAAACCCCAAACAGCAAGCAATGCATCAATCAATCATGAATATTTTTGATGAACTTAAACTAGGTATCAAAAGCTTTAATAAATCTAGAATGGAAGAAGTGGAATAGTTGGCCCATCTTATCAGAAATTATCAGGGGAGCTCTGTTGCACATAGAAATCAAGGCTATCGTTAAACTTTGTAGGTAATCTTGATATGCCCCATAATTTGACTGGCCCTTTAACTTGATAACATACAAACACTGAAATTGGCTTATAACTGTAATATATTGTGAGATTGATTGATGTACGTGAAGAGGGCACAACAAAGTCTTTCCCCCTCAGGAAACTTAAAAGATTTGGCATGGGTCCTGAGATCCTCAAAAGGTTTTACAGCTGCACCATCGAGCGCATCCTGACGGGTTGCATCACTGCCTGGTATGGCAACTGCTTGGCCTCCGACCGCAAGGCACTACAGAGGGTAGTGAGTACGGCCCAGTATATCACTGGGGCCAAGCTTTCTGCCATCCAGGACCTCTATACCAGGCGGTGCCAGAGGAAGGCCCTAAAAATTCTCAAAGACTCCAGCCACCCTAGTCATAGACCGTTCTCTCTGCTACCGCACAGCAAGCGGTACCGGAGCACCAAGTCTAGGTCCAAGAGGCTTCTAAACAGTTTCACAGCTTCTACCCCCAAGCCATAAGACTCCTGAACAGCTAAGGGGGAAGATGCGTTGTCATGCCCTCTTCACAACTGTTACGGTGTGTTTGGATCATGATAGGGCCTTAGTGATGTTGACACAGAGGAACTTGAAGCTCTCAACTGCTCCACTACAGCCCCATCGACTATTTACACCCCCCCCATTGACACATTGACTCTGTACCGGTACCCTCTGTATATAGCCCCGCTATTGTGATTTACTGCTGCTCTTTAATTATTAGTTTTTCCTATCTTTTACTTTTTTTTTGTATTTTCTTAAAACTGTATTGTTTCTTCGGGGTCGGTGTCCCTTCCACAGGACGGTTGAGCTAACGTAGGCTAATGCGATTAGCATGAGGTTGTAAGTAACAAGAACATTTCCCAGGACATATACATATCAGATATTGGCAGAAAGCTTAAATTCTTGTTAATGTAACTGCACTGTCCAATTTACAGTAGCTGTTACAGTGAAATAATACCATGCTATTGTTTGGGGAGAGTGCACAATTTTGAACATGAAAAGTTATTAATAAACAAATTAGGCATATTTGGGCAGTCTTGATACAAAATATTGAACAGAAATGCAAGGGTTCATTGGATAAGTCTAAAACTTTGCCCATCTAGTGGCCAAAATCTAAATTGCAACTGGGCTGGAATAATACATTACGGCCTTTCTCTTGCATTTCAAAGATGGCACAAAAAAATTCAAAAGAACGGTTGTTTTTTTCTTTGAATTATCTTTTACCAGATCTATTGTGTTATATTTTCCTCCATTCCTTTCACAACTTCCAAGAGTTTTTCCTTTCAAATAATATGCAAATCCTTGCTTCAGGGTCTGAGCTACAGAGTTAGATTTGAGTCATTTTAGGCAAAAAATGATTAAAAAAAAGGGGCAGATCCTTAAGAGGTTGGGCTTGTAAATAAGCATTTCACTGTAAGGTCTACTACACCTGTTGTATTCACCACATGTGACAAATACAATTTGATTTGATCATGGCTCCTGAATGTGTTGCCCAGTCTGAAATCAGTCTATTGCCTACCTCCTTGCTTACTGTGCACCCCATCAAATGATTTCTTCCCCTGGGAAATTCTTTTTGGAGTGGGAATGTTTGAGGGGTCTGAGCATTATGCATATGTCACTTACTGGTACAAGATTAGTATTCTTGGTGACTAGATTTAACAACATTACATACAATATGTATTCATTATGAACAGGCACTGCAGCAATAGGACACTATATTTAGATAATTACATTTTAGTAATTTAGCAGATGCTCTTATCCAGAGCGACTTACAGTTAGTGCATTCATCTTAAGAAAACATATCCCAGGCATAGTAAGTACACTTTTCCTCAATAAAGTAGTTACATGTATCAGCAAAGTCCGATCTAGAAAAGGGTGGGGGGGTCAAGTGCAAGTGTATACTAGATAACACTTTTGAAATGAATAACACATCCTTCTGTAATAAGAACTCATTCACTTTATATGTTTGTTTAGGGATTTTATTAATAACATATTAAAATGTAGAATTTACTAGGATATCTATGGTAGGGACATTGTGGAATAAGGACTACTGATGGATGGTTTATTTCAATACATAAGTGCAAGCATACAGCGACTATCTACGACAGCCTGTTGTTCCAAGTGGGTTAAATGCTAAACATCTATAATTATTCTTGCTATCAAACATCACATACATAATTAATTACAACCAAATATCATTATGTATTTGTTTACAAGAGTAAACGCTGGTCTGACTAAAAGGCAAGCTTGTCCCCGCCCCCTCGTTGACCAAAAACTTGCATGAATTCGATTTGAGTGAAGGCTAGCTAGCTTGTTATCCTACATCGACTCATAGCAAGTCCACAATCGTGGAGTGTACATTTGAAGAGGTATGAGTATTAACTATTTTTAATTTATATATATATGAAATCCATAATATATGACAGGAAGTGTATCTCCTTTTACTATGCCTCATCGGTCTTCCCGCTTTTTGTATCAAACTATGTTCGCAAGTTAGCTGCTAACTAACGTTAGCTTGTTGAACCGCTAACGTTATGCCACATGCCATGGTGGATGCATTAACCTAACTAAAAACAATAACATCAAATCCTAAATACTACTGAAATGAATAGTTTCCAGACGACTTTACAACTACAAAATAGCTTTCTAAAATGAGTTGCCTTCGATGTACCTCAAATCCAAAATCCAACTTTCGACACATTTGCTATTAACGTTAGCTAGCTAGGTATAGTGCTAGCTAATGCCAACGACAGCTTGCGCGGTCCAGTTGTTCACCGTGTTGATACGTTATACGGTTAGCCAAATATAAATAAGCTTTCTTAATGTCATAACTAGCTAAATATTATTTTATAATCGAGCAAATTACTCCGGAATTTTCCCCTCACCGCTCTCGGAAGTCTAGACAACACTGTAAACTTAGCCAGGATTTCCGGCTCCTTTGCATTTGCCCCTCTGCTGTTTTGTTTCCGTTTCTTCCATTTCCGTTTCAAAGTTTTCCAGATTATAAGTTTCATAGTTTATTTTCATCGACATTTAAATCAGTTATTTTAGTGAATACTTTTTTTACAGTCAGTATCAATTGTGTATTTCACATGAGAACCAACCCCCGTTTGGCGCTTGCCTCACCGCTCCACGTAACGTCGCTGACAAATATGCTGGCTAGCGAGCTTTGTATTGCTACAACATTGTAGAGCTATGCTACGCGTATAATGAGTATTCGTACCGATGTATATATACACGAAGTGTTTGCTTTCAATGGCGTTAAATTGAGCAAGTTTATATCATGATTTATAAACTAATGGCCCACCGCAAGGCCTATGCGTTGGAGAGGCCTCGCCCTGGAGTTAGTACTTAAGCGCACACAACTCTCTGCCGCCCAATGAGAAACCGATGAACTCTATTCATCAAAACTGTCAGTCACTGGTCATGAACCTTGTAGATTTTATTTTTTAAAGCATTTTATTTGGTAAAATGACACTTTTCATTAAATGCATTCAAGGTAATTTACTAAATGTTTTACTGAAGTGACAATTTTGTTGCTATTCCTCAATGTTATTTTAATTGTATATGAAACAATATACCACGGGTATGACGAACAACATTTTTTTTACTCTTCTAATTACGTTGGTAACATGTTTCATAATATCAATAAGGCGCCTCCCGGTTTGTGATTTATGGCCAATATACCACAGCTAAGGGCTGTAGGCACTCCATGTTGCGTTGTGACCATGAACAGCCATTAGCAGTGGTATATTGGCCACATGGTATACTGGCCATATACCACAACCCCTAGGGCCTTATTGCTTAAATATACCAATCAGCATCCAGGGCTCAAATTACCTGGTTCATAATTATAATTGATGATATCTGATGTTAAGCCATTATATGTGTTTTTAACATCAGAAAATAGTTGATGTCATCTAAATGTTGATTGATACTTACCCCCTGCCTGTCTTTTCCTCAGAATAGGTTTAATCTTGGTGTACAGCGATGTCTAAAAGCGAGACCGAGGAGATGATAGAGATCGAGATCGATGGACAGGAGAAACAGGAGTGTCTGGAGGAGGGGTGTGATATATTTTACAATGTGAAAAGGCACCCATAAGCCCACCAATTTAAACCCAGCTCCCTCCCTACTACTGATGACTTAACATTACTATTTGTGTGTTTTTGTTTGTGTGGTTGTGTCATTTTCAGGGTTGAGGAGCAGACCATCACATCAGCCGATCTGATCCAACAGGACATCGACATCAATGAGCCAATCGGTAACCTGAAGAAGCTCCTGGAGCCCCGTATCCAGATGCCATTGGACGGATATGAGATCTGTCTACAGGACATCCAGGTACTGATAGAGGCCTGTATTTAAGGGGTTGAAATATCTGTCCGACCTGATAATAATGGAGAGTCTCATGTGTTTTAGAGTTTATCATTTGCTGGAGAAATGTGTTTAGCATTATCTAATTTATTTTGATCTCCCTTTCTGACCCTCCCATTTGCTCCCTCCTCTCTTATTATTCTGTCCTTTTCTCTCTCCCTCTCCTGTCCACTTTCTTTCTGTCTTTCCAGCTACATCCAGACCACAGCCTCTTTGATCAGGGAGTGAAGACCGATGGCACAGTGCAACTCAGCCTACAGATCATCACCAAGCCAGGTAGACACATAAGACTCTGCACTAAGACTTTACCAAAACCCAGGCACCCAAACTATAGACGCACACAAATGTTGCACCATAACAATTAGACTGTCGATACTTTTGAATCACACTCGAACCTCCACTCGCCTCCTTTCATCCAGGCGAGGAGAAGCTGAACATCCTGGAGATTGTGAAGCCGGTAGAGACGGTGGAGGTGGTGATCGACCCAGATGCAGCGGGGGAAGAGGGCACCCTGATGGAGGAGGAGGGCCAGCTGATCTCAGTGGAGCGCTCTTCCCTGTCAGACGACACATCGGAGCAGGTGACCCGCTGGGCCGCCGCACTGGAGGGCTACCGCAAGGAGCAGGTCCGCCTGGGGATACCCTACGGTGATGAGTACACACACTGAAACACATGAATAAAACACAACACAGATACACGCACGCTCTGAAACACAAAAACATAATTAATCAGGCAGTTACACACCATTGTACAAAGTGAGGCCATTTTGCTGCAGTTGCCTAGACATTTTTAACAGACGATAAAGCTGTAGTCCGCATCCTAACAGTCTTGTAATGTGTCTCTCCTCTCAGACCCAGTACAATGGACGGCAGACCAGGTGATCCACTGGGCAGTGTGGGTGATGAAGGAGTTCAGCATTGACGAGATGGAGGTGGGTGGGATTCACATCCTGGGTTGCGACCTCTGCACTTTCACCCAGGACGAGTTCCTGCAGAGGGTCCCCAGTGGAGAGATCCTCTGGAGCCACCTGGAGCTGCTTCGCAAGTGTGAGTCACTGAGTTAGTGTGTTAGGGTTAAGGGTTAGCCTAAGTAGAGCCATAATAACCATATTGTTTACACATGCTTGGTCCCTTCCCACTGAGAACAGACATCAAATAAAATTGTATTCGTCACATGTTTTTATTTTTTATTTAACTAGGCAAGTCAGTTAATAACAAATTCTTCTTTACAGTGACGGCCTAAGAACAGTGGGTAAACTGCCTTGTTCGGGGGCAGAACGACAGATTTTTACCTTGTCAGCTCGGGGATTCGATCTAGCAACCTTTCGGTTACTGGCCCAACGCTGTAACCGCTTGGCTACCTGCCATCACATGCAACAGGTGTAGACTTTACTGTGAAATGCTTACTTACAAGCCCTTTCCCAAAAATGCGGAGTTAAAAATGACACAAAAAAAATAGCACAATCAAAAAAGGAAATGGTAACACAATAAGGCTATATACTTGGCCCTCTGTTTCATGTAGTTCACAATCAGCTAATTTGTCTTGATCACGTTGAGGGAGAGGTTGTTGTCCTGGCATCACAATGCCAGGTTTCTGACCTCCCTATAGGCTGTCTCATCATCGTCGGTGATCAGGCATACCACCGTCGTGTCGTCGGCAAATGTAATGGTTGTGTTGGAGTTGTGCGCGGCCACGCATTCATGGGTGATCAGAGAGTACAAGAAGGAACTTAGCACGCACCGTTGAGGGGCCCCCGCATTGAGGGTCAGCGTGGCGGATGTGTTGTTGCCTACACTCACTACCTACTTCCTGTAAGGAAGTCCAGGATCCAGTTGCAGAGTTAGGTGTTCAGTCCTAGGGTCCGTAGCTTAGTGATGAGCTTTGAGGACACAGCATTCTCACATAGGTGTTCCTTTTGTCCAGGTGGGAAAGGGCAGTGTGGAGTGCAATGGAGATTGCATCATCTGTGGATCTGTCAGGGCGGTATGCGAATTGGAGTGGGTCGAGGGTGCCTGGGATGATGTTGTTAATGTGAGCCACGGCCAGCCTTTCAAAGCATTTCATGCCTACAGATGTGAGTGCTATGGGGCAGTAGTCATTTAGGCAGGTTACCTTTGATCTTGGGCACAGGGACTATGGTTGTCTGCTTGAAACGTAGGTATTACAGACTGGGTAAGGGAGTGGCTGAAAATGTCAGTCAAGACACTAGCCAACTGGTCAGCGCATGCTCTTGAGTGTTCGTATTGTTAATCTGTCTAGTCTTACTCACATCGGCTACAGGGAGTCTATTCCACGTTGATTTCATTGAAATGATGTGGAAACATTGTTTCAACCAGTTTGTTCCTAGTGTGTTCAGATCTGAAAATTCTGAAGGGATAGAGGCTATGAAAGGGGATTGAGAGCCTGGGCAAGCATGTTAATTGAAGTTGGTTTTAGCTCATACTGTATCTGTCCCTGTTCTTTACAGATGTGTTGGCCAGTCAGGACCAGTCTGGCCAGGAGGCCACAGTCACCATTGACCAACGTATGTTTATTTCCTTTCTCTCTGACTCACTGTCACCCTGAATGCACCTACCACCATCTTTCCTCTGTGTGAGTTGTTGCCTGTAATAAAAAGCATGAGCTGGTGCACACCCAGAGAAAATGATTTTAATGTGGAGGTGCTGACTAAGGGGAAATAAACTGTAAGCTATAAAAAATATAAAAAAAATCAGCATCACTGTGCCTCCTTCGGGGTCTTGAGAAGGCACGGTGATGCCGAAACATTGATGTTTTTTTTTTGTTGTAGCTTACAGTTTATTTCCCGTTAGTCAGCACCTCCACATTAAAATCATTTTCTCTGGGTGTGCACTTTTAATTAGGAACACCAAACTGACCATAGATCAGTGTCTAACTTAATCATGTATGTTTTTGAGTGTTTGAACCTTCTGTCTCCGCCACCAGAGGTCCAGATCATCCCGGCCGCTGTGCCGACCTCGCACACCACCATTAAGGTGCTGAAGCAGAGCCGCGGCCCCAAAACACCCCGCATCTCCGGGGGAGAGGAACGCAGCTCACCTGGCAACCGCACAGGTATGCATACATGTGTGCGTACACCTGAAGAGCATAAGTCTTGATGTTTTTTATAAGTGTCTTAATGGTGTATGTGCTCAAATCTGATGTGGATGTACACACACACACACACACAAACACACAAATGTCCTCTCACCTGTCCTTGCAGGTAACAATGGTCAGATCCAACTGTGGCAGTTCCTGTTGGAGCTGTTGACTGATAAGGATGCTAGAGACTGTATATCCTGGGTGGGAGAGGAGGGAGAGTTCAAACTCAACCAGCCTGAACTGGTGGCCCAGAAATGGGGCCACCGCAAGAACAAGCCGACCATGAACTACGAGAAACTCAGCCGAGCACTCAGGTATGTCAATCGGCCTGTGTACCCCCCCCCATTTTCCTCTCTTAAATTTCCTTTGCATAAATTCAATCTCTTATCTTATGTCTTGAACTTTCTTGTCTTGTTTCATTTGAGCCCTTTGGCCTATGATAGGGCTAAATTGAAAGGTTTCTTACAGAATAAATATGAAATTCATATGCATAAGCATGGTAGCAATTGAAAGGGAACAGTTTTGAGGTTATGGGAAAATTATGGGATAAGCCCAAATGTGCGTAAACAACAGTTAACCTGACACAAGACTGAATTCAAACATTACACTGTAAACGTTTTGTGCATTTTACATATACTGTACTTTTTGCCGCATTTGTTGATAGCTAAATATGAACATACTGTGAATACATTCAGTCACATGATTAGGATATTCCTGTAAAATGTGTGGTAGGTGCAACATAAGAAGAAAACAAATTACAAAGGTTTGAGTGAGCGGACTAACTGGTGTCTCCAAGTGGCCACACACTTCTCCAAAGTGCACAGTTCCTAAGTAATTTCAATGCACTTTTATGAAAAAATGTATTGAATATGCTTTCTTTGAGCTCTCCTAGCAGTGCCGTTGAGGAACTAGAGCAAGCACACTTGTAGTCGTTTTGTTTGGAACACAACCCTGTATCCCCATCACACAATTATTGTTGTTTACGCAATCCAAAAACGGCCCATTTATAAATCGCAATCTGGGTCAGGAGGCCATCATTTGAAAGCTTGTTCTTTTACCAACATAAGTTATAAAATCCAATCTTAGTGTTAGTTTCACAAGGCAATTCAGAGATGTTTTGGTGTGCATAGAAAGATTCAGGTGTGTGTTCCACAACATATGATCTTAAAAATAGACTGATATATTCTGTTCAGAACAGCCCAGGTTATGCCGCCATGTCATCTTCTACCTCGAATATAGTGGCCATAAACGTTGACACTGTAAATGACATGAGTGTTTTACGGAAATGTGAGAAGAAAAAACAAGACTTGGCACCCTTATGTAGACACAGCTCCACCCACATCTGTTCCATACACCAAATATAACCATGTGCATTTCAGTAATATTCTAATGAAGGGTTTATGTAAACACGTCTGTAAAACCACAATGAGGACAACGTGGTTTTACAAATATGTTTTATGTTAACACTATTAGAATATTTATGAAATGCACATTGTTATATTTGGTAACCTGTATTTTCCCTCGACTCGACCCCATTCGATGCATGGAACGGATGTGGGTGGAGCTATATCTACATAAGGGTGCTAATAAATAACAGTCTCAAGCTCTGACGAAGGCCGTGAGGCCGATACGTAAGACGTATTAAAGGTCAGTGATTACTATCGAGAGCAGTGTGCGGGTTTCTTTTTTCTCTCATCTTATTCAACTGTTACCATGCACCTGCAAAAAACCTAGCTCAGATGTGCAAGTGCCTTTTCGAATTATGATATGGAAATGTGTAGTGCTTGTATGGCATCACAGCGGTATTTATTATAATCCTCAACATCTCATCTTTCAAAATACATTGAGTCCTCTTTACAGCGTTTCTCTCACTCCAATAACAAAACGTTTGCAAAAGTTGCCCAATTAGCGGGAGGGATGTGGGCAACTTCTTGTCGCGTGCAGTGCTCAGGTTCAGAACAGCTGTAAGTCAAAACCCATACAGCGCTGTGAAACGTAGAGCCTGGGCTCTGGCCATTTCATAGCATGTTACTGTACAGCCACTGCATTCCAATGTAGGTGCTTATCGGTGCACAAATCTGCCATTTTCAACCCCTATACAGGTATGAGTGTAAAAGGATACTTCATCTGATTTATTTTCTCAGGTATTACTATGATGGGGACATGATCAGCAAGGTGCAGGGCAAGCGCTTTGTCTATAAGTTTGTGTGTGACCTGAGGACTCTGATTGGCTACAGCGCTGCTGAGCTCAACAACCTGGTGACTGAGTGTGAGCAGAAGAAGCTGGCCCGCATTCAGTTGCACGGAATTGGCCAGCCCATCACCACTGTGTACGCCTCCGCACAGGACAGCTGAGGGGGAGGAGCCTGGGGCTCTTTGATAAGGGTAGAAGTTGCCCATAGGCACAGATCTAGGATCAGACTACTATGACCAGCCCTAAGCTTAACCATTAGAAGGTGGAAATGATAAACTGACCTTAACTGTCTATGGGCAACTTCATCCTACTCCTTTGGGTTTGATTGGAGACGGGGCTGAGGCAGGATGGGGAGGTTGTTTTCTTATTTTATTTTAACCAGGGCGGGAGAGTGTCTGGATATTGTGTGTGTGCCTCAGTGTGTGTGTGCATGAGCGTTTGAGTGAAGGAGTGTCTGGATATTGTGTGTGTGCCTCAGTGTGTGTGAATGAGCGTTTGAGTGAAGGAGTGTCTGTGTTTGAAATATGAGCTTTGTATTTTTTTTGTTCCTTTATCTGTAGCTTAGTATCCTTTCCATTGTATATACCGGTTCTCCATGTTTTTGATAGCCACAAGGACAGTGTATTTTCATATTTTCCATTTATAAATGATCTGTTTTGTATTTTATTTTGAGTGTCTTTTTCCCTGATGAGCTGGACATTTTCTGTCCTCCAGGGGGATTAAAGTTTCAAGTTTTTTCCTAAGGACTCAGTGTAACATTGCTCCAATGTAATGTGTATACACAAACACACTCTTTTGCGCCATGATAACGTTTTCAAATGTTTCCCAGTTCCTCCTATATAAAACACTTGTCATTCACACAGTACCCAAGCTCTGTCATGAATAGAACAGAGATCTGTATGTATTAACATTTTTTTTATTGATGGGATGTGTGTAGAAAGCTTTGTAAAGGTACAACGAAAGTCAGAATTAACAAATGAAAGACGGCACGAGTATCCTCGACAACACATTTACCCGATTCAGTTTGTGTGTGTGTAGATCTGTGGAATAATTGCACAATATGAATGTCACATTCATGTCTATTGGAGGCTGTAGTTTGACTTAATTTTGGGAGGGGGTATGTCTGGTCTCTACTGCCTCTAAATACTGATCCCAGATCTGGGGTGTGTTCAGTGAGGTGAAACATTCTGAATGGCGGCAGGGTAGCCTAGTGGTTAGAGTGTTGGACTAGTAACCGGAAGGTTGCGAGTTCAAACCCCCGAGCTGACAAGGTACGAATCTGTCGTTCTGCCCCTGAACAGGCAGTTAACCCACTGTTCCCAGGCCGTCATTGAAAATAAGAATTTGTTCTTAACTGACTTGCCTGGTTAAATAAAGGTAAAATAAAATAAAAATAAAAAAATAGAAATGTAACAAACACTACTTAATAGACAATGACATCTGATCTAAACATTGATGTTGTGCCCTCCATATCAGGACCCAGATTCACAAAACCTTAAATGTGTTCTTAACTGGCATTTTTTCCTTAACTATAGATTTAAGAAGGAAATTAAGTTGCTATTCTTCAAAGGTTATTGGGGAAAACAATTGCGCTATTTCTTATGTTTTGCCTTGAGAAAAACATTAATAAATTAGATTGTTGAAAATAATGTCCTTAATTCCAAGATATAGCTAAACTCAGGGCAGTGAGAGAAAAAGCTCATGAAAGCAATTGAACATATTTAATTCACTCAACCATCATCTGAAAGTTTCAGTATTGATTATTTTAAATCCAAGAACATGTTTTACAACAGTATTTTCAGTAAGGAATATGCTAACACATTTGCCATGTCTAGCTAGACACCTTGTTTTTTTAATGGCAAGAAGATATGAGATTGTTGAGGAATTGCACTCAGGAGCTTATTTTTCTTAGGTTTTTGCACAATACGTGTTTTGTGAATCTGGGCTCAGGTCCGTTTTTCACCTCGCACACATTGGTCCGAGATCAATTTTACCATCAAACTGGTCTGAGGTCAGTATTTCTTTAGCCTCTGCTTTTAAAACCAGGAGGTCTGAGACTTTGAGATTTGACAAGAGAAGCAAGAAGGGGGATATCCACCATGAAACACATAGGTACATGTATCAAACACTGGAGGGAATGTGTGTGTGAAGAGTGATGATACGAAAGGTGACAGGGAATGTCAGATTTGTACATTCTAATTTTTATCACACTCAATCCCTGCCCATCTCTATCAACTTAATCTAATTCTCTTACACACCAACTCCAAAGCGCCGCACACACACTAAGCCGACACAGCACAAAGAGAGAGGGAGTGGTAGAGAAGGGATGGGATGGGGAGCAGGGCTGTTGGGGGGGATCTATGGGACAGAGAGAGGGAGTGATAGAGAAGGGGGGGGGGGGTCTATGGGACAGAGGGAAAGAAAGAAAATGAGTGAAAGCCTGAGAAAAATAAATTATTATATTCATAGATATTCACAGATGATTTAGGAATTGGAAAGATTTCTGGAATAAAATGAGGAATGGAGCTGAAACACAATTCTATGGACATGGAATATCAGTTAACAGACAGGGAGTGCCGATAAACAGAGCAGTAATACCAGTAAATCATCTGACTCTAAATGAGTGCATAGAACGCAAACAGTAACACATTCGACTTCCTTTCAGATACTATTACACTTCATATTATATTACATATAGAGCATTCAGCCCATGCAGCTAAGACAGAATGAGGCATGGGGGGGGGGAGAAAACAAAGGAGAGCACAGATTCTGTTCAAAGCATGTCTCCGTGACAACAAAAAAACAGATTTGAAAAACGTTTTTTCTCTTCATATCACAAGATAAAAGAAGACAGTAAAATGTTCGATCCTGCTAAGTGTACATGTGAGGCCCAGTCCCCACGATAGGAGCCAGGTTCTCTATGTACAGTGCCTTGCGAAAGTATTCGGCCCCCTTGAACTTTGCGACCTTTTGCCACATTTCAGGCTTCAAACATAAAGATATAAAACTGTATTTTTTTGTGAAGAATCAACAACAAGTGGGACACAATCATGAAGTGGAACGACATTTATTGGATATTTCAAACTTTTTTAACAAATCAAAAACTGAAAAATTGGGCTTGCAAAATTATTCAGCCCCTTTACTTTCAGTGCAGCAAACTCTCTCCAGAAGTTCAGTGAGGATCTCTGAATGATCCAATGTTGACCTAAATGACTAATGATGATAAATACAATCCACCTGTGTGTAATCAAGTCTCCGTATAAATGCACCTGCACTGTGATAGTCTCAGAGGTCCGTTAAAAGCGCAGAGAGCATCATGAAGAACAAGGAACACACCAGGCAGGTCCGAGATACTGTTGTGAAGAAGTTTAAAGCCGGATTTGGATACAAAAATATTTCCCAAGCTTTAAACATCCCAAGGAGCACTGTGCAAGCGATAATATTGAAATGGAAGGAGTATCAGACCACTGCAAATCTACCAAGACCTGGCCGTCCCTCTAAACTTTCAGCTCATACAAGGAGAAGACTGATCAGAGATGCAGCCAAGAGGCCCATGATCACTGGATGAACTGCAGAGATCTACAGCTGAGGTGGGAGACTCTGTCCATAGGACAACAATCAGTCGTATATTGCACAAATCTGGCCTTATGGAAGAGTGGCAAGAAGAAAGCCATTTCTTAAAGATATCCATAAAAAGTGTTGTTTAAAGTTTGCCACAAGCCACCTGGGAGACACACCAAACATGTGGAAGAAGGTGCTCTGGTCAGATGAATCCAAAATTGAACTTTTTGGCAACAATGCAAAACGTTATGTTTGGCGTAAAAGCAACACAGCTCATCACCCTGAACACACCATCTCCACTGTCAAACATGGTGGTAGCAGCATCATGGTTTGGGTCTGCTTTTCTTCAGCAGGGACAGGGAAGATGGTTAAAATTGATGGGAAGATGGATGGAGCCAAATACAGGACCATTCTGGAAGAAAACCTGATGGAGTCTGCAAAAGACCTGAGACTGGGACGGAGATTTGTCTTCCAACAAGACAACGATCCAAAACATAAAGCAAAATCTACAATGGAATGGTTCAAAAATAAACATATCCAGGTGTTAGAATGGCCAAGTCAAAGTCCAGACCTGAATCCAATCGAGAATCTGTGGAAAGAACTGACAACTGCTGTTCACAAATGCTCTCCATCCAACCTCACTGAGCTCGAGCTGTTTTGCAAGGAGGAATGGGAAAAAATGTCAGTCTCTCGATGTGCAAAACTGATAGAGACATACCCCAAGCGACTTACAGCTGTAATCGCAGCAAAATGTGGCACTACAAAGTATTAACTTAAGGAGGCTGAATAATTTTGCACGCCCAATTTTTCAGCTTTTGATATGTTAAAAAAGTTTGAAATATCCAATAAATGTCGTTCCACTTCATGATTGTGTCCTACTTGTTGTTGATTCTTCACAAAAAAATACAGTTTTATATCTTTATGTTTGAAGCCTGAAATGTGGCAAAAGGTTGCAAAGTTCAAGGGGGCCGAATACTTTCGCAAGGCACTGTATATCCGTCATCAATATCACCATGCACTACATATAGTTACAGCTTTTTTCTGCCTTTTTTCAATACATTTTGCACAAAATAAAAACATTCAATATTTCTTCATTTACATATTTCTGAGGACATATATATATATATATTTTGTATATATGTTTTACCTGAAAAACAAACCTGAAACTCTTGGGATATAATCCTGCAGAGAGGAGCTCAGGGTAGACTGAGCCCATCCTCCCTTCACTAGCACTAAGAGCTGTTATATCATCACCAAAAACAGCACAGCCGTCATCTGAGAGGGGCAGTGGGAGAGATGGAGGGAGGAGGAGGGGGAGAGGAGAGTACTTCAGAGGGAGGAAGATTACAGGTGTATATGAGGCCTTTGTTTAGCCCTCTTAGAGATGTGAGTGCTGTACTGTGGGGGAGGGCCAACCCACAGATACATGGACAGATAAATCAATGTGTTTCTCTACTCTGTACAAACGCTACGGGATCTCACCTGTGATTGGCTAAAAATGTGTAGGTGAAGAAGGATACCCTTGTCTGACTAATGGCAGCTGTGGATGTTGATGTGCTGCACTCTACGAGGAAGAGATGGTGAGTGTGTGACTTGGTTCCATTTTGCCTCCTAGCCCCTTGGCCTTCACCACCCCTGGGTGTATAAGTAATATGACCACGGCTCTTTCTAACCCAATAGATTTACGTGGAGCTTCAGTCATACTGGTTTCACCAATCCAGTCCTTTAAGATACATTGAAATTAAGAGTAGGAGCGAGGAGAAGGGTTTAGGGACCAAAATGCAACGGGGCTTAGGTGTGAGGGGTTAAGGAGGGTTCAGGGTCAGTGAGGGATCAAAGGGTAGCTCCTTAGTTCTGCATCTGTTCGAAGAACTTGTAGGTGGGGTTCTCATAACCATTCTGCTGCATCTTGGACAGGTGTCGCTCCTCTGGGGTCACTGCAGCATCCACCTGCAACACACACACCAGGTTAACACACAGGTACAGAATACACACGCAGACAAACACAAGCACGCACGCAAACACACACACTCTGTCTTACCTCGATGACTCCGTGATGGATGGAGGTGTACTGTTTCTTCCTCAGCATGATCAGAGTGATGACGATGACTGTCGCTATGACAACCCCGCCCACCATCAGCCCAATGATGGCACCTTTGTTGGAGCCAACATCCTCAGCAAAGAATACCTGGTAATAATCAACACAACACCTGTCAATCAAACTGGATATGGTGAGTATTTGTTGAGTGTTTCTACAGGTATAGACTGTGATGAGAACTGTGTTTACAAGTCTCCAATGCACAGATAAGCCATTATAGAAATGTTCCCATTTCTATGATAAACATGTGAACTACTGAGCCAGTTTGTGATGTATACATGTACGAACATGTACCAGCGTATAGGTACTGAATGTTTCCGTACCAATTTTTGATGATGCACTCCATAGCTGGCGCTTTGCCTCTCTCCTTTCTCCATCCGCACCTCATGGAACTCCTCAGGCCTCAGAGCAGAGACTCAACACACACAGAGAGAGAGAGCATCATACACCATCCAAACATACACACATAATCAAAGAGACAAACACAACCGAAACCACAAACATACCCATGCAGCGTAAACACAATCATACACACACTATAGGAACACACACACACTTACCAGGCCGAGTGGGCAGACCTCTATCTGGAAGTGGACGAGCGTCAACAGGCTCAACTGCTTTAACAGAGGAAACACTCACTGACAAAAGGCTTTAGAGCATGACCAATTTAATAAATAATGCACGAAACAGCTGTTCTGTGTGTGTATTTCTGTGGTTTTCTAGGCTGTGTGTTACCATGGTTGTGTTAGTGTGTTACCATGGTTGTCGGTGTTGGGTTGGTTGAAACTCTCTGGGTGGATGAAGCCGAGTCTGTCCAGGCCCATGCCAGGGTCCAGAGGGGCAGAGCTGTAGGCCTGGTCAGGCATCAGGGCATCGTTCCCATAGCTCACCCTGACATCAGTCTGCAAACACAGGATACACATGACTGACTTTCAGTGTGTGTATCAAGTAAACTTCAATAACAGTTATATATATATTTTATTTTATTTATTAAATCACTTCCTGAATTGACTGCCTTCCATTTGAATTGGTCCCAGCCCTGGTGTGTGTGAGATAGGAGAGATTGTAACATTTTTATGAATGAGAGTGTGCATGCCTGTGTGTAAAACTCACCCTCTCATCACTCTGCAGAGATGAGAGTTGCTGAGACAGCTCTGACTGAACCCTCTGCATCAGGATTGCTACACACACAGAGACAGAGACAGAAGGGGAAAATAGAAGGAAAAGGAGACAGAATGAACAAGCCAGAAAGGAAAAGGTATAGTCGGTACATTAACTCTGTAATAACACAATATAGTATTACACTGTGTATGGACCGAATAATAACATGAAACTGCAGTATATGGGTAGGAGTAGGGCGGACACTCACAAACTTGGTCTTGGATTTTGTTGGCCATGCTGGGCACTTTAAAGAGCAGCCCCAGGGATTGGTTCATCCTCTCGTCAATCACACGCAGGTGGGTCATCACCTGGAAGTCAGAAGTGCTGAGGTCAAAGGAGTTACACGGGACACAGAGTGAATGAATGGGCTGAATGTAGTGTATTATAGTAGGTTGAAGGATGAGCATAGGGGCTTATGGGTAGTGTAGTGTGTTATAGTGGGGGGGCGGGGTGTACCTGGGGTCGGATCTGAGCAGCCTTCTTGGGGTCCACCATGCGGACGTGTTCGTAGTGTTTCAGGGTGTGTTGTCTGTCCTTCTGCTCTGCACGGACATACTTCTTCAAAAGGCCCAGCACCTGACGAGGCTAAGGGGGAGGGGATGGGGGGAGAAGGGGATGGAGGAGAAGAAAGTGAAATGAGGGAGAGAGGAAGTGAGAGAAGGGGGACAGAGAGACAGAAAAACTAAAAGAGAGAAATAAGAGGTATTGATGTAGACAACATGGGTGTGTACAAGTGAGGATGTGTTTGATTATAGTGAGAATGACTGGTCAGTGGGTATCCACAGTGAGAGTATATGTACAGTATGTAATGAGTGAGTATCTGTGTACATTATACATGGTTAGGGATAGATATATATATATATAGACAATATGTATATCTACGGTAGTGTGTGTATAATATATATATATATATATATTCAAAAGTTTGGGATCACTTAGAAAAATCCTTGTTTTTGTAAGAAAATATCATCAAATTGATCAGAAATACAGTATAGACATTGTTAATGTTGTAAATGAGTATAGTAGCTGGAAACGGCTGATTTTTTGTGGAATATCTACAGTGCCTTGCGAAAGTATTCGCCCCCCTTGAACTTTGCGACCTTTTGCCACATTTCAGGCTTCAAACATAAAGATATAAAACTGTATTTTTTTGTGAAGAATCAACAACAAGTGGGACACAATCATGAAGTGGAACGACATTTATTGGATATTTCAAACTTTTTTAACAAATCAAAAACTGAAAAATTGGGCGTGCAAAATTATTCAGCCCCCTTAAGTTAATACTTTGTAGCGCCACCTTTTGCTGCGATTACAGCTGTAAGTCGCTTGGGGTATGTCTCTATCAGTTTTGCACATCGAGAGACTGACATTTTTTCCCATTCCTCCTTGCAAAACAGCTCAAGCTCAGTGAGGTTGGATGGAGAGCATTTGTGAACAGCAGTTTTCAGTTCTTTCCACAGATTCTCGATTGGATTCAGGTCTGGACTTTGACTTGGCCATTCTATCACCTGGATATGTTTATTTTTGAACCATTCCATTGTAGATTTTGCTTTATGTTTTGGATCATTGTCTTGTTGGAAGACAAATCTCCGTCCCAGTCTCAGGTCTTTTGCAGACTCCATCAGGTTTTCTTCCAGAATGGTCCTCTATTTGGCTCCATCCATCTTCCCATCAATTTTAACCATCTTCCCTGTCCCTGCTGAAGAAAAGCAGGCCCAAACCATGATGCTGCCACCACCATGTTTGACAGTGGGGATGGTGTGTTCAGGGTGATGAGCTGTGTTGCTTTTACGCCAAACATAAAGTTTTGCATTGTTGCCAAAAAGTTCAATTTTGGTTTCATCTGACCAGAGCACCTTCTTCCACATGTTTAGTGTGTCTCCCAGGTGGCTTGTGGCAAACTTTAAACAACACTTTTTATGGATATCTTTAAGAAATGGCTTTCTTCTTGCCACTCTTCCATAAAGACCAGATTTGTGCAATATACGACTGATTGTTGTCCTATGGACAGAGTCTCCCACCTCAGCTGTAGATCTCTGCAGTTCATCCAGAGTGATCATGGGCCTCTTGGCTGCTTCTCTGGTCAGTCTTCTCCTTGTATGAGCTGAAAGTTTAGAGGGACGGCCAGGTCTTGGTAGATTTGCAGTGGTCTGATACTCCTTCCATTTCAATATTATCGCTTGCACAGTGCTCCTTGAGATGTTTAAAGCTTGGGAAATCTTTTTGTGTCCAAATCCGGCTTTAAACTTCTTCACAACAGTATCTCGGACCTGCCTGGTGTGTTCCTTGTTATTCATGATGCTCTCTGCGCTTTTAACGGACCTCTGAGACTATCACAGTGCAGGTGCATTTATACGGAGACTTGATTACACACAGGTGGATTGTATTTATCATCATTAGTCATTTAGGTCAACATTGGATCATTCAGAGATCCTCACTGAACTTCTGGAGAGAGTTTGCTGCACTGAAAGTAAAGGGGCTGAATAATTTTGCACGCCCAATTTTTCAGTTTTTGATTTGTTAAAAAAGTTTGAAATATCCAATAAATGTCGTTCCACTTCATGATTGTGTCCCACTTGTTGTTGATTCTTCACAAAAAAAATACAGTTTTATATCTTTATGTTTGAAGCCTGAAATGTGGCAAAAGGTCGCAAAGTTCAAGGGGGCCGAATACTTTCGCAAGGCGTACAGAGGCCCATTATCAGCAACCATCACTCATGTGTTCCAATGGCACATTGTGTTAGCTAATCCAAGTTTAGCATTTTAAAAGGCTAATTGATCATTAGACAACCCTTTTGCAATTATTTTAGCACAGCTGAAAATTCTTGTTCTGATTAAGAAGCAATAAAACTGGCATTTTTTAGACTAGTTGAGTATCTGGAGCATCAGCATTTATGGGTTCGATTACAGGCTCAAAATGGCCAGAAACAAAGAACTTTCTTCTGAAACTCGTCTATTCTTGTTCTGGGAAATTAAGACTATTCCATGCGAGAAATTGCCAAGAAACTGAAGATATCGTTCAACGCTCTGTACTACTCCCTTTACAGAACAGCTCAAACTGGCTCTAACAGAATAGAAAGAGTAGTGGGAGGCCCCGGAGCACAAGTGAGCAAGAGGACAAGTACATTAGAGTGTCTAGTTTGAGAAACAGACACCTCACAAGTCCTCAACTGGCAGCTTCCTTAACTAGTACCCGCAAAACACTAGTCTCAACGTCAACAGTGAAGAGGCGACTCTGGGATGCTAGCCTAGGCAGAGTTCTTCTGTCCAGTGTCTATGTTCTTTAGCCCATCTTAACATTTAATTTTTATTGGCCAGTCTGAGATATGGCTTTTTCTTTGCAACTCTGCCTAGAAGGCCAGCATCCCAGAGTCGCCTCTTCACTGTTGACGTTGAGACTGGTGTTTTGCGGGTACTACTTAATGAAGTTTCCAGTTGAGGACTTGTGAGGTAAGGGCCTTCCCCAAGGGCCTTCCCCAAACTGTTTCCACAAAGTTGGAAGCACAGAATTGTCTAGAATGTCATTGAATTCTGTAGAGTTAAGATTACCCTTCACTGGAACTTAGGGGCCTAGCCCGAACCATGAAAAACAGGTCCAGACCATTATTCCTCCTCCACCAAACTTTACAGTTGGCTCTCTGCTTTGTGTCAGGTAATATTCTCCTGGCATCCGCTAAACCCAGATTAACCCGTTAGACTGCCAGATGGTGTGAGCGTGATTCATCACTCCAGAGAACGCGTTTCCACTGCTCCAGAGTCCAATGGAGGCAGGCTTTACACCACACCAGTCAACGCTTGACATTACGCATGGTGATCTTAGGCTTGTGTGCGGCTACTCTGCCATGGAAACCCAATTTCATGAAGCTCCAGACAAACCGTTATTGTGCTGAGATTGCTTCCAGAGGCAGTTTTGAACTCAGTAATGAGTGTTGCAACCGAGGACCCTTTTTACTCGCTTCAGCACTTGGTGCTCCTGTTCTGTGAGCTTGTGTGGCCTATCACTTCGTGGCTGAGCCGTTGTTGCACCTAGACGCTTCCACTTCACAAAAATGACACTTACAGTTGACCGGGACAGCTCTAGCAGGGCAGAAATTTGCCGAACTGACTTGTTGGAAAGGTGGCATCCTATGACGGCGCCACGTTGAAAGGCACTGAGCTATTCAGTACGGGCCATTCCACTGCCAATGTTTATCTATGGAGATTGCATAGTTGTGTGCTCGATTTTATACACCTGTCAGCAACAGGTGCTGGGACATTTTCAGCTTCCAGGAATTGTGTACAGATCCTTGCGACATGGGGACGTGCATTATCATGCTGAAACATGAGGTGATGGCGGCGGATGGCATGACAATGGATCTTGACACTATCTTGATAAAATCCAATTGTGTTCATTGTCTGTAGGTTATGCCTGTCCATACCATAACCCCATGCCACCATGGGACACTATTTACAATGTTGACATCAGAAAACAGCTCACCCACACAACGCCATATACGTGGTCTGCGGTTGTGAAACCGGTTGGCTGTACTGCCAAATTCTCTAAAACAACATTGGAGGTGGCTTATGGTAGAGAAATTAACATTAAATTATCTGGCAACAGTTCTGTTGGACATTTCTGCAGTCAGCGTGCCAATTGCATGCTCCCTCAAAACTTGAGACATCTGTGGCATTGTGCTGTATGACAAAACTGCACATTTTTGAGAGGTATTTTTTGTTGTTGTCCCCAGCACAGAGTGCACCTGTGTAATGATCACGCTGTTTAATCAGCTTCTTACTATGCCACACCTGTCAGGTGGATGGATTATCTTGGCAAAGAAGAAATGATCACTAACAGAGATGTAAAATAATTTGAGAGAAATTATATTTTTGTTCGTATGGAACATTTCTGGGATATTTTATTTCAGCTCATGAAACCAACACTTTACATGCTGAGTTTATATTTTATTTTTGTTCAGTATATACTGTATATACCCTGGGTGGGTTGGCCTGCAGGGCGCTAAGGTAGTTATCCAGGGCCATGCGACGGCAGCTGTTGAGCAGGGCCTCCACCCGGGCAATGTGGGTCTCAACCAGCTGCTGTCTCTCTCCTGCTGCCTCCTGCTCCAGGGCCTCCACCTTCTCCTGGAAGTGCTGCACACAAGAGCACACAGAAACATTAATACACACTAGTATACACACACACACACACACACACACACACGCACATAGGCACGCATGTGTATTGATGGGCTCATCTGTAAGGGCTCATCTGTAAAAGAGACCTTTGTTTCAGCATGACTCTATGTCATAATTAAGGTTAACTTTTTATGGCTGCAGGGGCAGTATTGAGTAGCTTGGATGAAAAGGTGCCCATATCAAACGGCCTGCTCCTCAGTCATAGTTGCTAATATTTGCATATTATTATTAGTATTGGATAGAAAACACTCGATGATAACAGAACTCATATTGGCAGGCAAAATCCTGAGTTGAAATCAAAACAGGAAGTCAGAAATCTGAGCTTGTATCAATTCACCAGAGTCCCCAATGAAATCCCCTTGATATTTTAATGATGTTGCACTGCCTAGGGGTTCCACTAGATGTCAACCATCAATACAAATTATAATGAGGCTTCTATGTTGTTGTGGGAGTGAATAAGAGCAGAATATATCAGCTGTCCATCAAGCAGCCATTTTGTGATCCCACTTTTTCCTCATGGTAGTCACTTGCGTAACATTGCTCACGAAGACAAGAAAGAATACTCCGGTTGGAACTTTATTGAAGCTATATGTTAAAAACATCCTAATGATTGATTCTGTACTTAGTTTGAAATGTTTCTTCGACCGGTAATATCACTTTTTGAAGTTTTTGTCCAATATAACGCTGACCAGAATTAGCGTTTGGATATGTATACCAAACGCTTTAACAAAAGAAGGTATTTGGACATAAATAACGGACATTTTCGAACAAAACAAACATTTATTGTGGACCTGGGATTCCTGGAGTGCTTTCTGATGTAGTTCATCGAAGGTAAGGGAATATTTATCATGTATTTTCTTGGTTTATGTTGACGCCATCTTTGCAGCTGTGATGTTTTTAAATTGAGCGCCGTCTCAGATTATTGCATGCATTTTTTTTCCGGGAAAGTTTTTTTGAAATCTGACACAGCGGTTGCATTAAGGAGAGGTATATCTATAATTCCATGTGTATAATTATATATTTCTGTTGAATGATGTGGCTATGCAAAATGTTTTTGGAACTAGTGAATCTAACGCGCCAATGTAAACTCAGATAACATGGAGTCCTATGAGTGTCATCTGATGAAGATAATTCAAGGTTAGTGATTAATTTTATCTTTATTTCTGGTTTTTGTGAAGGCTATATTTTGCTGGAAAATGGCTGTGCTTATTGTGGTTTGGTGGAGACCTAAATCGTTTGTAGTGCTTTCGCTGAAAAGCCTATTTGAAATCGGACACTTTGGTGGGATTAACAACGAAAATAGATTTAAAACGATATAAGACACATGTATGTTTTAGGAATTGTAATTATGAGATTTCTGTGGTTTGAATTTTGGCGCCCTCTATATTCACTGGTAGTTGTCATATCGATCCCGGTATCGGGATTGCAGCCATAACAGGTTAAATAAAAACTATATATACTGCGCGTGCACAAACAGCCCAGGTACCTGAATGACAGCCTTCTTGTCTGCGTGAGGGAGACTCTTGGCCTGCCCCTCTGCCTCCTCCCACTCTCTCATCACCTGGAGAGAGAGACATCAGAAAACACACCTTTCAGTTCACATCAGAGAAGGGATCTCTCACAGACACACGCACACACGATAATGCCCCTAATATAACATGGTGAGGTAACTGGGAATGTGTAACATTGTTCATTTGGAACCTTTGCATCATCACATCAAACCCAAGGTCAGTTATCATCACCCTGTGTGTGTGTTGATATGCTGTGTTATGGGCAGAATGTAACTATTCTCGCTGTTAATGCGGTGACGTGCCAAAACTGACTGACTCTCTCTAGCTCAAACACACACACCTGGGACATCCTCTCGCGGTGCTTGGCCTCCAGACTCTCCTTGGCCTTCTGGAAGTTGGCGTGTTCGTTGTCGTCTCCAGTAGACTCCAAGTAATGGTCGACTGCGTCAGGGGGGGCAGGGGCCATGGTGGGCACTGGGGGGGAGGAGAGGTAGAGCGGAAAGTGGATGTCCACAAAAAGTTCCAGAGAGAGAAGTTAACTGTTAAACAGTGACATATCCTCCTCCACAAGTCTACATTATCTGCCACTGTAATCTAAAACTGTACTAAGACGTTCGAGGCCTGTCTGGCGGCACAGACAGATTATAGCAGCTAAGCCTGTCAGCCAGTGAGCGACCGGTCATATATCTGTTTGCCTTGACGTGTATGTGTGTGATGTGGGAGACTGGAGATAAGATATGTGAATCAGGGCAGGTGCTGAGTCATCCTCTCCCGCTGAGGAGTGTTGTGCTTGACTGGGCGGAAAGTACCAGAAAAGAGAGGGACAGGAAAAACACACTCAACCCACAGACCCACACTGATACAGTCATATGAAGAGAGACTGTTGTTGTTAGGTTAAGCCAGTTAGGACATGAACTCATTAACACACACACACAGTCAGACGAGCATAAATCACTAGACATAAATATTGTCGCACACACACAAGACTCATAAGCTCCAGTGTTATTGAGCTGATTAGTAAGTGATTGAGTGAGTAAGAGAATTGTTGTGAAAGCAGTAAAAGGTTAAGTGAGGGAGTGTGATTGCTATTTTCCTGCTTAGATAGACTTAAGAAACACCTGAGAAATTAGGAACTCTTTTTTTAAACCAGAATGACCTAATCGAAAGGTTAACCTCTGTCTGTACACCCACTAGATCAGACTATATTGATAGGAACCCTCTGCACTTCCCACAGTATTCAATAGCTGAGATGGACTCAGGCCCCGGACTCAGGCCCCGGACTCAGGCCCCGGACTCAGGCCCCGGACTCAGGCCCCGGACTCAGGCCCCGGACTCAGGCCAATGAAAGACCAATGAAAGGTCTGAATGCAGTGTTTTTTTTTATTGACCTTCCATTTTCCTTCATTGACCAACGTGTTGCTTAATCCCTTTCAGAGCCCTTACATAAGACAAGAGGCACCTCGTCAGTTGAAAAACTGAATGCATTCAAGCAAAATGTGTCTTCTGCGTTTAACCCAACCCCACTGAATCACTTGTGCCAGGCAGACAGCTCAGAAAGGCAGACAGCAGGGTGGACAGTCCCCAAGGTAAGGGGCACAGAGGGCCGACTCAGCACGTGTCCTACATACCTCAGAGACACACACTTTTTTTTTACCCCCTTTTTCTCCCCAATTTCATGGTATCCAATTTAGTACTATCTTGTCTCATCGCTACAACTCCCGTACGGGCTCGGGAGAGACAAAGGTTGAAAGTCATGCGTCCTCCGATACACAACCCAACCGAGCCACACTGCTTCTTAACACAGCGTGCATCAAACCCAGAAGCCAGCCGCACCAATGTGTCTGAGGAAACACTGTGCACCTGGCAACCTTGGTTAGCATTGCAGGAGTCGATGGTGCGCAATGAGACAAGGATATCCCTACCGGCCTAACCCGGACAAAGCTATGCCAACTGTGCATCGCCCCACGGACCTCCCGGTCGCGGCCGGTTACGACAGAGCCTGGGCGCGAACCCAGAGTCTCTGGTGGCACAGCTGGCGCTGCAGTACAGCACCCTTAACCACTGCGCCACCCAGGAGGCCTACACACACACTCTTAAACACACACACTGCTTGGGTGTGTGTTTACACGTAACATGTTCAAACATACACACTCCATCTTATCCATCTCCACAAACCAACCAACAAGTATTTCTCTCTTTCCATCCATGGCATGTTCTTACCTCTGACAACTTCCTCAACCGACTCGGTGGTGGTCGTGGTGGTAGTTGTCATGGCGATGCTGGAGGTGCGTTCACCACTGTCCCGTTTGTCAGTCACATCATCTTCATCCTCATCACCGTCACCGTCCTCGTCCCTATCGAAGGCATCCTCATCATCCTCAGTGGTGGCAGCCCCCTGATCCGCCTGGTGGAGCATGCTGTAGGGAGGGTGGGTGTTGAGTGTGTAGTCTGGTAGTGAAGGTTCTGTCAAAAGTGTTTAACCACTGGTTTATGAACTTGAGTAAGAATGTAAGATTATATATGTGTGCTTAATTGTCTGTGTGTTTGTGTCTGACTGTATGCACCTGTGCTTGTGCCTTTGTGTGTGTGTGTTTGTGCGCATACCCGTTATCGGTGTATTCAGTCTCGGCTCCGCCCCACCACACGTCAGACTCAGTCAGCTCGACGCTCTCTGACTCGCGATGCATGTCTGCCGGGCAACACACAAACTCCACCCCTCGGAAACGGTCGATGCCACATGGCAACAGCATGCCGTAGTCATGGAGATTCATGGTGCGGTCTCCACAGGACTGATAATAATAGTAATTTGAAAGAATCTCTTTTTGAGACACAGGTCTTTACACGCAATTACATATCTCTAGACGGTTTCCTGATCAGGTCACATGGTCAGGAAAAAACAATCATATGAAGCAAAAAATAACCTTCTTACAATTAACTCTGGTTGATTATTTCTGTGAAATAATTGACGGAGGGAGGAATGCAGGAATGGATGGATGGAGACAAAAAAAATGCTGAGTCACCACAGCACAGCACACACTCTCCCAGAATACTAGAGAGAAAGGAAAGAGAGGAGAAAAGAACACTAGATAGAAAGCGGAAGAGGAGTAGAGAATACGAGAGAGAGAGAGAGCGAGAGGAGGAGAGAATACTAGATTGATGGAGAGAGTAGAGAATACGAGAGCGAGAGGAGGAGAGAATATTAGATAGATGGAGAGAGCAGAGGAGGAGAACACACTAGAGAGAGACAGGAGAGAGACAGAGATAAAGAAAGATATTAAAATGACAAGGCACGGAAAGAGTACAAAGAGAAGCTCCTCCTCTGCTACAAAAATGGAAACGTAAGCAACCTAATCTCAAACACAGACCATCCCTGGGCATGGCACACAGTGATAACAGCACACTACCCCTCTTTTAAGAGGGTATTGGTGGAGGGAGGAAAATCAGAATAGTGGAAAACAAGGACCCTGAGACTGAGACACCCTCTGTCAACCTGTACAACAATGGAACAGTGGTGGTGCAGGGCAACTTCATACATTTCCAAAAGGACTTCCACAGAATCAAAGTGAGAGCACGGCAGGAGAAGCCTCGCAACATGACAGCTGCACATATTCCCAGGCTGTGAGCAGAGCAACAGGTCCAACCCCCACTAATAACCCACCCAAGCCACATCCTGTGACCTAAGAGGTATGTATCAGATGCTCAACATGCTCTGCTCACACCTACTGTAATGGTCCGGGCCTAAATCACACAAAAACACTAGACAATATGGAACACAAAGCTTTTAATATCTCATCCTGGAACATACAAGGTCTGAGGTCATCTGCCTTTGGCCTAAAGAGCAGGAATCCATACCTCAAAAAATTGGAAATACAGACATTGTCATCCTACAAGAAACATGGTACAGAGGAGATGGACCCACTGGTTTCCCTCTAGGTTACAGAGAGCTGGGAGTCCCATCCACCAAACTACCAGGTGTGAAACAGGGAAGAGACTCAGGGGATATGCTAATTTGGTATAGAGCAGACCTAACCCACTCTACTAAATGAGTCAAAAAGGGAACATTTTACATCTGGCTAGAAATGAATAAGGAAATGATCTCAACAGAGAAACATTTCCTCATGTGTGCTACCTATACTAGAGGTCGACCGATTATGATTTTTCAACGCCGATACCGATTTATTGGAGGACCAAAAAAAGCTGATTTTTATTAATTTGTAATAATGACAATTACAACAATACTGAATGAACACTTATTTTAACTTAATATAATACACCAATAAAATCAATTTTAGCCTCAAATAAATAACGAAACATGTTCAATTTGGTTTAAATAATGCAAAAACAAAGTGTTGGAGAAGAAAGTAAAAGTGCAATATGTGCCATGTAAGAAAGCTAACGTTTAAGTTCCTTGCTCAGAACATGAGAACATATGAAAGCTGGTGGTTCCTTTTAACATGAGTCTTCAATATTCCCAGGTAAGAAGTTTTAGGTTGAGGTTATTATAGTATTTATGAGACTATTTCTCTCTATACTATTTGTATTTCATATACCTTTGACTATTGGATGTCCTTATAGGCACTTTAGTATTGCCAGTGTAACAGTATAGCTTCCATCCCTCTCCTCGCAGCTACCTGGGCTCGAACCAGGAACACATCGACAGCCACCCTCGAAGCAGCGTTACCCATGCAGAGCAAGGGGAACAACTACTCCAAGTCTCAGAGCGAGTGACGATTGAAACGCTATTAGCACGCATCCCGCTAACTAGCTAGCCATTTCACATCGGTTACACCAGCCTAATCTTGGGAGTTGATAGGCTTGAAGTCATAAACAACGCAATGCTTGAAGCATTGCGAAGAGCTGCTGGCAAAACGCACGAAAGTGCTCTTTGAATGAATGCTTACGAGCCTGCTGGTGCCTACCACCGCTCAGTCAGACTGCGCTATCAAATCAGACTTAATTATAACATAATACCACACAGAAATACGAGCCTTAGGTCATTAATATGGTCGAATCCGGAAACTATAATTTCAAAAACAAAACATTTATTCTTTCAGTGAAATACGGAACTGTTCCGTATTTTATCTAACGGGTGGCATCCATAAATCTAAATATTCCTGTTACATTGTACAACCTTCAATGTTATGTCATAATTGCGTAAAATTCTGGCAAATTAGTTCGCAATTAGCCAGGCGGCCCAAACTGTTGCATATACCCTGACTCTGCGTGCAATGAACGCAAGAGAAGTGACACAATTTCACCTGGTTAATATTGCCTGCTAAACTTTCTTTTAGCTAAATATGCAGGGTTTAAAAATATATACTTGTGTATTGATTTTAAGAAAGGCATTGATGTTTATGGTTAGGTACACGTTGGAGCAACGACAGTCCTTTTTTGCGAAAGCGCACCGCATCGATTATATGCAACGCAGGACAAGCTAGATAAACTAGTAATATCATCAACCATGTGTAGTTATAACTAGTGATTGTTTCTTATAAGATAAGTTTAATGCTAGCAAGCATCTTACCTTGGCTTCTTACTGCATTCGCATGACAGGCAGGCTCCTCGTGAGGCAGGTGGTTAGAGCGTTAACTGTAAGGTTGCAAGATTGATTCCCTGAGCTGACAAGGTAGAAATCTGTCGTTCTGCCCCTGAACAAGGCAGTTAACCCACCGTTCCTAGGCCGTCATTGAAAATAAGGTGTTCTTAACTGACTTGCCTAGGGGCGCTATTTCATTTTTGGATAAAAAACGTTCCCGTTTTAAGCGCGATATTTTGTCACGAAAAGATGCTCGACTATGCATATTCTTGACAGTTTTGGAAAGAAAACACTCTGAAGTTTCAGAATCTGCAAAGATTTTGTCTGTAAGTGCCCCAGAACTCATTCTACAGGCGAAACCAAGATGATACGTTAAACAGGAAATGAGCAGAATTTCTGAAGCTCTGTTTTCTAATGTCTCCTTATATGGCTGTGAATGCGACAGGAATAAGCTTAGACCTTCTGCCGTTTCCCCAAGATGTCGGCAGCATTGTGACGTATTTGTAGGCATATCATTGGAAGATTGACCATAAGAGACTACATTTTCCAAGTGTCCGCCTGGTGTCCTGCGTCGAAACTGGTGCGTAAAGCCATGTGCAAGTATTTTTCCATTTGATTGAGAGGGGAAACCATGCTTCCACGAACGATATATCATCGAAGAGATACGTGAAAAACACCTTGAGGATTGATTCTAAACAACGTTTGCCATGTTTTCAGTCGATATTATGGAGTTAATTTGGAAAAAAGTTCGCGTTTTGAGGACTGAATTTTCTGTTTTTTTTGGTAGCCAAATGTGATGTACAAAACGGAGCTATTTCTAATACACAAAGAATCTTTTTGGAAAAACTGAGCATCTGCTATCTGAGAGTCTCCTCATTGAAAACATCTGAAGTTCTTCAAAGGTAAATGATTTTATTTGAAGGCTTTTATGTTTTTGTTGAAATGTTGCGTGCTGGATGCTAACGCTACGCTAGCTAGCTACTTTTACACAAATTATTGTTTTCCTATGGTTGAGAAGCATATTTTGAAAATCTGAGATGACAGTGTTGTTTACAAAAGGCTAAGCTTGAGAGATGGCATATTTATTTCATTTCATTTGCGATTTTCATGAATAGTTAACGTTGTGTTATGCTAATGAGCTTGCTGATAGATTTACACAATCCTGGATACAGGGGTTTTTTCATAGCTAAACGTGACGCAGAAAACGGAGCGATTTGTCCTAAACAAATAATCTTTCAGGAAAAACTGAACATTTGCTATCTGAGAGTCTCCTCATTGAAAACATCTGAAGTTCTTCAAAGGTAAATTATTTTTATTTGAATGCTTTTCTGTTTTTTTGTGTAAATGTTGCCAGCTGAATGCTAATGCTAAATGCTACGCTAAATGCTACGTTAGCCATCAATACTGTTACACAAATGCTTGTTTTGCAATGGTTGAGAAGCATATTTTGAAAATCTGAGATGACAGTGTTGTTAACAAAAGGCTAAGCTTGAGAGCTAGCATATTTATTTCATTTCATTTGCGATTTTCATGAATAGTTAACGTTGCGTTATGGTAATGAGCTTGAGTCTGTATTCACGATCCCGGATCCGGGATGGGGAGATCAGAAAGGTTAAATAAAGTTGTGGGGAAAAAACGGCGTCCAAAAATACAGATTTCCGATTGTTATGAAAACTTGAAATCGGCCCTTCCGATTAATCGGTCGACCTCTAGCCTATACCCCTCCCAGTGGAATCGCTAGACTTCAACGATGACATTTCTCCATCCTAGAGGGGGAGATCAACCATTTCCAGCCCCAGGGACATGTACTAGTCTGTGGCAAACTAAATGTCAGAACAGGACAAGAACCTGACACTCTTAGTACACAGGGGAGCAGACACCTACCTGCAGCATTCCCTCCCAAATATGCCCCCCTAGACACAACTATGACAAAACAACCAACAAAAACGGGTCACAACTCCTGCAGCTATGTCGAACACTGGGTCTATACATAGTCAATGGTAGGTTTCGAGGGGACTCTTACGGTAGGTACACCTACAGGTCATCTCTTGGCAGTGATACTGTAGATTACTTTATCACTGACCTCAACACAGTCTCTCAGAGCATTCACAGTCAGCCCAGATCACAGCAAAATCACAGTCTACTTGAACAGAGCAATATTCAACCATTTGGCATCAAAGCCAAAGAAACTGCAAAATATTAAGAAATGCTATAGAAGGAAGGAATGTAGTGTAGAAACCTACCAAAAAAGCAATTAGGAAACAACATTAAATCCCCCTCAGACAACTTTCTGGAAAAAACGTGAAGGTGTAAACTTGGCAGTAGAAAACCTAAACAGTATATTTGATGTCTCCTCTCTCCTATGAAATCAAAACATGTAAATCAGACAACCTAAGAAAATGAACAACAATGACAAATGGTTTGTTGAAGAATGCAAAAACCTAAGAAAGAAATTGAGAAACCTATTCAACCACAAACATGGAGACCCAGAAAACCTGAGCCTACGCCTTCACTATGGTGAATCACTAAAACAATATAGAAATACACTGTGGAAAAAGGAGACGGTACGTCAGAAATCTGCTCAATGTAATTGAAGAATCCATCCACTTCTGGGAAAAAAGGAACACACTAAACAAAACAAACAGCAAAAACATACATGATCAAATTCAAATCAAAGAATCAACTATTAAAGACTACCAGAACCCACTGGATTCTCCAATTACATTGTATTTTGTCCAGTAGTTCATTCAAACACTCCAACCCAAAAAGGCCTGTATGTAGTGTTGATGGTATCCTAAATGATAGATAGATAGATACAAAAAAAATCTATCACCTTTATTTAAACCAGGTAGGCAAGTTGAGAACATGTTCTCATTTACAAATGCGACCTGGCCAAGATAAAGCAAAGCAGTTTGACACATACAACAACACAGAGTTACACATGGAGTAAAACAAACATACAGTCAATAATACAGTAGAAAAATAAGTATATATACAATGTGAGCAAATGAGGTGAGAAGGGAGGTAAAGGTAAACAATAAAAAAGGCCATGGCGGCGAAGTAAATACAATATAGCAAGTAAAACACTGGAATGGTAGATTTGCAATGGAAGAATGTGCAAAGTAGAGAAAAATAATGGGGTGCAAAGGAGCTGAATAAATAAATACAGTAGGGGGAGAGGTAGTTGTTTGGGCTAAATTATAGATGGGCTATGTACAGGTGCAATAATCTGTGAGCTGCTCTGACAGCTGGTGCTTAAAGCTAGTGAGGGAGATGAGTGTTTCCAGTTTCAGAGAATTTTGTAGTTCGTTTCAGTTATTGGCAGCAGAGAACTGGAAGGAGAGGCGGCCAAAGTAAGAATTGGTTTTGGGGGTGACCAGAGAGATGTACCTGCTGGAGCGCGTGCTACAGGTGGGTGCTGCTATGATGACCAGCGAGCTGAGACAAGGGGGGACTTTACCTAGCAGGGTCTTGTAGTTGACCTGGAGCCAGTGGGTTTGGCGACGATTATGAAGCGAGGGCCAGCCAACGAGAGCGTACAGGTCGCAGTGGTGGGTAGTATATGGGGCTTTGGTGACAAAACGGATGGCATTGTGATAGACTGCATCCAATGAATGACTAGGACTGAAATGATAAACTATACAGACCACAAATTCCAATTGACATGTTTTAATTTACAATATTTGGAACCAGGGACTGATCACCCCAATCCACAAAAGTAGAGACAAATCTCGATCATGTGAACTTCATGTGCCTTAATAACAAAATTGTAAGCCATCTGTAAATACAAATACAATTTGTTAAATTTACAAGCCTAGTTGGTTTAGCCACAGAAAAGTCAGCAACCTTCCCACTAACCATGATTGGCTGGGATAATGAGTAGGCTGGACATGCCGAGAGATTATTTTGGATTGGTCTGCCATATAGCACACTTCTGTCTAGTAAAACTGCATAAACTTAATATCAAGTTAAAGTATACTGTTAACTAGCTAACGTTAGCTGGCAGGCTCGCTAGCTAACGTTATGTGTATGCTCTCCACTTTCTGGAGGACCGAGTTTTGAAATCAGTGGAATTCCAGTATGATAGCTAAGGAGATGGAGAAAACACCTGTCTCTGGATTACATCTTCAAACTAAGGACAAACATGGAAGGAGACGTGTCCAACCATGATGTATACAGGTAAGATAGTCTAGCTAGCTACATTTTCAGATATGACATGTTTCTAATTTTGATAGAAAGTGGTTTCATTACAAGTTAATGTACTGTTTGCTAGCGTTAGCTGGCTGACCCACTAGCTAATGTTATGTGTATGATCTTAGTCTTCATATCTCAGACATATTTGCTTGACTAGTTATAGCCTAATGTTGGCTAGCTAACATTGAACCTGGTTGGTTAGCTACCTGCAGATTCATGCAGGGTAGTAATGTCATGAGTTGGGTTTATGGTTCATTGTTTACATTCATTGTTTTGTCTTAACAAAATACTTCTTAGTGTGCCAGCATTTACGAACGCTCAACACCCATTGAATATGGCCAGTGTCAGTAAACATTGGCAAAAAAGCGTAATTAAATTGTTGCCAGCAGCATAGTTACAGTCACCAACGCTCTGGATAACATGAAAACAGCCTAACCAGCTCTACTAGGGTGAGAAAATGGTCAGAGTGGGGTGTTCTCTCATTACGTGTCTGGAAGTAGCTAGCAAGCTGGCCAATGTTAGCTTGGGTGTTTGACTGCTGTTGTGGTCGAACCAGCTCTGCTAGGGCGAGTAATGTGCAGTGAGCTGTTATCGCTCACTTAGATGTCTGGAAGTGGCTAGCAAGTTAGCTTGGGTGCTTGCCTGCTAATTGTACAGAATGCTTGGATCAATCCTTAAAGAAATGGGTGGGTCTAAAGCTTAAGAAGGTGTGAACAGTGCTGAATGGGTGTAGACAATGAAGGGCTCTCCAATAGTAGTACCAAAACATTCAAAGGCCATTTTCTCAAAAGTGAGTTTACGACTTGATCTACTTTCAAAGAAAAAATACTTATTGTTCCTCAACTGTAGTGTATGATATACAATTTTGTAGCTCTGAGTCTCTACTACATAAAACCGATTTTCTGCCGGTCGGTCATATTCACCCTGTAAACTCTAACTGACAGTCAAACAGTCTTCTCATGCTTTGTTGATTTCAAAAAAGCTTGAGACTCAATTTGGCATGAGGATCTGTTATACAAATTGATGGAAACGTGTTATGAAATTCATGTACACAAACAACAAGTGTGTGGTTAAAATGAGCAAAAAAACACACATTCCTTTCCACACAGACATGGGCTGAGACAGGGATGCAGCTTAAGCCCCACCCTCTTCAACATACATATCAACGAATTGGCAAGGGCACTAGAACATTCTGCAGTACCGGCCTCACCCTACTAGAATCTGAAGTCAAATGTCTACTGTTTGCTGATAATCTGGTGCGTCTGTCCCCAACCAAGGAGGGCCTACAGCAGCACCTACACCTTCTGCACAGATTCTGTCAGACCTGGGCCCAGACAGTAAATCTTAAGACAAAAATAATGGTGTTCCAAAAAAAAAGTCCAGTTGCTAAAAGACTTGAATCAGTTATGATTGTGAGGTCTGGGGTCCACTCACCAACCAAAAATGTCAAAATAAAAAAAAATGTGACAAACACCAAATTGAGACTCTGCATTCAGAATTCTGCAAAAATATCCTCATGTACAACGCAAAACACCAAATAATACATGCAGAGCAGAATTAGGCCAATACCCACTAATTATCCAAATCCAGAAAAGAGCCGTTAAATTCTACAACCACCTTAAAGGAAGCGATTCCCAAACCTTCCATAACAAAGCCATCACCTACAGAGAGATGAAACTGGAGAAGAGTCCCCTAAGCAAGCTGGTCTTGGGGCTCTGTCAACAAACACAAACAGACCCCACAGAGACCCAGGAAAGCAGCACAATTAGACCCAACCAAATCATGAGAAAACAAAAAGATATTTACTTGACACAATGGAAAGAATTAACAAAAAAATCTGAGCAAACTAGAATGGTATTTGTCCCTAAACAGAGGGTACACCGTGGCAGAAAACCTGACCCCTGTGACTGACCCAAAATGAAGGAAAGCTTTGACTATGTACAGACTCAGTGAGCTATTGAGAAAGGCTGTCGTAGGCAGATCTGGCTCTCAAGAGAAGACAGGCTATGTGCACACTGCCCACAAAATTAGAAACTGAGCTGCACTTCCTAACCTCCTACCAAATGTATGACCCTATTAGACATATGTCCCCCAGATTACACAGACTTGTTGCCACAAGAAAAAGCCAACCAGTGAAGAACAAACACCATTGTAAATACAACACATATTGATGTTGATTTATTTTCGCTTTGTACGTGAACTATTTGCACATCGTTACAACACTGTATACAGTATAGCCATAACATGACATTTGAAATGTCTCTATTCCTTTGGAACTTTTGTGAGTGTAATGTTTACTGTTCATTTCATGTTGTTTATTCCACTTTTGTTTATTATCTATTTCACTTGCTTTGACAATGTAAACATGTTTTCCATGCCAATAAAGCTCTTTGAATTGAGAGAGAGAGAGCTAGATAGAGAACGAGAGCGATAGGAGGAGATAATACTAGATAGATATAGGAGAGAGATAGCGAGAGAGGGGAGACTTGGGAAGAACATACCTGAACACAACAGAATGGTGTGAAAATTAAGTGAAAAGCATGTGTCCTCACCTCTTTAGCCACGGTGTGCCAGTGCAGGTGCCTCTCACACATGTCCATTCTCTCCTGGTGCAGGAACTTGCACTTATCAGGAACCAGCAACGCATCACTCACAAACTCCCCAACTGCAAAACACACACAGATTACAGAGTCTCTCACACACACTCAAGTACACACACATACACCGCTTACCCAGGCAGCGGTAGGGCACCACGATGTGTGTGTGACTGCGACACAGCTTGCGTCCCTTCTTGCACCAGTTCTGGATGCTGACTGGCTGATTGGCCTCCACCACGTTTGTGCTCTGGAGCTCAGGGTACACCTGCGGAAGGAGCAGGGTTCTATGAATGTCCAAGACTTCACACAGTTGTTTTGTATTGGTGTAATATTCACAACATTTACCTCAGATCTCCCTTGTTTATCTTTCTCGCCCTAATTTCATTCCGGTTCCACCCCTATATCTTCCACTCTCCTTATACCTTTCTTTATTTCTCTTTTTACTACCGCTCACCCTTTCCTCCCTCTGCCACCTTTCCCTCCCCCCTCCCTCCCGCCCTCTCCTCCAACCTCCTGGCAGTACTGCAGGATGCCCTTCTTGGTTCCGATGCAGCTCTTGGTGCCGGAGGGGTCTGGCTCCCACTTGCCACTCTGGACGTTGACGTGCATGTTGAGCTTCCCACAGAACATGGCTATCTGGGGCTCCGCTAGCAGAGCCACTGAGTCATCAGATGGCACCTGGAGGGATAGAGGAGAGAGACCAAGAGAGATGGTAGATGGTGGAAGGAAGATGGGAGGAGCGAGGGGACAGAGGGAATAAGGAGAGGGAGAGAAGGATGGTAGATGAAGGAATAGAGGGAGGACATAGGAATGACCGGGGAGGAGAGGGAGGTTGGAGAGTGAAATTACTGTAATTACGGTTTAAAAACTTTAGTTGAAGTGCACTCAAAAGCTAAAGTGACTCAAAACACAAATGTATTCATTCCCACGTTGCAGCTGAGATCAGGTCAATCTGGCTGTAGCTTTCATAATTTCCTTTTAGGACACCACCGTGACAGAGGTCAACACTACTTGGGTTAATGTTACCCTCTCTCTGACTTGCCTAGTTAAATAAAGGTAAAAAACACACACACACACACACACACACACACTGACAGGCACACAGGCAACAGCACTGAGAACTGTGCCTACAGTGTGTGACTGTGCTTGTATGAGCTCTTGTGTTGGTGTCCTGAGTGAATTGGGAGTGTTGTTCATATAGGAAAGGATGAGCTCAGAAGCATTAGGTGAGAAAGAGAGAGAGAGAAATAAAGAAATATAGAATGTGTGCAAGAGGGAACGTCAGACACAGACAGATAGCGCTAGAAAATGTGTGTGTCAGAGAGGGAGGTGGAAACAGAGAACTGTATAAAAATAGAGCCACTTTTACCTCCTCCTTCTAACTGAGCTAAACACAAAGCATTCTGGGATCGTTTTTCATTCCGTGATGCAATCGGAGGAAGTTTCATTGTAGCTGGCTGTCTAGCTCTCCTTTTCGTCTTGCGCACATCCGAATATACAGATGCTGCAAACTACCAAACAGGATCCTGCTGCCATTCTGCTGGTAAATTACCAAAGCAAAGATGGTGCTGTGTTTGCCTTTGAAAAAACTAGGCCTTAGTTATTTCAGCAGCCTGTAGTGTAGCAGATTATGATTAATATTAACCACATAAATTTGAGAAAATCTGCTACAGCTTTTCTCCCCATATTCATGGTTGCATTTTGTATGCAATACATGTGTTATAGAAGCACACGTTGTCCTTTTATGCAGCAGTTAAACAGTTCTCAGTAGATGCTGCTGTTGGTGTATTTAAAAAGAAAAATCATTTATTTATGAGCTAACACCCTGTGGAGTTCAGGGAGTGTGCTATTCTCTCACTAGGTGCTCGTTGCATGATACCTGCAGGGAAGCTCTTTGACACTGCCGGTTAATTGCGTATTTTCCTCTTTTTTTTTATGTCTTGCGTGGGTGTGTCCGTGAGTGTGTGCGTTTAATTTTAAGGGACCCTGATGGAACATGGCTGACACGAGGAACACAATCATAAATCATCTTCCAATGAGCCTGAATGGAAGTTGATATTATGAGGTGGTGGGATGCCAGAAACAACTGATGCGATGGGGAGAAGGTAGCATTTCCAAGATGGTGTCTCACTCTCAACAGCAATGCTGTTGGCATGGCAACAGAAATACACAGCATCAGCAGGGTTGCAGGTGGTCCTAGAATCTTAATTCACTTCATTTCATTAAGAGTTAAGACACACTATCTACACTGAACAAAAATATAAACCCAACAAGTAAAGTGTTGGTCCCATGTTTCATGAGCTGAAATAAAAGATCCCATACATTTTCCATATGCACAAAAACTGTATTTCTATCAAATGTTGTGCACAACTTTGTTTACATCCCTGTTAGCAAGCATTTCTACTTTGCCAAGATAATCCATCCACCTGAAAGGTGAGGAATATCAATAAGCTGATTAAACAGCATGATCATTACACAGGTGCACCTTGTGCCGAGGACAATAAAAGGCCTGTTTTGTCAAGTTTTGAGGGAGCATACAATTGGCATGCTGACGCAGGAATGTCCACCAGAGCTGTTGCCAGATAATTTAATATTAATTTCTCTACCATAAGCTGCCTCCAATGTTGTTTTAGACAATTTGGCAGTAAGTCCAACCGGCCTCACAATCACAGACCATGTGTATGGCCTCGTGTGGGTGAGCGGTTTGCTGATGTCAACATTGTGAACAGAGTGCCCCATCATATGGTGGCCGGTGGGACTATGGTATGGGCAGGCATAAACTATGGACAACAAACACAATTGCAATTTGAATGCACAGAAATACAGTGACTAGTTCCTGAGGCCCATTGTGAGGCCCATTATGTTTTTAAAGGTATCTGTGACCAACAGATGCATATCTGTATTCTCAGTCATGAGAAATCCATATATTAGGGCCTAATGTATTTATTTCAATTGACTGATTCCCTCATATGAACTGTAACATATGAAATTATTGCATGTTGCGTTTTTATATTTTTGTTCAGTATAGATTTGTCAGGTATGAGTCAGCACATTGAACTAGGTTACGGTGCTGGTCAATGCTCTGTGTAGGAATTTAAGAATGAGGGGAGAGGAGAAAGCCATGTAACAGTAGTGTAGCTGGGACAAAGATAGTACTGCAACTGCACTTTGGCCATGGTACGTAACAGACTAGCCTGCTTTTAGTCACTCTAAATTTATACAGTAGGCTATGTGACAGCCAGGTAGTAAAACAATCCAAAGAAAAGTCCTTGTTATTGAGGGGGTCAGTTGCAACAGGAGTAAGAGAAACCACATTCCACAATGTTAGGACCTTGGGAGTGTCTGTTATGCTTAGGAAAGAGGATGCTTGTGTTTATGTAGCTTGCCTTGTTCCAACCCTGCCTAGATGTTATATGATACCTGCCACTAGCTGACTGGCACTCTGGTACCAACTAATATTTACTAGCTAGCTAGATGACAGTTGACTTCAGGTCCCATCGTCTCAGGGAAGGTGACATCCCCAGGAGAGGCTGCACTATAGCAGAGAGTAAGAACCACTTCTCTTTGACCTCCTCTTCTCTGCCGTAATCCCAGCAGCTGAGACATCCAGTGTGTTCCCCAGGAACAGCAATGAAGCATGTTACTATTATGTGTCAGTGTTCAATATCATACTCCCTCCCAGCCTCCCACCAGCACTTTTCACCCTGAAGCCAACCCTACACACCACACCACCGCGAGAAGTTGACCTATCACTCTGGAGACAAGTTGACCCGAGGTGTGAGAGAACCCTTACGGAAAAAAACATGAATTTCACGTGAACATTTGATCTCATGTGATTTAATTTGATAACATGTGAAGCAACATGTGACTAGAGGTCGACCGATTAATCGGAATGGCCGATTAATTAGGGCCGATTTCATAACAATCGGAAATTGGTATTTGGTATTTAGGGACACCAATTTGGCCAATATTTTTTTTTTCATAACCTTATTTAACTAGGCAAGTCAGTTAAGAACACATTCTTATTTTCAATGATGGCCTAGGAACAGTGGGTTAACTGCCTTGTTCAGGGGCAAAACGACAGATTTTTACCTTGTCAGCTCGGGGATTCAATCTTGCAACTAGTCCAACGCTCTAACCACCTGCTTTACATTGCACTCCACGAGGATCCTGCCTGTTACGCAAATGATGTAAGAAGCCAAGGTAAGTTGCTAGCTAGCATTAAACATCTTATAAAAAAGAATCAATCATAATCACTAGTTAACTACACATGGTTGATGATATTACTAGTTTATCTAGCGTGTCCTGCGTTGCATATAATCGATGCGGTGCGCATTCCCGAAAAAGAACTGTCGTTGCTCCAACGTGTACCTAAACATAAACATCAATGCCTTTCTTAAAATCAATACACAAGTATATATTTTTAAACCTGCATATTTAGTTAATATTGCCTGCTAACATGAGTTTCTTTTAACTAGGGAAATGGTGTCACTTTTCTTGCAACAGAGTCAGGGTATATGCAGCAGTTTGGGCCGCCTGGCTCGTTGCGAACTGTGTGAAGACTATTTCTCCTAACAAAGACAGCCAACAGCGCCAAACGGGATGATTTAACAAAAGCGCATTTGCGAAAAAAAAGCATAATCGTTGCACGACTGTACCTAACCATAAACATCAATGCCTTTCTTAAAATCAATACATAGAAGTATATATTTTTTTACCTGCATATTTAGCTTTAAAAAATCCAGGTTAGCAGGCAATATTAAACTAGGTAAATTGTGTCACTTCTCTTGCGTTCATTGCACGCAGAGTCAGAGTATATGCAACAGTTTGGGCTGCCTGGCTCGTGCGAACTAATTTGCCAGAATTTTACGTAATTATGACATAACATTGAAGGTTGTACAATGTAACAGGAATATTTAGACTTATGGATGTCACCCGTTAGATAAAATACGGAACAGTTCCGTATTTCACTGAAAGAATAAATGTCTTGTTTTCGAGATGATAGTTTCCGGATACGACCATATTAATGACCTATGGCTCGTATGTGTGTGTTATTATGTTATAATTAAGTCTATTAATTTTTTTATTTTACCTCTTTTCTTTTCTTTTTTTTTCTCCCCAATTTAGTGGTATCCAATTGTAGCAATGAGACAAGATAGTAACTACTAACAACTCCCATACGGGCTCGGGAGAGACGAAGGTTGAAAGCCATGCGTCCTCCGAAACACAACCCAACCAAGCCGCACTGCTTCTTAACACAGCGCACATCCAACCCGGAAGCCAGCCGCACCAATGTGTCGGAGGAAACACCGTGCACCTGGCGACCTGGTTAGCGTGCACTACGCCTGGCCTGCTACAGGAGTCACTAGTGCGCGATGAGAGAAGGATATCCCTACCGGCCAAACCCTCCCTAACCCGGACGACACTAGGCCAATTGTGCGTCGCCCCACGGACCTCCACACAGAAAATATTGAGTGTTAAATCAACACTGACAGTGTTAAATGTAACACTGTGTTTAGTGCTACGCTGTTACACTATGTCAGTGTTAGAGAATGAACACTTTCAGTGTTATGCAATAAAACATTTTAACACTAGGAAGTGTATATAGTTTTCACCAATGGTGTTACGACATAAAACCTCAGTATTTTTAATCATTACACCAAGAGGTGTAACTCTTGTTATTCCGTGTTGGGTTAAGGACATTACAATAATGTTAGTCTTTATTGTCATATGCTCTTATATAAGCATTTATGAAGACTTCGGCACTGACAATAGACATACTCAAACTTTTAATTCAAATAACCATAGACTACTTACATGGTACAATACTTCCATTCACAGGTGGCCCAAAATAACTAATTGAAAGCCACATCCCAACTAAGCAATGCCTCCAATATAATTTGCCAGTGTCCTTTCCTTTTTCGAGTTAATTGTAGAGTTACCACCCATGAAAGGCAAGGCACTCTGGAAAATATGCAAAGAAGGCTTTACACTAAGCAGTGTGTTCATTTAAGACTGAAAAGTATGGACCTGTATTGACACTGGACCAGTGTTAAATGTTTTACTCTCCGCAGATTAAAGCAAATACTCTCACACTAAAGACTGGATATTAACACCAACACTGGTGTTCTTTAACACCAGAGTTAATTGAACTGCTGAATCAACACAATTGTTCACAAAAAAATATGAACACTAGTTAACACCACCTGATATATACACTAAGAACTAGAGATTGCCTCAAAGATGACCAACCTTTGTTTTCAATATAATCTACTCACGTTTGCATTTGCCGTTACGTGGATGCTGCCATCTTTCTTACTGGGAATACTCTGCCTGCGCACTAGCACTCAGTGCGAACTGGACGGACAGCAGTTCTGCGCAAATATGTTTTGGAAACTCGGTCAGAGCAAGTGGACAGCTAAACAAGCCAACCAGCACTTCCCTGGCTAGCTGCGGTCATGACCGCAGAGCACGAACGTAAAATGTTAATATCTTTAGTGATAAAAAAGTGATAAATATATATTCATTTTTTTATAACTCACAGCCAAAGATTAACATTTTACGTTCGTGCCTTCCCGACAATAATTTTTACAGATGTTTTGTGCACAAAGGTGATGACTAAAGTGTCTTACTAGGGGTTTTATAATTGACTTCTCTATGGGGCCATTAATGGGAATTGTCTTTGTCGGCCGTCATTGAGTTAAACTGCAGTACCAAAGCAATACTGTCGGTGCAGTCAAAAGCATGCTTCCAGACCGGAACCCTTGCCCCTTGGGTAACACTGCTCAATTTGCTGTGCAAGTATCTTAACACTGCAGCACTGACACCATCTTGCTTGTGTCGAGCTTCATCCTTTTCTGTTCTCCTCACCACATAACCAACCCACCATCCTCTGCAGGCCACTATGTGACAAATGCAACATTGTATCATGTTAACGTAAGGTCAATAAAGCCATCCACAGGCTTCCCAATCCGAAACAGTTTGTGCCAGTGTTGTCAATACAGCAACTTTGAAGCTAGATTAAGCAAGATTTCAGACACCTCCAGCGATTTTAGGATTGTGACAAATTAAGCTACTTTTTAAGGCTGCCGCCAACTTTTGAATGATTTAGCGACTTTCCTGTTTGTGTCCGCTCGGCTGAGCCTTGTTGCGCTGCTCTGCAGTCTGTACCCTCTCTGCGGTTCTGCCTGCTGCTGCATGTGTCACTTGTGGCCCTTCCCCTGCCTTTCTCTGGTCCTCTCCACGCTGCTACAGCGAGTTGAGGGAATTTATTAAAATCGGTTCCTTGTTGTTAAATGACACCAAAGCTCTCTAAGGCATAACTAATATTTAAATTCTTATTTATTTTATTGGTTCCTTTTTACTCTTTCAAACATTATATTTAGTATTGCTTTGGAAAATGTGTCATTCATTGCATGAGACACTGAGGGACAACATGAGCATTAAAAAATATACAGAACCAGTCAAACGTTTGGACAGACCTACTCATTCCAAGGTTTTTACTCAAACGCATTAAGGAAATAAATTCCACAAATTAACTTAACAAGGCACACCTGTTAATTGAAATGCATTCCAGGTGACTACCTCATGAAGCTGTTTGAGAGAATGCCAAGAGTGTGCAAAGCTGTCATCAAGACTTCAATAGCAGAAAGTCTGAGTTGAACTAAATGCTAGCCAGCTAGTTAGCATAAGATCATGTCTGCTAGCTTAGCTAGCTAACCTTCAGTTTGCAGGGTTAGGGTCAGAATAGGGGGTTAGGGTTAGATTAGGGGTCAGTTCTCCACCGTTCCTAAGATATACACACATACATACACACACTACCGTTCAAAAGTTTGGGGTCACTTAGAAATGTCCTTGTTTTTGAAAGAAAAGCACATTTTGTTTGTCCATAAAATTAATATCAAATTGATCAGAAATACAGTGTAGACATTGTTAATGTTGTAAATTACTATTCAAGCTGGAAACGGCAGATGTTTTATGGAATATCTACATAGGCGTACAGAAGCCCATTATCAGCAACCATCACTCCTGTGTTCCAATGGCACGTTGTGTTAGCTAATCCAAGTTTATCATTATAAAAAGGTTATTTGTAGAAAACCCTTTTGCAATTATGTTGGCACATCTGAAAACTGTTGTTCTCATTAAAGAAGCAATAAAACTGGCCTTCTTTAGACTAGTTGAGTATCTGGAGCATCAGCATTTATGGGTTTGATTACAGGCTCAAAATGGTGAGATACAAAGAACTTTCTTCTGAAACTCGTCAGTCTATTCTTGTTCTGAGAAATTAAGGCTATTCCATGCGAGAAATTGCCAAGAAACTGAAGATCTCGTACAACGCTGTGTACTACTCCCTTCACAGAACAGCTCAAACTGGCTCTAACCAGAATAGAAAGAGGAGTGGGAGGCCCCGGTGCACAAGTGAGCAAGAGGACAAATACATTAGAGTGTCTAGTTTGAGAAACAGAGTCCTCAAGGCCTCACAAGTCCTCAACTGGCAGCTTCATTAAATAGTATCCGCAAAAACACCCGTCTCAACGTCAACAGTGAAGAGGTGACTCCAGGATGCTGGCCTTCTAGGCAGAGTTCCTCTGTCCAGTGTCTGTGTTCTTTTGCCCATCTTAATCTTTTCTTTTTATTGGCCAGTCTGAGACATGGCTTTTTCTTTGCAGCTCTGCCTAGAAGGCCAGCATGGTAATGCAAAACACATTCAATAAAGAAAGGGGGTTGGCAGGCATAGGCTAGTTTTACGGTTTTATTAAACAACACCCAGAATTCTCCATCCATATCCCACAAGCAACCAGTCTGGCTCAAGCTGTTGGCTTCACCCCAATTATGACCTCTAACCTTGCCACAACATCAAATGCCGCCACATCCTCCACCCCCAGCACTCACATGTCTCCAGTGACCCTGCTCCGAATGTTGGTAAGAAAAAACATCAGCACTAATTTAAGGAAATATATAGTAGCATATAGAGTGGTTAGAAATAATTGTTTTTTGAACCAATACTCATGAGTTCTTGTTGTTAATTTGTTTGTTTGTTTTTATTAAAAGTACCAGTTGTACAACAAACAGCAGCAGAGGTCATAGTGGAATATCCATGCCAAGGATACAGGAGGCAAGGCCTGGGAAAAGAAAGGCTGAGTCGGCTACAGTCCTGACAGCCTCACTTCACAAGTTTCCAGGAGGACAAGGCAATAAAAACTAAGAGAGAAGGAAGAAAGCAAAGGGAGAAAGAAACCAGTGACACTGAAGAAAGCTGTGGCGCCACTGAAAAAGGTTGTTCCAGGTTCCAAAACCACCACAAACATTCTAAAAGAAGGGGATGCCGAAGGCTTGCTTTGTAACGAGCTCTTCTCTGTTACCGGTGGGGTCTGGATACTGCGTGAACAGTATCAGAGGTGGGCTCATGAGCTATGCTCAAATTTAACTGGGGTGGGATTAATTTGAAACCTCTGTGTCAATAAACATTTTAGAGAAAATGCCATTGTGTTAAATGACAGTGTTAAATGACATTGTGTCATTTCTTAAAGTCCAATGAATTTTTTTTTTTTTAATTTTTTTTTTTTTTAAATCATTACAAACTATTGAAAACCGTTTGCTCTTGAACTTTATTTTAAAGGTTGCTGGGATTTAAAATATTTCTTTATTCAAATGATAATGAGTTTAGTTTAACTGTACATAATGGAGTGTAAGGAAAAGGTCAAAGAAGACAGATAATGATGTGCAGGTGAGGTAAAAAAAAAAAAAAGGGGACACTTCTGTGAAACCCTATGGTTTTTTGTGTGTTCAATTAGACAATGATCTGAATGGGGGGGGGGGGGGTAAACCTAATTATCTGGTTTGTTTATCAGGTCTAAACGAAAATCTGCTCAATATTCTACCGAATGCTCACACACCCTTGTAAAATACCAGATCAGCATGCACGTAGGCCACACCAGTGAAACAAAAGCAATCGCACAATAAAGGCCCTATCATCTTCGTTTAGATATTTGGAAGGCTAAAATAGTGGTGTGTCAGAAGAAAAACTGAACAAACATGCTTGTGTAATTCTGAGCCCCTTTAATCTACAGTGCCAAACTGTCAATCCAGTGTCGTTGACAACTATAAGGGTAGGCCTAAAAAAGTAATAGGCTTAGTCAGGTCTTTTGCTTTACGCATTATGATATTCTACTCCACAATTAGGCTGATAGAGATAAATAAAAAAAACAAGCTTCTTCTCGCCACTACGAAATTGGAAAAGGAATGTAGCCTAATCGCAAAAACATCTATGGCGTTGACACGTATGGTGTTTTAAAAACATTGTAGGCTATCAACGTAATTTCTAACATTTTTGTATGTATCCAAACAAATGCAATCTTGATTCACCCTTGGTCTGAATTCCGTTATTTTCACTCCTGATTTTAGCCTCACCCGTATCCTCCGCTGCTACAGTGAGGGTACATACCTTATGAAAGCTCGTGCATCATCCAGAAGGCACCAGTTTTCTCCCTTTTACTTACCTCCGATGTCAGCGTCAAGGTCGCCACCCATAACAACAGAAATGCTGTTCGCTCGACCATGCCGTTGACCCTAAATCAGTTCCGTCCAATATATTGAAAATATTCAGATCAATCCGTTGGTATGAACCTCTATCCCGTTCCCGTGCACTCCCGCTTGGCGACGGTGCCTGTTACGAGCATAGGATGATGGAGAGCGACAACGAGGCTGGCCAGCTGCTCCAAAGCCTGTCACCTGACCGGGCCGCGAGAAAGCACTATGGGAAGAAACTAGTGTGGGGGAAGAGGTGGGTGGGTGGCAGCTCCTATTGGGAAGTACTGCAGGGTAATAAGTGAGGATTTTTAAATTTTTAATTTCACCTTTATTTAACCAGGTAGGCAAGTTGAGAACAAGTTCTCATTTACAATTGCGACCTGGCCAAGATAAAGCATGGAGTAAAACAAACATACAGTCAATAATGCAGTATAAACAAGTCTATCTATATACGATGTGAGCAAATGAGGTGAGATAAGGGAGGTAAAAGGCAAAAAAAAGGCCATGGTGGCAAAGTAAATACAATATAGCAAGTAAAACACTGGAATGGTAGATTTGCAGTGGAAGAATGTGCAAAGTAGAAATACAAATAATGGGGTGCAAAGGAGCAAAATAAATCAAATAAATACAGTAGGGAAAGAGGTAGTTGTTTGGGCTAAATTATAGGTGGGCTATGTACAGGTGCAGTAATCTGTGAGCTTTGATTGAGATGTGTAATTAAGCAATAAGGCTCAAGGGGGTGTGGTATATGGCCAATATGCAGGCTAGTCAAATTCTTCCACAAGATCTCAACATACCATTTCTGTATAGACCTCGCTTTTGTGCACGGGGGATTTGTCATGCTGAAACAGGAAACTGTTGCCACGATGTTGGAAGCACAGAATCGCCTAGAATGTCATTGTATGCTGTAGCATTAAGATTTCCCTTCACTGGAACTAAGGCGCCTAGCCCAAACCATGAAATACAGCCCCAGACTGTTATTCTTCCTCCATCAAACTTTACAGTTGGTACTATACATTGAGGCAGGTAGCGTTTCTCCTGACATCCGCCAAACCCAGATTCGTCTGTCAGACTGCCACAGATGGTCACGCGTGATTCATCACTCCAGAGAATGCGTTTCCCCTGCTACAGAGCTTTACACCACTGCAGCCAACACTTGGCATTGCGCATGGTGATCTTAGGCTTGTGTGCTCCAGACGAACAGTTATTGTGCTGACCGTGCTTCCAAAGGCTATTTGGAACTTATTAGGACTCAGCGGTCACTTTCTGTGAGCTTGTGTGGCCTACCACTTCGCGGCTGAGCCGTTGTTGCTCCGAGAGGTTTCCACTTCACAATAACAGCATTTACAGTTGACCGGGGCAGCTCTAGCAGGGCAGGATACAGTATACAGTATATACATATGAGATGAGTAATGCGAGATATGTAACATTCTTAAAGTGGCGTTATTAAAGTGACTAGTGTTCCATTTATTAAAGTGGCCAATGATATCAAGTCTGTAAGTAGGCAGCAGCCTCTCTGTGCTAGTAATGGCTTTTTAACAATCTGATGGCCTTGAGATAGAAGCTGTTTTTCAATCTCTCGGTCCCAGCTTGATGCACCTGTACTGACCTCGCCTTCTGGATGGAAGCAGGGTGAACAGGCAGTGGCTCGTGGTTATTGTCCTTAAGGATATTTTTTGCCTTCCTGTGACATCGGGTGTTGTAGGTGTCCTGGAGGGTAGATAGTTTGCCCCCGGTGATGTGTCGTGCAGACCGCACAACACGGTGCTCACTTTGCTGTTTTCTGAAGTCGACGATCATCTCTTTTGTTTTGGAGACAAAAGTCATGTCTGCTCCTGCTCTTCCCCCCTGGCGCTCGACGGCGCCAGGCTGCCCTGCATCACGCACTCCTGCCATCATCAATTACGCACACCTGCCTTCCCTCGTCATGCACATCAGCGGTATTGGATTCACATGGACTCCCTCATCTCCTGTTTACTACCTCCCGTATATTTGTCAGTTCCCCTGCTCTGTTCCCTGCTGATGCATTAATTGTTTTTATCTTAGTTACCCTTGTGCTGACGGTGTTCCTGTCTCGTTCCATGTCCGTTATTTATTAAATGTTTGACTCCCCGTACCTGCTTTGTCTCGCCAGCATCAATTATTGTACCAGAATGCATCAGCCAACATATGAAGCATCGGGGAGTACTGGCGTTCCGGTTGGTGGTGACGTCGGCTCTGGGTCGCCGTCGATGGAACTGGGGGTGCCTAGCCAGCTCATCGGGCTTCCACGCCCTAGCTAGCTCGAGAGGTTTCCTTGCCCCGGTTGGCTCGGAAGGTGCCCATACCACGTCGGGCCTCAGCCGGATCGTCAGGTCTTGTTTGCCCAACTGGCCCAGGAGTTTTTTTGTTTTTGTTTTGTTGGTGACGTCGGGGTGGAGTCCGCCGCCGATAGAACCAGGGGTGCCTAAGCCAGCCCGTCGGGCTTTCACACCCTGGCTGGCTCGAGAGGTTTCCGTGCCTCGGTTGGCTCGGCAGGTTTCCATCCCACGTCACGCTCAAAATTGTTGCAACCCCTATTACTAGCCTGTTCCACCTCTCTTTCGTATCGTCTGAGAGACCCAAATATTGGAAAGCTGCCGCGGTTATCCCCCTCTTCAAAGGGGAGTCACTCTAGACCAAAACTGCTATAGACCTATATCCATCCTGTCCTGCCTTTCTAAAATCTTCAAAAGCCAAGTTAACAAACAAATCACCGACCATTTCGAATCCCACCGTACCTTCTCTACTATGCAATCTGGTTTCCGAGCTGGTCATGGGTGCACCTCAGCCACTCTCAAGGTCCTAAATGATATCATAACGATAAAAGACAATACTGTGCAGCCGTCTTCATCGACCTGGCCAAGACTTTCGACTCTGTCAATCACCACATTCTTATCGGCAGACTCAATAGCCTTAGTTTCTCAAGTGACTGCCTCGTCTGGTTCATCAACTACTTCTCAGATAGAGTTCAGTGTGTCAAATCAGAAGGCCTGTTGTCCGGACCTCTGGCAGTCTCTATGGGGGTGACACAGGGTTCAATTCTCGGGTCGACTCTTTTCTCTGTATATAACAATGTTGTCGCTTTTGATTTGATTTGTATCTCTTTTAGTCCCCATTTGGACTAATCTTCCAAGAGTCCTTAAACATTCAAATACAATTTATAATACAAACACACTTTCACATATAACACACTATTACAAACATACATAATACTAGCATAATGACCCAATAAATACAGCAGCTCTTACTGCTGGTGATTCTCTCATTCACCTCTATGCAGACGACACCATTCTGTATACATCTGACCCTTCTTTGGACACTGTGTTAACAAACCTCCAAACGAGCTTCAATGGCATACAACACTCCTTCCGTGGCCTCCAACTGCTTTTAAATGCTAGTAAAACTAAATGCATGCTCTTCAACCCACCCGCCCGACTAGCATCACTACTCTGGACGGTTCTGACTTAGAATATGTGGACAACTACAAATACCTAGGTTTCTGGCTAGACTGTGAACTCTCCTTCCAGACTCACATTAAGCATCTCCAATCCAAAATTAAATATAGAATCAGCTTCCTATTTTGCATCAAAGCCTCCTTCACTCATGCTGCTGAACATACCCTCGTAAAACTGACTATCCTACCGTTCCTTGACTTCAGCGATGTAATTTACAAAATAGCCTCCAACACTCTACTCAGAAAATTGGATGTAGTCTATCACAGTGCCATCCGCTTTGTCACCAAAGCCCAATATACTACCCACCACTGCGACCTGTATGCTCTCCTTGGCTGGTCCTCGCTACATATTCATCACCAAACCCACTGGCTCCAGGTCATTTATAAGTCTTTGCTATGTAAAGCCCCACCTTATCGCAGCTCACTGGTCACCGTAGCAACACCCACCCGTAGCTCGCGCTCCAGCAGGTTTATTTCACTGGTCATCCCCAATGCCAACACCTTATTTGGCCGCCTTTCCTTCCAGTTCTCTGGTGCCAATGACTGGAACGAATTGCAAAAATCACTGAAGCTGGAGACTTATATCTCCCTCTCTAACTTTAAGCATCAGCTGTCAGAGCAGCTTACCAATCACTGTACTTGTACACAGCCCATCTGTAAATAGTAGACCCAACTACCTCATCCCCATATTGTTATTCATTTTTTTTTGCCCTTTTGCACCCCAGTATCTATACTGGCACATCATCATCTGCACATCTATCACTGCAATGTTAATGCTAAATTGTAATTATTTTGTCTCTATTTATTGCCTTACCTCCCTGATCTTACTACATTTGCAAACACTGTACATAGATTTTTTTCTATTGTGTTATTGACTGTATGTTTGTGGCTACCCGGACTATTTGCATTGTGTGTGTCCCCCAACCTCTATTTTACACTGCTGCTACTCTCTGTTTATCATATATGCATAGTCACTTTAACTATACATTCATGTACATACTACCTCAATTGGTCTGACCAACCAGTGCTCCCGCACATTGGCTAACCAGGCTATCTGCATTGTGTCCCGCCATCCACCACCCGCCAACCCCACTTTTACGCTACTGCTACTCTCTGTTCATCATATTTGCATAGCCACTTTAACCATATCTAGATGTACATACTACCTCAATCAGCCCGACTAACCGGTGTCTGTATGTAGCCTCACTACTTTTATAGCCTCGCTACTGTATATAGCCTCGCTACTGTTATTTTTCACTGTCTTTTTACTGTTTTTATTTCTTGACTTTACTTACCTATTGTTCACCTAATACCTTTTTTGCACTATTGGTTAGTGCCTGTAAGTAAGCATTTCAACTGTATGGTCTACACCTGTTTTATTCGGCGCATGTGACAAATAAACTTTGATTTGATTCATTTATCCCATATGTAACTCTGTGAGGTTGTTTTTGTCGCACTACTTTGCTTTGTCTTGGCCAGGTGGCAGTTGTAAATTAGATCTTGTTCTCAACTGGTCTACCTGGTTAAATAAATAAATAAACTCCTCTCTGTAGGCTGTCTCATCATTTTTGGTAATCAAGCCTACCACTGTTGTGTTGTCTGCAAACTTGATGATTGAGTTGGAGGCGTGCATGGCCACGCAGTCGTGGGTGAACAGGGAGTACAGGAGGGGGCTGAGAGCGCACCACAATCATATCAATTTCATTAGGTCTAATTAAATTTTATTTGTCAATTCTTTTAAGTTTAAATACAAATATTGAATTTTTACACTGTCTCAAGCAATTGGTTCATAATCCCTAGATTTGGTTCTTGGCTGAGGCACTGATGACCTATCTGGGTAAAATGCAGATCTACTCCTCTCTGGTGGCAGGTGCTGTAATGCCACAGTTAATTTATGCAGGTGCAGGTAATTACTGTACTAATTTATTAGGCTCATTATGAGAAGAAGACAATGGTGTTTGTGTGGTCATTGAAGCTGATGTAGGTTATTACACAGTTTTACCAGTCGATAGGGCCTATGCCTAGGGTTCATAACCTTACATTTCCCGAGCAAATTCATTCAAACAAGCATTTTGCAACATCCGCATGCATGTGACCAATACAATTTGATTTGAAATCCCAATAATCCCATTGCCTTGAACTCAGGCTCGCACGAGCGTTAACTGTCCTGTGAACACACATTTGGCTTTCCCACCAGTGACGGTGCAAGTCAATATTATGTAGGCTACTTTAATGCTGTTGTCGCAATCTTTCTTTGCGGAAGCTTGACGTCAATCTATATATAAAAAATAACCGACAACCGACACTCGTGACTTATATGCATTCCACGTGTGTCGTTCAACTGGGATACACACACAACTTTGATCTCGTCTGGAGGAAATGGAAACATACAGGTAAATTTAATAATGATCATTTTATAAAACATACTTTGTGATCCGTAGTCAGAAAATGAAAGTGAATGTCATTTCGTCTGTGTGGGAAGAAATTAAATTACGCTATGATTGTGTCTCAACCGATAGCTGGCACAACACAACTTCAGATGAAGTAAAAACTACAACATCGACATTTTAAGAAAAACACATAGGAGTTTAACGTTAATTATCGAAAAACGCGTAAACGTTAAATAAAAAACAACATATTTTTCAAGAAATTACAAACATGGTTGTCAATCAATTTGATAAGCTTTTAAATGATATCAAACTCCAACTATGTATATTTTCCATTGATGAAGACATGGACGTCCCATGGTATGCTGGGTACCCTTTGACCACCATTCTCCAAAAAGGCACTTTCTGACCACTTCTTCCATGGGAAAACGTGTCTGGAAAGTTTTGTTTAAATCAAAAAGGGATTCTGTTAAAAAGTGATTGAATTCAAATAGATGTACCCATAAATAAAACAATTTGAAGTCTATGAAATAAATGTTAATACATTTATTGAAATATATTGCAAATGTCAAATGGATTAGAAGTTGCAATAGGTAGCAAGCACCATTATTAACTACAGTGTATGGATTGTAGACTGGTGGGCGGTGAGCTGACATCAGTCAAGAATGTGATTAGACAGACCACTGAACAAATGGGGTTGCGTTGCTTGGATTGGACAACGTCTTCTTTATACATTTATGTTCCAATCAATATTGTGAAAATTAAGCAATCCATTATCAGTCAATATTATCAACCCACCAAATGTCCTGTAATGCAATCTGGGATTTAATTAGCTATGGTCCTTCACATTCTGATCAGCAAGCCCCCTGACATATTTATAAATTTTCTCCTGCAGAACACACTTTGTCATGTGGACTGTCCTGGGATTAGCAGCAGTCTTCATCTCTGCCTCGGGTAAATATTTCTCAGCCTCAGTAGACGGCATAGACGTAGTCAAAGTTTAGAAGGGGTGGTGGACAGCAATAAATCACAATTGCTTGTAGAGTTATGGACAAACTGTTTAATGTTGTAACATCCTCGTTCTCTGGAATTTCAAGTGCGACATGGCTCTGAGGTGAAGGTCGTTATTTCTGTTTTCACATCCTCATTTATGTGTCCTTTTTCTGAGAGTCCTTTAGACCTTTTTCCCCCACACACGCGCATGTACACACACATGCACGTACACACACATGCACGTACACACACATGCGCGTATGTACATGCACGTACACACATGAGCATGTACACACACACACACTATATCTCAATGAAGACTGTTTATCTACTCCTCGTATGTGTGTGTGGAGAGCGATAGGAAACACATTATTAGGAGGTGAGAATTCGGCAGATGAATAGGGTGTGTGACCGTGATGAGTGCAATGTCCAGCATTTTATGAGAGCGAGAGAGTTAGTGTCAGTATAATTTGGCATGGGGTTGAAGTAACTTGCCATATCATCATGGAATATTCAGATTTTAATGTGTCACTAGATATCCTCCTCATCTGAGCCAACAAATATGTATTATTCCATGAATTCTATTCAGGTCAAAATGTCTCTTATAGCTGCATTGTCAGTTTCAGGGCAGTAAGAGACTTGAGTTGAGTCCAAGATCAACTCTAAAATGTGCTAAACTGTCCCTGTTGAAGAGCTATGGGGGAATCAGCAAGCCAGTAGCATTTGGGCAAACCCATGGAAAACATAACTATTCCTTAGATATCTGTAGACGATAGGTTGACTTCTAACTGTCTGGCTGTCTCTTATCTATAGTTGCATAACTATCAGTGATATAGGATATACCGTGTTTAGTGTTGTTGGACAGCTATGATGTTCATGAAGTCAAATTTGAATTCCGATCCAGGCTGGTCTGTTTTGTAGATTGATAGAGCTATTGTAATATGGTCTTTTGTTGCTTTGGCATAATTTTAATGTAATGAAATCAAATACACTAATACTAGCCCTTCTATATTTCTTTGATTAAGTAATTCTACCTTTTCACAACATATTGGTTGTTCATTGTTAGAAGCCGTTCCTTTGTGACCTACATAAAGACAATAAGTGTTAATAACTGGCTCTACATTTTATATCGACAACAGATCTGGCAACAATTTACTTCCGCTTCAAATAGCTCACCTGGGAGTGTTGCTCTACTTTCAAATTGCTCTGTTTACTTAATACAATCTCTTATGGGCTATTGAATTTGAAGAACTGTTTGTTACTTTGTATGTGTTGAAAGTAATAATCTATCATCATTTCTAATCTCTCAATATGAGATGTCAAAGATTATCCCAACACCACATGCACCGCCAACTATTGTATGTCCCAAATTAATGCAAAACATGTGCACATGCTCCCATGATGACCTCTAATCATTTTTCAGTCCAAGGCTAAATGCTAGCCAGACACTGCTAGATATAACAAATGGGCACTTACAATCTGTCTGTGGCATTGAACAACAGGCTGAGTGTGTTATTCCACTGACACAACATTCCTCACATTGTTTACTAGAGGTCGACCGATTAATCAGAATGGCCGATTAATTAGGGCCGATTTCAAGTTTTCATAACAATCGGTAATTGACATTTTTGGACACCAATCATTGCCGATTACATTGCACTTCACGACGAGACTGCATGGCAGGCTGACTACCTGTTATGCGAGTGCAGCAAGGAGCCACGGTAAGGTGCTAGCTAGCATTAAACGTATCTTATAAAAAAATCTTAACATAATCACTAGTTAACTACACATGGTTGATGATATTACTAGTTTATCTAGCTTGTCCTGCGTTGCATATAATCGATGCAGTGCCTGTTAATTTATCATTGAATCATAGCCTACTTCGGCAAACGGGTGATTTAACAAGCTCATTCGCGAAAAAAATCGCTGTCGTTGCACCAATGTTTACCTAACCATAAACATCAATACCTTTCTTAAAATCAATACACAAGTATACATTTTTTTCTGTGCAACAGAGTCAGGGTATATGCAGCAGTTTGGGCCGCCTGGCTAATTGCGAACTGTGAAGACTATTTCTTCCTAACAAAGACAGCCAACTTGCCAAACGGGGGATGATTTAACAAAAGTGCATTTGCGAAAAAAGCATAATCGTTGCACGAATGTACCTAACCATAAACATCAATGCCTTTCTTAAAATCAATACATAGAAGTATATATTTTTAACCTGCATATTTAGCTAAAAGAAATTCATGTTAGCAGGCAATATTAAAATAGGGAAATTGTGTCACTTCTCTTGCGTTCATTGCACGCAGAGTCAGGGTATATGCAACAGTTTGGGCTGCCTGGTTGTTGCGAACTAATTTGCCAGAATTTTACGTAATTATGACAACATTGAAGGCTGTGCAATGTAACAGCAATATTTAGATTTATGGATGCCACCCGTTAGATAAAAACGGAACAGTTCCGTATTTCACTGAAAGAATTAAACGTTTTATTTTCGAAATGATAGTTTCTGAATTTGACCATATTAATGACCTACAGCTCGTATTTCTGTGTGTTATGTTATAATTAAGTCTAAGATTTGATATTTGATAGAGCAGTCTGAGCGGTGGTAGGAAGCAGCAGGCTTGTATGCATGCATTCATTCAAACAGAACTTTTGTGCATTTGCCAGCAACACTTCGCTGTGCTTCAAGCATTGAGCCGTTTATGACTTCAAGCCTATCAACTCCCGAGATTAGGCTGGTGTAACCGATGTGAAATGGCTAGCTAGTTAGCGGGGTGCGCGCTAATAGCATTTGAAACGTCACTCGCTCAGAGACTTGGAGTAGTTGTTCCCCTTGCTCCGCGGCTCTTGTGGAGCGATGGGTAACGATGCTTCAAGGGTGGCTGTTGTCGATGTGTTCCTGGTTCGAGCCGAGGTAGGGGCGAGGAGAGGGACGGAAGCTATACTGTTACACTGGCAATACTATAGTGCCTATAAGAACATCCAATAGTCAAAGGGATATAAAATACAAATGGTATAGAGAGAAATAGTCCTATAATTATTATAATAACCTCAACCTAAATCTTACCTGGTATTATTGAAGACTCATGTTAAAAGGAACCACCAGCTTTTGTATGTTCTCATGTTCTGAGCATGGGACTTGCTGTTTTACATGGCACATATTGCACTTTTACTTTCTTCAACACTTTGTTTTTGCATTATTTAAACCAAATTGAACATGTTTCATTATTTATTTGAGGCTAAATTGATGGATTATATTAAGTTAAAATAATTGTTCATTCAGTATTGTTGTAATTGTCATTATTACAAATAAATACATTTAAAAAAAATAGTCAGATTAATTGGTATTGGCTTTTTTTGGTCCTCCAATAATCGGTATCGGTGTTGAAAAATCATAATCGATCGACCTCTATCGTTTACTTAACCTTAGTCCCACTTTCTACATCCACTTGGGTTAAACTTATCCTGGGCAGAAATCAATGGCTATATATTGTTTTTTATGACTTAACGGGGGGGGGGGGGGGGGGGGGGGGGGGGGGTCACGTGAGGTTAGAGGCTGTGTTTGCATAGATGGGACTCTGTTGGGTTGTTTAGGTGAAAGGGGCAGAAATAGTCTCCTGGATGGACAACTGGGATGTTAATGTATAGACACTGTGTGTGACACACATACAGGAGGAGGAATAGAAAGGCAAACTGAATATGTGTGGGTGTGACAGAGGCAACAACTATAGTTAAGATTCTGCTTGATTAACAGTCTTTGTTGAGATATAAAAGAAGTGGTATAAAAGAGGTGACGGTCATTGTTTTTGGTTTAAATTTGTCCTTGTTGTCAAGGTCCTTTGGTAATTTCTTTCCGCATGCACGCATTATACTTTATTACACTTCAATCAATTGTGATTAACTGAAATATATACCCTCTTCTATTCTGTGGCCCTGACCTAAAATTAAGTTATCTGGGCCCTATAGTTATGACAAATAATTTCCTGAATGAATTTAGTTAATTCTTTATAGTAGCTTTACTCAGACTATGACCTTGTGGTCCTATAGTGTGAAGTACTGACCTTCAGAGGTACACATAGGAACTTGCATGGTACTGGTCGGTACCTGTTAGGATACATGTGCAGATAATCTAGTATAATTGAACATTTTCTACCCGATATATACAGTTGAAGTCGGAAGTTTACATACTTAGGTTGGAGTCATTAAAACTCGTTTTTCAACCACTCCACAAATTTCTTGTTAACAAACTATAGTTTTGGCAAGTCGGTTAGGACATCTACTTTGTGCATGACATAAGTAATTTTTCCAACAATTGTTTACAGACATATTATTTCACTTATAATTCACTGTATCACAATTCCAGTGGGTCAGAAGTTTACATACACTAAGTTGACTGTGCCTTTAAACAGCATGGAAAATTCCAGAAAATTATGTCATGGCTTTAGAGCTTCTGATAGGGTAATTGACATCATTTGAGTCAATTGGAGGTGTACCTGTGGATGTATTTCAAGGTCCACCTTCAAACTCAGTGGCTCTTTGCTTGACATCATGGGAAAATCAAAAGAAATCAGCCAAGACCTCAGAAAAAATAATTGTAGACCTCCACAAGTCTGGTTCATCCGTGGGAGCAATTTCCAAACGCCTGAAGATACCGCGTTCATCTGTACAAACAATAGTACACAAGTATAAACACAATGGCATGATGCAGCTGTCATACCGCTCAGGAAGGAGATGCGTTCTGTCTGCTAGAGATGAACGTACCTCGGTGCGAAAAGTGCAAATCAATCCCAGAACAACAGCAAAGGACATTGTGAAGATGCTGGAGGAAACGGGTACAAAAGTATCTATATCCACAGTAAAACAAGTCCTATATCAACATAACCTGAAAGGCTGCTCAGTAAGATAGAAGCCACTGCTCCACAACCGCCATAGAAAAGCCAGACTGCGGTTTGCTACTGCACATGGGGACAAAGATCATACTTTTTGGAGAAATGTACTCTGGTCTGATGAAACAAAAATAGAACTGTTTGACAATAATGACCATCATTATGTTTGGAGGAAACGGGGAGGCTTGCAAGCCAAAGAACACCATCCCAACATTGAAGCACAGGGTTGGCAGTATAATGTTGTGGGGGTGCTTTTCTGCAGGAGGGACTGGTGCACTTCACAAAATAAATGGCATCATGAGGGAGGAAAATTATGTGGATATAGTGAAGCAACATCTCACTACATGAGTCAGGAAGTTAAAGCTTGGTCGCATATGGGTCTTCCAAATGGACAATGACTCCAAGCTTGCTTCCAAAGCTGTGGCAAAATGGCTTAAGGACAACAAAGTCAAGGTATTGGAGTGGCCACCACAAAGCCCTGACCTCAATCCTATAGAAAATTTGTGGGCAGAACTGAAAAAGCATGTGCAAGCAAGGAGACATAGACACCTGACTCAATTACACCAGCTCTGTCAGGAGGAATGGGCTAAAATTCACCCAACTTATTGTGGGAAGCTTGTGGAAGGCTACCCAAAACTTTTGACCGAAGGTAAACAATTCAAAGGCAATGCTACCAAATACTAAATTAGGGTATGTAAACCTCTGACCCACTGGGAATGTGATGAAAGAAATAAAAGCTGAAATAAATAATTCTCTCTACTATTGTTCTGACATTTCACATTCTTAAAATAAAGTGGTGATCTTAACTGACCTAAGACCGGGAATTTTTACTAGGATTAAATGTCAGGAATTGTGAAAAACTGAGTTTAAATGTATTTGGCTAAGGTGTATGTTAACTCCGGACTTCAACTGTATATACAGTACCAGTCGAAAGTTTGGACACCTACTCATTCAAGGGTTTTTATTTATTTGTATTCTACATTGTAGAATAATTGTGAAGACATCAAAACTATGAAAGATCCCAAAAAAAAGTGTAAAACAAATCAAAACATATCTTAGATTTTAGATTCTTGAATGGAAAAGGAAACCGCGCACTGCTCTTGAAAGTATCACTGATCTTTAATAAGCTTACGTGTCGGCCTCACAGCCTTCGTCAGATGATAATATCAAGAGCAGTGTGTGGTTTCCTTTTTCCTTCATCTTGTCCAACTGTACCATGCACCTGCAAAAAAGATTGCTCAGACGTGCGAGTGCCTTTTGAATATTTCAGATTCTTCAAAGTAGCCACCCTTTGCCTTGATGACAGCTTTGCACACTCTTGGCATTCTCTCAACCAGCTTCACCTGGAATGCTTTTCCAACAGTCTTGAATAAGTTCCCACATATGCTGAGCACTTGTTGGCTGCTTTTCCTTCACTCTGTGGTCTAACTCATCCCAAACCATCTCAATTGGGTTGAGTGATTGTGGAGGCCAGGTCATCTGATGCAGCACTCCATCACTCTCACTTCGCTGCAGAATACTGTGGTAGCCATGCTGGTTAGCTGTGCCTTGAATTCTAAATGAATCACTGACCGTGTTACCAGCAAAGCACCATCACACCTCCTCCTCCATGCTTCACTGTGGGAACCACATGTGGAGATCATCCATTCACCTACTCTGCGTCTCACAAAGACACAGCGGTTTGCTGCGATCAAAAATCTCATGCTTGGACTCATCAGACCAAAGGACAGATTTCCACCGGTCTAATGTCTATTGCTTGTGCTTTTCTTGGCCCAAGCAAGTCTCTTCTTCTTATTGGTTTTCTTTTTTTTTAGTAGTCTTTTTATTTAGCAGCAAATCGACCATGAAGGCCTGATTCACACAGTCTCCTCTGAACAGTTGATGTTGAGATGTCTGTTACTTGAACTTTGAAGCATTTATTTGGGCTGCAATCTGAGGTGCAGTTAACTCTAATGAACTTATCCTCTGCAGCAGAGGTAACTCTTGGTCTTCCTTTCTTGTGGCGGTCCTCATGAGAAACAGTTTCATCATAGCGCTTGATGTTTTTTTGCGACTACACTTGAAGAAACTCTCAAAGTTCTTGAAATTTTCCAGATTGACTGACCTTCATGTCTTAAAGTAATGATGGACTGTCGTTAACTGAAATCCAAGTAAGAGTAGCATTCCAGAGAGACATCAGAGACTGTAACGTTATTTGCTTCACGGAAACATGGCTCACTCGAGAGACACTCGGAGTCGGTGCAGCCAGCTGGTTTCTTCAAGCATCGCGCCGACAGAAACAACCATCTTTCTGGTAAGAAGAGGGGCGGGGGGGGGTGTATGCCTTATGATTAACGAGACATGGTGTGATCATAACAACATACAGGAACTCAAGTCCTTCTGTTCACCTGACTTAGAATTCCTCACAATCAAATGTCGACCACATTATCTACCAAGGGAATTCTCTTCGATTATAATCACAGCCGTATATATTCCCCCCCAAGCAGACACATCGATGGCCCTGAACAAAATTTATTTGACTCTTTTCAAAATGGAAACCACATATCCTGAGGCTGCATTCATTGTAGCTGGGGATTTTAACAAGGCTAATCTGAAAACAAGACTCCCTAAATTGTATCAGCATATCGATTGCGCAACCAGGGCTGGTAAAACCCTGGATCATAGCTATTCTAACTTCCGCGATGCATATAAGGCCCTCCCCCGCTCTCCTTTCAGAAAAGCTGACCACGACTCCATTTTTTTGCTCCCTGCCTACAGACAGAAACTAAAACAAGAAGCTCCCGCGCTCAGGTCGGTTCAACGCTGTTCCAACCAATCTGATTACACGCTTCAAGACTGCTTCGATCACATGGATTGGGATATGTTCCGCATTGCTTCCAACAACAACATTGATGAATACGCTGATTCGGTGAGCGAGTTCATTAGAAAGTGCATTGACAATGTCGTTCCCATAGCAACGATTAAAACATTCCCAAACCAGAAACTGTAGATTGATGGCAGCATTCGCGTGAAACTGAAACCATTGCTTTTAACCAGGGCAAGGTGACCGGAAACATGACTGAATACAAACAGTGTAGCTATTCCCTCCGCAAGGCAATCAAACAAGCTAAGCGTCAGTATAGAGACAAAGTAGAGTCGCAATTCAACAGCTCAGACACGAGGTATGTGGCAGGGTCTATGGTCAATCACGGATTACAAAAAGAAAACCAACCCCGTCACGGACCAGGATGTCTAGCTCCCAGACAGACTAAATAACTTTTTTTGCCCGCTTTGAGGACATTACAGTGCCACTGACACGGCCCGCAACCAAAACCTGCGGGCTCTCCTTCACTGCAGCCGACGTGATTAAAACATTTAAACGTGCCAACCCTCTCAAGGCTGCAGTTCCAGACGGCATTCCCAGCCGCGTCCTCAGAGCATGCGCAGACCAGCTGGCTGGTGTGTTTACGGACATATTCAATCAATCCTTATCCCAGTCTGCTGTTCCCACATGCTTCAAGAGGGCCACCATTGTCCCTGTTCCCAAGAAAGCTAAGGTAACTGAGCTAAACGACTACCGCCCCGTAGCACTCACTTCCGTCATCATGAAGTGCTTTGAGAGACTAGTCAAGGACCATATCACCTCCACCCTACCTGACACCCTAGACCCACTCCAATTTGCTTACCGCCCAAATATGTCCACAGACGACGCAATCACAACCACACTGCACACTGCCCTAACCCATCTGGACAAGAGGAATACCTATGTGAGAATGCTGTTCATCGACTACAGCTCAGCATTTAACACCATAGTACCCTCCAAACTCGTCATCAAGCTCGAGACTCTGGGTCTCGACCCCGCCCTGTGCAACTGGGTACTGGACTTCCTGACTGGCCACCACTAGGTGGTGAGGGTAGGTAACAACATCTCCACCCCACTGATTCTCAACACTGGGGCCCCACAAGGTGTGTTCTGAGCCCTCTCCTGTACTCCCTGTTCACCCACGACTGCGTGGCCATGCACGCCTCCAACTCAATCATCAAGTTTGCGGACGACACTACAGTGGTAGGCTTGATTACCAACAACGACGAGACGGCCTACAGGGAGGAGGTGAGGGCCCTCGGAGTGTGGTGTCAGGAAAATAACCTCACACTCAACGTCAACAAAACAAAGGAGATGATTGTGGACTTCAGGAAACAGCAGAGGGAGCACCCCCCTATCCACATCGATGGGACAGTAGTGGAGAGGGTAGTAAGTTTTAAGTTCCTCGGCGTACACATCATGGACAAACTGAATTGGTCCACCTACACAGACCGCGTCGTGAAGAAGGCAAAGCAGTGCCTCTTCAACCTCAGGAGGCTGAACAAATTCAGCTTGACACCAAAAGCACTCACAAACTTCCACAGATGCACAATCGAGAGCATCCTGTCAGGCTGTATCACCGCCTGGTACGGCAACTGCTCCGCCCACAACCGTAAGGCTCTCCAGAGGGTAGTGAGGTCTGCACAACGCATCACCGGGGGCAAACTACCTGCCCTCCAGGACACCTACACCACCGATGTCACAGGAAGGCCATAAAGATCATCATGCAGAACAACCACCCGAGCCACTGCCTGTTGACCCCGCTATCATCCAGAAGGCGAGGTCAGTACAGGCGCATCAAAGCAGGGACCGAGAGACTGAAAAACAGCTTCTATCTCAAGGCCATCAGACTGTTAAACAGCCACCACTAACATTGAGTGGCTGCTAACAACACACTGACTCAACTCCAGCCACTTTAATAATGGGAATTGATGGAAATTGATGTAAAATATATCACTAGCCACTTTAAACAATGCTACTAAATATAATGTTTACATACCCTACATTACTCATCTCATATGTATATATACTGTACTCTATATCATCTACTGCATCTTTATGTAATACATGTATCACTAGCCACTTGAAACTATGCCACTATGTTTACATACCCTACATTACTCATCTCATATGTATATGTATAAACTGTACATCTACTGCATCTTGCCTATGCCACTCTGTACCATCACTCATTCATATATCTTTATGTACATATTCTTTATCCCTTTACACTTGTGTGTATTAGGTAGTAGTTTTGGAATTGTTAGGTTAGATTACTCGTTGGTTATTACTGCATTGTCGGAACTAGAAGCACAATCATTTTGCTACCCTCGCATTAACATACATGTGTATACATGTGACAAATACATTTGATTTGATTCATCTTTTTGATTATTTGAGCTGTTCTTCCCATAATAGATGGTACAATGATTATCTACGCTATACTTGCTTTTTTTGTCACAAATTGAAATTAGTTCACCTATCAGAATTTTAGAAACCATGAAATGGAGGCGCAGTGTCTGCATAGTGCATCTTTCATTTTCTAGTTTTTACTAGCAACTAGTTACAAGTGGGATATAATACAATTCACAGTAACTTACTGTAGCTAATCCATCACACTCACTGACATGATGGTCTGGTAGGAAATTGAGTATTACAATTACATGGTGACTAGCTATAAATGAAATATTGTATGCACATTTGGTATACACGTGAGAAGGGAGAGACTCTTCATCAAAGAACTATAGAATTGATGGAATGGACTTCTTCACTACATCCACCATGTGGGTCAGTCTGTGTGCACAATAACACCCACAATAACACCCTGCTTCAAACATCCAACACATTCCAATCCGATATCTTCATGAGGCGCAGAGCACCTTCCTTCTGTTTCATAGATACACAAAAAAACGAAATAAACCCACCTCTCATTACTCTCACCGAAGCCACCTTATCCAACTCATCCACAATTTCCGTAGTTTCAATTTTCAGACTTCAAATGGATCTCCCAGATAACAACATCGAGCCAAAACCCTTTCTCCAACCAAAAATGAATTAGAAGGCTTGGATATACTAGATTCCACTCCTCTGCACCTAGTCTGGTATTGGAAACCTGGTTGGTGCTGGATCTGCAGAGGGGAGGAAGGACAACCTAAGGAGAGGACAGACCCACAAGGAAGACCATGAGATCAATGGTGGCACTCCTCTGTGGTCTTCCTGCTCTGAGTGAAAGTTATATCTTTGGTCCCTCCTCCGTGCCTGTTCTGGTGCTGGAACTGGGACTGGTGTTGGATCTGCAGATGGGAGGGGGAACAAACTGAGGAGTGAGCCGATACACTTGGAAGCCCAGGACCCGGAAGTCAGTGATGGTACTCCCCTGTGGCCTGCCCGCTCCAGGCTTAGGTCTAGATCTTTGGTCTTTCCTCTGCGCCTCTTCTGGTGTGGTGATGAATGGTTCCTGGTTCTGGTCTGGTTCTGTGAGAGGGATAGGTGTAGTGGGAGGAAGGGGGAGAGAGATGGTGAGGGAGAGAGATGATGGGGAGGGTATGTCCATTGGCCTGGTGACAGGTGGGGGCCGTTTGTGAGACATCTTGGGTGGTGGGTTGGTCGGTGCCTGTGTTAAGGTATGGGTCTGGTTCTGAGTCTTCGTTGTTGTTGTCTGGTGGAGGGGGAGGGATTTGGGCTAGTGGGGTTGGTGGCATTGGCCATTGCTCTGCCGGCCTAGGAATTGGTGTAGGTTATGAAGAAGTGCCCCCCTTTCCCGCACAGGTTGCAGGGTCGTGTGGAAGTGCAGTCTGAGGTGGGATGGTCCCCTTTACAGATTCTGCAGATAATGGCTGGGCAGTTGGTTCTGGTCTGGGTGTTGTCTGGTCTGGTTGTTGGTCTGCTATTGTCCTGCAGGAGGAGGAAGGACAAACCTCAGAGCAAGCGGACACCTGGGAGCCCATAGGTCAATGGAGGCACTCCCCTGTGGTCTGCTCGCGCCAGGTGTAGGTTGGTGTCTCCGGTTCTGGTGGCAATGCAGCCTGATATGCTCCAGGTGGTTGGCAATTGGCTGGTCCTGGTCTGGTCGGTGGTGGCCTGAGGAGGGCAAAAATAAATAAATAAAGGCAGGGGAAGAGGGCTACAGGCCAAGGGTAGTGGGAGTAAGGCTCGCCTCTGCATTACTCAACTCGCCTCAAGGCCTGCATTCCGTCATCTCCTCCTCAGGCAGCTAGTCCGGTGCTGGTTCTGGATGCTGAGGGGGGTCTGGGGTGGGCCATGGACTTGGGAGGTGTCAAACGAGGTGCTCTACTTGCGTTGGCATAACACTTACTGTAAACTGCTATAAGACTTCCACTGACAGTTGATAGGTGAGAATTGTTTGTTAATTGAATGATTAGAATATTCTGCCCTGAAACATCATTGTATGGAATTGATTAGAATGTATAAAATCATAATCAATAAATGTGTAGTCCTAGTCAGAATTAGGGTAAAACAATATGTCTTTATGGTATTTTAAACACAGACTGTCTGAGCTTGGTGCCGACCTGACTAGAGATTTGGGAGAGAACGGGGAGTACGTCTCAAGGACAAGGTCACTATCTCTGTCGGCTGGGTAGTGAGACAGACAGTGTGTGCGTAGCAGGACATGTGTATGTGTGTGCGTATTAGAGGTCGACTGATTATGATTTTTCAACACTGATACCGATTATTGGAGGACCAAAAAATGCTGATACCGATTAATCTGCCGATTTTAATTTATTTATTTATTTTTTTATTGTTATTATTTTTTTGTTGTATTTTTTGTTGTTGTAATAATGACAATTACAACAATACTGAATTAACACTTATTTTAACTTAATATTAAACATCAATAAAATCAATTTAGCCTCAAATAAATAATGAAACATGTTCAATTTGGTTTAAATAATGCAAAAACAAAGTGCTGGAGAAGAAAATAATATGTGCCATGTAAAATATGTGCCATGTAAAAAAGCTAACGTTTAAGATCCTTGCTCAGAACATGAGAACATATGAAAGTTGGTGGTTCCTTTTAATGTGAGACTTCAATATTCCAAGGTAAGAGGTTTTAGGTTGTAGTTAATATAGTATTTATAGGACTATTTCTCTCTATACCATTTGTATTTCATATACCTTTGCCTATTGGATGTTCTTATAGGCACTATAGTATTGCCAGTGTAACAGTATAGCTTCCGTCCCCCTCCTCGCCCCTACCTGGGCTCGAACCAGGAACACATCGACAACAGCCACCCTCAAAGCATCGTTACCCATCGCTCCACAAAAGCCGCGGCCCTTGCAGCACAAGGGGAATAACTACTCCAAATCTAAAAGCGAGTGACGTTTGAAACAGTATTAGCGCACACCCAGCTAACTAGCTAGCCATTTCACATTGGTTAAGGCTGATAGGCTTGAAGTCATAAACAGCGCTGTGCTTGCGAAGAGCTGCTGGCAAAACGCACGAAAGTGCTGTTTGAATGAATGATTATGGGCCTGCTGCTGCTCAGTCAGACTGCTTTATCAAATCAGACTTAATTATAACATAATAACACACAGAAATACGAGCCTTTGGTCAATAATATGATCGAATCCGGAAACTATCATTTCGAAAACAAAACGTTTATTATTTTAGGGAAATACAGAACCGTTCGGTATTTTATCTAACGGGTGGCATCCCTAAGTCTCTAAATATTCTTGTTACATTGCACAACCTTCAATGTATGTCATAATTACATACAATTCTGGCAAATTAGTTCGCAATGAGCCAGGCAGCCCAAACTGTTGCATATACCCTGACTCTGGAAATCGGCACCCAAAAACACCGATTTCCGATTGTTATGAAAACTTGAAATCGGCCCTAATTAATCGGCCATTCCGATTAATTGGTCGACCTCTAGTGCTTATGTTTGTGTGTGTGTGGGCATGAGAAGTCAGTATACAATTAATTGTTTTGTATTCTTGACTTTAGAACGTTCCCGTGAATAAACATTTGTGTAACGGTCGTCGGTGGAAGAAGGTGAGGACCAAAGCGCAGCGTGGTACTTGTTCATGTTATTTATTTCAACTGAACAACATCAAACAAAGAAACAAAAAGCACAACCGAAACAGCTCCGTCAGGTGCAAAACACACTAAACCGAAAATATAATCACCCACAACTCAAGGGTGAAAACAGGCTGCCTAAATATGGTTCTCAAACAGAGACAACGATTGACAGCTGCCTCTGATTGAGAACCATACCAGGCCAAACACAGAAATACCAAATCATAGATAAAAGAACATAGACCGCCCACCCAACTCACGCCCTGACCATACTAAAACAAAGACATCACAAAGGAACTACGGTCAGAACGTGACAATTTGACTATTGTAGCTGGGCCTCCGCCTGATTTCATTTCAACCAGTTTCCCACAAATTCTGGGTTTCAGGCTGAGAATAATATAATTAAATTGGGTTATGTACTTGGAGAACACATTTTTCTTAACACAGTTGGCACAAATACACATATATTTGACCACGCCCCAAATATGCTTATGAGCCCCACCAGTACATTGCCCACTCCTATCAAAGTACAGTGATGATCGTACCTTATATTCAAAATATTGGGTAGAAAAATGTCCCACAAGGTACCAAACTGTACGATGCAAGTTCATATGTGTACCTGTGAAATGTATCTTTTGACCTTTTTGTACCCCAGGTAACAACACTGTAGTGTACCCTAACTATGCCCTTATTTTTGGTGTGTTAATATATACTGAACGAACATGCAACAATTTCCAAGATTTGACTGACTTACAGTTCATTTCAATTATAGTCCATTGAAATAAGATCATTATGCCCTTATCTATGGATTGCACATGACTGGGAATACAGATATGCATCTGTTGGTCACAGATGCCATTCAAAAAAGGTAGGGGCATGGATCAGAAAACCAGTCAGTATCTGGTGTGACCACCATTTGCCTCATGCAGCACGACATATCTCCTTCGCATAGAGTTGATCAGGCTGTTGATTGTGGTCTGTGGAATGTTGTTCCACTCCTTTTCAATGGCTGTGCGAAGTTGCTGGATATTTGCGAGAACTGGAACACGGTGTTGTACACGTCTATACAGAGCATCCCAAACATGCTCAATGGGTGACATGTCTGGTGAGTAGGCAGGCCATGGAAGAACTTGGACATTTTCAGCTTCCATGAGTTGTGTACAGATCCTTGCAATATGGGGCTATGCATTATCTTGCTGAAAAATGAGGTGATGGCGGCAGATGAATGGCATGACAATGGGCCTTAGGATCTCATCATGATATCTCTGTGCGTTCAAATTGCCATCGATAAAATGCAAATGTTTTCATTGTCCATAGCTTATGCCTGCCCACACCATAACCCCACCGCCACTACGGGGCACTCTGTTCACAACATTGACATCGGCAAACCGCTCGCCCACACAACACCATACACGTGGTCTGCGGTTGTGAGGCCGGTTGGACGTACTGCAAAATTTTCTAAAATAACTTTGGAGGTGGCATATGGTAGAGAAATTAACATTAAATTCTCTGGCAACAGCTCAGGTGGATATTCCTGCTGTTAGCATGCCAATTGCATGCTCCCTCAACTTGAGACATCTGTGGCATTGGGTTGTGTAACAAAACTGCACATTTTAGAGTGACCTTTTATTGCCCCCAGCACAAGGTGCACCTGTGTAATGATCATGCAGTTTAATCAGCTTCTTGAAATGACACACCTGTCAAGTGGATGGATTATCTTGGCAAATGAAAAATGCTCACTAACAGGGATGTAGAAATATACTTCTTGTGCCTATGACAAATGTCTTATTTTAGCTCATGAAACATGGGACCAACACTTTACGTGTTGCGTTTATATTTTTTTTCTGTGTATGTTCCAAGCAATTAGTATGAACCAATGCATTCTTAAACAAGGGGGTTGTATACTCTACGTAAGGGCTCTTCAAACCTGTTCCTGGAGACCTACCCTCCTGTAGGTGTTCACTCCAACCCGAATTATAACTGACATGATTTAGTTCATCAACCAGCTAATTATTAGAATCAGGATGGTAGCTCTGCAGGAACAGGGTTCGAGAGCCCTGCTCTACGCCAAGTGTCCTTGAGCACTGCTAGTTTTGATGTTACGCTGGTGTTGATAATTTGACCATATTTAGCTAATTTTAACAAAGTTCAGAAATGCATTCTTGCCAACAAGTGTGTGGCCATATCTCTTTCACACTCACATATCTGGTGGTGTAGCTGCACTGTAGATTGCACATTTCAGGTTGCTAGCGACCAAGAGGTTACGAGTTAAAATCACATTTGTGGTCACAGTACAATATTTTACAGCAATTGAAATCAGAATACAGCAGCATACTGTCAATTGTCGAAATGACCCCTTCACGTTGTTGTATATATTTACTTTGTTTTTACTAGAATGCTAGGCAAAGTGCAAAAATGTATTCTTGACCATCACCATTAGGTTATGTTCACAGAACTGGTGGCGCAGCAGGAAATGCAACAAACTTGCTGTAAAACGGCAACATTTTTGCTACACCCCATGCAAAGGGGGCCGGTAAAATGTTCTGCACGCAAGAACAATCATGACCCCGGCCAAAAAGTGTCTCCCTCTGTGTCACAATGGGATTCGATTAAACTATTAGTGTCCGTTGCTATATCAAAGGTGTGATGACCTAATGATTTGGAATTTTGGATATCATTCCAGCCTAAATTATGTTCTTATAACTATGTAAACCTGGCTGATTTCCTAAAAACATTCGCTGTTTAAACAAGTTTTGTTTAGCTAATAAAATGAAAACATTACTTCAAACTACTTTTGGGTACCTTGTTAACATTACAACTTGAAATCCATGTCTTAAACGTTGCTAAGTTTCAGAAATGGCAAAGAAAATGTGCCATCTGCTTGACACATTAAAGTTACTTACCTTACAGATCACAAAGTCAGCAATATCCACTCCATTAAAATGCAAATCCGTTTGATTCATACACTGACGTTTGATTCATACACTGACATACACTGATTGTCTGGCTGTCATGTTTTTATTTCAACCTGCCCTTCCCTTGTCTACACTGAAATAATATCATTTTAGTTTAGTTTATTAATTCGACCATTTAAAAAAAAAAGCACATATAAAACTTAAAAGCCATACATGCACATGAATAAAATCATAGAGGATAACACACAATAAAGTCTGGGACTTATTTCCATTGTGGTCCTCTTGAGACAAGATGGCTAGACAAGACCGAACACAGTATGGCAGTGAAATAATAAAACATAAAAGAAGAACATCTATCTCATCATTCCAGTTACATTATAGGGGTTATTCATATGGGCACAGAGGACACCAAACACATTTTAACTTTATTTTTTAAAGCTGTCCAAAGAGGACGTTGTATTGATAGGCAGAGGCAACTCATTCCATTCTGAGGCTCCAGTATACAAGAAAGTACCTTTTCCCAGCATTACTCCTGAACCTGTATAAGCACACATCAGCAACACCTGATCTGGTGCTGTGATTGTGTGTGCATCCCTAACACGAGGAAAGTAAACACTTAAATACCTCGGCGCAGGACCATAAATACTCCTGTAAACCAAACCTAGTCTAATCTGGGACACAGTTTAGTTCCTGAAAGCAGTTCCTGCCTATGTGAGTACGTGGACTCACCTTCAATACTACCCTGATCAGGTTATTCTGGGCTATCTGGAGCTTCCCCTTCATAAGTTTAGATAAGCCCCCAAACCATGAAGTACTTGCATAGTCAAAATGGCATTGAATGAGGGCAGTAGCTAGCACTTTCATGGAGTCCTTATCAAGCAGCTTGGACTTTCTAGACAAAAACTTAGTCCTGGCATTAGTCCTAGCACCTTATTGGCCATGCTCACACCTCCCAAGCTTCCATCAAGGATACATCCCAAGTAGCTAACAGAGGTTTTAGTAGTCAGCACCTCACCCCCTAACTCCACTCTGATTTCAGACGACCTACACAATTTAGGTCTGGATCCAAAAATAATTGCTTCAGTTTTCCCTGAATTTTCCCAGAGATAGCTTATCTCTAAACCGTTTGCTAATGTTAGTAAGCTCTGTGCTAAGTATGCTCTCCAACAGTTTTACTTGTGAGACACCAGAAGTGTAGAGTCATCCGCATAAAGAAAAAGACTGCAGTAGTCCTCTTATGATTCATTTTTGTTAGTACACCCTTGTGGTTGAATATATGTATCTATTGTAGGTCCTAGGATACAACAATGAATAATGTGGAACAAATAAATACCTTCAAAGGAAACTTATAATAATGAACACCCTGTGAAACAGCTGTGAAAACCAACCTGGCAATATTTAAGATTTTAATACATAAACTTTGATATTTTTTGGTACAGTTGTGTATTTTCGCCGATTTTTAGTACACTCACATGGCCATCATAGACTAAAATACTGAATTCTGGTGTGTGGAATATAGAGGAGGTGGTTGCTGTGCAGGTGAGAGGTTCAGCCTGTCACTTGTTCTCAACATGCAGCCAGTCTCAGAAGGGGGACTTGAAGAGGGAGACTGCAAAGTCCAGGCACTGCTGCTCCCTTAGTTCTGAGTGTTTGCAGTGCTAGTGTTTTTTCAGTTAATCTGTGTATCTCCCATATTGATAGAGCAAGAAAACTGTTCCCTGGGACCCTAGGTCCTAGAGAACATGAGCTGAGTTAAAGGGAACAGGGGAAAGGACAGAGATGCAAACACACAGGTTACACTTTACTGGAAGAACATTTTATGGGATTAGTCCAGTTTTATAAATGGGAGGTATGTACTTTTCACTATCAAAATAAAGAGCGTCACACACTCCATATATAAACTTCAAGTAATTTATTGGGTATTTACCAACGTTTTGGCATCACTGTGCCTTCTTCAGGGTATATACTTTTCAAACACTTTTGGAAGGTAAAGCCTACCTCATACTGGTCCCCCGACTCAGAGAATCAGACTGATCCGAACTCGCTGGTTCTGGTAGATGGGATACCTCCTGGGGGGCTCTGACAATCAATGGTTTTAAAGTAATTTGGAGAGGTAAATTGTTATAAGCTCAGTATAACTACCATTTCTTGCTTTTTGAAATGTCAACCAAAGCATAAAAGCGTCAGTACTTTCAGTGGTCGACCGTCCAACTGGAGAAGATTGTTGGCTTCCACCGAGGTAACCCTAGGAAGACAGATAAAAATATCAGTGTTAAGGAAACTAAAACTAGCTTCAGGTTATTTTGTGTGCAAATGCAAATAGTTATGAGATTTTTTATATTCACCTTAGCAGATGGTGACCCCAGCTAGGAGCGAAAGAGCAGCGAGGTTCCCTTGGTCTCGCCTTCCTTTCGTCCTTCTTCCAAACCAAGTAATTAGCCCGGATGTCTCGTCCTTTACCGACCTTAATGGGTATTGCCTCCACCCACTTGGTAAAGTGATCGGTTGCCGTCAGACACCAGCTGTTGCCATTCCTGGATTTGGCGAAGAGTCCGATGAGGCCCACCCCTAACATTTAAAGTGTTGGAGAAGGTTGCTTTTATCTTATCCGTATCTGTGTCATACAGTATGCAGATGTTCATATTTGTAAGGATACTGACACACACACACACACACACACGTTCTATAATATTGAACTCTGCTTTGGTCAAATAAAGCAACCATTACAAAACAATTTATCAGGGCGAGATTTGAATTGGGACACTTACCGATCATATGACATGGTGAAACAACTTTGATGGGCTGCAACTCCAGCGCCACAGTCTTCACCCTCTCAAACTTCTGGCAGACTACACAGATACTGACCTTTTTAAGCAAAAAGTGACAAATTGAAACATTTTGTGCTCTCTGATATGACATTCATTGAAATCATAATTTCAGATATAATAGAATGTGATTGATAAACAAAAGGTTATTTCACTTGCCCAGCTGTGCACCTCCTTGACATTTCCCTGTCAGAAGAAGCGTAGGTTGATTTTGGCAATCATGCACTTCACTCCGAAAGTAAGCATTTCACTGTAAGGTGACCTGTTGTATTCAGCATTTCACTGTAAGGTGACCTGTTGTATTCGGCGCATGTGACTAATGCGATTTGATTTAAAATGGCCAGCATGCATCTCGGTCAGCACGGCCTCCTTCTCCTTAGTAAAAATCACCCTCAGTGTGGCTGGCCATTCTTCCCTGTAGGTACATATGATTGCCTAACAAGTTGGAAGAGAAGAGTTGTTGAAATACTAAAGTCTAATTACATTTGCACTCTGCTGTCTTTCTCTCTACATCTCTCTCTCTCTGTCTGTTTTCCACTCTCTTCCAACCTCTCTCTCACTTTCATCCTTTCTCACTTTCTTCCTCTCTCCCTCTTGCTCTGTCCTTTTAGCGATGACACCTAGTTAAGGGCATTTGGAATTACGTTAATTGCTTACACCTCTCCATTTGATTAGGTTTCACTTATCGCTAGATACCTCAACATGACAGACTTGAACTACTATATGTATATCTAGTCAAATGTAGATGACCAACTAGCTAGATGCAAAATGGTTGTTGAAAAGTGGTTGTACATAGTTAAATCGGTCCAGTTAATTCAACTTCTTAAGGATCGGTGTCCCTCTACCGGGACAACTTCCGGTGAAACTAGAGGGTGTGAAATTCAAATAAATAATCATAAAAATGATGGATTTTAAACATTTATGTACATGTGTCTTATATCGACGCAAAGCTTAGTCTTGTTAATCTGTCCGATTTGCAGTAGCTATTACAGCTAAAACATGCCATGCAATTATCTTTTTTTGAGGACGGCGCCCCACAAACTATTTTTCCACCGGCACAGGTTTCATACATTAATAAATAACGATTAAATATTCACTTTTTGAAAATCTTCCTCTGATTTGTCATCTAAGGGTCCCAGCTATAACATGTAGTGTCGTTTTGTTAGATAAAATTGTTCTTTATATCCCAAAAAGTCTGTTTAGTTGGTGCCATCGATTTGAGTAATCCACTCGTTCAACATGCAGAGAAAAGAATCCGAAAATCTTACCCTTTGTTTCAACAAGTTAAAATACATTTCTATTTACTCCTCAGATACCCTAAAATGTAATCGAACTATAATATTTATTTTGGAAAGAAGTATGTTCAATAGGAAACCGATTTTAGCAGGTGGTAATGTCTTCATGGCGCACTCAAACACAAATTTCCAAGATTGTGTCCCTCTACTAAAACTGATATTTCTTATTCGTTTTTGAAGTTACAAACCTTTGTACATAGACTGCTGACACCCTGTGGAAGTCATTTGTTTAGCATCCAGGGAGCTAATTTTCAATATGATATTTCTCTTGCGTATCTAAGAGGTCTCTTCTCTCTCTTCTCTCTCAAAAAAAATATTCCAGTTGATTTTTCTTTGGATTTTCTCCTACCATATCTATTGTGTTATATTCTCCTATATTATTTTTACAAAATTCTACAAACTCCAAAGTGTTTTATTTCCAATGGTACCAATTGTATGCATATCCTGGCTTCGGGGCCTGAGCTACAGGCAGTTTACTTTGGGCACGTCATTCAGACAGGAAGTGGAGAAAAAAGGGGCCTAGCCCTAAGCTTAACGTTACCCTGAATTGTGAATTTCTCTGAATGTGTCGCCTCTTGTCGATCAGTGGTGCCTTCATAGTACTTCACCTGGTTGGAAAGATAAAAGAAAATCTCCTCAAGGGATGCCATTGAAGTGCAAGCTACATAAAAACAAAAAGCTACAATAACAGTTACAGTTAACTAAATTAAACTGTCTGACTAGGCAGGCTGAGGTAAGTAATACAGTAGCTAGCAACGCCAATCAAAAAACGGCTTAAATTATTTCTTCATATTTCTTCATATTTTCTTTATATAAAGACAAATATATGGTAAAGAAAGAGTGTTGTCTGTCCAGCCTTTTCGGTCTTCTGAAGCAGCAGGTTGTCATCATTAAAAACACCGTCCTTGGAAAGCAATTCTGAGGTACAGGCTGCGTCCTACTTCCTTGGTGACCGCTACGAGGTAAAATAGAGCCAAGCATCCAGCATAGCAACGGATGCCTTGGTTCATTACGTAATCCAGTCAGAATTTTGCAAGTTCTAGTAACATAAGCTAGAACTCATCAAATGACATTGTGATGCCGGGGGGGACTATTTGGCATGACAGGCCCCCAAAAGGCTAGGGCCATCTCTGACTGCATGTGTTGGTATAGATGCAGACCTGTTAGCCCCTTATGATGAGTTCAGATTGTTTGGCGGCCCCCACCCCCATCAAAGTTGCCCATTGCTGTTTAAGAGTCTGGCTCTTTTCCTATATTCCTCGGTACCATGGGGAGTTTTCCTAAACCACTGTTGCCATTTTCCAACCTTTTCTTATCTTGTTACAGACAAGTACAACTTGGCAAAAACTATTGGAAATTAACCTTGAGGAATTGAAACTATTCAAAAATGCCTTTTTTTGTCTTCTAGCCCTCTCAGGTGTGAAAGGAATTGTGACACAGAAGGTCCTCCTGCATTGCCCCTGCGTAAATAGAAATGTGAGAAAGACAATTATCTGGCAGCTAGAAGAGCATACCATCGTGCTCCGTCATGATGGAAGTAATAACCACACAACCATAGGGACGAGATATGAAAACAGGGCCAGTCTCTTTCTAAATGAAGAGAAGGACAACTGTTCGCTGCTCCTCTCAGGCATCACTGTGGCAGACCACGGGACATACAAATGCTCCTTTACAGCCGACGCTTTTGTCTACGAACAAGTAATTCTACATGTGGCTGGTAAGTCATTTGGTTTGTTTGTTCATTCAGTCATCGGATGATTTCATTGTTTACTTCCCTTTCTTTTCTACTTAAAAAATTACTCAATTTCAGGCACGCTGTAGTTGATTATCTCCTCTCTCCTCTTCAGCGAGCTACAGTGTCTGTATGGACCTCGTCTCAGACCAGGCTTCGGTGAGTTCCGGAGGGGGAGAGGGGTCGAGGGTGTACCAGTGTAAAGCCTCTGGGGGCTATCCAGAGGGCCAGATTCACTGGGAGCTGGAAGGACATCCTCTGGTGAACCCCTCCAGGAGGGATGTGACCCACCTGGACAACATTACAGGACTCTACAGCCTGACCAGCAACCTGACCATCGAGCTGAGTGAGGGTGAAACACTGCAATGTGTGGTGGAGAACACAGCCTTGGCCTCCAACCTCAACTCCAACTCCAGCTGCAATCAAAATCATAGTGAGTACATGAGACGAGTGATACCAGTAGATCTACTAACCAGTAGCAGTATATCATGGTAGTCAGGGTCTGGATTTTCACCACCAGGGTGAATACATTGAATAATTTTGATTTGGGTCTCAGCTTGTACATAAAGTCCTAAAACATCTGCATGGGAATACATGAGAATGAAAATCTAGGAGTGGGTGCTTGAGGGTGGGGGAAAGCTAGGGAAAGCCCAGGCATAAAAACACAACAGGGAAAAACCTTAACTCTGCTGTGTGAAACTACAGAGAAACAACAGTATTATCTCTATTAGCATTACCAATGAGTAGAGAACAGTGTTTCCTCTGACTGAACCCAATGTTTGGATAAAAAATGAAGGAGCTGGAATCCACAGTGATGTGTTGACGAGTAAGTCAACAAAGAAAGTTACACTGCTGTGGCACGTTGGGAGGAAGTGTTTGTTTTTGTTGGAAAGCCTTTTCACCACAGGTCAAGTTACACCAAGAGGTCTGACTTTTCAAATTCTTCCTCTGACAGCTTTTTGGCTTCACCTTCTCTTATCTAAAACATGTTTCTGGAGCGTGTCATAGTTTATATTCCCTATTCATATGTTTTCTGTTTCCTCTCTCCTTTCCAGTGCCCATGGAAGGTAGCATACATTATAAAGTACAGGTTGCAGCAGTTGTGGCTGTCAGCCTGATTGTGATTTTTATTGTGGGAGTCCTGCTGGTGTTCTTACTAACTAGATGTCGCCGACATGAAAGGTCAACGGTGAGCCTTTCCCCTCATTATTTGCCAGGATTTCTGGCCAGTGTTTAATGCTGTTTGGTAACAGTGTCTGGTAACAAACCAGAGAGCAAAGTCCAAAAGTTAATCCATTGTGTTTGAGTTAGAAATAAAACATACTAATAAAATAGTTCTTAAATAGTGATTGAATAGAGTTGTGAATTGAACGAGCATTTCAGACTTTGTGTGTGAGAAATGTTTTTTGTTTTTCCCAGAGAGACACAGAGAGGCAGGAAAGAGGCGTGACCCAGTCGTTTAATGTGTATGAAGATGACTCTGCCTGAATGTGTGAAGAGTCTCCCCCCTCTGATGCAACAATCTCTCTTCAACTGGCAGACAACAAAATGGAGGGATGATGATAAGAGGAACTGAAAGTTAAAATAAGGCCTGTGTTCAATGTAGAACTTGGAGCAACATTGAGCAATGTGTTGTGCCGTCATGTCTGAACTATTCTTTGGGTTTTATGCAAAGAGGCAAACGGCACCTGAAAGTGGTTAATCATGGTTTTCCCTAGTTCGATGACACTGAACTGAACCCTGAGTTACGAATATGATGACGAGAGCAGAGTACAAAATGTGGCCATGGAGACAAGGTTTAGGAACTAAAAGAGAAGAGAAGAACAGCATGATAGGAGAAATGACTGTGGTCAATGGACCGAATGTGAGCTAGACTCAGTGAATGAAGCCCCCCCCCAAAAAGGGAGCCTGTGTATTGCAATTGTAGAGTTTACTCACTTCTTAAAGTACAGGTGCTTTCATATTTCTAAGAAGAGTAACAGCTGTTACATGACTGAACAGCCATCGTTGTCTTTATGCATTTTGTATACTGCATGTTCCTGGTGTTGGTCTAATGTAGATATGTCTGCTCTAAACAAGATACCCCTGTGTTTAATGTCAAACTGGAATGGGGGAGCCCCTACTGTGCTTTTAAAACCCCTTATAATGTCACTGGTCACATTATAAGGAAGCTGCAGTAGGAAGTGACTACTTTGCTGAACCATTTGAATCATGCTGAGGATTCAAACCATTTGGTTTTATGTTAGACCAAATGATTAGTTTTCATGTAAATAGTCAATGACGTTGTTTTACTTAGAATTGTGAAGAATTGGACATGTTAATTGCTTATTGTTATGTAGCTTGCTGTGAACTTAGAGACCATGTCATGGGATGACTAATGTCAAGGATTATTCAATTTACAAATGTCAAGCAAATTATCTGGTTACTCCAGTTTAAAGGTCTTCACAGGTCCACCTGAATACTCCAGACCTGACTTGAGACCGGGTCTGAAATGAAATATTTTTGTTCTGGTCTGGGTCGTGTCCTGTTTGATTGTTATCAGGTGTCAGGTCTATGTACAGTAAGCACAGATGATAGACCTGAGTGGACTCGAATGGACCCGACCAAGGCTTTGCATAGCCTATAGAGGGCTTGACGTACGATGCCTCCTGGCGGTCATGTTGGAAGACCACGGCATTAATTATTCTGTTCTGACAACAACAGCCAAGTGACTACACCAAACTGTATGATAACAGTGGCCAGTGCCGACCCGTCATTCAGGGCAGGTGGGGCTTTTGAGACCCACATTTTTAGAAAAAACATTTTTGGCGGGGCTTGCCTGTTTTGCATGTTATTTTGGCATTAATACGGGTCACATATCAGTTTGCAAACAATATAAAAAATAAAATAAAAACACTTTTGTTCAAACGTTTGGGGTCACTTATAAATATCCTTGTTTTTAAAGAAATACAGTATAGACATTGTTAATGTTGTAAATGGCTATTGTAGCTGGAAAAGGCAGATTTTTTATGGAATATCTACATAGGTGTACAGAGGCCCATTATCAGCAATCATCACTCCTCTGTTCCAGATATATGCTCGTCGGCCATTGGACGTAAACATTACACAACAAGTTGGAAATTGCAAATTCAACAATGAGTGGTTTGTAAGGAAGTGAGCACAACCAGGTGATACTTTATACTGATGCATAAATGATGTAATATGCCAGGGAGTTATACTGTAGCTATGTAATACTATGTGTGGTGTGTAGTAAGCTGTTAGTACCCCATGTGCCTCACGTTAATAATTTGGTCCCTTTTTCCCTCTTTCGCCTACTGTTCTGACTTGGTGGTGCACATGTAGTCTATAGCCTGTTTTAGAGAAATGTAATCATAGAATATTATAAGAGCATTCATTGTCTGCTTATTTGGCCCCATTATTTATTCTACGGTTCTGACTTGATGTACAAAGAGAATACTGTAAAAATGCCCATGATCTGTCGCTGTATACTGCATGTTCCTGGTGTTGGTCTAATGTAGATCTGTCTGGTCTAAACAAGATTTCCCTCTGTAAATGCCAAACTGGTATGGGGGAGCCCCTACTGTCCTATTAAAACCCCTTATAATGTCACTGGTCACATTCAAAGGAAGCTGCAGTAGGAAGTGACTACTTTGCTGAACCATTTGAATCATGCTGAGGATTCAAACCATTTGGTTTTATGTTAGACAAAATTATTAGTTTTCATGTAAACGATGCCTCCTGGCGGTCATGTTGGAAGACCACGGCATTAATTATTCTGTTCTGACAACAACAGCTAAGTGACTACACCAAACTGTATGATAACAGTGGCCAGTGCCGACCCGTCATTCAGGGCAGGTGGGGCTTTTGAGACCCACATTTTTAGAAAAAACATTTTTTGGGGGGCTTGCATTAATACGGGTCACATCAGTTTGCAAACAATGTAAAAAAAGATATGTATCATTGAGTTAATAAAGCCGCATACAAACATGGTCTCTTTTTTTGTTTTCTTGAGTAAGGCAGCTCCCAAATGCAGGTGTTTCAGCCCAGCTCAGTGCTTTCTGTGGTGGGGAGGCAAGCCAGCAGGTTGAGGTTGGGGGATTATGGAGGCCAGGTCATCTGATGCAGCTCTCCATCACTCTCCTTGGTCAAATAGCCCTTACACAGCCTGGAGGTGTGTTGGTTCATTGTCCTGTTGAAAAACTAATGATAGTCCCACTAAGCCCAAACCAGATGGGATGGTGTAACGCTGCAGAATGCTGCGGTAGCCATGCTGGTTAAGTGTGCCTTGAATTCTAAATAAATCACAGTGTCACCAGCAAATCACCCCACACCACCTCCATGCTTTACAGTGGGAAATACACCTGCACAGATCATCTGTTCACTCGCACCACGTCTCACAAAGACATGGCGGTTGGACCCCAGAAATTTGGACTCCAGACCAAAGGACAAATTTCCACTGGTCTAATGTCCATTGCTCATGTTTCTTGAGCCAAGAAAGTTTATTCTTCTTATTGGTGTCATTTGGTAGTGTTTTCTTTGCAGCAATTTGACCATGAAGGCCTGAATCACCCAGTCTCCTCTGAACAGTTGATGTTGAAATGTGTCTGTTACTTGAACTCTTGGGCTGCGATTTCTGAGGCTGGTAATTCTAATGAACGTATCCTCTGCAGCAGAGATAACTTGGGGTTTTCCATTCCTGTGGCGGTCCTCATGAGAGCCAGTTTCATCATAGAGCTGGATTGTTTTTGCGACTACACTTGAAGAAACTCAAAGTTATTGAAATTTTCCAGATTGACTGAACTTCATGTCTTAAAGTAATAATGGACTGACGTTTCTCTTTGCTTATTTGAGCTGTTCTTGTCATAATATGGACGTGGTCTTTTACCAAATAGGCCTATCTTCTGTATACCACCCCTTCCTTGTCACAACACAACTGATTGGCTCAAACACATTAAGAAGGAAAGAAATTCCACAAAATAACGTTTAACAAGGCACACCTGTTAATTGAAATGCATTCCAGGTGACTACCTCCTGAATGCCAAGAGCGTGCAAAGCTGTCATCAAGGAAAAGGGTGGCTACTTTGAAGAATCTCAAATATATTTAGATTTAACACTTTTTTTGGTTACTACATGATTCCATATGTGTTATTTCATAGTTTTGATGTCTTCGCTACTATTCTACAATGTAGAAAATAGTAAAAATAATAAAAAAATCCTTGAATGAGTAAGTGTGTCCAAACTTTTGACTGGTATTGTGTTTTATTTTTATATATATATACTGCCCCAAAAAATAAAGGGAACACTAAAATAACACATCCTAGATCTGAATGAATGAAATATTCTTATTAAATACTTTTTTCTTTACATAGTTGAATGTGCTGACAACAAAATCACACAAAAATTATCAATGGAAATCAAATTTATCAACCCATGGAGGTCTGGATTTGGAGTCACACTCAAAATTAAAGTGGAAAACCACACTACAGGCTGATCCAACTTTGATGTAATGTCCTTAAAACAAGTCAAAATGAGGCTCAGTAGTGTGTGTGGCCTCCACGTGCCTGTATGACCTCCCTACAATGCCTGGGCATGCTCCTGATGAGTTGGACAGAGTTGGACAACTCCTGGACAGTCTGTGGTGCAACGTGGCGTTGGTGGATGGAGTGAGACATGATGTCCCAGATGTGCTCAATTGGATTCAGGTCTGGGGAACGGGCGGGCCAGTCCATAGCATCAATGCCTTCCTCTTGCAGGAACTGCTGACACACTCCAGCCACATGAGGTCTAGCATTGTCTTGCATTAGGAGGAACCCAGGGCCAACCGCACCAGCATATGGTCTCACAAGGGGTCTGAGGATCTCATCTCGGTACCTAATGGCAGTCAGGCTACCTCTGGCGAGCACATGGAGGGCTGTGCGGCCCCCCAAAGAAATGCCACCCCACACCATGACTGACCCACCGCCAAACCTGTCATGCTGGAGCTTGTTGCAGGCAGCAGAACGTTCTCCACAGCGTCTCCAGACTCTGTCACGTCTGTTACATGTGCTCAGTGTGAACCTGCTTTCATCTGTGAAGAGCACAGGGTGCCAGTGGCGAATTTGCCAATCTTGGTGTTCTCTGGCAAATGCCAAACGTCCTGCACGGTGTTGGGCTGTAAGCACAACCCCCACCTGTGGATGTCAGGCCCTCATACCACCCTCATGGAGTCTGTTTCTGACCGTTTGAGCAGACACATTCACATTTGTGGCCTGCTGGAGGTCATTTTGCAGGGCTCTGGCAATGCTCCTCCTTGCACAAAGGCGGAGTTGGCGGTCCTGCTGCTGGGTTGTTGCCCTCCTACGGCCTCCTCCACGTCTCCTGATATACTGGGCTGTCTCCTGGTAGCGCCTCCATGCTCTGGACACTACGCTGACAGACACAGCAAACCTTCTTGCCACAGCTCGCATTGATGTGCCATCCTGGATGAGCTGCACTACCTGAGCCACTTGGTGGGTTGTAGACTCCGTCTCATGCTACCACTAGAGTGAAAGCACCGCCAGCATTCAAAAGTGACCAAAACATCAGCCAGGAAGCATAGGAACTGAGAAGTGGTCTGTGGTCACCACCTGCAGAACCACTCCTTTATTGGGAGTGTCTTGCTAATTGCCTATAATTTCCACCTGTTGTCTATTCCATTTGCACAACAGCAGGTGAAATGTATTGTCAATCAGTGTTGCTTCCTAAGTGGACAGTTTGATTTCACAGACATGTGATTGACTTGGGATTACATTGTGTTGTTTAAGTGTTCGCTTTATTTTTTTGAGCAGTGTGTATAAATATATACACAGACACTACCGTTCAAAGGTTTGAGGTCATTCAGAAATGTCCTTGTTTTTGAAAGAAAAGCAATATTTTGTCAATTTAAAACAACATCAAATTGATCAGAAATACAGTGTAGACATTGTTAATGTTGTAAATGACATGTAGCTGGAAACGGCAGATTTTTTAAAATTTTGGGGTGGAATATCTACATAGGCGTGCAGAGCCCCCCCCCCCCCCCCCATTGTCTTAGACTCTAAGGAAGGGAACACTATATTAAATTCCATAATAAATTATATTAAATGACAAATGCTTGTTCAATGATACATTCTAATCATCCCTCTATCTAAGATGACCTCTGTCACAATGATTATATTTTTATTTTTTATCTTAGTTAAATGAAGGTTAACTAGGCAAGTCTGTTCAGAACATTCTTATTTACAATGACGGCCTTAACGATTTACTCTTTGCAAGAGTTGATACAGTTAATACATATTTTCCACTAGATATATACTTTTTTGTGGCATTCCATCCGTATGCAGTCATGCCGTGGGTAGCTCAGCCTAATCATCGTCCCAAATCAACCTTGCTGAGCTTTTTTGGGCATGGTTTCAACTAGAGTAAATGGGTATATTGTATTCTTGTTCACAAAGATAAAGGTTTCAAGTTAAGCAATACTATGGACTAAAAGCTGCAAAAGAAGGAGCTCTCTATACATTTTAGTCACAAGTTTTATAGATATAGTTGTATCTATAGCCTACTATTATTTTAATGGGCATGTGTGTCTGATTGATAGATATTAAACAATGTAGCTATATATTGTACACAGAGCGCCGGGCACACCCATACTGATAATAGGTTATCTGTGTGTTATAGTAATCAAAGGCGTCCCCTTAAGTCTATTGACGCACCCAATCTAAGTAACATAATAAATCATCTGTTTTGCTCTATGAATTCCACAAGTGTCACGGGACTCGTCTGAATGTAACCCATACAAATTAATGCAAGTGTGGCGGTAGTTTTGTGCTAACAAAAATAAGGAGTTAAATATATGTCCAAAAAAACAAAAATATGTCCTGAGATTTCTTTTATCTCCTAGATATAGGTCAGACACTTCAAAACCTTATTCCTTGTGATTTATTTTTTGACTGTCTTTTTTTGCCATTTATAAATGCGTTATTCAAAGCGTTTCTATGGGCTAAAGGCCATAGATTGTATTAACTGGATCATCATACTGTACATCTACTATGTGCTTTAAATCTAAATATTCCACTAATAATAACTTAAAATCTATACATCCTTGGCAGATGTATTTGTATATGTCCTGGCAGTTTCATGATCAAATGCATCTCTTGAGAGACTATGGTCTATGTTTAAGATACTATCCAAGAGTCAAATTTGAAAAGGTGGATGTGAGAGTGTTAGCCACTTCCTGGTTTGTATAGTTTGATCATCTGTTGGAACAGTGACGTGGGACATGGGAAAAATCCCTGCGTGTCCAGTATTGTTGAGGGAACTGTCATTAGAACATAAAATTCACTCTCTCTGCCCAGACAAGCCTGTTTGTGCAATCCTGAGGACAACTTCAGCATACATTGAGTAGTTCGATATACAAGGGCCATAAAAAAAGATCATAGAGAAAATGTCTCTACAGAGGCATAATAAAAGTATGTAACAAAGTAAAAGTTATTTGACTTATGCATTTAATTCACATGAAGAACAAGTTGGGAATCACTGCCTACTGGGCACAGACGTCAGTTCAACATCTAGTTTTGATTTTCATTTGGTTGAGTTGTCAACTAACGTGAATTCAATGTGAAATAAACATAGCATGTCACCACGTCATTTAGGTTCAAAGTTGGGTGAAAGAAATACTAAATTCCTTAACGTTGATGACTTTTTTCCAATCCAATCCATTTTCCATGATTCAACGTCATCTCATAGAATTTCTTTGTTGAAATGACGGTGGATACAGCGTTGATTCAACCAGTTTTTGCCCGGTGGGTGATTTTTCAATGACACCACCAATGATGGATTGTGTCTGTCTAAATTAGGGCTGTTGCATAGGCCTACAGACACTCAATACCCGCATTGGCAAATAACGCTAATCCAATGGCAAAGTAAAGTAGCATAACAACAATGTATGAAGGTTGAAGGTTCTGAAAACGAAGAGGCATTCCTCCTCTTTAGTGTGACACAGGGCCTAAAAGAAGATCTGAAAAGACAGAAATTACATCCCTGCTGCTGATGACCAAAACGATGAAGCACCAGGAGTTGACATTACATTTCAATGAAACATGGTGAAGCCCCAAAATTGCCCTCGCTAGAAGAATGTGTTTCAGACATAAGGAAGTGGATGGCTGGCAAACTTTCTACTTTTAAACTCGAACAAAACAGAGATGCTTGTTCTAGGTCCCAAGAAACAAAGAGATCTTCTGTTGAATCTGACAATTAATCTTAATGGTTGTACAGTCATCTCAAATAAAACTGTGAAGGACCTCGGCGTTACTTTGGACCCTGATCTCTCTTTTGAAGAACATATCAAGACTGTTTCAAGGACAGCTTTTTTCCATCTACGTAACATTGCAAAAATCTGCAAACTTTCTGTCCAAAAATGATGCAGAAATTATGATGATGCAAAAATTAATGATGCAAAAATTAATCCATGCTTTTGTCACTTCTAGGTTAGACTACTGCAATGCTCTACTTTCCGTCTACCCGAATAAAGCACTAAATAAACTTCAGTTAGTGCTAAATACGGCTGCTAGAATCCTGACTAGAACCCAAACATTTTATCATATTACTCCAGTGAAAGCCTCCCTACACTGGCTTTCTGTCAAGGCAAGGGCTGATTTCAAGGTTTTACTGCTAACCTACAAAGCATTACATGGGCTTGCTCCTACCTATCTCTGATTTGGTCCTGCCGTACATACCTACACGTACGCTACGGTCACAAGACGCAGGCCTCCTAATTGTCCCTAGAATTTCTAAGCAAACAGCTGAGGCAGGGCTTTCTGCTATAGAGCTCCATTTTTATGGAATGGTCTGCCTACCCATGTGAGAGATGCAAACTCTGTCTCAACCTTTAAGTCTTTACTGAAGACTCATCTCTTCAGTGGGTCATATGATTGAGTGTAGTCTGGCCCAGGAGTGGGAAGGTGAACGGAAAGGCTCTAGAGCAACGAACCGCCCTTGCTGTCTCTGCCTGGCCGGTTCCCCTCTTTCCACTGGGATTCTCTGCCTCTAACCCTATTACAGGGGCTGAGTCACTGGCTTACTAGGGCTCTTTCATACCGTCCCTAGGAGGGGTGCGTCACTTGAGTGGGTTGAGTCACTGATGTGATCTTCCTGTCTGGGTTGGCGCCCCCCCCTTGGGTTGTGCCGTGGCGGAGATCTTTGTGGGCTATACTCGGCCTTGTCTCATGATGGTAAGTTGGTCGTTGAAGATATCCCTCTAGTGGTGTGGGGGCTGTGCTTTGGCAAAGTGGGTGGAGTTATATCCTTCCTGTTTGGCCCTGTCCGGGGGTGTCCTCGGATGGGGCCACAGTGTCTCCTGACCCCTCCTGTCTCAGCCTCCAGTATGTATGCTGCAGTAGTTTATGTGTCGGGGGGCTAGGGTCAGTTTGTTATATCTGGAGTACTTCTGTGTGTGAATTTAAGTATGTCCTCTCTAATTCTCTCTTTCTCTCTTTCTTTCTCTCTCTCGGAGGACCTGAGCCCTAGGACCATGCCTCAGGACCACCTGACATGATGACTCCTTGCTGTCCCCAGTCCACCTGGCCGTGCTGCTGCTCCAGTTTCAACTGTTCTGCCTGTGATTAGTATTATTTGACCATGTTGGTCATTTATGAACATTTGAACATCTTGGCCATGTTCTGTTATAATCTCCACCCGGCACAGCCAGAAGAGGACTGGCCACCCCACATAGCCTGGTTCCTCTCTAGGTTTCTTCCTAGGTTTTGGCCTTTCTAGGGAGTTTTTCCTAGCCACCGTGCTTCTACACCTGCATTGCTTGCTGTTTGGGGTTTTAGGCTGGGTTTCTGTACAGCACTGTGAGATATCAGCTGATGTACGAAGGGCTATATAACCACAAGGTCCCTCTTATCTCCAGTAGGGATCAAATCAAATTATGTGCCGAATACAACAGGTGTTGTACCGTGAAATACTTACTTACAGGCCCTTAACCAACAATGCAGTTTTAAGAAAAATATTTACTAAATAAACTAAAGTAAAAAATAAAAGAGCAATAATAAAATAACAATAATGAGGTTACATACAGGGGGTACTGGTACCGAGTCAATGTGCAGAGTCAATGTGCGGGGGTACAGGTTACTCGAGGTAAAATGTACATGTAGGTAGGGGTAAAATGACTATGCATAGATAAAACATCAAGTAGCAGCAGGGTAAAAAAAGGGGGGGACAATGCAAATAGTCCAGGTAGGAATTTGATTAGCTGTTCAGCAGCTTATGGCTTGGGGGTAGAAGCTGTTAAGAAGCCATTTGGGCCTCCTGAGTGGCGCAGCGGTCTAAAGGCTACATATCTGGGTTCGATCCCGGGCTGTATTGCAGCCGGCCGTGACCGGGAGACCCATGAGGCGGCGCACAATTGGTCCAGCATCGTCCGGGTTAAGGGCGAGTTTAGTGTATGAATAGTATATGACTAGTGTGGCTGGAGTCTTTGGCCATTTTAGGTCCTTCCTTTGACACCGCCTGGTATAGAGGTCCTGGATGGCAGGAATCTTGTCCCCTTGATGTACTGGGCCATACGCACTACCCTCTGTAGCGTCTTGCGGTCGGAAGCAGAGCAGTTGCCATACCAGGCGGTGATGCAACCAGTCAGGATACTCTCGATGGTACAGCTGTAGAACTTTTTGAGGATCTGAGGACCCATGCCAAATCTTTTAAGTCTCGTGAGGGGGAATAGGCGTTGTCGTGCACTCTTCACAACTGTCTTGGTGTGTTTGGACCATGATAGTTTGTTGGTGATGTGGACACCAAGGAACTTGAAGCTCTCAACCTGCTCTCGATTAGAATGGGGACGTGCTCTGCCCTCCTTTTCCTGTAGTCTACGATCATCTCCTTTGTCTTGATCATGTTGAGGGAGAGGTTGTTGTTCTGGCACCACACTTCCAGGTCTTTGGCCTCCTCCCTATAGGCTGTCTCATCGTTGTCGGTGATCAGGCCTACCACCGCTGTGTTGTCTGCAAACTTAATGATGGTGTTGAAGTCGTACTTGGCCACGCAGTCATGGGTGAACAGGGAGTACAGGAGGGGACTGAGCATGCACCCCTGAGTAGCCCCTGTGTTGAGGACAAGCATGGCAGATGTGTTGTTGCCTACCCTTACCACCTGTGGGCGCCCCGTCAGGAAGTCCAGGATCCAGTTGCAGAGGGAGGTGTTAAGTTCCAGGGTCCTTAGCTTAGTGATGAGCTTTGAGGGCATTATGGTGTTGAACACTGAGCTGTAGTCAATGAACAGCATTCTCACGTAGGTGCTCCTTTTGTCCAGGTGGGAAAGGGCATTGTTGAGTGCAATAGAGATTGCGTTATCTGTGGATCTGTTGAGGCGGTATGCAAATTGGAGTGGGTCTAGGGATTTTGGGATGATGATGTCGTTGTGAGCCATGTCCAGCCTTTCAAAGCACTTCATAACTACAGACGCGAGTGCTACTGGTCAGTGGTCATTTAGGCAGGCTACCTTGGTGTTCTTGGGCACAGGGACTATGGTGGTCTGCTTCAAACATGTAGGGATTACAGACTCGGCCAGGGACAGGTTGAAAATGTCAGTGAAGACACTTGCCAGTTGAACACTTAATTGAGGAAAATAAGAACAGTCCAAAATGTATTTTTGATACTGTCTTAAAGCTAACTAAAAAGCAGCATTCCCCAAGAGAGGATAGTTTTCACTTCAGCAGTAATAAATTCATGAACTTCTTTGAGGAAAAGATCATGATCATTAGAAAGCAAATTACGGACTCCTCTTTAAATCTGCGTATTCCTCCAAAGCTCAGTTGTCCTGAGTCTGCACAACTCTGCCAGGACCTAGGATCAAGAGAGACGCTCAAGTGTTTTAGTACTATATCTCTTGACACAATGATTATAATAATCATGGCCTCTAAACCTTCAAGCTGCATACTGGACCCTATTCCAACTAAACTACTGAAAGAGCTGCTTCCTGTGCTTGACCCTCCTATGTTGAAAATAATAAACGGCTCTCTATCCACGGGGTGTACCAAACTCACTAAAAGGGGCAGTAATAAAGCCTCTCTTGAAAAAAACAAACCTTGACCCAGAAAATATAAAAAACTACCATCCTATATCGAATCTCCCATTCCTTTAAAGATTTTTACAAAAGGCTGTTGCGCAGCAACTCATTGCCTTCCTGAAGACAAACAATGTATATGAAATGCTTCAGTCTGGTTTTAGACCCCATTATAGCACTGAGGCTGCACTTGTGAAGGTGCTAAATGACCTTTTAATGGCGTCAGACCGAGGCTCTGCAACTGTCCTCGTGCTCCTAGCCCTTAGTGCTGCTTTTGATACCATCGATCACCACATTCTTTTGGAGAGATTGGAAACCCAAATTGGTCTACACGGACAAGTTTTGGCCTGGTTTAGATCTTATCTGTCAGAAAGATATCAGTTTGTCTCTGTGGATGGTTTGTCCTCTGACAAATCAACTGTAAATTCCCTCGCTGGAAGCCTGTGTTTCGGCCATAAGGAAGTGGATGGCCGCAAACTTTCTACTATTAAACTCGGACAAAACAGAGATGCTTGTTCTAGGTCCCAAGAAACAAAGAGATTTTCTGTTGAATCTGACAATTAATCTTGATGGTTGTACAGTCGTCTCAAATAAAACTGTGAAGGACCTCGGTGTTACTCTGGACCCTGATCTCTCTTTTGATGAACATATCAAGACTGTTTCAAGGACAGTTTTTTTCCATCTACGTAACATTGCAAAAATCTGCAATTTTCTGTCCAAAAATAATGCGGAAAAATTATTCCATGCTTTTGTCACTTCTAAGTTAGACTACTGCAATGCTCTACTTTCTGGTTACCCGGATAAAGCACTAAATAAACTTCAGGTAGTGCTAAATACGGCTGCTTGAATCCTGACTAGAACCCAAAAATGTGATCATATTACTCCAGTGCTAGCCTCCCTACACTGGCTTCCTGTTAAGGCAAGGGCTGATTTCAAGGTTTTACTGCTAACCTACAAAGCATTACATGGGCTTGCTCATACCTATCTTTCCGATTTGGTCCTGCCGTACATACCTACACGTACGCTATGGTCACAAGACGCAGGCCTCCTAATTGTCCCTATAATTTCTAAGCACACAGCTGGAAGCAGGGCTTTCTGCTATAGAGCTCCATTTTTATGGAATCGTCTACCTACCCATGTGAGAGACGCAGACTCGGTCTCAACCTTTAAGTCTTTATTGAAAAGTCATCTCTTCAGTAGGTCCTATGATTGAGTGTAGTCTGGCCCAGGAGCTTGAAGGTGAACGGAAAGGCACTGGAGCAACGAATCGCCATTGCTGTCTCTGCCTGGCCGGTTCCCCTCTCTCCACTGGGATTCTCTGCTTCTAACCATATTACAGGGGCTTACTGGCTTACTGGTGATATTTCATGCTGTCCCTAGGAGGGGTGCGTCACTGGAGTGGGTTGAGTCACTGACGTGGTCTTCCTGTCTGGGTTGCCCCCCCCCCCTTGGGTTGTGCCGTGGCGGAGATCTTTGTGGGCTATACTCGGCCTTGTCTCAGGATGGTAAGTTGGTGGTTGAAGATATCCCTCTAGTGGTGTGGGGGCTGTGCTTTGGCAAAGTGGGTGGGGTTATATCCTGCCTGTGTGGCCCTGTCCAGGGGTATCATCGGATGGGGCCACAGTGTCTCCTGACCCTTCCTGTCTCAGCCTCCAGTATGTATGCTTCAGTAGTTTATGTGTCGGGGGGCTAGGGTTAGTCTGTTATATCTGGAGTATTTCTCCTGTCTTATCCGGTGTCCTGTGTGAATTTAAGTATGCTCTCTCTAATGCTCTCTTTCTCTTTATTTATTTATTTCTCTCAGAGGACCAAAGCCCTAGGACCATGCCTCAGGACTACCTGGCATGATGACTCCTTGCTGTCCCCAGTCCACCTGGCCGTGCTGCTGCTCCAGTTTCATCTGTTCTGCCTGCGGCTATGGAACCCTGACCTGTTCACCGGACGTGCTACCTGTCCCAGACATTCTGTTTTCAACTCTCTAGAGACAGCAGGAGGGGTAGAGATACTCTCAATGATCGTCTATGAAAAGCCAACTGACATTTACTCCTGAGGTGCTGACCTGTTGCACCCTCGACAACTACTGTCATTATTATTATTTGACCATGTTGGTCATTTATGAACATTTGAACATCTTGGCCATGTTCTGTTATAATCTCCACCCAGCACAGCCAAAAGAGGACTGGCCACCCCTCATAGCCTGGTCTCTAGGTTTCTTCCTAGGTTTTGGCCTTTCTAGGTAGTTTTTCCTAGCCACCGTGCTTCTACACCTGCATTGCTTGCTGTTTGGGGTTTTAGGCTGGGTTTCTGTACAGCACTTTGTGGCATCAGCTGATGTAAGAAGGGCTATATAAATACATTTTATTTTATTTTGATTTGACACTGCCTTCTCGGAGTGCACGTCCTGGTAATCCGTCTGGCCCTGTGGCCTTGTGTATGTTGACCTGTTTAAAAAGGTCTTACTCACATCGGCTACAGTGAGCGTGATCACACAGTCGTCCAGAACAGCTGGTGCTCTTATGCATGCTTTGGTGTTCCTTGCCTCGAAGTGTGCATAGAAGTAATTTAGCTCATCTGGTAAGCTTGTGTCGCTGGGCAGCTCGCGGCTGAGCTTCCCTTTGTAGACTGTAGTAGTTTGCAAGCCCTGCCACATCCGACGAGCGTCGGAGTCGGTGTAGAACGATTCATTCTTAGTCCTGTATTTACTCTTTGGCTGTTGCCAGGATGGGAAGGGGGTGGGGGCCACAAAAAAACTGAACTCATCATGAGGGGCCGAAGTGGCTCTGTGGTCTGGTCATGGGATTTGCAACCGCTTATTCGACAATTCTTACTACAAGTTTAGATAACTGGCCGCTCGACAGCAAAATTGTTTTAATGATATGAGCTAATTGAAATACTTCTGATGCACTAGCAAATTTAGAAATGGCACCTTGTGCATTCTATTATTCTAACTTTCAACAGTAAGTCGAGAACCTGACTGAGTTCCTAAATAGTTCCACACACACACACACACACACACACACACACACACGCGCGCACACACGCACACACACACGCAGTGCAATCAGAAAGTATTCAGACCCCTTGACTTTTTCCACATTTTATTACGTTACAGCCTTATTCTAAAATGGATTAAATAAAATGGTGCAAATTTATTACAAATGTGACGACCCTCCCACTCTGTCTGCCATATTCTGTCTTTGTTCTTTTTTCCTTATTAGGATGCCGGTGGGCGGAGTTGAGAGGGTCGTCAGCTTCATGGGAAACACCTGGGCCCGGTGTCTCCCAGGATAAATAGACCTCTTCCACATTCATGGAGGAGACTCTCTCCATGCAGACACCTTTGTAGATTGTGTTGTGGTTCTTGGTGGTTTTTGAGTTGTTTACTTTAGCATCTTTTCAACACCCTGCATTTTCACATTCATGCATGCAAAACACTCACTTACACTACTGATTACACACACCATTGTATATTTTCCTTAGTTGCTTTAGTTAATAAATATATATTTTGTTACGGCTTATCTCCACGTTGTCTCCCTTTTGTTACGGGCTTTGAGCCGGTTCGTGACAAGTGGGGGCTCGTCCGGGATCTTTGAACTGTTGGGTTGGGAGACCGTGGAGGTACGTGTTTGGTTTGCATATTTTGTTTGAGTTTGATAGGCCCAGTATTGGTTGCCTTTGTTGTTTGGGTTGTGTGCTGCGTTGGAGAGAGTATAATGGTTAGTTTCCAGGCCCTGCCTAGCCTGGAAACGTTTGTTCTACTTTCTGTTGGGACATCAGTCTGAGGTGAGTGATCAGCTGTGTACCTTGGTGGGAGATTTGGGTAGGGTAGTGGAACTTGCTATCCGGAGCTATAGCCTTTTTCCCCTGATAGGCTTAGCGACGTGTTTCAATTTTGGAATATGTTGGGCATGGTTAATGTTTGTTATTTTTGTGTGGTGTCTGTGGACTGAGCAGTTGTCTCGGGGGCACATCCGTGGCTTGTTGGAATTTGCCAGCATGCTGGGGAGTTCTATTTCCTTGCCAGCGGGCTACAGTGCGTAAATACCCACCGCAAATCCGCACGAAGACTAGGGTTGAGTTATTGTAGGTTTTGGGGAAGCTCTGTATCTCATCTCTCTTCTGTGGTGCTCAGGGTGATTGTCAATTCTCGGGTTGTGGTCTGGTGTGCTCAGCAGAGGGGAAGAGCGAGAATTTTTTTTTTTGTGACTATGGCTTCTTATATAGATGAGTTCATTCGCTTTCCATCTGAGGAATTGTTAGATTTAGGTACTAAAGAACAGCTGTTAAAGGTTGCTGAACACTACAAGGTTGAGATTAGTGATAAACGTCTAAAGAATTCTATTAGGTTGATATTGAAAGCCAATCTGATGGAGAGTGGTATTCTTGAAGTTACCACTGGGCCAGCCTCTGCTGAGAATTTGTCGTCTCCCCATATTGTTACAATGGCCATTCCATCGGTTAGTCCTAGTAGCCTTCTTTTTGAACAGCAGAAAGTGTTACAGCTAGAGCATGATCGTGAGAAGCTAGAGCAGGATCGTGTAAAGTATGAAAAGGAATTGGCATTTAAACAAGATATGGAGCGTGCTAAAATCAAGTTGCAACAAGAACGTATAGAGTTGGTTAGGGAAGGAAAGATCTCAGGGGAGAGTTTGTTTTGGAAAGGTGACCCAGATTTACCTAGGGGTAGTTCCTCTTTTGGTCGTGCCCCAGAGACATTTGATATTGTTGGGAACTTACGGTTATTGCCTCAGTTTAATGAAAGGGACCCAGAGACATTCTTTTCGTTGTTTGAGCGTGTTGCTGACGCTAGGAGTTGGCCTGATTCTGACCGCACTTTAATGTTGCAGTGTGTGCTGACTGGTAAAGCGCAGGAAGCATATTCAGCTCTTAGTGTACACGACAGTGCCAATTATGATAAAGTTAAAACAGCTGTGTTACAGATTTATGAATTGGTCCCTGAGGCTTACCGCCAACGATTTAGAACTTTAAAAAGGAATGATAAGCAGACTCATGTTGAGTTTGCACGTCAATTATCTTTACAGTTTAATCGCTGGTGTTCAAAGGGTGCTTACGCTAAATCTAAGCCTACCGCGTTAGCTGCACCTGTTCCACATCAGTTCACTCATGACTCATTTCCTCAGGCCCAGGAGAAGGTGAAAGTCCATATTGATCCAGACTATTTACCTTTCATTACGGAAGGTTTTGTGTCTATGTTAGGAAGTAAAGACCTAGTGCCAGTGAAGATCCTGAGAGACACAGGTGCCTCTGAATCATTTGTGTTGGAGTTTGTGTTACCTTTTTCTGCTAAGACTGATTCGGGGAATTGTGTTCTAATTAGGGGAATAGGTTTGAACACTGTCAGTTCCATTGCATAAACTGATGTTGGATTGTGGGCTGGTGAAGTTGTTGTGGGGGTGCGTCCTTCGTTGCCTATTGAGGGTATCGACGTTATCCTTGGGAATAACTTGGCTGGTGAGCGTGTATGGCCTGTCATGTTTCCATCTCTAGTGGTTTCCACTAAGCCGTCAATTGTTGGGATTCCTGATGAGAGTGTACAGAGTTTCCCAGAGGTGTTCTCTGCGTGTGCAGTGGCACGTTCTATGAGCCGTGGCGCCTATCACGCGCAAAGTCAAGGAGCACTGGAACGTTTCCATCAAATACTTAAGTCTTTGTTGAGAGCTTATTGTACTGAGATGGATAAGGATTGGGAGGAGGGGTTGCCTTGGTTACTGTTAGCCGCTAGGGAGGTTTCACAGGAGAGCACGGCTTTCAGTCCAAATGACCTTGTGTTTGGACATAGGGTGCGTGGACTTTTATCTGTTCTCCAGGATGACTGGAAGTCTCCCGAGCCTCCTCAGTCCCTGTTATCGTATGTGTGTGATTTCCGGCGACGGCTGTACGCCGCTGGTGAAATGGCTAAAGAGAAGTTATCATCTTCACAGGAGAGGATGAAGGGCATATTTGATCGCCGAGCTGAGCCTCGTCAATTTAGTCCGGGTGACCAGGTTCTTGCTCTGCTGCCAATTGTTGGTTCTCCTTTTCAAGCCAAGTTTCAAGGTCCATATACAGTGGTGTGCCAGTACACTGAGCAAAATTATCTAGTGGCCACTCCAGAACGGAGGAAAGCACACCAGCTGTGCCATGTAAATCTGTTAAAACCCTATTATGCGGCCTCCGCAGTGGTTAAGGGCGCTGTACTGGGTTCGCGCCCAGGCTCTGTCGTAACAGGCCGCGATCGGGAGGTCCGTGGGGCGACGCACAATTGGCCTAGCGTCGTCCGGGTTAGGGAGGGATTGGTCGGTAGGGGTGTCCTTGTCTCATCGCGCACCAGCGACTCCTGTGGCGGGCCAGGCGCAGTGCGCGCTAACCAAGGTTGCCGGGTGCACGGTGTAGCCTCCGACACATTGGTGTGGCTGGCTTCCGGGTTGGATGCGTGCTGTGTTATTAAGCAGTGCGGCTGGTTGGGTTGTGTATCGGAAGACGCATGACATTCAACCTTCGTCTCTCCCGAGCCCGTACGGGAGTTGTAGCGATGAGACAAGATAGTAGCTACTACAACAATTGGATACCACGAAATTGGGGAGAAAAATGGGTAAAAAAAAAATTAAAAAATAAAAAAACTATTATGCACGTTCCTCTGAGACTGAACAGTGGGATTCTACAGAGGACGCTAAAACCTGTTCTTTTGGCTGATACCGTTGTTTCCTTGGGTTCTTGTCGTGCTAGATCTGTTCATGAGGAGGAAGATGTTCCTGGTCCTGACGATTGTATATTGCAGGGTAGATTGAAAAATTCAGAAACACTGGATATCTTAGACAGTCTTCTCACTCACCTACCTGTTGATGGGCGGAAAGAGATGGTTGGTCTGCTTCAGAGATTTCCAGGTTTGTTTTCTGATACACCTACACGTACAAACTTAATAGAACATGATATTGACATTGGAGATGCTGACCCCATTCGTCAGCGGTTCTATAGAGTTTCTTCAGAGAAACTACGTTGTCTGGATGCTGAGGTCAAGTACATGCTGGAGAGTAAGATAGCAGCGCCTTCTTTCTCCAGTTGGGCTTCTCCCTGTATCTTGGTCAGTAAACCGGATGGTACAAACCAAATCTGTACGGCTACCGTAAGGTAAACAGTGTCACAAAGCCAGATTCATTTCCTCTTCCTCGGATGGAGGACTGTGTTGATCAAGTGCAGCTAAGTTTGTGAGCAAATTTTACCTGTTAAAAGGCTATTGGCAGGTGCCACCGACGACTAGGGCACGTGAAATCTCTGCCTTTATTACACCCTTTGGTCTGTATTCGTATTCGGTTATGAGTTTCGGTCTGCGTAATGTACCTGCGACTTTTCAGCGACTTATGAACAGGGTTGTCGCCGGTTTGACCGGGTGCGCTGTTTATTTGGACGATGTAGTGATATATGCAGATACTTGGGAAGAACATCTGTCCCGTATTCAAGCCTTGTTCGAACATCTGGCTGCGGGTCGCCTCACAATCAATCTGGCTAAATGTGAGTTTGCTCAGGCAACCGTTACATACCTTGGAAAAGTGGTTGGACAGGGTGAAGTGCGTCCTGTTCGGGCTAAAGTGGTGGCTATTGATGTTTTTCCACCACCAACTACTAAAAAGGAACTGATGCGTTTCTTGGGCATGATTGGTTATTACCGTAGTTTTTGTAGTAACTTCTCTACTGTGGTCGCTCCCTTGACCGATATGCTGAAAGCTAAGGCTGTTTACGTTTGGTCTACTCGTTGTCAACACGCTTTTGAAGATGCAAAGAGGTTGCTTTCCTCAACTCCGGTGCTGGCTGCTCCTCGCATGGATTTGTCATTTACCTTGCAGGTGGATGCTAGTCATGTGGGGGCAGGTGCAGTTTTGCTGCAAGCAGATGTGTCTGGGGTTGAGAGGCCTGTTAGTTTCTTTTCCAAAAAGTTTAATGATTATCAGTTGAACTATTCGGTTATTGAAAAGGAAGCACTAGCACTCATTTGGGCGCTACAACACTTCGAAGTGTATGTCGGGTCGGGGGTAATACCTATTGTGGTCTACACCAACCATAACCCCCTCACTTTTTTGAGGTCCATGATGTGTCCAAACCAGAGGATAATGTGATGGTGTTTATTTTTACAATCATTCCATCTCGATGTGCGGCTCATCCGGGGGACTGAAGACGTGATTGCTGATGCTCTCTCTCGTGTGCCATGTTCCTGAATGTTTACGTGACTGACCATTGGTTGGGGTTGTCATGTTCTATCTTTCCTGTCTGTTCCCTCCTGGTCTTGTGTTCTTCTTTCCTCTTAAATATTGCTTCCTATGTGCAAAGGTTGCTGAGGTCTGGGGAGGAGGAGGTTGGTTGGTGCATGTGGAGGTGTGAACAGATAACCCCTCATCAATTTGGGACGCAGAGGCTGTGTCAATTTGGGACGCAGAGGCTGTGTCAATTTGGGACGCAGAGGCTGGTATGTTGTTCCGGGGTCCTTGTTGGTCCCCGGTTTTATGGGGGGGAATGTGACGACCCTCCCACTCTGTCTGCCGTATTCTGTCTTTGTTCTTGTTTCCTTATTAGGATGCCGGTGGGCGGAGTTGAGAGGGTCGTCAGCTTCATGGGAAACACCTGGGCCCGGTGTCTCCCAGGATAAATAGACCTCTTCCACATTCATGGAGGAGACTCTCTCCATGCAGACACCTTTGTAGATTGTGTTGTGGTTCTTGGTGGTTTTTGAGTTGTTTACTTTAGCATCTTTTCAACACCCTGCATTTTCACATTCATGCATGCAAAACACTCACTTACACTACTGATTACACACACCATTGTATATTTTCCTTAGTTGCTTTAGTTAATAAGTATATATTTTGTTACGCCTTATCTCCACGTTGTCTCCCTTTTGTTACGGGCTTTGAGCCGGTTCGTGACACAAATAAAAAATGGAAATATTCAGACCTTTTACTCAGTACTTTGTTGAAGCACCTTTGGCAGTGATTACAGCCTCAAGTCTTATTGGGTATGATGCTTCAAGCTTGACACACCTGTATTTGGGGAGTTTCTCCCATTCTTCCCTCATCTCAAGCTCTGTCAGGTTGGATGGATAGCATCGCTGCACAGCTATTTTCAGGCCTCTCCAGAGTTGTTCAATCGGGTTCAAGTCTGGGCTCTGGCTGGGCCACTCAAGGACATTCAGAGACTTGTCCCGAAGCCACTCCTGCGTTGTCTTGGCTGTGTGCTTAGAGTTGTTGTCCTGTTGGAAAGTGAACCTTCGCCCCAGTCTGAGGTCCTGAGCTCTCTGACTAGTCTCCCAGTCCCTGTCACTGAAAAACATCCCCACAGCATGATGCTACCACCACCATGCTTCACCATAGGGATGGTGTCAGATTTTCTCCAGACATGACTCTTGGCTTTCAGGCCAAAGAGTTCAATCTTGGTTTCATCAGACCAGAGAATCTTGTTTCTCATGGTCTGAGTCTTTTACTCCAAGTGGGCTGTCATGTGCCTTTTACTGAGGAGTGGCTTCTGTCTGGCCACTACCATAAAGGCCTGATTGGTGGAGTGCTGCAGAGATGGTTGTCATTCTGGAAGGTACTCCCATCTCCACAGAGGAACTCTGGAGCTCTGTCAGAGTGACCATCTGGTTCTTGGTCACCTCCCAGACCAAGACCCTTCTCCCCCAGATTGGCTGGGCAGCCAGCTCTAGGAAGAGTGTTGGTGGTTCCAAATTTCTTCCATTTAAGATTGATGGAGGACACTGTGTTCTTGGTGACCTTCAAAGCCGCAGAAATGTTTTGTTACCCTTTTCCAGATCTGTGCTTCGACACCATCCTGTCTAGGAGCTCTACAGACAATTCCTTTGACCTCATGGCTTGGTTTTTGCTCTGACATGCACTGTGTGTGCCTTTCCAAATCCTGTCAAATAAGTTTATTAATTACCAGACTCATACATTTCAGCCCAAATAAATTCTGCAGAGAGTTCACATCTCAACATCAACTGTTCAGAGGAGACTACGTGAATCAGGCCTTCATGGTCGAATTGCTGCAAAGAAACCACTACTAAAGGACACCAATAAGAATAAGATACTTTATTGGGCCAAGAAACACGAGCAACAGACATTATACGAGTGGAAATCCGTCCTTTCGTCTGATGAGTCCAAATGAAAGATTTTTGGTTCCAACCGACGTGTCTTTGTGAGACACAGAGTAGGTGAACGGAAGATCTCTGCATGTGTGGTTCCCACCGTGTAGCATGGAGGAGGTATGATGGTGTGGGGGTGCTTTGCTGGTGACACTGTCTGTAATTTATTTAGAATTCAAGGCACAACTAACCAGCATGGCTAACACAGCATTCTGTGGTAATACGCCATCCCATCTGGTTTGTGCTTAAGATGACCTGGCCTCCACAATTACCCAACCTCAACCCAATTGAGATGGTTTGGGATGAGTTGGACCACAGAGTGAAGGAAAAGCAGCCAACAAGTGCTCATTATATGTGGGAACTCCTTAAAGACTGTTGGAAATGCATTCCAGCTGAAGCTAGTTGAAAGAATGCCAAGAGTGTGCAAAGCTATCATCAAGGCAAAGAAAGGGTGGCTACTTTGAAGAATCTAAAGTATCAAATATATTTTCATTTGTTTAACACTTTTTTGGTTTATACATGATTCCACATGCGTTATTTCATAGTTTTGATGTCTTCACCATTATTCCACAATGTAGAAAATAGAAAAAACAAAGACAATCCCTTGAATGAGTAGGTGTTTCCAAACTCTTGACTGGTACTACACACAGAGAAAGTTATTTTTGGTGTCGTCCCCCAGGCCACCAGTTGCCCATCCCTGATCTACAGCATCAAATAAATCACACTGTGAATGGGGGATGGTAGTAAGTGACAGGTGTAATGGTTTGTGCCAAGTACTGCAACTCTGCTGCGGCGATGCAACTGAATAATAGGAAGGTGTTCCTCATGTTTGGTATGCTCAGTGTTTGAGCCTTCCCTGTCAATAATGTTGGGTACAGATAGGATATTTGTTGTTTTCATTACATTACTTGTCAAGCATGGGAGGATTTGGTTTGAACATGCAGAGATCTGATCTGCTCAGGGTGTGTCACAACTTTGTCTCACACATCAAAAGTGTATTCCGTTAAAAACATGAAATGATAATTGTTGGAAACTGGCCCTAAACTGTCAATACTATCACTCATCAACCTAGATCAATTCAAAGTTTCACCAGAAATAATCCTCTCTGATCCCATATAATATGCATCAGTGACAAAGAGTAAGGATTTTCAGTAGTTCTGCTATCAATCATAGTAGTTCTATGGCAAGGAAACTTGTGGGTAAGGGATTTGGTGTCATGAAGGCTTTTGACTGAAGGCAAAATATACAGTGCCTTGCGTAAGTATTCGGCTCCCTTGAACTTTGCGACCTTTTGCCACATTTCAGGCTTCAAACATAAAGATATAAAACTGTATTTTTTTGTGAAGAATCAACAACAAGTGGGACACAATCATGAAGTGGAACGACATTTATTGGATATTTCAAACTTTTTTAACAAATCAAAAACTGAAAAATTGGGCGTGCCAAATTATTCAGCCCCGTTAAGTTAATACTTTGTAGCGCCACCTTTTGCTGCGATTACAGCTGTAAGTCGCTTGGGGTATGTCTATCAGTTTTGCACATCGAGAGACTGATTTTTTTTTCCCATTCCTCCTTGCAAAACAGCTCGAGCTCAGTGAGGTTGGATGGAGAGCATTTGTGAACAGCAGTTGTCAGTTCTTTCCACAGATTCTCGATTGGATTCAGGTCTGGACTTTGACTTGGCCATTCTAACACCTGGATATGTTTATTTTTGAACCATTCCATTGTAGATTTTGCTTTATGTTTTGGATCATTGTCTTGTTGGAAGACAAATCTCCGTCCCAGTCTCAGGTCTTTTGCAGACTCCATCAGGTTTTCTTCCAGAATGGTCCTGTATTTGGCTCCATCCATCTTCCCATCAATTTTAACCATCTTCCCTGTCCCTGCTGAAGAAAAGCAGGCCCAAACCATGATGCTGCCACCACCATATTTGACAGTGGGTATGGTGTGTTCAGCTGTGTTGCTTTTACGCCAAACATAACGTTTTGCATTGTTGCCAAAAAGTTACATTTTGGTTTCATCTGACCAGAGCACCTTCTTCCACATGTTTGGTGTGTCTCCCAGGTGGCTTGTGGCAAACTTTAAACAACACTTTTTATGGATATCTTTAAGAAATGGCTTGGAAATTTACTTGGCTCATCGTGCTCTAGCGACTCCTTGGGCGGGCCCGGCGCTTGCAGGCTGACTTCAGTCGTCAGTTGAACGGTGTTTAGTCCCAAGGTCCTTAGCTTAGTGATGAGTTTTCAGGGCACTATGGTGTTGAACGCTGAGCTGTAGTCAATGAATATTGTATTCTCACATAGGTGTTCCTTTTGTCCAGGTGTGAAAGGCCCGTGTGGAGTGCAATAGAGAATGTATCATCTGTGGATCTGTTGGGGCGGTATACAAATAGGAGTGAGTCCAGGGTTTCTGGGATAATGGTGTTGATGTGAGCCATGACCAGCCGTTCAAAGCACTTAATGGCTACAGACCTGAGTGCTATGGGTCTGTAGTCATTTAAGCAGGTTACCTTGGTGTTCTTGGGCACATGGACTATGGTGGTCTGCTTGAAACATGTTGATATTACAGACTCAGACAGGGAGATGTTGAAAATGTCAGTGAAGACACTTGCCAGTTGGTCAGCATATGCTCGGAGTACACGTCCTGGTAATCCGTCTGGCCCCGCGGCCTTATGAATGTTGACCTGTTTTAAAGGTCTTACTCACATCGGCTATGGAGAGCGTGATCACACAGTCGTCCTGAACAGTTGATGCTCTCATGCATGTTTCCACGTTACTTGCCTCGAAGCGAGCGTAGAAGTAATTTAGCTAGTCTGTTAGGCTCGTGTCTAGAGGTCGACCGACTATGATTTTTCAACGCCGATATCGATTATTGGAGGACCAAAAAAGCCGATGTCGATTAATCGGCTGATTTACATTTTTTTTAAATGTATTTATTTGTAATAATGACAAGTACAAAAATACTGAATGAACACATTTATTTTAACTTAATATAATACATCAATCAAATCAATTTAGCCTCAAATAAATAATGAAACATATTCAATTTGGTTTAAATAATGCAAAAACAAAGTGTTGGAGGAGAAAGTAAAAGTGCAATATGTACCATGTAAAAAAGCTAATGTTTAAGTTCCTTGCTCAGGACATGAGAACATATGAAAGCTGGTGGTTCCTTTTAACATGAGTCTTCAATATTCCCAGGTAAGAAGTTTTAGGTTGAGGTTATTATAGGAATTATAGGAATTCTCTCTATACAATTTGTATTTCATATACCTTTGACTTTTGGATGTTCTTATAGGCACTATAGTATTGCCAGTGTAACAGTATAGCTTACGTCTCTCTCCTCGCCCCTACCACATCGACAACAGCCACCCTCAAAGCATCGTTACCCATCGCTCCACAAAAGCAAAGCAAGGGGAACAACTACTCCAAGTCTCAGAGCGAGTGACTTTGAAACGCTATTAGCGCGCACCCCGCTAACTAGCTAGCCATTTCACATCGGTTACACTAGCCTAATCTCGGGAGTTGATAGGCTTGAAGTCATAAACGGCTCAATGCTTGAAGCACAGCAAAGAGCTGCTGGCAAACGCACGAAAGTGCTGTTTGAATGAATGCTTACAAGCCTGCTGCTGCCTACCACCGCTCAGTCAGACTGCCTCTATCAAATATCAAATCCTAGACTTAATTATAACATAATAACACACAGAAATACTATACTTCTGTGTATTAATTTTAAGAAAGGCATTGATGTTTATGGTTAGGTACATTCGTGCAACGATTATGCTTTTTTCTCAAATCCGCTTTTGTTACATCATCCCCGTTTGGCAAGTTGGCTGTCTTTGTTAGGAAGAAATAGTCTTCACAGTTCGCAATGAGCCAGGCGGCCCAAACTGCTGCACATACCCTGACTCTGTTGCACAGAACGCAAGAGAAGTGACACAATTTCCCTAGTTAAAATAAATTAATGTTTGCAGGCAATATTAACTATATATGCAGGTTTAAAAATATATACTTGTGTATTGATTTTAAGAAAGGCATTAATGTTTATGGTTAGGTACACATTGGTGCAACGACAGTGATTTTTCGCGAATGCGCTTGTTAAATCACCCGTTTGGCGAAGTAGGTTATGATTCAATGATAAATTAACAGGCACCACATCGATTATATGCAGCGCAGGACAAGCTAGATAAACTAGTAATATCATGAACTATGTGTAGTTAACTAGTGATTATGTTAAGATTGTTTTTTACAAGATACGTTTAATGCTAGCTAGCACCTTACCTTGGCTCCTTGCTGCACTCGCATAACAGGTAGTCAGCCTGCCACGCAGTCTCCTCGTGAAGTACAATGTAATCGGCCATGATTGGTGTCCAAAAATGCCGATTACGATTGTTATGAAAACTTGAAATCGGCCCTAATTAATCGGTCATTCTGATTAATCGGTCGACCTCTACTCGTGTCAACTGGCAGCTCGCGGCTGTGCTTCCCTTTGTAGTCTGTAATAGTTTGCAAGCCCTGCCACATCTGTTGAGGTTTGAAGCCATTGTAGTACGATTCGATCTTTGTCCTGTATTGACGCTTTTCCTGTTTGATGGTTCGTCGGAGGGCATAGCGTGATTTATTATAAGCTTCCGGGTTAGAGTCAAGCTCCTTGAAAGTGGTAGCTCTACCCTTTAATCCATGGCTTCTGGTTGGGGTATGTACGTACAGTCACTGTGGTGACGACGTCATTGATGCACTTATTGATTAAGTCAGTGACTGATGTTGTGTACTCCTCAATGCCATCGGAAAACCCCCGTAACATATTCCAGTCTGATGCTAAAATGGCACAGATACAGTACAAAGATGAGTCCTCTATCTATCTCTATGTGAAGGTCATGCGAGATGGAGCTTGAATCTGATAATGGTGGAAATAAGTATGTTAAACTAATGTAGGAAAGTTAACTTTTAGTGAAGGTATTACCCGGTTGAATCTGGTAGGAGTTCGTTTTCTGGGAGAATTGGGTCCCGATTTGGTGGATCCGTGGGAAGTATCCAAAATGGTAAAGAAAGCCTTGAGTAAAGTACAGTCAGTGAAAATCACAAGGGCTGGGCTTGTGTTGATTTTGTGTGTTTATGCTGATCAGAAGGATAATTTTCTGGGCCTCAAAATTGAGTTAATGATTATGCTATGTCATGTATTGACCTACGGAGCAGGGTGGGTGCCTGTCAAAGGAGTAAGTTCTGGAGTGTCTGAGAATGTTGACATTAACATGCTAAAGAAAATTCCTGGAGTGGTCGACATTCGTAGGATGAATCGTTTGGTCAATGGAAGGAAGGAGAACTCTGCCTCTGCAATGCAGTACTGCAAGGCAAATGCAGCATTCCATTGGAAATGCACTTCTGGTGTACCAAAATGCTGTCGGTGTGAACGAGGCGTAAAGAGGCAGGCACATAGGACAAATGTGCTAGATGTTAAATGACACATTTCTCGAGGTAGGAATATTAAAATCTGGCATGTATGATAGAGTCTTTCAATATAAAAGTCATATTCTTATTAATTTATAGGTTAGTGAGAGTGACTTTATCGCAGTGCATTGTCATACCAGCCATAGTTCTGCCTGCTAGAGCCCCAATAGCTCAGATACACAGGAAAACATTAAATGACCCAGGGAAGCGATAGGACACCACAAAAACATATAACATTCAAAATGGGTGAACCTTTCCTTTTAACATCCGAGGAGCTACATGGATTATTGACTCGTGCAGTCCCACCCTATATATACAAATTGTTGTTTTTTGGGGAGGGGGGGTAAATTCTTTCGTAGTTTGTGTTTTAATTTTAATTTTATTTTCCCCGTAGTGGAATAAACATTTATTTTATCAATATCAATTATTTATTTAATCCCCGTCCAGTTAGAGGCGACAAACATTTTTGCATGTAGCTCGCCAATAAATCCAACGAAGAAGACTAATAATAATAATAAGAAGAAGAAGAAGATGAAGACATGATCAAAGATTTTATAACGAAATCAAGATAGACCACATCTTGTCGTTTCCAATGGGAACGAATTATCATAGTGAACAGAACAAGCAAGGAGGTGGGCAGGGCCATGCACGCGTTAGCGATAACCTATTGGCGCGTTGTAGTAGACGTCTCCATATTTCGTTAGGGAACGCCTACTATGAATTCCCTTGTGCAGTAACTCAATTCGGATTTGCACTCCCAAACAGCGAAATTTAAAATTTCAAAGAATAACACTTCATAACAAGTGTATTGAGATCAAATGTTTCATCGATTAAAAAATTTGCCGTGTCGGCCAAAATCCATCTCGTTCCCTCTTCTCCCACTACGCGCCAGTAGGCACCTCTCACTACCATATTTGCTTGTGAGTGGAAACGCCAACCGGTTGCTTCACATTTATACATCCAGTGAAATATCTGTCTTGTTGTTCTATCTTTGACATGATGACGCGGAGCAGGAAGTGTGTGTTGTTTTGATTGACGGAATATGGTTGAATAACGATGAACTGAGACAAAATTGTTGATTTATATAAAACAAAAATACATTTCTCTTTGCTCTGAAGGTAAGGTCATAGTCTCAAGTCTGAACCCTCAAAGTCCTTTGCAGCATCATAGCAAACATACTAGCTTACCTAGCTTAATTTCTAACGTTAACTAGCCAACTAAAAAGTTACAGCAGCTAGTTAACGTTACCTCCAAGCTACAAACGAATGGGTTATCTACACTGTACAAAGATTAGGAACCATGGATGTATTCATAGATGCCAAGGGAAGCCAGGCTAAATTGGAGAAAAAAATGCATATAACAATATATATTTCGTCTCTCTGTGTTTCATAATTGTCCTTCAATTCGCAGAGGCTGAATGTATCTCACCGGAAAAAAAAGCATCCGAGCAAACTAAACAGCGAACATCTGTCTCCCTACGTGTATGCCATCTATCTGATGCTGTCTGGTCTAAACTCTCACTCGAGTATGACATTGTTGCTGCCCATACTTGATTGGAATGCAACGGAAGCCAGCGAGCATTTGGCCTCCCTTGATCGTCAATTTTTTATATATTTTTTTATCAGCGTTAATTAAGCTAAACTGAGCCAGTTCAACTGTGAATGGTCCTGGCTCACCCCAAAAAAGTGTCAAGGAAAGCCAGCTTGGATTTTGGCATCCCTCACATCAAATCGCAATGAGATCATTCATCATTGACAGAACAACTTGAATTGTTGCATCCCGTTGTGTTGTAGCCCTTTGGTGGCTAGATTGCTTGCTAAAATTGGCCCTTAACTAAATTATCCATGGATGGAGATAGGGAGTTGGTCTTGTGGTTTTACTTAATTCTCCATACTAGACAATGATTATAATGACGATTCTGATTAAACCATTAATTCATGCATTGTTGTGCCCTAGCCTGAGAGGATGGACATTCAGCATGTAACAGGCTAATGTTAACCAGCTAAAGTTCTCCATGAATGGAATTAGGCTTGCAAGTAAGCATTTTAGCCAGGTAGCCTAGGACAACAAAAAATAAACACGTGTACTGTATGGCTGAGTGATAGACTGTTTCATCAACATGAAAGAAAGGAGGATGGCATTGGCGTTTCTCTACAAGTAGGGTGAGTCAACATATTTTCTACTTGCGTTCACGCATACTCATGCAGACAGAACCATGGACAGCCACATTTTATTTTGCTTACGTTGATTGCAATAAAAAAAAATGGTATCTTTTAGTTGTTACTGTATTAGACTAAGCAGAGGTGATGGAATGGTGGAGGCAGCTGCTGTTTTCTTTGCGACTTGCGGTAACTCACTGTGGTTCTAAATCAATAGTTCTTTAGTGGTCCGTAAAATCCGGAAACATTAACTTGCTTGACCATGCTGTTGGTCATGTTACATGTAATAAACTCAGGAAAAAAAACTTACTCTCACTGTCAACTGCGTTTATTTTCCGCAAACTTAACATGTGTAAATATTTGTATGAACATAACAAGATTCAACAACTGACATAAACTGAACAAGTTCCACAGACATGTGACTAACAGAAATGGAATAATGTGTCCCTGAACAAAGGGGGAGTCAAAATCAAAAGTAACAGTCAGTATCTGGTGTGGCCACCAGCTGCATTAAGTACTGCAGTGCATCTCCTCCTCATGGACTGCACCAGATTTGCCGGTTCTTGCTGTGAGATGTTACCCCACTCTTCCACAAAGGTACCTGCAAGTTCCCGGACATTTCTGGGGTGAATGGCCCTAGCCCTCACCCTCCGATCCAACAGGTTTCAGACGTGCTCAATGGGATTGAGAGCAGGGCTCTCCGCTAGCCATGGCAGAGTACTGACATTCCTGTCTTGCAGGAAATCACGCACAGAACGAGCAGTATGGCTGGTGGCATTGTCATGCTGGAGGGTCATGTAAGGATGAGCCTGCAGGAAGGGTACCACCATGAGGGAGAAGGATGTCTTCCCTGTAACGCACAGCGCTGAGATTGCTTGCAATGACAACAAGCTCAGTCCGATGATGCTGTGACACACCACCCCAGACCATGACGGACCCTCCACCTCCAAGTCAATCCCGCTCCAGAGTACAGGCCTCAGTGTAACGCTCATTCCTTGAACGATAAACACGAATCCAACCATCACCCCATGCGCACAAAACCGAGACTCGTCAGTGAAGATCACTTTTTGCCAGTCCTGTCTGGTCCAGCAACGGTGGGTTGGTGCCCATAGGTGACGTTGTTGCCGCTGATGTTTGGTGAGGACCTGCCTTACAACAGGCCTACAAGCCCTCAGTCCAGCCTCTCTCAGCCTATTGCGGACAGTCTGAGCACCGATGGGGGGATTGTGCGTTCCTGGTGTAACTCGGGCAGTTGTTGTTGCCATCCTGTACCTGTCCCGCAGGTGTGATGTTCGGATGTACCAATCCTGTGCAGGTGTTGTTACACGTGGTCCGCCACTGCAAGGATGATCAGCTGTCCGTCCTGTCTCCCTGTAGCGCTGTCTTAGGCGTCTCACAGTATGGACATTGCAATTTATTGCCCTGGCCACATCTGTAGTCCTCATGCCTCCTTGCAGCATTGCCTAAGGCACGTTCACGCAGATGAGCAGGGATCCTGGGCATCTTTCTTTTGGTGTCTTTCAGAGAAAGGCCTCTTTAGTGTCCAAAGTTTTCATAACTGTGACCATAATTGCCTACCGTCTGTAAGCTGTTAGTGTCTTAACGACCGTTCCACAGGTGCATGTTCATTAATTGTTTATGGTTCATTGAACAAGCTTGGGAAACAGAGTTTAAACCCTTTACAATGAACATCTGGAGTTATTTAGATTTTTATGAAGTATCTTTGAAAGACAGGGTCCTGAAAAGGGGACATTTATTTTTTTTTGCTGAGTTCATGATTTGTGTACAAAACGGGACAGAGGATGCTATCCGATTTTGTGATAAAACAAAGGTGTCTTTGAATTTATTTTACCACTGTGTCTAATTGTTTCAGCCTTTAGGCCTAAATATCACGGTCGCAAGGCATATGAATTAACAGGTTATAAGAGCAAACAACGCAATTGTCACTACACAGGTTGTAATATGGCCTTCTTTTCTGGCTTCCCCAGTGATTTTACCACCACTGTTAGGAACACCTACTCTTTCCATGACATAGACTGACCAGGTGAAAGCTATGATCCTCTATTGATGTCACCTGTTAAATCCACTTCAATCCTTGTAGATTGACAGGTTAAATAATGATTTTTAAGCCTTGAGATAATTGAGACATGGATTGTGTGTGTGCCATTCAGACGGTGAATAGGTTAGACAAAAATGTGAGTTATGGGCCTCCCGGGTGGCACAGTGGTCTCAGGCACTGCATCTCAGTGCTAGCTGTGCCACCAGAGCCCAGGCCCTGTCGCAGCTGGCCGCGAGGCCCATGGGGCGGTGCACAATTGGCCCAGCGTCGTCCGGGTTAGGGAGGGTTTGGCCAGCAGGGATATCCTTGTCTCATCGCACACTAGCGACTCCTGTGGCGGGCCGGGCGCAGTGCACGCTGACTAGGTCGCCAGGTGTACGGTGTTTCCTCCGACACATTGGTGCGGCTGGCTTCCAGGTTGGATGTGCGTTGTGTCAAGAAGCGGTGCGGCTAGGTTGGGTTGTGTTTCGGAGGACGCATAGTTCTCGTCCTTCGCCTCTCCCGAGTCCCTACGGGAGTTGTAGCGATGAGACAAGACTGGATACCACGAAATTGGAGAGAAAAAGGGGTTTAAAAAAAAGAAAAGATTTGAGTTCCTTTGAACTGTAGTAGGTGCCATTGCAGTTCTTGAGTTAACCTACGGTTAACTGCCTGTTCAGGGGCAGAGCGACAGATTTGTACCTTGTCAGCTCGGGGGTTTGAACTTGCAACCTTCCGGTTACTAGTCCAACTCTCTAAGCACTAGGCTGCCGCCCCTAAGAATGGTCCACCACCTGAAGGACATCCAGCAAGCTTGACTCAACTGTGGGAAGCATTGGAGTCAACATAGTCCAGCATCTCTGTGGAACGCTTTCGACACCGAGAGTCAATGCTTCAACAAATTGAGTTTGTTCTGAGGGCAAAAGGGGGTGAAACTCAATATTAGGAAGGTGTTCCTAACGTTTTGTACACTCAGTGTATGCGGCCAGATGATATCTCGACTAGCTAGCTTGCAACCGCTTATTCATAAGATCATCTTTCGATAAGCTTCATTACCAAAGTGTATGATATAGTAATTAGATTGAGTCCTAGGCTAGTCTGAGCAGATTGTGTTGTAGCTAGCCATTGTAATTTATATATTTTTCATTATTTACACAGGTGCATGGTTGCTCTACATGTGAAACGCCTGTATGAGTGACGCACACAACCACAGCACTCCACCACCATGGGCCAGCGAAGGAGGGGGGCGGCTGCCCATGCTCCCCCAGCAAACAGACACCATGACGGGCTCACAGTAGCTCCCCAGGCCCCAACCAGGAAACACAACATTTGCATGGTGTCAGACTTCTTCTACCCCAATATGGGAGGGGTGGAGAGCCACATCTACCAGCTATCCCAGTGTCTGATCGAGAAGGGCCACAAGGTGGTGATCGCCACCCACACCTACGGCTGCAGGAAGGGGGTCCGCTACCTGACCAATGGACTCAAGGTCTACTACCTGCCCCTGCAGGTGATGTACAACCAGTCCACCGTCACCACCTGCTTCCACAGCCTGCCACTTCTGCGCTGTGTGTTCGTCAGGGAACGCATCACCGTGGTGCACGCCCACAGCTCCTTCTCCGCTATGGGACACGATGCACTGTTCCACGCCAAGACCATGGGCCTCAACACGGTGGGTAACCATGGGCCTCAACACGGTGGGTAACCATGGGCCTCAACACGGTGGGTAACCATGGGCCTCAACACGGTGGGTAACCATGGGCCTCAACACAGTGGGTAACCATGGGCCTCAACACGGTGGGTAACCATGGGCCTCAACACGGTGGGTAACCATGGGCCTCAACACGGTGGGTAACCATGGGCCTCAACACGGTGGGTAACCATGGGCCTCAACACGGTGGGTAACCATGGGCCTCAACACGGTGGGTAACCATGGGCCTCAACACGGTGGGTAACCATGGGCCTCAACACGGTGGGTAACCATGGGCCTCCACACGGTGGGTAACCATGGGCCTCCACACGGTGGGTAACCATGGGCCTCAACACGGTGGGTAACCATGGGCCTCAACACGGTGGGTAACCATGGGCCTCAACACGGTGGGTAACCATGGGCAAGGCGGTAACATATCACATTCCTGAAATAGCTTTTTATGTGTCCATCTAGTATAAATAACTAAAGGTTGTTTTCTGTTTACAGGTGTTCACTGACCACTCCCTCTTCGGTTTTGCTGACGTAAGCTCGGTGCTGACCAATAAGCTGCTGGCTGTGTCTCTGTGCGATACCAATCACATTGTGTGCGTGTCATACACCAGTAAGGAGAACACAGTGCTCAGGGCAGGGCTCGACCCCGAGATTGTTTCTGTCATCCCCAATGCCGTCGACCCCAGAGACTTCACCCCCGACCCCTCCCAACGGCATGACGACAGGATCACCATCGTTGTGATCAGCCGTCTCGTCTACCGCAAAGGTAGGGTGGGGTGAGACTATACTGTATATAATGATAAATGTAGCAAAAACTTGATCTACGTCATTTATTATTACATACAGTTCCTGTAGGTATGATTGTAGGAGTGTGAAGTGTCATTTCCTGCTCTTTCCCTTTTTTAAGGAATAGATCTTCTGGGAAGGATCATCCCAGAGCTCTGTCTGAAACATCCAGATGTACATTTCTTGATTGGTGGAGAGGGACCAAAGAGAATCGTGTTGGAGGAAGTGAGAGAGAAATACCAACTACACGACAGGTACAATTATACAGTGGTGTGTGTATGTGGTTGTATGTGTTTATATGTACTGCATGTGTCTGATTTGCTTCTCTCTCTCCCAAGGGTGCATCTCCTGGGGGCCCTGGAGCATAAGGATGTGCGTGGGGTGTTGGTCCAGGGACATATCTTCCTCAACACCTCCCTGACTGAGGCCTTCTGCATGGCCATAGTGGAGGGAGCCAGCTGTGGACTACAGGTGGGTTCAACCCTTATCACAACACAGGCCAGGTATAGTATATGTTAGCTGGTGCACTGTGAGATAAAGTGGTTGATACCTGGAACTGGTTGGGTGTAAGTCAGGGATTGTCTAATGAAAAGCAGTGGTGGATTGAGTGGGTGTTTGTCCATTAAGATGAATGGGGCAACGAGGTGAACTTTGTACATGTGTGGGTGTTTAGATGTATAGTATGCTTGTAATGTGAGGGAGTTTGAGATCTGATAATTTTGTGTGTGTGCGTGTAGGTGGTAAGTACGCGTGTTGGAGGGATCCCAGAGGTTCTGCCTGAGCATCTGATCACCCTGTGCGAGCCAACCGTGCATTCTCTGTGTGCCGGCCTGGAGAGTGTCATCGCTAGGCAACTATCGGGCTGCGTTGCCTCCCCCGCCACCATCCACGCCCACGTCCGCACCCTGTACACCTGGAGGAACGTCGCAGAGAGAACAGAGAAGGTAGGCTCATTCATGCTTACATACTCTCTATATTATTATGTTTCATAAATCTACACTGTGATACACTTTCATAATACCTTTCATTGACTCCGACTGAGATACTGATGAGGTCTAATTAATTGATACTAACACTGTGTCTATGCTCTATGTTCTGTCAGGTGTATGATTGCGTCGCTGGGAAGGAGGTTCTTCCTCTGGACAGACGGCTGCTCAGACTGAGGGCCCACTGTGGCCCCGTGGCAGGCTCCATCTTTGCCCTCTTTGCTGTTCTCGACTTCCTCTTCCTGCTCCTCCTCCGCTGGCTCCTCCCAGACCGCCTCATAGATATTGCCATGGACGCCACGGGCCCTCAGGGGTTGTGGAGGCGGGGCTTGAGCGATAGGAAAGGAACTCGCTCTAAAAGTGCCGTCTTGACAAAGGAGTAGTCAAGTGGTCACAAGACCAAGCTCTGATCACAACTCCAAGCAGGCACAAATCCTTATCCTCAATTGTTATATAACTCCTGAAAATACAAGTTTTTAAAACATTTTTTTACTTGATATCTGACCGCACTTACCTTATGGCCTGTGGAGACTGACCACCCGTTGCAGGATGTTTCAGGAGGAACCCGTGTGTTTTCAATAGGATTGTTTGTTTTTTTAAATTATTTTTTTGTTTTGTTTTCCTCTATATATTTAATGTATTATTTCTTAAACTTGATATGATCAAAAGGATCAATACTTTGTAGTTATGTATCTTTTGTAATGTTATTTCTTTATTATTTTTTAAAATCCTTCTGAGTGGCAGAATCAAATCAAATCAAATTTTATTTGTCACATGCGCCGAATACAACCGGTGTAGACCTTACCGTGAAATGCTTACTTACAAGCCCTTAACCAACAATGCAGTTTTAAGAAAATAAGAGTATTATATTTACTAAATAAATTAAAGTTTAAAAAAAGTAACACAATAAAATAACAACTAGGCTATGTACAGGGGGTACCGGTACCGATACAATGTGTGGGGTTCAGGTTAGTCGAGGTAATATGTACATGTAGGTAGGGGTAAAGTGACTGCATAGATAATAAATAGTGAGGGGGGGGGTCAATGCAAATAGTCCAGGTAGCCATTTGCTTAGTTGTTCAGCAGTCTTATGGCTTGGGGGTAGAAGCTGTTCAGAAGCCCTTTGGACTTAGCGCTCCGGTACTGCTTGCCGTGCGGTAGTGGAGAGAACAGTCTAGCAAACAAATACATTTATAAAAAATCTCATTTTGTCTGTCATAGTTGAAGTGTACCTATGATGAACATTACAGGCCTCTCTCATCTTTTTAAGTGGGAGAACTTGCACAATTGGTGGCTGACTAAATACTTTTTTTGCCCCACTGTAAATAGGAACAAAAACAACACAGTTTTCACTGTAAACAGCTGACCAGACAAAACGCATAGCTGAAAGGGGAGGAGATGTGGCTGGTAATTCCTTTATTTTCAAGTCTAAGGATAGGCCACCATTCACACATCATTAGGGGCGTAGACTGGGTAATGCACATCGATTATTGTCACTGGCCAAACCCTAACCTGGACAACGCCCTATGGGACTCCCAATCACGCCCGGTTGTGATACAGCCTGGAATCAAACCAGGGTCTGTAGTGACACCTCTAGCACTGAGATGCAGTGCCTTAGACCGCTGCGCCACTCGGGATCCCTGAAATTCATTACTAATTAGTGACCTTAATTCATCCACCAAGTACAAGGGTGGAGCAAAAACCAGCGGAAACTCAACCCTTTGTGGAATGAGTTCGACATGTGGGGTAGAGGAATTTAATATATAACCAAATCACAAAGCAAGTGAAGTGAACATAGTGAACAGTGTGATGGAATATTTTTTATACATGGTTATTTATTAATCATCGTCTTCCAAATAAACAAACTCAAAGATTCAAAACTTTTTGTATGCATCTACAAAAAAAACAGGAAAGCAAAACCAATTCTCCAACCATTGCGTTTTCGAATCATTGGTTTTCGGGAGAGAAAAAAACGTGTCCTCTTCTTGATCTTTGTGAATCCATAAACTAAAAGGGTCCATCTTTGCATATCCACCTCTGCTCTCAGTGTGTGGTGTGCCGTTGTTACCATCTGACCACGCAGATTGACCCCATTCCATTCCATACACATACACACACCTCTCAAACAGGATGTACAAAAGCTTGTGCTTAGCATCAAAACAGTGCAGGGCCCTAACAAACCGTAAAGGCTAATTTCCTCTCCCCATTCCCCCTCCCTATCCCCATCTCTCCTCCCCCAGGTGTGCATTTACATCACTGAAATGAAGGGCCAATTTCATCTACAAAGTGACGAGAACAGAGCAGGGGGAAGGAAGGACATACAAACAGAATACAACAAACCTCTCAGACACGCACAGACATACATACATTCAAACAGTTAAAAACAGTATCAGAGAAAAAGAGGACTGAACCCTAGGTACTGTCTGCTTTGTTGCTGTTTGGTGATTAAGTTAAACAAACAACAAGGTTGTCTATATTTTATTCTGTCAAATTGAGAAGAAAAAAATTGTCATTTGGCTTCACTTTCCCTTCCATGTTGTAGCTAGCTGACTAAATGGGTTAGCTAGCTAGCCAATGTTAGTTAGCAGGCTACGTTAGCTGGCAATGGCTAACAAACCAAGCTACCCGCTTTAGTGATAGCTAGCCAATAATAAATGATGCAAATATGAAATGTTAACATATAATAAACCTTTGATTTGACAGTAGTCTTCCAGTGTAGGTTCAGGGTATTCATGAGCCCCGAATGTTTAAAAGAGATGTAGGAGAGAGAGTACTGTATGCAGAGAGGTTCCAGAGGTGCTGGACACTCCCATAGCAAGCACAGCCCTACGTTTCCATAAACTTTTGAATGTACTCATCTCATGTGTATATACTGTTTTCTATACTATTCTTTGGTATCTCATTCACTTAATTATGCTTACATATCTTGCATTACTCATGTATATACTGTTTTTCTATACTATTCTACTGTATCTTAGTCTGTTCCGCTCTGACATCGCTCGTCCATATGTATACAGCATTAATTCATTCCTACTTAGATTTGTGTGTATTGGGTATATGTTGTGTAATTTGTTAGATATTACTTTTTAGATATTACTGCACTGTCGGGGCTAGAAGCACAAGCATTTCGCTACATCCGCAATAACATCTGCTAATCACGTGTATGTGACCAATAAAATGTGATTTGATTTTTGATTTGTTTTGAATGCTTTTCCAACAGTCTTGAAGGAATTCCCACATATGCTGATGAGCACTTGTTGGCTGCTTTTTCTTCACACTGCAGTCCAAGTCATCCCAAACCAAATCAATTGGGTTGAGGTCGGGGGATTGTGGAGGCCAGGTCATCTGATGCAGCACTCCATCACTCTCCTTCTTGGTCAAATAGCCTTTACACAGGTATGTTTTGAGTCATTGTCCTTTTGAAAAACAAATGATAGTCGCACTAAGCGCAAACCAGATGGGATAGCGTATCGCTGCAGAATGCCGTGGTAGCCATACTGGTTCAGTGTGCCTTGAATTCTAAATAAATCACAGACAGTGTCACCAGCAAAGCACCATCACACCTCCTCCTCCATGCTTCACGGTCCGTTCACCTACTCTGCATCACACAAAGACACGGTGCTTGCAACCAAAAATCTCCAATTTGGAGTCATCAGACCAAAGGACAGATTTCCACCTAATGTCCATTGCTTGTGTTTCTTGGCCCAAGCAAGTCTCTTCGTATTATTGGTGTCCTTTAGTAGTGGTTTCTTTGCAGCAATTCGACCATGAAGGCCTGATTCACTCAGTCTCCTCTGAACAGTTGATGTTGAGATGTGTCTGTTACTTGAACTCTGAAGCATTTATTTGGGCTGCAATTAGAGGTGCAGTTAATTGCTGATTTTCTTATCCTCTGCAGCAGAGGTAACACTGGGTCTTCCTTTCCTGCGGTGGTCTTCATGAGAGCCAATGTAATCATAGTGCTTGATGGTTTTTGCGACTGCATTTGAAGAAATTTTCAAAGCTCTTGAAATGTTCAAGATCGACTGACCTTCATTCTTAAAGTAATGATGGACTTGTTTCTCTTTGCTTATTTTAGCTGTTCTTGCCATAAGATGGACTTGGTCTTTTAGCATATACAGTGCCTTGCGAAAGTATTCGGCCCCCTTGAACTTTGCAACCTTTTGCCACATTTCAGGCTTCAAACATAAAGATATAAAACTGTATTTTCTGTGAAGAATCAACAACAAGTGGGACACAATCATGAAGTGGAACGACATTTATTGGATATTTCAAACTTTTTTAACAAATCAAAAACTGAAAAATTGGGCGTGCAAAATTATTCAGCCCCCTTAATTTAATACTTTGTAGCGCCACCTTTTGCTGCGATTACAGCTGTAAGTCGCTTGGGGTATGTCTCTATCAGTTTTGCACATCGAGAGACTGACATTTTTTCCCATTCCGCCTTGCAAAACAGCTCGAGCTCAGTGAGGTTGGATGGAGAGCATTTGTGAACAGCAGTTTTCAGTTCTTTCCACAGATTCTCAATTGGATTCAGGTCTGGACTTTGACTTGGCCATTCTAACACCTGGATATGTTTATTTTTGAACCATTCCATTGTAGATTTTGCTTTATGTTTTGGATCATTGTCTTGTTGGAAGACAAATCTCCGTCCCAGTCTCAGGTCTTTTGCAGACTCCATCAGGTTTTCTTCTAGAATGGTCCTGTATTTGGCTCCATCCATCTTCCCATCAATTTTAACCATCTTCCCTGTCCCTGCTGAAGAAAAGCAGGCCCAAACCATGATGCTGCCACCACCATGTTTGACAGTGGGGATGGTGTGTTCAGCTGTGTTGCTTTTACGCCAAACATAACGTTTTGCATTGTTGCCAAAAAGTTCAATTTTGGTTTCATCTGACCAGAGCACCTTCTTCCACATGTTTGGTGTGTCTCCCAGGTGGCTTGTGGCAAACTTTAAACAACACTTTATGGATATCTTTAAGAAATGGCTTTCTTCTTGCCACTCTTCCATAAAGGCCAGATTTGTGCAATATACGACTGATTGTTGTCCTATGGACAGAGTCTCCCATCTCAGCTGTAGATCTCTGCAGTTCATCCAGAGTGATCATGGGCCTCTTGGCTGCATCTCTGATCAGTCTGATCAGGCCAGGTCTTGGTAGATTTGCAGTGGTCTGATACTCCTTCCATTTCAATATTATCGCTTGCACAGTGCTCCTTGGGATGTTTAAAGCTTGGGAAATCTTTTTGTATCCAAATCCGGCTTTAAACTTCTTCACAACAGTATCTCGGACCTGCCTGGTGTGTTCCTTGTTCTTCATGATGCTCTCTGCGCTTTTAACGGACCTCTGAGACTATCACAGTGCAGGTGCATTTATACGGAGACTTGATTACACACAGGTGGATTGTATTTATCATCATTAGTCATTTAGGTCAACATTGGATCATTCAGAGATCCTCACTGAACTTCTGGAGAGAGTTTGCTGCACTGAAAGTAAAGGGCTGAATAATTTTTCAGTTTTTGATTTGTTAAAAAAGTTTGAAATATCCAATAAATGTCATTCCACTTCATGATTGTGTCCCACTTGTTGTTGATTCTTCACAAAAAAAATAAAGTGTTATATCTTTATGTTTGAAGCCTGAAATGTGGCAAAAGGTCGCAAAGTTCAAGGGGGCCGAATACTTTCGCAAGGCACTGTAGGGCTAGCTTCTGTATACCAACCCTACCTTGTCACAACACAACTGATTGGCTCAAAAACGCATTAAGAAGGAAAGAAATTCCACAAAAGAACTTTTAACAAGGCACAACTGTTAATTGAAATGGATTCCAAGTAACTACCCCATGAAGCTGGTTGAGATAATGCCAAGAGTGTGCAAAGCTGTCATCAAGGCAAAGGGTGGAGAATGAAGAATCTCAAATGTTAAATATATTTGTACTTGTTTAACACTTTTTTGGTTACTACATGATTCCATATGTGTTATTTCATAGTTTTAATGTCTTCACTATTATTCTGGTCTATTAAAAATAAAGAAAAACCCATGAATGAGTAGGTGTGTCCAAACTTTTGACTGGTACTGTATATATAAAACATTTTTCTTTACTTTCCCCCAATTGGGAGTTACAGTCTTGTCCAATCGCTGCCACTCCTCTATGGACTTGGGAGAGAACAAGATTGAGAGCCATGCGTCCTCCGAAACACAACCCTGCCAAGCCACACTCCTTCTTGACACACTGCTTGCTTAACGTGGAAGCCAGTCCCGCAACAATGTGTTGGAGGAAATACCGTCCAGCCGGAAACTGAAATCAGCTTGCAGGTGCCCGGCCCGCCACAAGGAGCCGCTAGAGCGCAATGGGACAAGGAAATCCCGGCAGGCCAAACCCTCCCCTAACCCGGGACAACGCTGGGACAATTGTACACCGCCTCATGGGTCTCCCAGTCGGCAGGAATCAAACCTGGGTCTGTAGTGACACGTTAATCACTGCGACGCAGTGCCTTAGACCACTGCACCACTCAGGAGGCCCAGGATTTTTTTTATTGTGAGTTCCCCCAACAACAACCATTTGGAGCCCCCTAGCGCCCGCAGCGCCCTGTGCGCAGCATGTAGTCTGACTGTACAGTATGTATGTAGTTTACATCCAGACTGTTTGTGAAATCTGAACCATGGTTTGATGAAAACATGTTGGTGTTTTTTGCGCTATGAAAAAAACTGAATTTTCTGTTTGTGTGTGTGCATCAGTCCATCGCCTTACCTATGCTTACCTCTATTGTCATGCAACAGTCACCCCTATCCCATGGACAGGGGGGTTGTGGAGGTGATACTCATCGGAGGAGGAGGTAGCTTGGGGCCTGATAAGAGTTCTGGGAAAGCCAGCAGCCAGACAGGTTTGTGGATCCCACTCAGACAGGCTAATACCATGTTTCAGTCACTGTGGAGGAGGCTGCTGTTGTTTGACCATGGGTGCTGTTCAGACTGCGATTGCCCTTTGCAGTCGGCCTTGGAGTGACCCCTTCCACATCTACGGGGGACTGCCGTGCAACTCACTCATTGCTGGTATGATTTTCTCATTTTCTTCTGCTGCTTTGTTAAAATACATTCAAATAAAATAAAATTGTATTTGTCACATGCACCGAATACAACCTATAGGAATGCTTACTTACAATCCCTTAACAAACAATGTAGTTCAAGAAATAGAGTTAGAAAATATTTACTAAATAAACTAAAGTAAAATAAAAAGTAACAATAACGAGGCTATGTACAGGTGGTACCAGTACCGAGTCAATGTGCGGGGGTACAGGTTAGGTGTTAGTTAAGAACAAATTAAGAACAAATTGTTATTTACAATGACGGCCTACCCCATCCAAACCCGGATGACGCTGGGCGCCGCCCTATGGGACTCCCAAGCACAGCCGGATGTGATGCAGCCTGGATTCAAACCAGGGACTGTAGTGACACCTTTTAGCAGTGAGATGCAGTGCCTTAGACTGCTGCGCCACTCAGGAGCCCTGAGTGGTACTGTGTATGTGGTTGTATTCTACATATGTGTTTTTGCGCATGCATTTATTATGCAGAATCAGAATGGTCCTTTCATGCAGAATGATGGTGTAATGGTAAACATTGTATTCAGTTGTGTCTGGAGGTGTTGCTGTCTCATGGGGCTCACATAGACCAGGAACTGCCTGGTGTGGGAACCCCTCTGTATGCTGCCTGTCTGGCTCAGGCCACCTACTGTGAGACCGCTGCAATCAGGTGTTGATGACCAAGGTGGGTGTGGTCAGGACACATTGTTAAACACAGCAATACAAGGGGGAGGAGTCAGAGGTGGAACTACTGATGGACTACAGGTTTGATGGGAGTTGTAGGAATTCAGATGGGAAGACTCCTGTGGAGCTGGCAAAGTAGTCAGAACTACAATACAGAAAAGGGGTAAGAATATGCACATTCACACACAAATACATGCATGAGTCTACCCAAACTTCTTCCAGTATGAACATTTATGTACTGATGGAAGGCTATCAATATATTTTCCATGTCTAACCTATCTCCTTCTTCCCATCCTCTTTTTCGTTCTAACTCCTCTCTCCTCCTTTCCGCCTCATGTCTTTCTACCCAGGTCCGTGCACTCTCTCTCAGCTGTGTCAGTTCTGCATTCGGAAGAGTTTGGGACGAACTTGTCTGCACAGAACACCAGGCCTCTACCAGGCCTCTACCAGATTCCAGGCTTTCCTGCTTTAACAGTAACACTGGAACATTTACAAAACATTTCATCTTACTGTGTTATCTCATGACATAGCTATTGTAATTGACTTTTCAACTTTTCAATGTTTTGAGCAGTGAGTTGGTGACTGAACAATGAATGAATGTCAGATGGTTTTGTAAATCTTGGGTTTATAGATACTGGGTTGACTGTTTTGTAGCCTTTATCTTTTATGAGGTTGCTGTATTTTTCTAACTAAATCATTTTATTCATCAAAATTGTTTTGTTTTGTCATAAACCCCTTATGTTGTAGTGGATTTGTGTTTATGTAATTGAGTAATATTACCGGCAGAGGGAGCCCCATCACATACTGTATCTGACCCTGGTCCATTCCCCTGCTGGATCTCTTGGACAAAAGGCAAGTTGTCTAGTTATATTTTAGTAGTTAATTTGAAAATTAGATTTTTTTAAATACTAAATTTAATCGACTATAGTTTACACAGTTTCAGGCAACTATACTGAACAAAAATATAAACGCAACATGTAAAGTATTGGTCCGATGTTTCATGAGCTGAAATAAAAGACCCCAGAAATGTTCCATACGCACCAAAACCTTATTTTTCTCAAATTGTATGCACCAATTTGTTTAAGTCCCTGTTAGTGAGCATTTCTCCTTTGCCAAGATAATCCATCCACCTGACAGGTGAGGCACATCAAGAAGCTGATTAATCAGCATGATCATTACACAGGTGCATCTTATGCTTGGGACAAGAAAAAGACACTCTAAAATGTGCAGTTTTGTCACACAACATAATTCCACAGATGTCTCAAGTTTACACTAGGGGTGTGCCCAGTACTCGGGAAAAAATAGTATAGTAACTGGATATTTTCTCAATATGATTATGACTCAAGTATTCTTTGTAATTATCTGTTAACTGAACAAAATTATTTTCAGCTGCGTGCTGACAGCATCTTGCTTTCACTCAAACAGTGTGAAGCACTGTGTGCTCTAAACAACTAGTGGCTAGTCTTCTGTCTGTAAAGAATGAGCGGGGTATCGGTTGAGCCTGCTGCAACGATTGGATTAGAACAAGCGGCTCTCCCTCCACAGCAACTCTCTTTTCAGACACGCGCACCTCTGTTGCACTCACTCACGGGAAATGACTAGATTGAACAACAATGACCAGCTACGGATTCTGATTCATACACAACGTTTGGAGTTCTCCATCTCCAAACATTGTGTATTAATCAGAATCCGTAGCTAGTCATTGTTGTTCAAATTAGTTATTTCCTGTCGATTTTGCTGAAGCCATATTGTTGTTTTGGTCTGTCTACTTAGCGTTGTTTATTAGGCTACTTTGTCTGTCGTTATGTGTGTTCCCTTGGCAACCATGAATACATGCCACTGATTATCCTAGCTTCATCTAAATCTGTGTCTGGAATAAATGCAGACAGTAGTAGCCAGCCATGCATTAGGCTATTTATTAGTCTATTTAGTTGATAATTGAATAGGACTAAGTAAGTAAATCATGTGCATTTTCATCTGTCGGGTTGTTTACCTTTGAACAATGTGTGTGAATGAGTGAAAGAACATAACAATACATGTTTGAGGTATAGGCTTTATCGGCTTTTAAAGCACACTTCAGGGTTTTCTGATCACCACTAAATCCGAAAACAGAGTATGACAAGATTGGCACATATTTTGAAAAATGTTTTGCTGAAGATCTCACTTGGTGAAGTCCATTTAATTTAAAGTGAATGAAAGGAACAACCATGTCTCAAAAACATGAATGGGTGGTAACTGTGTAATTTACTCAAAAGGAAAGGCACTCTTGGAAACATTTGATTAAGGCTTTACACTAAACCGTGAAAGAGTTAAGTCTGTGTTCCCATATAGACACCAGAACAGTGTTAAATTAACACCCTACTTGCAGTCTTGATGTGACCTGAGGTATGAACTGGGGTTTTTCCCTTATAACTAATGGTATAAAGGATGACCTAAGGGTACCACCACAGTGACAAGTGTTTGTATCCTTTTAGGCAGGGGTGCAGGGGGGGCATATTTAGTATTTAAATGTTTTATCCAGTCGGATAAACACTCCAAACAGCCTACCTGACTGTTTGGAGGCTTCCGCACGGTCCTAAAGCACACTGTTGCCTCGTTTTCTATCACATTCCAATGATAAAACTGGGAGGGAGAAAAATGCAATTTCAGTGAAAGTTGTAGCTCTGCTTTTAGGAACAACCCCCACCCCTCCCTCCCCAAAATAAATTCTGAAAGTATAATACAATGGCATGAAACTCATGGTTTACAGACCACATCAGGCCTGAATATCACATTATGCTGGTGTGGCCGATATGAAATGGCTAGCTAGTTAGCTATGGTGCGCGCTAATAGTGTTTCAGTCGATGACGTCACTCGCTCTGAGACCTAGAAGTAGTTGTTCCCTTTGCTCTGCAAGGACCGTGGCTTTTGTGGCACGATGGGTAACGATGCTTTGTGAGTGACTGTGTTGTCTGTGTGCAGAGGGTCCCTGTTTCGAGCCCAGGTTGGGGCGAGGAGAGGGACGGAAGCTATACTGTTACACTGGCTTGCAAGATGATGTGGAATTAATTCCTATTGGAATCCTGCCAATTTGGGGATTTTTTTTATCACCCGCAAACTGTAGGCTTGCCAGGGTTGGTATGACTAGGCTATAAGACAACCTAAAGCATCTACACTGGAACAACCACTTTAGTAAAGGGTGCAATAAGTCCAAGTAACATATTAGATTAATTTAGAAAATGTTTGTAATTGATATTTTACTAGTGTAAGATTCATTAATTAATTAATCTATCAATCAGTGGACATGCACAAACATAGATATTGAAATAAGCAATTCTAAAAAACAACCTGCAATGTAGCATGCTGGGAAATATACTAATGCTGATTGTAGTTTTTGGTTCAAAGTAGTGATGTTCTGTTTGATACCAGAGCTCTGAGGCATGCTTTTAAATCGCTAAGCAGTGTACTTCAAAGCAGTGTGCCGATGCCTGTATCACTTCATCAGAAGCATGTGATCAATAACGTCTGAAGCTTTGTTTCATCGAACAATCACCTGATTGGTTTGATATTAGTTTGGTAGAAGACAAAAAGTCTACGCTGCGCACGTCATCTATAATAATTTGGCTGCTTTAAATTATATTCACCAGCAGGTGACACCAGTGTCCACTGTGTTAATCAAAGCCTCAAGTAATGAACCTATTTTCGACACAATTGGCTGGAAAACCTCAATGCTTCAGGAAGCCTTGTTTCCCCATCACTAGTTCAAAGTGATGTGTATGAATTCCAGGCCCATTTATTAGGGTAAAAATCGGCCCTCAAAATAAGGACTTATGGATTATGTACGGTATGGTATTATAATAATAACATATTAACTTAGTATCTCACCGGGTGAAGTCTATAGGACAGACATTTGATGAATGCAACAACCATGTCTCTGTCACTAACCAATACAGTCATGGGTGGTAACTCTACAATTTACTCAAAAGGCAAGGCACTGTGAGTGCATCTCAACAGTCGCCAATGGTTTCCTGGGTTGCTCCACGAAAAAAGAGCCTTTGACATTTTAATTAGAAATTGTCCATCAATACTGAATTTTAAAAGCCTGTTATATTAAAGGAAGTGCCCTTTAATATAGATCACATGGAGAATTCAATAAATCAGATTTTTTTAATATAAATAAAGGATTGCTTAAGTACCAAAATTCCTCATTTTGAAATGTCCCTCTGCCAACTCTGTGTCACTTCAAGGAAGAGTTTAACCCACTTAATCCCAACATGTCTCCAAGTTGTAAAGCCCTAGTTATTTTGTTGCTTTGACAAAGTCATTTCTTGAAGATTATTATTTATTTCATTTGATTAGTGATTAATTTACTTCTGTCCCTCATTTTAAGGTCAACCCTGTTACATGAACTGAACTCTCATTTTGGTGAAACTATTCCATTTGAAATATGTATTTCAAAATAAACATTGAACATCGATTAGCCAAATGATAGAGTAAAAGCAGGCGAGCTTGTTCTACTGTTTTTGGCAATGTTCTGGTGTTTTGTGGTGTAAAACTGAGTGTGTCGGGTATAGATAGACAGGCTAGAAATGTATAAACAATTTTTGCATTCAATTGCAACTCCCTGTTGCACACAACAAACTTCCATTCCTCGTGTCACAAGAAGAAATCTTCAACCCTGTTACTTTATTTGACACTTAATAGGCACTTACTATAGTATATTTTTTGATTTAACCTCTTGCGATGGGAAAACATGTTTTTATGAAGTTGAACATGTGCTCTTTTATGACAGAATGTAATTAGGCGAAATCAAATGGAAGAGGCATAAAAGATGAGATGGGATGCGAGGAGAGTGGGGGTGGAGAGGAGCAGAGGAGAAGTGTGTGTACATACCTGGTGTGGCTGCAGGGTGTTTCCTCTCCTGTGCTCCTCTTATGCCAGTTTAGATTGAAAAGGAAAAGGTCATATCATCAAATGCCTGATGGCCAATCAGGTCTCATTAAGTCTCATTAGAGGGAGAGTCCTTCAGCCTACCGTCCTGAAACAGAGGTCATCAATAGTTCATCATCACATTAGGCATCACTGAATGCAACAGTAACCATAACAACAATGATTGTATTGATAATGTAATAAGTATGTATCCTGTCTATATACAGCTTTTGAAAGTGCAATACAATACAGCAATAATGACATTCAGGGAGTCTGTAATAGTGGTAATTATTAGAATTACAGGTTTGTGTGTGCTTTATTAGTTTTGGCCCTGTATTATGTCGAAAATCCACTCGAAAGCCCCAACGCAAAAAATAAAAAAAAGTCGGGCAAATAGGCTATAGGGGGGAGTGGAGTAAGCTGAGCCAAAGGCGCAAGTTGAGCCACCCTTGTTTCTATGAAACCATACACAAAATTAATAATTTTACAAAATATTTAGGAAGAGTTCATCATTTAATGGAGAAACCACATGGAAAAAGTGGTAAACTGGTTATGTAAAAAAAAAAAAGAAGGATTTTCACCAAGTCAAATTAATTGATTGTGTTAGAGGTTTCATGATGTTTGTATCTAAACCAAAGTAGATCATTTAAAGTTAGTTCTGTACGTCAGTTAGGGTCTCTAGAAGCTTCAATATGAGATCCTAAACCTACAATGAAAGTGCACCCTTGTAGCTGTGTAGGCTAGTATAGTCAAAATGTTTGCCTTGGGATAAGTTGAGCATATTGACGTGTTTTCTTCCTAGGCGTAATGCAAGGCATTACCGCTACGATATGAGGTAGAAACAGGGCCTGGCCTATGTTAAAAGTTTGTTTTAAAGTACAAAGTGTTTGTTAGGTGTTAATCCTGCCTGTGTTAAAAAATGCTTATAATTATTAAAAGACAAAAAAGTGATTGTGATTGTTTTGAATTGTGAAATCAAGATAGACATGTTTTTAAAACAGTAGTGGTACTCTAAGGCTTCATGCCATAATGACTACCTCTACAATTTACTCAAAAGGCAAGGCACTGTGAGTGCATCTCAACAGTCGCCAATGGTTTCCTGGGTTGCTCCACGAAAAAAGAGCCTTTGACATTTTAATTAGAAATTGTCCATCAATACTGAATTTTAAAAGCCTGTTATATTAAAGGAAGTGCCCTTTAATATAGATCACATGGAGAATTCAATAAATCAGATTTTTTAAATATAAATAAAGGATTGCTTAAGTACCAAAATTCCTCATTTTGAAATGTCCCTCTGCCAACTCTGTGTCACTTCAAGGAAGAGTTTAACCCACTTAATCCCAACATGTCTCCAAGTTGTAAAGCCCTAGTTATTTTGATGAGAATGTCTACAGGGAGGATGACCTGGCAATGTGGTGCCGGGACAACAACCTCTCCCTCAACATCAGTAAGGCCAAGGAACTGACGGGGCTGCAGTGGAGCGGGTCGAGTGATGCAAGTTTTTCTGTGTCCAAATCACTAAGGACATAAAATGGTACACACTCCGTGCCTCTTCCCCCCCAGGAGGTTGAAAATGTTTGGCATGGGCTTTCAAATCATTAAAAAGGTCTACAACTGCACCACTGAGAGCATCTTGTCTGGCTCCATCACTGCTTGCTATGGCAACATTACCGCCCTCGATCAAGTGGACAACAGAGGATGGTGTGGACAGCACACTAAATCACGGGGGCCAAGCTCCCTGCCATCCAGGACCTCTATATCAGGCGGTGTGAAAGGAAGGCTCGGAAAATCGTTAAAAGTCTTCATCAGTCAAAATCAGTTTTTTCATGAAATTGGATGATATTTGAAGACCAAAGTATGAAAAATGACTGTTGCTTCTTCTAAATTGATAAAGGTTGAACATAAAGTTACTGTTCCCTTCCTCCATTTTAAACACTTGGATACATTATTAAGGATACATTATTAAGTGGACAAGGTGACATCACCTTAACTATCATTTTAATACACCTTTGGTAACATGATATTCTCTTACCTAATTTATATAATTATCGCCTTGTAACCAACATCGGAGAAGGCGTGTTTGCAGAGGGGCATGGTTTATATAGCTAGATAGCTACTCTACTGGTGCCAAAATTTGATTGTAGCAAATATATTTAAAAGTTTACCCTATTCATCTATGGCCAAGATACTTAGATGTTTCCCCTTTCATCTGTGTCTGGTGTTAGCTAGTTACTGGCTAGCTAGTCCTTCAGCCAGCATGGAGCAAAAGGGGGCGAGGGTCATTCAAAACTCTGATGCAGTTGTCAAGTCAACACATCTGTAGGTGCTGCTGTGAACTGCAATACAAGATAATATTTGTTCATTATATTGTCTTTGATATAAAATACAGGTCTAAAAATATATACAGTACCAGTCATAAGTTTGGACACACTTACTCAATGTTTTTTCTTTATTTGTCCTATTTTCTACATTGTAGAATAATAGACAAGACATCAAAACTATGGAATGACACATATGGAATCATGTAGTAACCAAAAAAGTGTTGAACAAATTAAAATATATTTTATATTTGAGATTCTTCACAGTATCCACCCTGTGCCTTGATGACAGCTTGGCACACCCTTGGCATTCTCTCGACCAGATTCATGAGGTAGTCACCTGTATTTTAAGGAACAGGTGTGCCTTGTTAAAAGTTAGTTTATGGAATTTCTTTCCTTCTTAATGCGTTTGAACCAATCAGTTGTGTTGTGACAAGGTAGGGGTGGTATACAGAAGATAGCCCTATATGGTAAAAGACAAAGTCCATATTATTGCAAGAACAGCTCAAATACGCAAAGAGAAATGACTGTCCATCATTACTTTAAGACATGAAGGTCAGTCAATCCGTAACATTTCAAGAACTTTTGCAGTCACAAAAAACAATCAAGCACTATGCGCTATGCCTCTGTTGCAGAGGATATGTTCATTAGAGTTAACTGGACCTCAGATTGCAGCCCAAATAAATGCTTCACAGAGTTCAAGTAAGAGACACATTGCAACATCAACTGTTCAGAGGAGACGACGTGAATCAGGCCTTCATGGTCAAATTGCTGCAAAGAAACCACTACCAAATGACAAATGATAGTCCCACTAAGAAGAAGAGACTTGATTGGGCCAAGAAACACGAGCAATGGACATTAGACCGGTGGAAATCTGTCCTTTGGTCTAATGAGTAAAAATGTGAGATTTTTGGTTTCAACCGCCATGTCTTTGTGAGACGCAGAGTAGTTGACCGGATGATCTCTGCATGTGTGGTTCCCACCGTGAAGCATGGTGGAGGAGGTGTGATGATGTGGGGGTGCTTTGCTGGTGACACTGTTGTGATTAATTTTGAATTCAAGGCACACTTAATCAGCATGGCTACCACAGCATTCTGCAGCGCTACGCTATCCCATCTAGTTTGTGCTTAGTGGGACTATCATTTGTTTTTCAACAGGACAAAGACGCAACACTCCTCCAGGCTGTGTAAGGGCTATTTGACCAAGAATGAGAATGATGGAGTGCTGCATCAAATGACCTGGACTCCACCAACACCCCACCTCAACCCAACTGAGATGGTTTGGGATGAGTTGGACCGCAGTGTGAAGGAAAAGCAGCCAACACGTGCTCAGCATATGTGGGAACTCCTTCAAGACTGTTGTAAAGGCATTCCAGGTGAAGCTGGTTGAGAGAATGCCAAGAGTTTGCAAAGCTGTCTTCAAGGCAAAGGGTGGCTACTTTGAAGAATCTAAAATCTATTTTGATTTGTTTAACACTTTTTTGGTTACTACATGGTTCCATATATGTTATTTCATAGTTTTGATGTCTTCACTATTATTATACAATGTAGAAAATAATACAAATAAAGAAAAACCCTTGAATGAGTAGGTGTCCAAACGTTTGACTGGTCCTGTATATGTACTGAGATTTTAGAGTATTCTGAAAATATTTTTAGCAAGGGAAGCATTGAGTTTTCAATGTCGGTCAGGTATATCAGGAGATCCTCTGCAAATAGGTTGAGTTTATATTCATGTTTACCAATACTGATACGTTTGGGTCCTGTCTAATTCTTTCTGCAAGTGGTTTAGTTGCCAGTGCAAACAGAAGGGCGGAGTGAGGATATCACTGTTTTGTACCCCTTTCTAAAGCAGTTTCATCAGATAATGTATTATTTGTCTCTATTTTTGCTTTAGGACATTTATATAATATTTATATGAAATGTATTATTTCAGCTTGAAAGTTGAAATCTTCCGAAGTTTTGAATAGAAAAGGCCATTCACGACAGTCTAAAGCATTTTTGGCATCAACAGCCATTATTGATAAATCTATATCTGTTTTTTTAGGATGTTGTATTAAACTGAAACATGTTGTCTTTGTAAGTGTGTATTTTTAATAAACCCTGTTTGGTTGACATGTATCAAGTCTGGGAAGACTTTGCCATTCTATTGCTTATGAGCTTTGTTATTATTTTATTGTCACAATTTATCAAATGTATGGGTTTGTAATCAGCAGGAGACTCTCCAGACTTTCCTGATTTTAATAGGACTGAAAAAACTGTTGATACATGGAACTAGGAAGCATTGAATTGAGTGACGTGTGTTGTCATTTGTGTAAATATGGGCGCTACTTTGTCCTAAAATGTTAAATAGAATTTGATCAGAAAGCGGTACATACTGCATTGCAGTACTTGAGGTGGCACTACAGACCCGGGTTCGATCCCAGGCTATGTCACAGCCGGCCATGACTGGGAGAGCCATGAGGCGGCGCACAATTGGCCCAACATCGTCAGGGTTATGGCAGGGCTTCACCGGCCAGGATGTCCTTGTTCCATTGCACTCTAGCGACTCCTTGTGGCGGGCCGGGTGCCTTCAAGCTGACTTCGATCGGCAGTTGTGCTGTGTTTCCTCTGACACATTGGTGCGGCTGCCTTCCAGGTTAAGCGAGCTGTGTGTCAAGAAGCAGTGCGGCTCAATTGGCCTAGTGTCGACCGGGTTAGGGAGGGTTTGGCCTGTAGGGATATCCTTGTCTCATCGCACACTAGCGACTCCTGTGGCGGGCCGGGTGCAGTGCACGCTAACCAGGTCGCCAGCTGCACGGTGTTTCCTCCGACACATTGGTGTGGCTGGCTTCCGGGTTGAATGCGTGCTGTGTTAAGAAGCACTTGGTTGGGTTGTGTTTCGGAGGACGCATGGCTTTCGACCTTCGTCTCTCCCGAGCCCGTACGGGAGTTGTAGCGATGAGACAAGATAGTAACTACTAACAATTGGATACCACGAAATTGGGGAGAAAAGGGGGTAAAATTTTAAGAAAAAAAAGAAGAAAAAAAGAATCAGTGAGGCTTGGTTGGGTTGTGTTCCAGAGGACGCATGACTCTCGACCTTCGCCTCTCCCTCGTCCGTACAGGAGTTGCAGCGATGGGACATGACTGTAACTACCAATTGGATATCATGAAATTGGGGAGAAAAAGGGGTAAAAAAAAAGTACAAATTGCAAGCCGTCCATTCCTGGTGCTTTTTTTCCCATGCGAATGTTTTAAAATTGTCTATGTCGGAAATTGGTTACCATGATGACATAATCCTGCGATATAAATTTTACCCCCAAAACAAAACAGTTGCTGACTTTTTTCAAATCCAATTTATTTTTCACGAAGATTCCACATCACAATACGTTGACAAATTACGTTGAACAATGTAGATTTAAACAGTTTGTACCCAGTGGGCAACAATTGAGCTGAAATAATGGAATAATGGTGAATGGTGAATATTCATCACACACACATTGACTAAGATGACACAATGACATTTCACATTTCTCATTAAATGATGAACACCTAAACGTAAGTGTCCAGTCAGTGTCTTGTGTATACATAGCAGGTGAATGAGCTCTCCTAAATGCCAGCCATTCAAAGTACAGCCTTGACTGCTACATTGTTGAGTATTCCATACTTTCCAATAACCTTTCCACTTTTTTCTTAAAATCTCTTCAATTTTACACATTTATTTTGCATACTGTTGTTCCCCTTAACTTTGATAGAGCACCGCATTCTGGCACTCAAAGGAATGAAAGAGATGGAATGAATGTTGGCTTATTGAGACTTCAATTGGTATCTTCTCTATGATTCACTGACTGGTCTTTTGAAATATACTGCGCTCTATGCTATGAAGACAAAGTGACCATTGAATACAGAGTCTGAATACAGAGTCTGAATGACAATTCACCTATGGGAATAGGGAGTGGACTACAATGTGCAAATCAAATATGCTGATTTCTCAAGAGGACTGCTGAGAAAATGAATCCTGTAATGGGCAACAGTTTGCTTCAACCTTACATTATACCTATAATTCCTTAATGAGTCTTTGTGTTCTTCTCAAAATGAGATGATTCATGTTATTCTTTGATTATAAAGTGATTGTTAAACCAGCTCAGCCTGTGCTTGTAACGGTTGCCATAGGTGGAAGAAGGTGAAGAGGACCAAAGTGCAGCGTGGTACGTGTTCATGGTAGATTTAATAAAGAAACTGAACACTAGAACAAAAAAACAACAAAGCGGAACAAATGAAACAGTTCTGTCTGGTGCAGACACACAAAGACAGAAAACAACTACCCACAAACACAGGTGGGAACAGGCTACCTAAGTATGGTTCTCAATCAGAGACAACGATTGCCAGCTGCCTCTGATTGGGAACCATACCAGGCCAAACACATAGAAATACAAAACCTAGACTACAAATCATAGAATGCCCACCCCAACTCACGCCCTGACCAAACTAAAACAGAGACATGAAAGAGGAACTAAGGTCAGGATGTGACAGTACCCAGTACTGGAAGCGCTGGACAGGCGGGAGCACCTGGAGGGAGGAGACGGAGAGACAGCCTGGTGCGTGGGGCTGCCACAGGAGGCCTGGTGCGTGGAGGAGGCACCATCACCGAGCCTGCACAACCTGTCCTGGCTGGATACTCCCTGTAGCCCGGCAAGTGCGGCGGGGTGTAACAGACCACACAGGCCTGTGCTGGCGTACCGGGGACACCGTGCGTAGGGCTGGTGCCATATAAACAGGGCCGAGGAGACTCACTAGAGACCAGATGCGCTGAGCCGGCTTCATTATTCCTGGCTCGATGCCCACTCTAGCCCGGCCGATACGAGGAGCTGCGATGTAGCGCACCAGGCTATGCCTGCGCACTGGGACACCCTGCGCCTCACGGCATAACACAATGCCAGCCCACGGTAAGCACGGGGAGTTGGCTCAGGTCTTCTACCTGACTTAGCCACACTCCCCGTGTGCCACCCCCCACAATAATTTTTTGGAGCTGCCTCTCAGGCTTCCTTGCCAGCCGTGTTCCCTCAAAGCGCTGGCTCCCTTTACCTGCTGCCTCCGCTCTCCTGGCTGCCTCCACCTGTTTCCATGGGAGGCGATCCCTTCCAGCCAGGATATCCTCCCATGTGTAGGAACCCTTCCCGTCCAGAATGTCCTCCCATGTCCATGAGTCCATTCTACGCTGCTCCTGGTGACCACGCTGCTTGGTCCTTTTTTGGTGGGTAGTTCTAAGTGCTAAAGAAAATAGCAAAGTTTGAGGTTCCTTTTTTTTCATTTGTCACATACAAAAAAAAAAGGTATTTCCAGTGCAAACATATTAAAACAGGATTTTAAAAAACATGTAGAATGCATTTTAAACTATTAAAATGCAAAAGTTCCAATAAATTTCAAATTCTCACTCTGGCCTCCTCATCAGCGAGGTGATGGACGTTGCTGATGAGATCTGAGGGTATGAGGCATGGAGGAGACGGAGGGGCCGAACAGATTTAATAAAAATGCAAATGCTATTATCGTACATACAGGTTGTGAGGGATGCAATTTTAGGATAATCTATTGAAGGGATTTGGCAACTCGAACCCTGGCAATTTGACCGGTAAATTCATGGGCACACTAGCAATGGCTGCCAGTCCTATGGTTGGCTGCGGCTGTCAGTTTGCATTTTGCTAAAAATTTTATTACTTAAATGCATTGCCAGTTTTGAAACTTTCGAGAAAGCTCGCACATGAGCAAGATGGGAGCATAATGTTCCCTACTAAAATCTCTATAATATAATTGTTAGGATAACTACATTTAAAGTTGGTTGCTTACCATATGCTGCAGAGGGACAAACGAGAGCCATGAGAAAACCAATTTTAATCCATCATGGAAATAAAAGCGCTGAAAACAAATTGGCTACCTATTTAAAATGAAGATGGAGAACAAGCTTTGAAGGGAAAGTACTGGAGTTTTGGTTCAGGAACAGCCAACTGGCGTGAAAAGAATAAATTAATTTATATTTTTTTTTATTGAATATTCAAAACATACAATATACTTGCAGCGAAGCCGCTCAACAACTACACAACACCTGTCATCCAACAGACTCCCATTCAGAGCGACATACAGAAGCATCCAGGGACAACACCCTGCTCAAAGGCACGTCAACAGATCTCCCACAAGGCCCTCCCCCCCAAAAACGGGGAAGTGAACCCTCCAAGATCCCCCCCACAGTTCCCCATAGCTGTCACTCAACCATCTGAGACCCCTCCCACAGTCACCGCCCAAAAGAAAAAGAAAAAGTAAATAATAAAAAAGAAAATTAATTCCATTCCCCACCCCTAAGAAGGATAATGCACCAACAACCAAGAAAATTAACTGATGAGAAAAAAGAAAAAGACAAAAGAAAACAGAAAACAACAATGCAAAAAAAAAACAAAGGACATCAAGGACAACTAAAATCATAACAGCAAGGCCAACTGTATATGTTTGAGTGCATATCTGGCACTATTTACATATGTGTGTGTCCGCTATGTATGTATTTGAATGAGAGTGTGTGTATGTGCATGTGCACAATCACCTGCACGGCATCAGCCTCAGGCAAACCGGCATTAGCTGTAAAAACTATGTCATAGCTTTAGAAGCTTCTGATAGGCTAATTGACATAATTTGAGTCAATTGGAGGTGTACCTGTGGATGTATTTCAAGGCCCACCTTCAAACTCAGTGGCTCTTTGCTTGACATCATGGGAAAATCAAAAGATATCAGCCAAGACCGCAGAAAAAAATGTAGACCTGGTTCATCCTTGGGAGCAATTTCCAAACGCCTGAAGGTACCATGTTAATCTGTACAAACAATAGTACGCAAGTATAAACACTATGGGACCACACAGCCATCATACCACTCAGGAAGGAGACGCGTTCTGTCTCCTAGAGATGAATGTACTTTGGTGCGAAAAGTGCAAATCAATCCCAGAACAACAGCAAAGGACCTTGTGAAGATGCTGGAGGAAACAAGTACAAAAGTATTTATCCACAGTAAAACGAGTTCTATATCGACATAAACTGAAAGGCCGCTCAGCAAGGAAGAAGCCACTGCTCCAGAACCGCCATAAAAAAAGCCAGACTACGGTTTGCAACTGCACATGGGGACAAAGATCGCAAAGATGCTGCGGGGTGGCAGCATCATGTTGTGGGGGTGCTTTGCTGCAAGAGGGACTGGTGCACTTCACAAAATTGATGGCATCATGAGGGAAGGAAAATTATGTTGATATATTGAAGCAACATCTCAAGACATCAGTCAGGAAGTTAAAGCTTGGTCGCAAACGGGTCTTCCAAATGGACAATGACCCCAAGCATATTTCCAAAGTTGTGGCTAAATGGCTTAAGGACAACAACGTCAAGGTATTGGAGTGGCCATGACAAAGCCCTGACCTCAATCCTGTATAATTTTTTGGGGCAGAAAAAAAAAAAAGCGTGTGTGAGCAAGGAAGCCTACACACCTGACTCAGTTACACCAGCTCTGTCAGGAGGAATGGACCAAAATTCACCCAATTTATTGTGGGATGCTTGTGGAAGGCTACCCAAAAACGTTTGACCCAAGTTAATCAATTTAATGGCAATGCTACCAAATGTTAATTGAGTGTATGTAAACTTCTGACCCACTGGGAATGTAATGAAAGAAATAAAGGCCGAAATACATTGTTCTCTCTACTATTATTCTGACATTTCACGTTCTTAAGATAAAGTGGTGATCCTAACTGACCTAAGACAGAGATTTTTTTATCTGATTAAATGTCAGGAATTGTGAAAAACTGAGTTTAAATTTATTTGGCTATGGTGTATGTAAACTTCCGACTTCAACTGTTGGTTACATTTTAAAACAGTCTCACACCTATCCTTTTAAACACTGGAGGGTTGAAGTTTTAACTCTGAGGTAAACACTAATGCTCAGGCACTATTTTTTTAAAAGGAGAGAAAAAATACAATAAGATGTTTTGTTCAGATTCAGAAAGGTTCTATGTAGAACCCTTCTTGCCTTCCAAGGAATCCTTGATGCACCCAAAGAATCAACAAAGAACCCTTTCCCTTCCTTTTTTTGTTATGTCTTTGTTTTAGTATGTTCAGGGCGTGAGTTGGGTGGGTTGTCTATGTCCGTTTTTCTATGTTGTGTTTTGTGTTTGGCCTGGCATGGTTCTCAATCAGAGGAGGTGTCGTTAGTTGTCTCTGATTGAGAATCATACTTAGGTAGCCTTTTCCCACCTGTGTTTCATGGGTGATTGTTTCCTGTTTTGTTGTTTGTGTAACCATTCAGGACTGTTTCGGTTTTCGTTTTCATTCACTTTGTTATTTATGTATTTTGTCGTGTTCAGTGATTATTAAAGTAACATGGACACTTAGCACGCTGCGTATTGGTCCGATCCTTGCTACTCCTCCTCAGACGAAGAGGAGGAAATCCCTTACACCTTGTCTTCCAAAAAGACCCCTCTGCAAAGAACTGTTTTGGATGCCTTTTTTTCTAAGAGTGTAGAGAAAAGAGCAAGTAGCTAAACTCTGGTTTTCCATTCACATAACAAAAATAGGCAGTTGATTTTGGCAGTTCTGCTCGTGGTCTGGTTTTTGCGTTGGAACACTGACCGTTCTTTTCTTCCCAAAGTGATTAGGGTGCTACTCTAAATATCCTGCAGCAGTTACGGGATGGAGGAGTTTTTGTTGAAGAGCCAGTGTGCTGCCAAGCGCTACTGTGCCTTTGTAACAGTGTCCAGAAGCAGGTGTTGGATGAAAGAGATACACCCTGCATGGTGGATATTGGCCTGCTGATGTAACTTGGGTTTCTGGGTAGAGGCAGCTTCAATTTGGTGTCAATCTGTTCTGTAGTATCATATGGTTCTCTTGATACTGTTCTCTAGTATCTTTAGGACATCTGAAAATTCTGGATTTTCAGTCATGCAGAGCAGGACATTCATGCACATTTATTAACAAATGTACTTTTACAAATAACAATCTAATGAAGTGAGCATTGCAAAAGGACTTGACAGCATGCAAGAGAGAATGACCTATGATATAATTCCCCCTCAGGAGGAGGCTAGTGCGTTCGGCCCAGTACATCACTGGGGCCAAGCTTCCTGCCATCCAGGACCTCTATACCAGGCGGTGTCAGAGGAAGGCCCTAGAAATTGTCAAAGACTCCAGCCACCCAAGTCATAGACTGTTCTCTCTGCAGCCGCAGGGCAAGCGGTACCGGTACACAAAGTCTAGGTCCAAAAGGCTCCTTAACAGCTTTTACCCAGAAGCCATAATACTCCTGAACAGTTATTCAAATGGCCACCCGGACTATTTTCTTTGACCCACTTTTTTAAGCTGCTGTTACTAACTGTTTATTATCTATGCACAGTAACTTTACCCCTACCTACACGTACATATGACCTCAATTACCTCAACTAACCCGTACCCCCGCACATTGACTCGGCACCGGTACCCCCTGTATATAGCCTCGTTATTATTGTGTTTTTTTTTTTAAAGCAAATATTTTCTTACTCTGCATTGTTGGTTAATAGGGGCTTGTAAAGTAAGCATTTCACAGTAATTCAGTTTTTCCAACTGTTGTATTCTGTGCATGTGACTAATAAAATTTCATTTCATATATCTACAGTACAGAGTTGATCTAAAGTCAAGTATCATTCACAGTACGGAATCACTCTGGTGCACTCTGAGTCTTCCACTCTAAGAAAGTTTGTTCGTTGTTGTTTTGTACTGTGTGTCTCATACTTCTACTTGCAGTTAGTTCAGTTTGACTCCAGCCAATGTAAAACTACTAAATAGATTTCCATGAACTAGTAAACACTGTTATTTGCTCCGTGGGGGTTTCTGAGTGTTTCCCTAAAGGAGTGTACAGGAGGCTGGTGGCACCTTAGTTGGAGAATGGTAATGGCTGGAGTGCAATAACAGTAATGGTATCAAATACATCATGCACATGGTTTCCATGTGTTTGATGCCATTCCATTCATATTTATGAGCTGTACTCTCCTCAGCAGCCTCCACTGCAGAAGAGTGACATACCAGATCACAGGACATCAACTGAACACCTCCCAGCAGGTCCAACTGCCTTGGATGAACTGAACATATACAGTGCATTCGGAAAGTATTCAGATCCTTTCCCTTTTTCCACATTTTGTTATGTTACAGCCTTAAACTAAAATTTATTACATTCATTTTTCCCCACATTAATCTACACACAATAATGATAAAGCGAATTTAAAAAAAATTGAGCTCAGGTGCATCCTGTTTCCATTGATCGTCCTTGAAGTGTTTCTACAACTTGATTGGAGTCCACCTGGGGTAAATTCAATTGATTTGACATGATTTGGAAAGGCACACACCTGTCTACATAAGGTCCTACAGTTGACAACGTATGTCAGAGCAAAAACCAAGCCATGAGGTCAAAGGAATTATCCGTAGAGCTCCGAGACAGGATTGTGTCGAAGCACAGATCCGGGAAAGGGTACCAAAAGATTTCTGCAGCATTGAAGGTCCCCAAGAACACATTGGCCTCAATCATTCTTAAATGGAAGAAGTTTGGCCAAACTGAGCAATCGGGCGAGAAGGCCCTTGGTCAGGGAGGTGACCAAGAACCCAATGGTCACTCTGACAGAGCTCCAGAGTTCCTCTGTGGAGATGGGAGGAACTTCCAGAAGGACAACCATCTCTGCAGCACTCCACCAGTCAGTCCTTTATGGTAGAGTGGCCAGACGGAAGCCACTCCTCAGTAAAAGGCACATGACAGCCCGCTTGGAGTTTGCCAATAGGCACCTAAAGGACTCTCAGACCATGAGAAACAAGATTCTCTGGCCTGATGAAACCAAGATTGATCTCTTTGTCTTGAATGCCAAGCGTCACGTCTGGATTGAACCTGGCACCATCCCTACGGTGAAGCGCGGTGGTGGCAGCATCATGCTGTGGGGATGTTTTTCAGTGGCAGGGACTGGGAGATTAGTCAGGGTTGAGGGAAAGTTGAACGGAGCAAAGTACAGAGAGATCGTTGATGAAAACCTGCTCCAGAGCGCTCAGGACCTCAGACTGGGGCAAAGGTTCACCTTCCAACAGTACAACAACCCTAAGTAGACAGCCAAGACAATGCAGGAGTGGCTTTGGGACAAGTCTCTGAATGTCCTTGAGTGGCCCAGCCAGCATATCAAAGAAGACTCAAGGCTGTAATCGCTGTCAACAGTGCCCCAATTGATGGGGTAAAAAAAAACATTGAATTCATTTTAGAATAAGGCTGAAACGTAACAAAATGTGGAAAAAGTCAAGGAGTCTGAATACTTTCCGAATGTGCTGTAAATCACAATTTAGGCTTTAGCTACATGATGTATTGATTTGCCTGACAATGTTTTATGAAATGTTCTGAGAGTTGTGAAAATGAAAGTACAACAGAGCAAGTTTAAATCGATTTGACAATCAAAGTGCTGAATAACAGAAAATAATTAGTAAGAGTTGATGGAATCACATCTTCACTCTATCACCACATTGGAATTTGAGAAAAAAAGAATGGAAAATAGGGAATTTAAATGGCGAATGAATAGACCTACATAGGGCTGTGTCCAGCCTTAAAGACAGAAGGTTACGCTGCACGAAAAGTGAAAACAACCATTGGAAGGCACACAATACTAAAGAACACACAGCTACTATTGAAACGATCGATGTAAAATGATAATAGGCTATGCACGTCTAAGCACCATGCCTGCATATACACCAGAAGAACTGTGTGATTGTCATGTATTGTCATGTTGTGTCTTGTTTCTGTCCTTTCTCTTCACCCTGTCTCCCCCTGCTGGTCGTTTTAGGTTACCTTTTCTCCCCCTCTTTTCCCCCAGCTGTTCCTTGTCTCCTCCTAACTACCTCGTCACCCCTTTTCCCACCTGTTCCCTTTTTCCCTCTGATTAGTCCTCTATATCTCTCTCTGTTTTTGTTCCTGTCCTTGTCGGATTCTTGTTTGTGTGTCTCATGCCTGAACCAGACTATCATCGTGTTTGCTGCAACCTTGTCCTGTCCTGTCGGAATCTGCCTGTCCATCTGAGCCCACGTGTGTTCATCATTAAAGAAACTCTGTTTGTTAATTCGCTTTTGGGTCCTCATTCACGCACCTGACAGAAGAATCCAACCAAGAATGGACCCAGCGACTTCGGATCCTCTCCACTCAGCCGTCGAGATCCAGGGAGCGATGCTAGGCAGACACGAGCAGGAATTGTCTGCTGCTCGACATGCCGTTGAGACCCTGGCCACCCAAGTCTCCAACCTCACAGAACAGGTTCACCATCTCCGCCTCGATCCACCGGCCACTTCCAGGGCTTTCGAATCTCCGGAGCCCAGAATCAATAACCCGCCGTGTTACTCTGGGGAGCCCACTGAATGCCGCTCGTTCCTCACCCAGTGTGATATTGTGTTTTCTCTCCAGCCCAACACTTACTCCAGAAGCACTGCTCGTGTCGCCTACGTCATATCTCTCCTTATTGGACGGGCTCGTGAGTGGGGCACGGCAATCTGGGAGGCAAGGGCTGAGTGTACTAACCAGTATCAGGACTTTAAGGAGGAGATGATACGGGTTTTTGATCGATCTGTTTTTGGGGAGGAGGCTTCCAGGGTCCTGTCTTCCCTATGTCAAGGTAATCGATCCATAACAGACTACTCTATTGAGTTTCGCACTCTTGCTGCCTCCAGTGGCTGGAACGAGCCGGCTTTGCTCGCTCGTTTTCTGGAGGGTCTCCGCGCAGAGGTAAAGGATGAGATTCTCTCCCGGGAGGTTCCTTCCAGCGTGGATTCCTTGATTGAACTCGCTATTCGCATTGAGCGACGGGTTGATCTTCGTCACCGAGCTCGTGGAAAGGAGCTCGCGTTCTCCGTTGCCCCCCTCTCCGCATCACTACCATCTTCCTCTGCCGGCTCGGGTGCTGAGCCTATGCAGCTGGGAGGTATCCGCATCTCGACTAAGGAGAGGGAACGGAGAATCACCAACCGCCTCTGTCTCTATTGCGGTTCTGCTGGTCATTTTGTCACTTCATGTCCAGTAAAAGCCAGAGCTCATCAGTAAGCGGAGGGCTACTGGTGAGCGCTACTACTCCTGTCTCTCCTTCAAGATCCTGCACTACCTTGTCGGTCCATCTACGCTGGACCGGTTCGTCAGCTTCCTGCAGTGCCTTAATAGACTCTGGGGCGGAGGGCTGTTTTATGGACGAGACCTGGGCTCGGGAACATGACATTCCTCTCAGACAGTTAAGGGAGTCCACGGCCTTGTTCGCCCTGGATGGTAGTCCTCTCCCCAGGATTCAGCGTGAGACGCTACCTTTAACCCTCACTGTTTCTGGTAATCATAGCGAAACCATTTCTTTTTTAATTTTTCGTTCACCTTTTACACCTGTTGTTTTGGGCCATCCCTGGCTAGTTTGTCATAATCCTTCCATTAATTGGTCTAGTAATTCTATCCTCTCCTGGAACGTTTCTTGTCATGTGAAATGTTTAATGTCTGCTATCCCTCCTGTTTCCTCTGTCTCTTCTTCACAGGAGGAGCCTGGTGATTTGACAGGGGTGCCGGAGGAATATCACGATCTGCGCACGGTGTTCAGTCGGTCCAGGGCCATCTCTCTTCCTCCACACCGGTCGTATGATTGTAGTATTGATCTCCTTCCGGGAACCACTCCCCCCCGGGGTAGACTATACTCTCTGTCGGCTCCCGAACGTAAGGCTCTCGAAGATTATTTGTCTGTAGCTCTTGCCGCCGGTACCATAGTCCCCTCCTCCTCTCCCGCCGGAGCGGGGTTTTTTTTTGTTAAGAAGAAGGACGGGTCCCTGCGCCCCTGCATAGATTATCGAGGGCTGAATGACATAACAGTGAAGAATCGTTATCCGCTTCCTCTTATGTCTTCAGCCTTCGAGATCCTGCAGGGAGCCAGGTTTTTCACTAAGTTGGACCTTCGTAACGCTTACCATCTCGTGCGCATCAGGGAGGGGGACGAGTGGAAGACGGCGTTTAACACTCCGTTAGGGCACTTTGAATACCGGGTTCTTCCTTTCGGCCTCGCTAACGCTCCAGCTGTCTTTCAGGCATTAGTCAATGATGTCCTGAGAGACATGCTGAACATCTTTGTTTTCGTTTACCTTGACGATATCCTGATTTTTTCACCGTCACTCCAGATTCATGTTCAGCACGTTCGATGTGTCCTCCAGCGCCTTTTAGAGAATTGTCTTTTTGTGAAGGCTGAGAAGTGCTCTTTTCATGCCTCCTCCGTCACATTTCTCGGTTCTGTTATTTCCGCTGAAGGCATTAAGATGGATCCCGCTAAGGTCCAAGCTGTCATTGATTGGCCCGTCCCTAGGTCACGCGTCGAGCTGCAGCGCTTTCTCGGCTTCGCGAACTTCTATCGTCGTTTCATCCGTAATTTCGGTCAGGTGGCAGCCCCTCTCACAGCCCTTACTTCTGTCAAGACGTGCTTTAAGTGGTCCGTTTCCGCCCAGGGAGCTTTTGATCTCCTCAAGAATCGTTTTACATCCGCACCTATCCTTGTTACACCTGATGTCACTAGACAGTTCGTTGTCGAGGTTGACGCGTCAGAGGTGGGCGTGGGAGCCATTCTTTCTCAGCGCTCCCTCTCTGACGACAAGGTCCACCCTTGCGCGTATTTTTCTCATCGCCTGTCGCCGTCGGAACGTAACTATGATGTGGGAAACCGCGAACTGCTCGCCATCCGCTTAGCCCTAGGCGAATGGCGACAGTGGTTGGAGGGGGCGACCGTTCCTTTTGTCGTTTGGACTGACCATAGGAACCTTGAGTACATCCGTTCTGCCAAACGACTTAATGCGCGTCAGGCGCACTGGGCGCTGTTTTTCGCTCGTTTCGAGTTCGTGATTTCTTATCGTCCGGGCTCTAAGAACACCAAGCCTGATGCTTTATCTCGTCTCTTCAGTTCTTCAGTAGCCTCCACTGACCCCGAGGGGATTCTCCCTGAGGGGCGTGTTGTCGGGTTGACTGTCTGGGGAATTGAGAGGCAGGTAAAGCAAGCACTCACTCAAACTCCGTCGCCGCGCGCTTGTCCTAGGAACCTTCTTTTCGTTCCCGTTCCTACTCGTCTGGCCGTTCTTCAGTGGGCTCACTCTGCCAAGTTAGCCGGCCACCCTGGCGTTCGGGGTACGCTTGCTTCCATTCGCCAGCGTTTTTGGTGGCCCACCCGGGAGCATGACACGCGTCGCTTCGTGGCTGCTTGTTCGGTCTGCGCGCAGACTAAGTCCGGTAACTCCCCTCCTGCCGGCCGTCTCAGGCCGCTTCCCATTCCCTCTCGACCGTGGTCTCACATCGCCTTAGATTTTGTCACCGGACTGCCTTCGTCAGCGGGGAAGACTGTTATTCTTACGGTTGTCGACAGGTTCTCTAAGGCGGCTCATTTTATTCCCCTTGCTAAGCTTCCTTCTGCTAAAGAGACGGCACAAATCATCATCGAGAATGTTTTCAGAATTCATGGCCTTCCGTCAGACGTCGTTTCGGACAGAGGTCCGCAATTCACGTCTCAATTTTGGAGGGAGTTTTGCCGTTTGATTGGGGCTTCCGTCAGTCTCTCTTCCGGCTTTCACCCCCAGTCTAACGGTCAAGCAGAACGGGCCAATCAGACTATTGGTCGCATCTTACGCAGTCTTTCTTTTCGCAACCCTGCGTCTTGGTCAGAACAGCTCCCCTGGGCAGAATACGCCCACAACTCGCTTCCTTCGTCTGCGACCGGGCTATCTCCTTTTCAGAGTAGCCTCGGGTACCAGCCTCCGCTGTTCTCATCTCAGTTCGTCGAGTCCAGCGTCCCCTCCGCTCAGGCTTTTGTCCAACGTTGCGAGCGCACCTGGAAGAGGGTCAGGTCTGCACTTTGCCGTTATAGGACGCAGACTGTGAGGGCTGCTAATAAGCGTAGAACTAAGAGTCCTAGATATTGTCGCGGTCAGAGAGTTTGGCTCTCCACTCAGAACCTTCCCCTTAAGACGGCTTCTCGCAAGTTGACCCCGCGGTTCATTGGTCCGTTCCGTATTTCTCAGGTCATTAATCCTGTCGCAGTTCGACTTCTTCTTCCGCGATACCTTCGTCGCGTCCACCCGGTCTTCCATGTCTCCTGTATCAAGCCCGTTCTTCGCGCCCCCGCTCGTCTCCCCCCCCCCCCCCCCCCATCCTTGTCGAGGGCGCACCCATCTACAGGGTCCGTAGGATTTTGGACATGCGTCCTCGGGGCCGTGGTCATCAGTACCTAGTAGATTGGGAGGGGTACGGTCCTGAGGAGAGGAGTTGGGTTCCCTCTCGGGACGTGCTGGACCGTGCGCTGATCGAGGATTTCCTCCGTTGCCGCCAGGTTTCCTCCTCGAGTGCGCCAGGAGGCGCTCGGTGAGTGGGGGGGTACTGTCATGTATTGTCATGTTGTGTCTTGTTTCTGTCCTTTCTCTTCACCCTGTCTCCCCCTGCTGGTCGTTTTAGGTTACCTTTTCTCCCCCTCTTTTCCCCCAGCTGTTCCTTGTCTCCTCCTAACTACCTCGTCACCCCTTTTCCCACCTGTTCCCTTTTTCCCTCTGATTAGTCCTCTATATCTCTCTCTGTTTTTGTTCCTGTCCTTGTCGGATTCTTGTTTGTGTGTCTCATGCCTGAACCAGACTATCATCGTGTTTGCTGCAACCTTGTCCTGTCCTGTCGGAATCTGCCTGTCCATCTGAGCCCACGTGTGTTCATCATTAAAGAAACTCTGTTTGTTAATTCGCTTTTGGGTCCTCATTCACGCACCTGACAGTGATTGCTAGTGTCTGCCATCTAAGGTAATTGATTCAAATTAAACAAGAGCTTCATTGATTGGCCTTAAAGGGGTTTTGTACATTGTGTTCTGCTCTTGTAACCATGTTTCAGTGGCCCCTTGTTCAATGTATTATTCCAGTCCAGTCAGGCACATGCACCGATAGAGCACTAGGTATGCTGGAGCACCTGCCCCTTTGCCCTCCAATGAGAAAAGGGTGTTTTTTTAATGTTACGAGAAAAGAGAGAAAAAAACGAATTGCCCATCAAACTAGATAATTTCTCATAAACTCATGAATATTTTGCCACCACAAGCACTGCAGCGCGTTGCTGCAGCTGTGCTTGTCCTCCTCGCACGCACAAGTTACCCACCGGCGCTGAGCAGTGAGTTTGAAATTAATACAGCCAATAGTAGGTTACTTTGGAGTTGCTTGCTAGTCTTGTCTCACGGTCAGGGACAGGGGCAGGGGCAAATGCAGTTTGACTGTTTGTCTGTAGCAGAACCAATTTAAATAAAGTAAAGACTAGTTAGCTTGTTTTGACAGCATAGTCTAGCTAACTAGCTGATTCATATAGCCTACATTAGCGATGATCAGATGATATAGCCCACCCCAGCAGTCATTATAGCAAATATACCGTACTTAACTAACTCCTTTCGTCTTTGGTTCTAGCTTGCTTAGCCTAACGTGTGATCAGTGAGTGTTTTGTCAGAAAATGAAGTACAATGTTAAAACCCTTATTTCACTTTAAGCACCTGCCCCACCAAAGGTCTGTGCATGGCCCTGAATCCAGTCCTAAGGGAGGATGTCCTGCATGCAGAACAAAGCCAGTGGTTAGAATGGTGAATACTGCATGTTCACTGGAGGGACATGCTAGGTGCCGAGGAAGAGGACAAGACAGCGGTGCAGCACATTGAAACACCGCACACCACCATCTTGTAATCCTTTAATCAACAATAAACATCATAATATACATTGAAAAACAATTTTACAGCAAAAAAATATAGCCACTTAATTGTAACACAATAAAAACGTTTTCATTGAACGAGACAGCACATAAACATGTTCTATAAAGGAACAATTTAGGCCATTTGAGAGGACGGAAAATGCTCAAACAACAACATAATGTTCCATTAATCCATAGAGAATTACTTTTTATGTTTATCAAACACTGAGAAACATATGTATCACTTTGGACAACATAGAACTATTCTTGGACACATACTCCCCTACATATTTATTTGGACAGTGAAGCTGAAACTTTTAATTTGGCTCTATACTCCAGCATTTTTGATTTTAGATCAAATATTTTATATGAGGCGACAGTACAGAATGTCATCTTTTATTTGAGGGTACTTTCATGCATATCTGTTTTACTGTTTAGAAATGAAAGCACTTTGTGTTTCTAGTCCCCCCATTAGAGGGTATCATAAGTATTTGGGCAAATGCACTTATAGTGTATTACATTTAGTCTTTGGTCCAATATTCCTAGCACACAATGAACTACATCAAGCTTGTGACTACAAACTTGTTACACTCATTTGCAGTTTGTTTTTCTTGTGTTTCGGATTATGTTGTGCACAATAGAAATGAATGGTAAATAGTGTATTTGGCCATTTTAACATTCGACCCAAACAGATACTGTACTCTGATGTGTACAATAAACTGTATACAGATATTTACATCTCCTCTTCCACCAATGCTGATATGTCTATGTGTTGAGATGTATATGGGTATGTAGATAGAACATTTCCAAGCCTTTGAGGCAGCGGTGACTACTCCTGGGCAACTGTTCTTGAGGAAATTGATCCTTCAATGTCGGCTACAGTATCTATCAAATCACCAAAGTTGTTGGTCTTTTACATCAGCTGGAGTTATCCCTACAGAACTGTCCTTTAGGGGTCGAAGTGTGTACACATTGGCAGTTGGCACTGTAGGTGGCACTGTACATTCATACTGTAGGTGTCTGTTTCTCTCACTCGTCATTACCAACTCATCATTTACACCTGGTTGGGTTGTCATGGATCAATTTGGTTCAAATGAGTAACCAGAATAGAACTGCATCTCCAGAGGACAGAGTCCAGTTCTGCCACATTGGTTTACATACGTGGCAGCTGTTTAGATTATACATTCTAAATTTAAAATAAAACACGGATTTGTATCAATCATGGATCATTGGATGCATATAGACCAACATATCAACCATAGAATTAGAATGATGTATGATGCTTCAATATCAACACTGGGATATAAAACACAGTCCCACTATATGGGTTACAGTCATAAATGATGTTGCTAGCAGTGTGTCAGTGTTGGAATGGGACATTTACAAGTCTGGAGCATTGTCGCTACACACAGCCTTCCTGACAAACATGAGCCCCATGGCTGAAGTTATCCAGTGAGTGATTGGTGCTCTTGACCGAAGTCAGTCGCATGTTGGTCCGCCTCGTGCCCTGAGCGTTACACCTGATTCGTGGGCGGCGGCAGCAGCGGAGCTGCTTGTCGAACTGCTTGTGGAAGCTGTTGCTGAGCAGGTAGAGGGCGAAAGGGTTAATGCAGGAGTTGATGAAGGCCAGGACGCGGGCACACACACTGGCAATGAAGTGACCCAGGGACGTATCCACCTGGCCGTAGTGGTAGGAGCGGTACAGGTAGATCACGTGACTTGGGAGCCAGCACACAGCGAACAGAACCACAAACACCAGCACTGTCTTAGCCAGACGTTTCCTAGACTCAATCTGTGGGGATGGTAGAGAGAACATCATTCAGTTTGAATTCCGAAGCACTGAAATACAGACATATTTAATTGACCTATTCCCCATGTTTCATTAAATGAAACCGTCCAGTGTCCAGACACACATTCACAAACCTGTTTCTGGATATGTAAGTGTGCCTCCACGGGTATGTCTGAGGCGCTCCGGATCAGGCTGCATGCGATGAGGCAGTAGTACACAGAGATAATGATGAGTGGAATGATGTAGAAGATGAGGAAGAAGGCAATGGAGTGGATCTTAGGGTGCAGTTCCCCGGCGTTGGGGTAGGGGGCACATGTCACAAAGGTGTCATTGGTCTGGCCGATGTTAAAGGTGTGAAGATCGGAGAAGATTGCCTCAGGAATGGCCAGGGTCATGGAGAACAGCCAGATGGCTGCTGCTCGGAAGGAGATCTTAGCTGTGGACCTCTGAATGTCCATGGGTTTGACAATGGCCTTGTACCTGGGATGAGAAGAACATTCAAATTCACTGATGCTACATCATTTAGCAGACTTTTTTAAGGATCCTTTATCATTAAAGAAACAAGTGGCTCAAATGGATCAGGATGAAAAAAGCGAGAGAATTCAATGAAAGCAGCAGGTGTTGGTTAATGGAGTTTGATCATATCTATAATGAGAGAATAGGGACACAACATACATAAGGGTACTTCAGGAACATCAAAGACTGCTAGAAATGTATGAAATTTGGTCAGTCGTGAACAGAAACGAACAACTCTCCTAAGAAAACATATATTCCCTGAATCAAAGTCCATTGATTATATGGCACATCAAAGCTCTGATAATAATTATTCAACTTTAATAACAGGTGGTGTGTGACGAATGTAAAAGTAATAGCTATCTGCCCAGATTGGTTACATTATTGATATTTCCCTGAAATTGTGTTTTTAAAAGAGTGAGCATGGCAGGGAACTGCAGTGACAGATATGTTTTAATGTGTAATGTATTAGTGGGTTGTCTGGATCTGTGTTCAATAAGAAATTAAGAAACAGAATTGACTTCTCTGGTGGCTATTTAACCTATATACTGTAGGCCAGTCTGATCTGTCGGCACTTCACTAAAGGCACATTCACGCTCTCTCTCTCTTAGCTCTGACTAATACCCTTCGTATAACCCTCTTAACTCTTTTCAAGGTTCCAATAGACTCAGCGATATGACGTAGGTGCACAAAGTTAACAACATAGTGGGTCAATTTCCGCAACAACTAAGAGCGTTGAAGTGCGAGGCTTATTAACGTCTCAGCTGTTTTGGTCCGGTACCAATAACGCTCTAACAGCGTGACGATAACCCATGCACATCTGCAGCTACTGTTGCTGCGTTTATTCATGTCGGAAACTCGGGACCTCCAAGTTCAAATGAACCGAAGTTAGTTGCGTATATCTTCCTATTGTTTGATTCTGAAACCTCCCTAGTCAGAAACTCGGGACCCGACTCTTCTACCTAGGTTAGCAAATCGGAAATGTCAGAGTTTCCGACATGTCCTGAACGCAGCATATGTGTGACTGTGTGGGAGTGAAGTCTGTCATCTCGCTCATCGCAATATCTGCCATGCTGCTCTTAGTGACATAGTTTCTCTGAGTCTACCTGTAATATGTAACTCTGATGGAGAAAGAACCCTGCAGAACAGAGACAGAGGAGATGATAATAGTGGAATATAATAGAACAGAGCACAGTATTGCAGGCAGCTCAACAGTCAAACCCATTTAGTGTACTGTCTTCACCAAAGGCAAAAACTGTTTTCTTTATCTCCTGATGGCAATTCTGATGTTCTGTGTGGCCTGACAAGACACTTGCTAAGAGCCAAAAGTGTCAATTTAAGGACCATTTCTGTCATGATATATTTATTAGTGCAATCAATGCCGCAAATGGTGCCACATCTTGGACTCCTGAGTGGCACCGCATCTCACTGCTAGAGGTGTCACTACAGACACTCTGGTTCGATTCCAGGCTGTATCACAACTGGCCGTGATTGGGAGTTGCATTGGGCAATGCACAATTGGCCCAGAGTTGTTCGGGTTTGCCTGGTGTAGGCAGTCATTGTAAATAAGAATTTGTACTTAACTGACTTGCCTGGTTAAAAAAACACATACACACATTGTTTGTTGTCATCAGAAACAGCTAGGAAAACATACTTTTCAGGAGTGAATTGAAATAAATAGAAAAGGAAACTGTTGGACTTCAATAACACAGAATGAATTTCTCATGCTTAAACTGGATCCATTTTTATATTATGTGGGGTTATTTTCTGCGGTGAAAATAATCTGCAACCAGGTTGAACATGTACTGTAATCATTACACACCTGCCTGCTCATGCTACCATGCCAAAGTTTAGTTTGAGTATAGTCAGAGCGTTGGGGCAGTAACCTAAAGGTAGCTGGATCGAATCCCCCAGCTGACAAGAAACTAAATCTGTCATTCTGCCCCTGAACAAGGCAGTTAACCCACTGTTCCCTGGTAGGCCATCATTGTAAATAAGACTTTGTTCTCAACTGTACTTGTCTAGTTAAATAAAGGTTACTTTTTTACTTACAAATGTATGTATGTATAGGTAAAAAAATAATAATAATAATTCGCTTCCCATCAGAGTGATCGAGAAAACAACACAATCAATGATACAACCCTTACCTATCTACAGAGAGCGCAGTGAGTGTGAAAACAGAAACCCCGACGGAGGTGAGTTGGATGAAAGGGATGAGTTTGCATCCCACCCGGCCGAAGAGCCACTCTTCAGCGAGGTACCGACTTGCGTCCACCGGAGCGCACGTGACAAGCAGCAGAAGGTCACCGAGCGCGAGGCTGGACATTAATAGGTTGGGCACCGTCCGCATGGATTTAACGGCGATAAACGTTCTCATGAGCGTGACGTTACCGATAATTCCAATAATGATTAGAAGTCCGTAGACGGTGGCGATAACGATACCGGGCAGCCAAATGTAGGGCTCCTGGACCCCTGTCTCGATACCGGATGCCCGCGACAAGTTAAACATCAATATGTTATCGGGGTTTAAAATTAAGGAGTCCTCCAAAGACATAGTTGGTGTCTTTCTTGAAAGTTTGTAAAAAAATATTCTTAAAGTAGCCCTTGCAATGGCTTCCTGTTAAATTAAATGGTGTGGCTCATAATTGTATTGTTACCAAAACCAATTATGCATAGCCTAATAACCATCATAAAAAGCTTATTTTTATGATGCCGTTTGACACACTGCTAGCCAATGTTGAGGCTTCTCTCGTCACCCCTCATTGTACATTGATTCAGAGTCAATGTGAGGGGGGGGGGGGGGGGGGGGGGGGGGGGGTGTTATAAATGATGGCATCACTGATGGCATGCGTCATTCACTCCCTGCCCCATTTGGTGGAAGTCACAGTTGCTGTAGGGAAGACGATTTTTTTTTTATGAGCATGGCTTTATTTCTATTACAGCATATTGGATGACAGTCATTCATATTCCATTAAATGTAACATCAATAGGTTTAGTGGTGGAAAAAGTACCCAATGGTCATACTGGAGTAAAAGTAAAGATACCTTAGTAGAAAATGACTCGTAAAGTAAAAGTCACCCAGTAAAATACTACCTGAGTAAAAGTCTAAAGTATTTGGTTTTAAATATACTGAAGTACCAAAAGTAAATGTATTTGCTAAAATATACTTAAGTATCAAAAGTAAAAGTACAAATATAAATAATTTCACATTCCTAATATTAAGCAAACCAGATGGCACAATTTTCTTGTTTTTTTATTTATGGATAGCCAGGGGCACACCACAACACTCAGACATAATTTACAAATGAAGCAGTTGTGTTATTAAGTGAGTCCGCCAGATCAGATGCAGTAGAGATGACCAGGGATGTTCTCTTGATACATGTGTGAATTGGACCATTTCTTGTCCTGCTAAGCATTCGAAATGTAACAAATACTGTTGGGTGTCAGGGAAAATGTAAGGAGTAAAATGTACATTGTTTTCTTTAGTAATGTAGTGAAGTAAAATAAAAGTTTACATACACCATAGCCAAGTACATTTAAACTCTGTTTTTCACAATTCCTGCCATTTAATCCTAGTAAAAATTCCCTGTCTTAGGTCAGTTAGGATCACCACTTTATTTTAAGAATGTGAAATGTCAGAATAATAGTAGAGAGAATAATTTATTTTAGCCTTTATTCCTTTCATCACATTCCCAGTGGGTCAGAAGTTTACATACACTCAATTAGTATTTGGTAGCATTGCCTTTAAATTGTTTAACTTGGGTCAAACGTTTCGTGTAGCCTTCCACAAGCTTCCCACAATACGTTGGGTAAATTTTGGCCCATTCCTCCTGACAGAGCTGGTGTAACTGAATCAGGTTTGTAGGCCTCCTTGCTTGCACACGCTTTTTCAGTTCTGCCCACAAATGTTCTATAGGATTGAGGTCAGGGCTTTGTGATGGCCACTCCAATACCTTGACTTTGTTGTCCTTAAGCCATTTGCAGCTTTAAAGAGTTATTAGTTTCAAGGGCACAATATGTGCTTCAGAAGTAGCTTGAATTCATATAGGCCCAATATAGGCTTTATAACAATAAATATACAAATCTGCTTTCTGGTGATCCTAGATTTTATGTTGTGTTCCAAATTGTTTTGCTACCAAAGATATTTTATTGATTTACAGCCCTGGTGACTGATCTATAAGCCAGCACTAGTGTATATGTAAAGAGACTCATCTTTTACTGCCTACATGGAGCCCTGCCAATCCAACACAACTGGTCTGCCGACGTAACCGTCCAAGGGGGCTACAACAGACTTCTTCCGTTGCGACGTCCCGCCCTAAGGCCCCTCTGCTAGCCCCGGCCAGCTAGCTGTCTGAATCGCCGTGTCTCCAGCTCGCCTAGCCTCCCACTGGTCCCTATGATCACTCGGCTATTCATGCCTCTCCCTAATGTCAATATGTCTTGTCCATTGCTGTTTTGGTTAGTGGTTGTCTTATTTTACTGTAGAGACTCAAGCCCTGCTTAATATGCCTTAGCTAGCCCTTTTGTTCCACCTCCCACACATGCGGTGACCTCACCTGGTCTAAATGATGTCTCTAGAGACAAAACCTCTCTCATCGTCACTCAATGCCTAGGTTTACCTCCACTGTATTCACATCCTACCATACCCTTGTTAGTACAGTATGCCTTGAATCTATTCTTCCACGCCCAGAAACCTGTTCCTTTTATTCTCTGTTCCAAACGCCCTAGGCGGCCAGTTCTTATAGCCTTTAGCCGTACCCTTATCCTACTCCTCCTCTGTTCCTCCTCTGTTCCTCTGGTGATGTAGAGGTTAATCCAGGGCCTGCAGTGCCTAGCTCCACTCCCATTCCCCAATCGCTCTCATTTGTTGACTTCTGTAACCGTAAAAGCCTTGGTTTCATGCATGTTAACATTAGAAGCCTCCTCCCTAAGTTTGTTTTACTCACTGCTTTAGCAAACTCTGCCAACCCGGATGTCCTAGCCGTGTCTGAATCCTGGCTTAGGAAGGCCACCAAAAATCCTGAAATTTCCATCCCTAACTATAAAATTTTCCGACAAGATAGAACTGCCAAAGAGGGCGGAGTTGCAATATACTGCAGAGACAGCCTGCAGAGCTCTGTCATACTATCCAGGTCTGTGCCCAAACAATTCAAGCTTCTAATTCTAAAAATCCACCTTTCCAGAAACAAGTCTCTCACTGTTTCCGCTTGTTATAGACCACCTTCTGCCCCCAGCTGTGCCCTGGACACCATATGTGAATTGATTTCCCCCCATCTATCTTCAGAGCTCGTACTGTTAGGTGACCTAAACTGGGACATGCTTAACACCCCGTCCGTCCTACAATCTATGATGCCCTCAATCTCACACAAATTATCAATGAAACTACCAGGTACAACCACAAATCTGTAAACACAGGCACCCTCATAGATATCATCCTGACCAACCTTCCCTCTAAATACACCTCTGCTGTGGTCAACCAGGATCTCAGCGATCACTGCCTCATTGCCTGCGTCCGTAATGGGTCTGCGGTCAAATGACCACCCCTCATCACTGTCAAATGCTCCCTAAAACAATTCAGCGAGCAGGCCTTTCTAATCGACCTGGCCAAGGGATCCTGGAAGGATATTGACCTCATTCCGTCAGTAGAGGATGCCTGGTTATTCTTTAAAAGTGCTTTCCTCGCCATCTTAAATAAGCATGCCCCATTCAAAACATTTTGAACCAGGAACAGATATAGCCCTTGGTTCACTCCAGACCTGACTGCCCTTGACCAGCACAAAAACATCCTGTGGCGTACTGCATTAACATCGAATAGCCCCCGCGATATGCAACTTTTCAGGGAAGTTAGGAACCAATATACACAGGCAGTTAGGAAAGCTAAGGCTAGCTTTTCAAACAGAAATTTGCATCCTTTAGCACAAACTCCGAAAAGTTCATGGAAAAGAAGAGCATCTCCTCCCAGCTGCCCACTGCACTGAGGCTAGGAAACACTGTCACCACCGATAAATCCACGATAATTGATCATTTCAATAAGCATTTTTCTACGGCTGGCCATGCTTTCCACCTGGCTACCACTACCCCGGGTCAACAGCCCTGCACCCCCCACAGCTACTTGCCCAACCTTCCCCATTTCTCCTTCACCCAAATCCAGATAGCTGATGTTCTGAAAGAGTTGCAAAATCTAGACCCCTACAAATCAGCTGGGCTAGACAATGTGGACCCTCTCTTTCTAAAATTCTGCCGCAACTGTTGCAACCCCTATTACGAGCCTGCTCAACCTCTCTTTCGTATCGTCTGAGATCCCCAAAGATTGGAACGCTACCGCGGTCATCCCTTCTTCAAAGGTGGAGACAATCTAGATCCAAACTGTAATAGACCTATATCCATCCTGCCCTGCCTTTTCTAAAGTCTTCGAAAACCAAGTTAACAAACAGATCACTGACCATTTAGAATCCCACCGTACCTTCTCAACTATGCAATCTGTTTTCTGAGCTGGTCATGGGTGCACCTCAGCTACGCGCAAGGTCCTAAACGATATCATAACCATCATCAGTAAAATACAATACTGTGCAGCCTTATTCATCGACCTGGCCAAGGCTTTCGACTTTGTCAATCACCACATTCTTATCGGCAGACTCAACAGCCTTGGTTTCTCAAATGACTGCCTCGCCTGGTTCACCAACTACTTCTCAGACAGAGTTCAGTGTGTCAAATCTGAGGGCCTGTTGTCCGGACCTCTGGCAGTCTCTATGGGGATGCCACAGGGTTAAATTCTTGGGCCGACTCTTTTCTCTGTATACATCAATGATGTCGCTCTTGCTGCTGGTGATTCTCTGTTCCACCACTACGCAGACTACACCATTCTGTATACTTCTGGCCCTTCTTTAGACATTGTGTTAACTAACCTCCAGACGAGCTTCAATGCCATACAACTCTCCTTCTGTGGCCTCCAACTGCTCTTAAATGCAAGTAAAACTAAATGCATGCTCTTCAACCGATCGCTGCCTGCACCTGCCCGCCTGTCCAGCATCACTACTCTGGACGGTTCTGACTTAGAATATGTGGAAAACTACAAATACCTAGGTGTCTGGCTAGACTGTAAACTCTGCTTCCAGACTCGCATTAAGCATCTCCAATCCAAAATTAAATCTAGAATCGGCTTTCTATTTCGCAACATAGCATCCTTCACTCATGCTGCCAAACATACCCTTGTAAAACTGACTATCCTACCGATCCTTGACTTCAGCGATGTAATTTACAAAATAGCCTCCAACACTCTACTCAGCAAATTGGATGCAGTCTATCACAGTGCCATCCGTTTGGTCACCAAAGCCCCATATACTACCCACCATGCTGTCATGTACTGTCATGTTGTGTCTTGTCTCTGTCCTTTCCTTTCACCCTGTCTCCCTCTGCTGGTCGTCTTAGGTTACCTTTTCTCCCCCGCTTTCCCCCAGCTGTTCCTTGTCTCCTCCTAACTACCCATTCACCCCGTTTCCCACCTGTTCCCTTTTTCCCTCTGATTAGGTCCCTATATCTCTCTCTGTTTTTGTTCCTGTCCTTGTCGGATTCTTGTTTGTTGTGTTTCATGCCTGAACCAGACTGTCGTCATGTTTGCTGTAACCTTGTCTTGTCCTGTCGGAATCTGCCGGTCCGTCTGAGCCTACCTATGTTTGGTAATTAAAGAAGCTCTGTTTAAGTTAATTCGCTTTTGGGTCCTCATTCACGCACCGTAACAGAAGAATCCGACCAAGAATGGACCCAGCGACTTCGGATCCTCTCCACTCAGCCGTCGGGATCCAGGGAGCGATGCTAGGCAGACACGAGCAGGAAGTGTCTGCTGCTCGACATGCCGTTGAGACCCTGGCCACCCAAGTCTCCAACCTCACAGAACAGGTTCACCATCTCCGCCTCGATCCACCGGCCACTTCCAGGGCTTTCAAATCTCCGGAGCCCAGAATCAATAACCCGCCGTGTTACTCTGGGGAGCCCACTGAATGCCGCTCGTTCCTCACCCAGTGTGATATTGTGTTTTCTCTCCAGCCCAACACTTACTCCAGGAGCACCGCTCGTGTCGCCTACGTCATATCTCTCCTTATTGGACGGGCTCGTGAGTGGGGCACGGCAATCTGGGAGGCAAGGGCTGAGTGTACTAACCAGTATCAGGACTTTAAGGAGGAGATGATACGGGTTTTTGATCGATCTGTTTTTGGGGAGGAGGCTTCCAGGGCCCTGTCTTCCCTATGTCAAGGCAATCGATCCATAACAGACTACTCTATTGAGTTTCGCACTCTTGCTGTCTCCAGTGGCTGGAACGAGCCGGCCTTGCTCGCTCGTCTTCTGGAGGGTCTCCGCGCAGAGGTAAAGGATGAGATTCTCTCCCGGGAGGTTCCTTCCAGCGTGGATTCCTTGATTGAACTCGCTATTCGCATTGAGCGACGGGTTGATCTTCGTCACCGAGCTCGTGGAAAGGAGCTCGCGCTCTCCGTCGCCCCCCTCTCCGCATCACTACCATCTTCCTCTGCCGGCTCGGGTGCTGAGCCCATGCAGCTGGGAGGTATCCGCATCTCGACTAAGGAGAGGGAACGGAGAATCACCAACCGCCTCTGTCTCTATTGCGGTTCCGCTGGTCATTTTGTCACTTCATGTCCAGTAAAAGGCCAGAGCTCGTCAGTAAGCGGAGGGCTACTGGTGAGCGCTACTACTCCTGTCTCTCCTTCAAGATCCTGCACTACCTTGTCGGTCCATCTACGCTGGACCGGTTCGTCAGCTTCCTGCAGTGCCTTAATAGACTCTGGGGCGGAGGGCTGTTTTATGGACGAGACCTGGGCTCGGGAACATGACATTCCTCTCAGACAGTTAAGGGAGTCCACGGCCTTGTTCGCCCTGGATGGTAGTCCTCTCCCCAGGATTCAGCGTGAGACGCTACCTTTAACCCTCACTGTTTCTGGTAATCATAGCGAAACCATTTCTTTTTTAATTTTTCGTTCACCTTTTACACCTGTTGTTTTGGGCCATCCCTGGCTAGTTTGTCATAATCCTTCCATTAATTGGTCTAGTAATTCTATCCTCTCCTGGAACGTTTCTTGTCATGTGAAATGTTTAATGTCTGCTATCCCTCCTGTTTCCTCTGTCTCTTCTTCACAGGAGGAGCCTGGTGATTTGACAGGGGTGCCGGAGGAATATCACGATCTGCGCACGGTGTTCAGTCCGTCCAGGGCCATCTCTCTTCCTCCACACCGGTCGTATGATTGTAGTATTGATCTCCTTCCGGGAACCACTCCCCCCCGGGGTAGACTATACTCTCTGTCGGCTCCCGAACGTAAGGCTCTCGAGGATTATTTGTCTGTAGCTCTTGACGCAGGTACCATAGTCCCCTCCTCCTCTCCCGCCGGAGCGGGGTTTTTTTTTTGTCAAGAAGAAGGACGGGTCTCTGCGCCCCTGCATAGATTATCGAGGGCTGAATGACATAACAGTTAAGAATCGTTATCCGCTTCCTCTTATGTCCTCAGCCTTCGAGATCCTGCAGGGAGCCAGGTTTTTCACTAAGTTGGACCTTCGTAACGCTTACCATCTCGTGCGCATCAGGGAGGGGGACGAGTGGAAGACGGCGTTTAACACTCCGTTAGGGCACTTTGAATACCGGGTTCTTCCTTTCGGCCTCGCTAACGCTCCAGCTGTCTTTCAGGCATTAGTCAATGATGTCCTGAGAGACATGCTGAACATCTTTGTTTTCGTTTACCTTGACGATATCCTGATTTTTTCACCGTCACTCCAGATTCATCTTCAGCACGTTCGACGTGTCCTCCAGCGCCTTTTAGAGAATTGTCTTTTTGTGAAGGCTGAGAAGTGCACTTTTCATGCCTCCTCCGTCACATTTCTCGGTTCTGTTATTTCCGCTGAAGGCATTAAGATGGATCCCGCTAAGGTCCAAGCTGTCATTGATTGGCCCGCCCCTAAGTCACGCGTCGAGCTGCAGCGCTTTCTCGGCTTCGCGAACTTCTATCGTCGTTTCATCCGTAATTTCGGTCAGGTGGCAGCTTCTCTCACAGCCCTTACTTCTGTCAAGACGTGCTTTAAGTGGTCCGTTTCCGCCCAGGGAGCTTTTGATCTCCTCAAGAATCGTTTTACATCCGCTCCTATCCTTGTTACACCTGACGTCTCTAGACAGTTCGTTGTCGAGGTTGACGCGTCAGAGGTGGGCGTGGGAGCCATTCTTTCTCAGCGCTCCCTCTCTGACGACAAGGTCCACCCATGCGCGTATTTTTCTCATCGCCTGTCCCCGTCGGAACGTAACTATGATGTGGGAAACCGCGAACTGCTCGCCATCCGGTTAGCCCTAGGCGAATGGCGACAGTGGTTGGAGGGGGCGACCGTTCCTTTTGTCGTTTGGACTGACCATAGGAACCTTGAGTACATCCGTTCTGCCAAACGACTTAATGCGCGTCAGGCGCGTTGGGCGCTGTTTTTCGCTCGTTTCGAGTTCGTGATTTCTTATCGTCCGGGCTCTAAGAACACCAAGCCTGATGCTTTGTCTCGTCTCTTCAGTTCTTCAGTAGCCTCCACTGACCCCGAGGGGATTCTCCCTGAGGGGCGTGTTGTCGGGTTGACTGTCTGGGGAATTGAGAGGCAGGTAAAACAAGCGCTCACTCACACTCCGTCGCCGCGCGCTTGTCCTAGGAACCTTCTTTTCGTTCCCGTTCCTACTCGTCTGGCCGTTCTTCAGTGGGCTCACTCTGCCAAGTTAGCCGGCCACCCTGGCGTTCGGGGTACGCTTGCTTCCATTCGCCAGCGTTTTTGGTGGCCCACCCGGGAGCATGACACGCGTCGTTTCGTGGCTGCTTGTTCGGTCTGCGCGCAGACTAAGTCCGGTAACTCCCCTCCTGCCGGCCGTCTCAGGCCGCTTCCTATTCCCTCTCGACCGTGGTCTCACATCGCCTTAGATTTTGTCACCGGACTGCCTTCGTCAGCGGGGAAGACTGTTATTCTTACGGTTGTCGATAGGTTCTCTAAGGCGGCTCATTTCATTCCCCTTGCTAAGCTTCCTTCTGCTAAAGAGACGGCACAAATCATCATCGAGAATGTTTTCAGAATTCATGGCCTTCCGTCAGACGTCGTTTCGGACAGAGGTCCGCAATTCACGTCTCAATTTTGGAGGGAGTTTTGCCGTTTGATTGGGGCTTCCGTCAGTCTCTCTTCCGGCTTTCACCCCCAGTCTAACGGTCAAGCAGAACGGGCCAATCAGACTATTGGTCGCATCTTACGCAGTCTTTCTTTTCGTAACCCTGCGTCTTGGTCAGAACAGCTCCCCTGGGCAGAATACGCCCACAACTCGCTTCCTTCGTCTGCGACCGGGCTATCTCCTTTTCAGAGTAGCCTCGGGTACCAGCCTCCGCTGTTCTCATCTCAGTTCGCCGAGTCCAGCGTCCCCTCCGCTCAGGCTTTTGTCCAACGTTGCGAGCGCACCTGGAAGAGGGTCAGGTCTGCACTTTGCCGTTATAGGACGCAGACTGTGAGGGCTGCTAATAAGCGTAGAACTAAGAGTCCTAGATATTGTCGCGGTCAGAGAGTTTGGCTCTCCACTCAGAACCTTCCCCTTAAGACGGCTTCTCGCAAGTTGACCCCGCGGTTCATTGGTCCGTTCCGTATTTCTCGGGTCATTAATCCTGTCGCAGTTCGACTTCTTCTTCCGCGATACCTTCGTCGCGTCCACCCGGTCTTCCATGTCTCCTGCATCAAGCCCGTCCTTCGCGCCCCCGCTCGTCTTCCCCCCCCCCCCCCAATCCTTGTCGAGGGCGCACCCATCTACAGGGTCCGTAGAATTTTGGACATGCGTCCTCGGGGCCGTGGTCACCAGTACCTCGTAGATTGGGAGGGGTACGGTCCTGAGGAGAGGAGTTGGGTTCCCTCTCGGGACGTGCTGGACCGTGCGCTGATCGAGGATTTCCTCCGTTGCCGCCAGGTTTCCTCCTCGAGTGCGCCAGGAGGCGCTCGGTGAGTGGGGGGGTACTGTCATGTACTGTCATGTTGTGTCTTGTCTCTGTCCTTTCCTTTCACCCTGTCTCCCTCTGCTGGTCGTCTTAGGTTACCTTTTCTCCCCCGCTTTCCCCCAGCTGTTCCTTGTCTCCTCCTAACTACCCATTCACCCCGTTTCCCACCTGTTCCCTTTTTCCCTCTGATTAGGTCCCTATATCTCTCTCTGTTTTTGTTCCTGTCCTTGTCGGATTCTTGTTTGTTGTGTTTCATGCCTGAACCAGACTGTCGTCATGTTTGCTGTAACCTTGTCTTGTCCTGTCGGAATCTGCCGGTCCGTCTGAGCCTACCTATGTTTGGTAATTAAAGAAGCTCTGTTTAAGTTAATTCGCTTTTGGGTCCTCATTCACGCACCGTAACACATGCGACCTGTATGCTCTCGTTGGCTGGCCCTCGCTTCATATTCATCGCCAAACCCACTTGCTCCAGGTCATCTATAAGTATTTGCTAGGTTAAGTCCCGCATTCTCTCAGCTCACTGGTTACCATAGCAAGCACTCCAGCAGGTATATTTCACTGGTCACCCCCAAAGCATATTCTTTCTTTGGCCACCTTTCCTTCCAGTTCTCTGCTGCCAATGACTGGAATGAATTGCAAAAATCACTGAAGCTGGAGACTCATATCTCCCTCACTAAATTTAAGCATCAACTGTCAGAGCAGCTCACAGATCACTGCACCTGTACATAGCCCATCTGTAAATAGCCCATCCAACTACCTCATCCCCCATATTGTTTGTTTTATTTTTTCTCCTTTGCACCCCAGTATCTCTACTTGCACATTCATCTTCTGCACATCTATCACTCCAGTGTTTAATTGCTAAATTGTAATTACTTCGCCACTACGGCCTATTTATTGCCTTACCTCTCTAATCTTACTTCATTTGCACACACTGTATATAGATTATTTTTTCTATTGTGTTATTGACTGTACGTTTGTTTATTCCATGTGTGACTCTGTGTTGCTTGTGTCGCACTGCTTTGTTTTACCTTGGCCAGGTCGCAGTTGTAAATGAGAACTTTTTCTCAACTGGCCTACCTGGTTAAATAAAGGTGAAATAAACAGATCATATCTCTTACTAAACACAACTGTATGTACTGAACCCACCGCATGACCACGACCACCGACAGACTCTGTCTCACACCTTTGCATGTTTATGAAAGATTTCTGTCACTTTGGTTCAGCTTTGTAACTAAGCGCAGCAGTCAGCAGCAGCTGTTGTTGTTTATGTTGCCACAGTGAGATACTTTGATTGGATGTGTGTTGTGCTATTGTGTCCCCGAGTCTCTTTGGCCACTTCAATTCTGGTGATTTATTATATATGTTAATCTAAGCACAGACTTGCACAATATCTATTTGAAAAGTATTAAATATTTGGAATGGTGAGAAGAGTCTTTCCTTAGCTTGAACCTTAAATGTATTGTTTTGGAATGTTGTATGTTTCTTTTACACTAGCTCTTCTTTTGCAATGCTGTTGCACAGGGCTTGACAGAATTTAGTGTCACATGAATGCTCCATATATTTTGTATTAAAAATACAAACAGTCTTTGAAGCCAAACAGAATGTTTGTAATAAAAATAATCAAATGTAAATAACACAGTGTTGTGAATCAATCTCACAGAGAAAATGATTATTAAAAGTGGTATTTTAAAGATGGAATTCAAACAATATGTGAATTACTTGTATATTTATATGTGATTTATCGAGTAATTGTGTTTTGTGTGTTATAACATAATCAGACCATGGAATTATACTGACCTCTAGTGGCACAATATAGAAACTGACTGTAAATTTCATCCATTAATCAAAAAAATATGACAGAAAGATGTTGTAGCCTTGACTGTGAACCTGATGTAAGCAGATGTGACTATGAATCCTTGAGAGCATTCAGTGTTGTAGGAGAGATGAAGGATTCCGGGTTTTCTTTATCCCTTCGTTTCCAACACGATTACAAACTCCCTTTCCTTTCAAATGTTCACCATTTGACTTTTTCCTATCAAGTATTTTCAGATTAGGACAGAGGAGAGGTAGGAAGTTTTCGAAATGAAATCCAGCCAAGAATATTCCTCTAGTTTGTTAGGCTGGGAGAAAATTCTTTAAAAAACTATTTGTCCTTCTCACCTTGAAGTAATTGATCTACTAAGTCTTGGTTGGTGAATAGAATAGAATGGAAACCGCTTCAATCAATAATTAACTCAGGTGAGGGACAAAAGGATGCTAAAAAGAGGGACAAATTCATCCAAGGTAGTCATTTTCAGAACTTCTCTGATGTAAATGTCTAGTTTCACCAGCCATAAACTGTCACTCACTCTCAGGCTATGGATAGCCTTGCTTCATCAGACTTGGACAGATATATTCTCATGTGTTGACTTTGGCCTCTTTTCACACTCAACATTTGCCTAAATATAAAAGTAATAAACTCTTTGAGACACGCTTGTCATATGAGTTTTAATAGTTGAGGTGTGTGTGTATGTTTAAAGGCATTAAAGTCTTACAAGTTTCACTATTCGCTTTAAACATCTGTAATTACATAGACCAATGATGTAGCTTGTGTCTGTATACAATCTAATTCCACCTGATCTTCTTTTAAAATGCCATCTTGTACAAGGCTTTGCCCTAGATTAGAACAACAAACAATGCAGCAAATAGGATAACCTTTCGTTGTCACAAATTGTCTAACGCCACTACTACCTCACAATCCCCCTATGTACAAGGTAGGAAACTAGCAGATTCACCCCATCCTAAACCTCACTAGCTATTCTGTCAACCTGCTTTACAGGTGAGACGTCTCAAATAAACACCAGAAAATGATGATGTTAGTTAAATAATGCATTTAATGACTGAAATGTCAATGGACAAAGATGTCAGTCACAGCTCACAAGTCATATTTACAGTATAATGAGTAATTGAAACAAAAAGCCTACATCTACTGCAAGGACACTTAACAAAGAGCTACAGTTATTTTCAGAATGGGTGGCAAGGAATAAATGAGTCCTAAATGTAAAAAAAAAAAACTAAAAGCATTGTATTTGTGACAAATCATTTCTCTAAACAACTAAATCTTGTAATGAATAATATGTAAATTGAGCAAGTCATGGTCAAAACATATTGATACAACAGTAGCTAAGATGGGGAGAAATCTGCCCATAATAAAGCGCAGTTCTTCTTAACAACACTATCAACAAGGCAGGTCCTACAGGCCCTAGTTTTGTCGCAGCTGGACTACTGTTCAGTAGTGCGGTCAGGTGACACAAAGAGGGACTTGGGAAAATTACAACTGGCTGAGAACAGGGCAGCGCGGCTAGCTCTTAAATGTACACGTAGAGCTAACATTAATAATAAGCATGTCAATATCTCATGGCTAAAAATAGAGGAGAATTTGACATACATTTTCATTTGAGTCATTTAGCAGACGCTCTTATCCAGAGCGACTTACAGTAGTGAGTGCAGACATTTTCATTAATCACTACTTGTTTTTGTAAGAAGTTTTAACAAGCTGAATGTACAGAGCTGTCTGTTTAAACTACTAGCACACAGCTCGGACACCCATGTATACCTCACAAGACATGCCACCAGAGGTCTCTTCGCAATCCACAAGTCCAGAACAGACTATGGGAGGCGCACAGTACTACATAGAGCCATGACTACATGAAACTCTATTCCACATCAGGTAACTGATACAAGCAGTAGAATCAGATTTAAAAACAGATTAAAGTACAGCTGAAGACAGTGAAGAGACACACACTCATACGCACAAGCGCTACCACATACACTCTCCACACACGCACATTGTAATATTGTTGTATGGTGGTATTATACATTTTCTATTGTAGATATGTAGTGGTGTAGTAATGTTACATGTTGTAATGTTTTATCTTTTGTTTTATATGTGATGTGTGTGTGTATGTGCCTTAATGTGTTTGGAACCCAGGAAGAGTAGTTGCTGCCTTGGCAGCTTTTTTATTTCACTATGCAAGTCCGTTAAGAACAAATTCTTATTTATTTACAATGGCCAAACCCTCCCCTAACCCAGACGACGCTGGGCCAATTGTGCGCCAACCTATGGGACTCCTGATCACGGCCAGTTGTGATACAGCCTGGGATCAAACCCGGGTCTGTAGTGACGCCTCTAGCACTGTGATGCAGTGCATTAGACCTCTGCATTCCCTGACCCGGAATCGAACCCGGGCTGCGGTAGTGAGAGCTCCAAATCCTAACCACTAGACCAACAGGGAGAGCTAATGGGCTAATGGGCTAATTGGGGAGAGCTAATGGGCTAATTGGGGAGAGCTAATGTGGATCCTGATAAATACAAAAACAATGCTACAATTTCAGAAATCTACAAGAAATAGTTTTAGAATAAATATAAATGGAAAATAAATATAAATGGAGTATGTTTAATTATTATGTCTTAACATATTCTTAAATTAAACATAGACCTTCATAAAACTACAATGCTCAATGGAACCTCCAATCTGTCTCTCTCTGAACTCTGTTAGGAATGTACTGAACCTGGTCCCTCTGCTATGAGCCTCAGGGAAAACATTTTAGATTGTGGTACAATGATGGCACACTATTGATAAGCCTGTTGTTTACAGTTGTAACTATAATTGTGATTTATTGATTTAGTTAATACTATTATTACACATGTATAGCCTAGTTGAAGATATTATGTGATTGTTCAAAGAAGAACATTTACCAGTATGGGTAGTGCCATTTCTTAAATCCATACTGAGCATATCTCTCTAACTATTGGTCTGTATTTACATTTACACACAGACAACACTAAACAACACTATACATTCACCACATATAGCAAGAACACTGAATTCCCATCCTATGGTTCCCATTGTAGGTGGTCAGTTTGTAATTGTGGGGTTAAGAAGTGTTTTTGTACAACAGACATTTCTGTTCATAGGTAATCAGCATAGGATCTTCAAGGCTTGGTAGTCCTGGTGCATGCCTGGCCGTGTTCGAGAGGGGGTTTTGGGAAGGGAAATTGAGGGTCCCAAGTTAACAGGTCACGGCCACAGCGAAAACACACACCACACAGTACATGGTGCGGTTCTCCCACCTGACTGTGCTGCTTCCTGTGGGAGGACACCACAAAAACCAATCAGGTCAACCTACAAGATCTCAACCAATCAAAGGGAACACAACATCAGAACTAATTTAGACTCGTAAAATATAGTTCCACACACGCGGCTTCTTGAGTGCAGTGCAATGTTCAAAAAACATATACAGATAGAAACTCAATGTACAGAGTGGGAAATATTCCCTGTTCTCAGAATATCACAGAAAATCACGGCAGTAAAATTCAATATACTTCTATCTTAAAGTTCTACATGTTACACCCTCCTGATTTAACCAAAGGGTGATACACTGTTCATTAGCACAATAAAGCAAATGACTGTTCAATGGTTTGTACAGTTAGTAGTAGAGTAGTTCAGTGTGGTGTTTTCCTTTATCTCACCATCAGTAGCAGTGTCCCAGTAGCAAGAGTTGGCCGTGTGGAGACCAGCACCAGTCTTCTGCATGATGACACAGTTCACTGGAACACAAGACCATGTTGATGATGAATTTCCTGCTGTAAGCATTCTGTCATGCACAGAGCCTTGCTCCCGGTCACAAAGGGCCCATCGTCCAGCCTGTTAAGGGTGGAGAAGATAGAATGAGGTTTAAGGTATACTAACAACTTCAACTTTTCGTGTGTCTATGTTTTCTCGCTACTTCGACGTGACCAATTTGTGACTGACTCTTGTAATACCATAGCTCAGTTGTGTTAAAATATCTTAACATCACACCTATGAACTTGAATGGTCTCCCCTTGTTTGACCAACTGGGTGAGAGAGTGCTCCACGATGCTGGCAGTCCATTGGTTCACTTTGTTCTGGTTGTAGCCTATTTCTCCAATGATACCTTCGATACACAGACAGTCAGTAAGAGCAATAATATCATAGGAGATGAGATTGCAACGAGAAACGACACAATCAAGCAACTATGAAGGGGATAATCAGTGGTTTTGACCATCTTTACCAGCCAACAAATAAGGCTGTTGAAAAACATGTTTCCAAGATCCTCTTACCTACCTCTTTAACAGAGACACTGGCCTCCTCTGCGTTGTAAGACACCTTCCAAATATATATAAAAAAGGCTCATTATGAAAAACATGAACAAAATAGAGGGTATTACTTAGTTATAATGTAAAGTCAAACAAAAGTTGTTGAGTGTTCGGCATTCATTCACACAGTTGTGTGCTTGGAATCATACAAAACAAAAGGAGCTGGTGTGGACCTAGATTTTCCCGGCTGTTCTCACAACGAACTAGGGTACATAGACAAACACCCCACTTTGAGATCTTAGAGGTCATGTCAACACTAGTGCTGTGGAGGCTGGACATCAAAGGCTGCTTTCAGGCAAACCCAGGGAGGAGAAGGGGGCTGCTGCACCAATAATTCATTATCTAACTATTAGTCTGTTCATAGGATCTTTAGAATAATTTGCACTGAGATTATGGGTATTGCAGCCTGTTAAAGTATGAAAGAGCATTGTGATTTCTGGAAGATTTCGAAGTAGCTGAAACATTACATTCATACACTGGGTTACTTCGACTGCATAATACTGTAAGCTCGCTAGCTATGCTGTTTTTGACAGATGCTCAGCCCAGTTGATTTGATCATACCCAGTAAATTGGCTAGCTGCTAAACTGATAAATCCCCCACACAACTACATGTATTGATATGACATTTACCTGACAAATGTTTACAAGAAGGTCTATATTATCTTGTCAGTTTCATTTGACTTTTCAAATACTAATGGAGGGTCTATATTACACTGGCCCGCGTTGAACCGGGCAAATGCACAAGTCATCAGACGAAATCTCAAATCAAACATTAATCGGCCCCGCTCTGTCATGTTGTCAACAAGGCAGCATGGTGCATCATCCAGAAAAACACAGCATGTTTTTTTCATTTAATTTTTTAAATAGGTTACATTGGGAAGGCAGCGTTTTTATCCAAAGCAATCACGTGTGCATGTGAAAAAAATCTGATTCCTATTAATCACTCCGTGCTTAATTACACTTTTGTTTTGAGCCGATTTCGTGGTCGGTCAGAGCTGGGCACCTGGCTCACGCCGGTGAAGCAGTCCGGTTCCTAAACCAACACAATCACTTTTCTCCCGAATCAAACTCCTCCCACTGGGGTAATCCGTGCCAAATAAACGAACCCCCTCAAGTACTGGCTTGTGACGTTTTCGAAACAGCATCTATGCAGTACATGCAAATGTTAGCTAGCTAACTGGGCTAAATGCTTTGAAGTCTGATATGTATAGCTAAATGCTAAATCTACCTCCTCTCCGGAATTGTACTCCACCATTTGATTTAAAAGCAAGAATGTCTTATTTAAACAAGGCCTTTTCGCCGACCCTGCTGTTATTCCTGTTTAGCTGTCAACGAGACGGAGATGATCAAAGGCAGAGATAATTGAATTGTTTTATAGCTAAACCACACCCAACGTGAATAAATGAGTCATAGTTGGCAAAACAAGCAAGGAGGTGGGCGAGCTAGCGATATCCTATTGGCCTGTTCTTGCACATATCTGCATATTCGCATAAAGGAACGCATACTCTGAAGTGGTGCAATAACTCAATTCGCCTTTGCACTCCTTCCTAACAACGCGATTTTTTTACAACTTTGGCAAAGTGTACAAAACTTAGTCCACTCTGTTCATAACATATTGTAGTTTTGGGAACAGAACCGTATTAAGATCAAATGTTTAATCGATGAGAAAATGTGCAGAATCTCGGCCAAAATCCATCTCATTCCATCCTCTCCCCATTGCCGGCACTGGGTTTCTCACTACCAAATTTGGTTGCGAGGGGGAACGTCAAGCGGATGCTTCACATTTATACATCTGGTGAAATGTCTGTCTCATCTGTGACAGACTCAGCGAGGCAAGATACACCCACGACTGCAAATGAGAGCAGTAGATTATTTCCTGCCTCCTTGCGGAGGGAGGTATTAGGAATTGTATGGTAGTAAGTGTAAGAAGTGGACTGATCATAACCACTAATAAACGATCAGATATTGTTTTGTAATTCAGTGTTATGTAATTCTGTCATTTTATCCTCGTAGCAGCTAAGGTTAGATCTGGGGTATGGTACCACAATTTGACTCTAGGACTCAAGGACAACACACACAAAGAAAAAAACAGAGAAACACAGAAAGAGAGAGACGCACAGGAAGACATCTAAACTGCTTCTTTGCCACTGCAGCATGACTTATTGAGTCAATAGGAAATTATTAGCCTATCTTCAGTATCACGGTATATTGCCACTGGATAAATAATAGCCTACTAAATCGGGTTCGTAGATAGACTGCAGAGTAGCTGCCCCAGCTGTTTTCCCGAAAATGTGACCACGCCCCCTTACACACGAGAGCACTGGGCTGCTATGCGGAGCAGAGCAGTTGACACTACAGCTGTGATCAGAGAGACGCGCAAAGAGATGGACTAACTGCACAAGCTCCCCCATAGCATCCACTCTCAGGAGTCACCAAGCCACCACTTTCTGGAGTGTTGCTTTCAGGTATGATGGCTTTTCTGTTACAATCTTAAGAGAAACCATTGTAATTTTATGTTGGTGGTTCTATCTGTGTGAAACATGAACTGCGGTGAATGTCCCATAATGATTCTGAAAGGGAGATTCCCGACGAGGAGGTAACAAGCGACAAGAGACCAGTAAGCCATTTCCATAGCGAATAACCATCATCATAAGCTAATTCTTAAAACTCATAGGCTACATGCTGTTTTTGCAAAATTGCGATAGATTTTAAACATTTATTTTGTATTGTTGCATAACCTTCTAAATAATTGTATTATGGACAAATAATTCAGTAGAGTAATTATAAAATAAAACGTTTCTGTTCAGGTGAGGTCTCAACTACCATACAGCTGCATGTAAAGTTAGCAGCGTTTGTTTGTACAGGTGCAATGCAGCAAAAGGCATTTTTTGTGCTCTCCGTGCATGTAACACTAGAAACTGGTTCGAAGATGTTCAATTTATCTGACCGTTTTTGTTGTCTAGACAGAGCTGTGAAATATAGGCTAATTCTAAAAAATATTATTTCAATGGGCTATTATTAGGATACTGTGAAACAATTTACACATTTTGCATGTACTAACTTAGTAATTAGTAGACTATGGCCACAGAGACATATGTTGGATTTAATGCAATAGCATGAACTGAACTCATCAAAATGTTTCATATTCACTTAGCACGTCTTAAACTAATGCTGCTTCAAAGTTACAGGCTTATTGAAGCACATTCCTGCCACCAAAATGTTTTTAAAACCTATCAAAACATTGAGATAAGTAAGTCAACATTTTGAGATAAGTAAGGCAACATTTTGAGATAAGTAAGTCAACATTTTGAAGAAATGTATGTCAACATTGAGACATTTTGAGATAGCAGCATTATATGGTGACATATCACCCAGTGTTCTTTGCAACTTCATTTTTTTCACATTTACATATTGGTCATTTAGTGGGCACATTTGTCCTTAGCAACTTACAAGGTTGATTAAACAAATGACATATCACAGTCATAGCAAGTAAAACGTTTGTTACCTTTACTGAAAATGTTGTTGTAGTTAAGGATACATTGGTCTTCCAATTTTTTAAAATTATAACAAGATATCTTTGCCTATTTCTGAATAGTGTCAATACAATACTGAACTATTAAAGGTAACTTGATACCAGAGCAATGAAACAGTACAATACAGTAAAAGTGACTATTAAAATCTAAGAAAATTGTTTCTATAGTATTTTACTGTAATCACAAGTGATTAAAGGAAGCAGGTTGGCTGCAGGCAATTGCATATTAATGAATACTAGATTGTCTTAAAGGTAATTGTCACGTTGGTTCGTAATAAGTGGACCAAGATGCAGCGTGGTATGGTTCCATCCTCTTTATTTTGAAGTGAAACTCAAAGAAAACAATAAATGCAAAACCAAACGTGAAGCTGCTATAGTGCTCACAGGCAACTATACATAGTCAAGATCCCACAAAGCACAAAGGGGAAATGGCTGCCTAAATATGATCCCCAATCAGAGACAACGATAAGGTGCGGACTCCGACCGCAAAACCTGACTCAATAGGGGAGGGTCCGGGTGGGCATCTACCGTTGGGGGAAACTCCGGTGCGGGGCGAAGTACTCACTCCGCTCGTGGATACGTCATCCTCAATGGCGGCTCTGGTGCGGGGATCGTCGCCAGAAGCTCCGGACCGCAGATCGTCGCCGGATGAGCCGGGCCGTCTCGGAAGGCTCCGGACCGCCGACCGTCTCAGGAGGCTCCGGACCATCGCCGGAAGCTCCGGACTGGGAACTGTCGTCGGAAGCGCTGGACTGTGGAGGCCTGATGCGTGGGGCCGGTACAGGTGGCACCGGGCTAGTGACACGCACCTCAGGGCGAGTTTGGGGAGGAGGCACAGGACATACTGGACTGTGGATGCGTACTGGAGACCTGGTGAATATAACCGGCATTACTTGAACCGGAACTTTAACACACTTCTCAGGATGAGTACAGAGAGCTGACTCAGGTGGCTTTAAATCGATAACACGCTCCTTAGGGCAAATGTTGTGCATCGTCCACCAATTCAATAACTCTCTCATTTCTTTCTCCTCCACATTCTCCCTCAACTCACTGACAGTCTCTGGTTTACTCCCCTCAACTTTCGCCACCCACTCCTCGCTCAATCTGTCCCAATATTCCTCCTCGGTCTCTGACTCACCCCTCAGCGTCGCCGACCACTCCGTGTGCCTCCTCCCCCAAAAAAGGCTGCCTCTCGTTTTGAGGCTGCCTCTTAGGCTTCCGTCGTGGCCGCGAACCCCGGTGTCATTGTTGTTGCTCCCTCGCTGCTTCCGCCTGCTTCCATGGCAGGCTTCTGTCTCCTGCCATAATCTCTTCCCACGTCCAGGATGTTCTCCACTCCTGGCTGCTATAGTGCTCACAGGCAACTATACATAGTCAAGATCCCACAAAGGGGAAATGGCTGCCTAAATATGATCTCCAATCAGAGACAACGATAAACAGCTGCCTCTGATTGGGAACCATACCAGGCCAACATAGAAATATAATCACCTAGATGTCACACCCCGACCTAACCAACATAGAGAATAAAAAGCTCTCTGTGGTTAGGGCATGATAGTAATGAACAGTCAACATCACGTTTTTGATTAGATTGGATGATATTTGGATGAAATCAGACCAAAGTATGATTGAGTTTCAAGTTCAAAGTTTCAAGATAGTAGAACAGGATAGGATATGTTTCTTCATTTGTAGCATTATGTGGTGATTTTGATTTATCCATGTTGCAGACATCAACACAACAGGGTCACCGGCAAATGTGTGGCAAGCTGGCATATGGCCCAACACTTTTCATTTGGTTTGATAAAAAATATTGACACACAAGCATCGAAAATAGGGACAAAGTACATTTGTTTAGACTGATTTGCCTCTGATTTGCCTCATGCACAATAAATCTGTGCTTCAGTCTGATCAACTGTAGACTACTGATAACAAACACAGCTGCAGGCTAAAGTCATTTATTTATAGCCTAAAATAGGCCTATTTATTATTATTATTATTTATTTGTGTCAGGAGACAATGTGAATGTATTCAAATTTGGTTTATATTCAAACTTGGAGTAGCTAGGCTACCTAGACCTTATCAATGCAAAATGATTGACTGGATTTAATCAATACAATAGTGATGGCATGCTGTGTGAGTAAGTTTTGAATTACAAATGCAAAGGCCTACACAATACAACCCTGCATAAAGTTATATTGTTCAAGTGCAGTTGAACAGGAATTACATTTACTCTCACGGGTGGGCAAAAATACCTATCTCAAAGCCACGCTACCAATATGCCATGCCTGCAGGGTCAACCCAGCATAAAACTGAATAAAAACTAAACTGATGGTTAAATTAACCCAAGTTTGGGTAATCTAAATGTGTGGCCTATTAGGGGTGTGGCTTATATAAAATGTATAACAATACTATGATAACGAAGTGGTAACTATCCCAACATTGGGATATGTTTTTAAGGAACCGTTCCTAGGCCGTCATTGTAAATAAGACTTTGTTCTTGACTGACCTACCTAGTCAAATAAAGGTTAAATAAATCAAATGTAAAAACTCATACACTTGTAGAAACTTTATTAAAGCTACAAAAGAGTCAGTGCTAACCTGAATGACAATTCTCTCATGGGTGGCCAAAAAATAACTATTTGAAAGCCACGCCCCTACTAAGCTACGCCTCCATCCTCCCGATCTGACCTGGTGTATCATAGCTCAATAACCAAGCATCAACAACCCAACTTAAAGAACTGGCTGGGTCAAAATAACCCAACATGTGTTCTGTACAATATTTACCCAAATTGGGTTGTTTTTTAGAGTGTGGAACTGCAGCACAGGCTGTTCGGAGCTGTGGACTGGAGTAATGTTATGTTGCACTTACTACACCAAGTTGGTGGTGAAATGCTGCATAGAGCTGTGCCTGTGATGTGCTATGTAGTTGTGTTGTGCTGGGTTTCCCTCCCTCCCACTCACTGGCTTTGATCCCCAATCCCCCTATTAAGTGTGTATGTCTCGCCGCTACGCCGCTGCCTTTTGGTATGCAAATGAATTACTTAAAAATCATACAATGTGATTTTCTGGATTTTTGTTTTAGATTCCGTCTCTCACAGTTGAAGTGTACCTATGATAAAAATGATAGACCTCTACATGCTTTGTAAGTAGGGAAAACCTGCAAAATCGGCAGTGTATCAAATATTTGTTCCCCCCACTGTATATCTTTGTAGTGACTGGGTGTATTGATACATCATCCAAAGTCTAATTAATAACTTTACAATGCTCAAAATGTTCAATGTCTGCTTTATTTTTTACCCATCTACAAATAGGTGGCTTCTTTGTGAGGCATTGGAAAACCTCTCTGGTCTTTGTGGTTGAATCTGTTTTAGAAATTCACTGCTCGGCTTACAGATAATTGTATGTGTGGTGTACAGAGATGAGGTAGTCATTCAAAAATTATGTTAAACACTATTATTGCACACAGAGTCCATGCAATTTATTATGTGACTTGAAAGCACAGTTACTCCTGAACTTATGTAGGCTTGCCATAACAAAGTGGTTAAACTTATTGACAAGACATTTCAGCTTGAATTTTTTTAATTAATTTGTAAAAAATAAAAAAACATAATTCCACTTTGACATTATGGAGTATTGTGTGTAGGCCAGTGACAAAACATCTCAGTCTCAATTTAACACAACAAAATGTGGAAAAGGTCAAGGGGTGTGAATACTTTCTGCTTTTATACTTACAAGACCATCGTCCTTGATTGAGCTGTTTTGTCTTGTAGTAAAGTGATGCCTGCCTGTATTTTCTTAAACCTTTATTTTAGCAATAAATGTAATTCAGAAAAAAATACATTTCATAACATATTTCTTTGTTCAGTAAGTGCCCAACATAACAACAGGTGTGTTGTTGGACACAGTCACTCATATAGAACCTGTGTAAAATTCTGATTTCTGTAACCGTTAGCTTACCTGTGTAATATTGACATAAGCTCAGAAACACTTGTTTTGCAAACATGGTCCTGTTTTATTAATTGCTGTGCTGAACAATGGGCAGTTCATTACCTCTGTCAAATGAGTTTGTAGCTTAAAGTTGTGGGTATTTGTATTTATTTTTGCAGAAAAGATGATTACGCTACAATACCACATTTACAATAGGCCTATATCTAAAAATACATAGAGCTTAATGCTATATATATGTATAGGCACTACATGGCCAAAAGTATGTGGACACATGCTTGTCTAACATCTCATTCCAAAATCATGGACATGAATATGGAGTTGGTCCCCCCTTTGCTGCTATAACAGCCTCCACTCTTCTGGGAAGGCTTTCTACTAGGTGTTGGAACATTTCTGCAGGGACTTGCTTCCATTCAGCCACAAGAGCATTAGGAGGTTGGGCACTGATGTTGGGCGATTAGGCCTTGCTCGCTGTCGGCGTTCCAATTGGGGTTGAGGTCAGGGCTCTGTGCAGGCCAGTCTAGTTCAGGAAAGGGCCTTCCCCAAACTGTTGCCACAAAGCACAGAAGCACAGAATCGTAAGCACATGTAAGAATGTAAGCACAGAATCATCTAGAATGCTGGAACGTTAAGATTTCCCTTCACTGGAACTAAGGGGCCTAGCCTTAACGATGACAAACAGCCCCAGACCATAATTCTTCCTCCACCAAACTTTACAGTTGGCCCTATGCATTCAAGCAGGTAGCGTTCTCCTGGCATCTGCCAAACCCAGATTGCCAGATGGTGAAGCGTGATTCATCACTCCAGAGTCCAATGGCTTCGAGCTTTAGACCACTCCAGCCGACGCTTGGCATTGCACATGATCTTAGGCTTGTGTGCGGCTGCTCGGCTATGGAAACCCATTTCATGAAGCTCCCGACGAACATTTCTTGTGCTGACGTTGCTTCCAGAGGCAGTTACACGGAATCCAAACCGGCTGCCCTCGTGTATAAATGTATTTTGTCCCCCGACACTAAACGCGATCACGACACGCAAGTTAAAATATCAAAACACACTCTGAACCAATGACATTAATTTGGGGACAGGTCGAAAAGCATTAAACATGTATGGCAATTTAGCTAGTTAGCTTGCACTTGCTATCTAATTTGTCCTATTTAGCTAGCTTGCTGTTGCTAGCTAATTTGTCCTAGGATATAAACATTGAGTTGTTATTTTACCTGAAATGCACAAGGTCCACACATAATTAATCCACACATAAAACGGTCAACCGAATAGTTTCTAGTTCTCTCCTCCTTCCAGGCTTTTTCATCTTTGAACTTATATGGTGATTGGTATCTACACATTCATAGTATTACCACGACAACTGGCAAAACAGTTAGTCTTTCAATCACCCACGTGGGTATAACCAATGAGGAGATGGCACGTGGGTACCTGCTTCTATAAACCAATGAAGAGATGGGAGAGGCAGGACTTGCAGCGTGATCTGCGTCAGAAATATGTGAGGCTGCAAGGCTGCAGGCCCAGATGGCATCCCCAGCCGCGCCCTCAGAGCATGCGCAGACCAGCTGGCTGGTGTGTTTACGGACATATTCAATCAATCCCTATCCCAGTCTGTTGTTCCCACATGCTTCAAGAGGGCCACCATTGTTCCTGTTCCCAAGAAAGCTAAGGTAACTGAGCTAAACGACTACCGCCCCGTAGCACTCACTTCCGTCATCATGAAGTGCTTTGAGAGACTAGTCAAGGACCATATCACCTCCACCCTACCTGACACCCTAGACCCACTCCAATTTGCTTACCGCCCAAATAGGTCCACAGACGATGCAATCTCAACCACACTGCACACTGCCCTAACCCATCTGGACAAGAGGAATACCTATGTGAATGCTGTTCATCGACTACAGTTCGGCATTTAACACCATAGTGCCCCCCAAGCTCGTCATCAAGCTCGAGACCCTGGGTCTCGACCCCGCCCTGTGCAACTGGGTACTGGACTTCCTGACGGGCCGCCCCTAGGTGGTGAGTGTAGGCAACAACATTTCCACCCCGCTGATCCTCAACACTGGGGCCCCACAAGGGTGCGTTCTGAGCCCTCTCCTGTACTCCCTGTTCACCCACGACTGCGTGGCCACACACGCCTCCAACTCAATCATCAAGTTTGCGGACGACACAACAGTGGTAGGCTTGATTACCAACAACGACGAGACGGCCTACAGGGAGGAGGTGAGGGCCCTCGGAGTGTGGTGTCAGGAAAATAACCTCACACTCAACGTCAACAAAACTAAGGAGATGATTGTGGACTTCAGGAAACAGCAGAGGGAACACCCCCCTATCCACATCGATGGAACAGTAGTGGAGAGGGTAGTAAGTTTTAAGTTTCTCGGCGTACACATCACAGACAAACTGAATTGGTCCACCCACACAGACAACATCATGAAGAAGGCGCAGCAGCGCCTCTTCAACCTCAGGAGGCTGAAGAAATTCGGCTTGTCACCAAAAGCACTCACAAACTTCTACAGATGCACAATCGAGAGCATCCTGTCGGGCTGTATCACCGCCTGGTACGGCAACTGCTCCGCCCACAACCGTAAGGCTCTCCAGAGGGTAGCACAACGCATCACCGGGGGAAAACTACCTACCCTCCAGGACACATACACCACCCGATGTCACAGGAAGGCCATAAAGATCATCAAGGACAACAACCACCCGAGCCACTGCCTGTTCACCCCGCTATCATCCAGAAGGCGAGGTCAGTACAGGTGCATCAAAGCTGGGACCGAGAGACTGAAAAACAGCTTCTATCTCAAGGCCATCAGACTGTTAAACAGCCACCACTAACATTGAGTGGCTGCTGCCAACACACTGACTCAACTCCAGCCACTTTAATAATGGGAATTGATGGGAAATGATGTAAAATATATCACTAGCCACTTTAAACAATGCTACCTAATATAATGTTTACATACCCTACATTATTAATCTCATATGTATATGTATATACTGTACTCTATATCATCTACTGCATCTTTATGTAATACATGTATCACTAGCCACTTTAACTATGCCACTTTGTTTACATACTCATCTCATATGTATAAACTGCACCCAATACCATCTACTGTATCTTGCCTATGCCGCTCTGTACCATCACTCATTCATATATCTTTATGTACATATTCTTTATCCCCTTACACTTTTGTCTATAAGGTAGTAGTTTTGGAATTGTTAGCTAGATTACTTGTTGGTTATTACTGCATTGTCGGAACTAGAAGCACAAGCATTTCGCTACACTCGCATTAACATCTGCTAACCATGTGTATGTGACAAATAAAATTTGATTTGATTTGATTTGAAATAGGAATGACTTCTATTTTAGCCCTTGGCAACACAGACGCTCTTTGGCGCGCATGACCAGTGTGGGTGCAATAATTGAATAACATAGATTCCTATATTTATTTTGCGACGCGAGCGGTGTAGTCAGAGTATTAAACTCGGTAGTGAGTTTTGCAACCGAGGACAGAGCATTTTTACGTGCTATGCGCTTCAGCAATCGGCGGTCTCCTTCTGTGAGCTTGTGTGGCCTACAACTTTGTGGCTGAGCTGTTGTGGCTCCTAGACATTTCCACTTCACAATAACAGCACTTACAGTTCACCGGGGACACTCTAGCATGGCAGAAATTTGACGAACTGACTTGTTGGAAATGTGGCATGCTATGAAGGTGTCACGTTGAAAATCACTGAGGTCTATGGAGATTGCATGGCTGTGTGCTCGATTTTATACACCTGTCTCGATTTTGTGGCTGAAATAGCTGAATCCACTAATTTGAAGTGTAATATACAGTGCATTCAGAAAGTATTCAGACCCCTTCACTTTTTTACACATTTTGTTACATTACAGCCTTATTCTAAAATGTATTAAATAAAACAATTTCCTCATTCACCTACAAACAATACCCCATAATGACAAAGCAAAAACAGCATGGCTACCACAGCATTCTGCAGCGATACGCCAGTCCCATAAGCCCGAACCAGATGGGATATCATTTGTTTTTAAACAGGACAATGTCCCAACACACCTCCAGGCTGTGTAAGGGCTATTTGACCAAGAAGGAGAGTGATGGAGTGCTGCATCAGATGACCTGGCCTCCACAATCACCCGACCTCAACCCAATTGAGATGGTTTGGGATGAGTTGGACCGCAGAGTGAAGGAAAAGCAGAAAACAAGTGCTCAGCATATGAGTGAACTCCTTCAAAGACTTTTGGAAAAGCATCTCAAATATAAAATATATTTTGATTTATTTAACAATTTTTTTGTGGTTACTATATGATTCCATATGTGTTATGTCGTAGTTTTGATGTATTCACTATTATTCTACAATGTAGAAAAAGAAAAACCCTTGAATGAGGAGCTGTGTCAACTTTTGACTGGTACTGTATATATATTATTTAAATAGCAGGACTCTGTGAAGTCCATTATTCCTCAGAAGAGTATGAATTAGGCTGTTGAAGAAGGTTTTAATCCTAAGCAACCTGCACACATATTGTTTGAAGTAAAAAAGAACAACATAGCTACTCATAGCTACTCAAAGCTGTTTGCTAGAAAACCTTGTTAGATCATGGGTGGAGTAGGCATTGTGGTACTTATGAATTTCCTTTTCCTGCTTCAGACCAATGCCTACTTATCACTTTAAACATATTTTTTTGTTTTTAATTTCCATGTTTTTCTTTTACAGCGGAAGGTGATGATACAACATTTCCACACGCTAAAGTGGTCTTTCGAAAACATCTGTGAGTGTAGGCAACAAAACCTCTGCCATGCTGACCCTTAACATGAGGGCCACTCAGGGTTGTGTGCTTAGTCCACTCCTGTACTCCCTGTTCACCCCCATCTGCTTAGCCTCGCACGACTCCAACACAAGCACAACAGAGGGTGATGCGGACAGGCCAGTACATCACTGGGCCGAGCTCCCAGCCATCCAGGACCTCTACATCAGGGGGTTGTCAGATGAAGTTCAGAAAAATGGCCAAAGACTCCACCCAACCAAGCCATAGATTGTTCACTCTGCTACTGTCTGGCAAACGGTACCGGAATATCGGCTCTCGGACCAACAGGCTCCGAGATAGCTTCTACCCCTAAGCCATAAGACTGCTAAATAGTACAATTAATGGTACCCAAACGATCTGCACTGACTTTATCTTGCACTCACCCTACGCACAGTCACTAGACTGTACATACAAACCATATACACAAACTCAGTCACACACACTACATTGACACTCCCACACCAAAACCCACACACATTCACTACATACGCCCACACACACTTAACACACACGCAGACCGACACAACACAATCACAATCACACACACAGACACATTACACACACTTTTCCTAATTTGCTGCTGCTACTCTGTTCTTTATTTCATTCTTATTATATATTATCTGTCCTGATCCCTAGTCACTTTACCCTGCCTTCATGTACATATCTACCTCAAATATGTCATACCTCTGCACATTGATATGGTACTGGTACTCTATGTGCTGTACAGTGTTGTGAAAGAGTATTTACCCCGTTAGATTTAGTTCACTTTTGCACATTATTGACACTGGATGTTATATCTTCGACCAAAAACAAGTATTTTATTAAAGGGACGCTGAGTGAACAAATAACACAACAAATGTGTACATATTTATTAAGGAAAGAAATGCAACACCCAATGCCCCTGTGTGAAAATGTAATCACCCCCTTAGACAACAACTGGTTATGCCACCTTTAGCTGCAATAACTGCCACCAAACACTTCCTGTAGTTATCAATTAGTCTCTCACAGCACCTCCATGCAGAACTACTTCAACTCAGTGACATTTGTGGGTTTTCGAGCATAAACTGCTAATTTCAGATCCTGCTACAACATCTCAAACTTGAGATGAGCATACATATTATTTTTCGTGAGCAATGTTTTTTCTAGAGTTATTTATGACTTCCTGGACGATTTTATGCCTAGCTCTTGGAGAGATTTTGGTAGGATGGCCACTCCTGGGAAGAGTCACTTCTGTACCAAACTTTCGCCATTTGGACAATATGGCTCTGACTGGTTCAGTGGAGCCCTTGGGAACCCTTTCCAGACTGAGAGTAAATGTCATTCCTGTTCATTTGTTCTGTTGCATACTTATCATGTCTTAATGACTAACATGAAAATGTATGTAGTGTCAATGACGCTGATAGATAGGAGATTCCTAAATGTGTATGTAAAACCCATTGTTGGGCAATAATAATGTGGAGGTACCTTATTATAATAAATCATCTTAATATTATAGGTAATTTTATTTGGTTCCAAAAATTATTTAAAGGCAATGTGTCAAGTAAATTAAAATGCAATCATTAATAAACAATTCTAAATAATAAAACATTCAAACAATAAGCAATCAATTCAAATGAGGTCAACCAAATGGTCAACTAATCAGTCGTGATTTTAGCATGCCAATCTTGATGGGGCAAACAAGCATTTGTTTTTACATGTATGCCAGCGAAGCCACTACACAACTCTAAACAATACATTAAATGCACTATATCTGTGACAAACGGTGCCGTTTAGGGTCTACATAAAGCTGTCCCGAGAGTGGAGCTTGTGGCTGACTTGCTTAAATTAATATGGTCTCTATTGACTCCTTGTTGATTTGTGTAACTGGAGAAGAACTCATTCTCCTTCAATAATAATGAATGTCGACATGAGTTGTGACTTTTGAACCATACACAAACATTAGTACATTTATGTTCAGTAAATTCACAATGTTTGTTCTTATATAATTAACAATTAGCTCTGTACGAGTTGCGAGGAGGTAGGCCTATTCGTTCAGCATTTCGAAATGGACAGCGACAGAAAATCAGATGTTAGTTCAGATAAATTCAGCAAGATGTTGAGGCCTTTACTCTTCTTTAAGTCACCACAGAGAGAGAGAGACCGAGACTTAGAGGTTAGACTACTGTTCAAAGTATTTTATTCGGCCTATTTGATCTAAAAAAGGTCAATACAATCACGAGGATCCGCTTTTATAGACAATATACACACACACTGACCCACAACCCTCGAAATATGAACTGGAATTAGATGGGTCTATTACTGAACTTTTTGTTGAACAAAAATATTTGAATGGGAAGAGACTGTCACTGGCAAACATGGTTACGAGGAGGGGATACTACAATATAATGTTGTTGGGTCTGTAACTTATCACCCTCCTCGTGGAGAAAAGCAGCCTAGCTAATTACAACACACAAAGTAAGAAAAACAATTAAATGCATCATTCTGACATTTCCTAAAATTATTAGTAAGATACTGATGAAATAGACCTGTATAAGCAATATAACAATGCAGATGTACAAACTGTGGCATATATGACGATAAGCGGTTAAGAGGCAAGCTGTAATTTTGATTAAGACATGAGCGAGCTGAGACAGATGTAGCCTATATGCCGCCTATTTGTTCAGCACTTTTGAAATTGACAGCGACATAATTCAGAACATGGGCCGTTCTTACAGTATTCTCCCTGTACACCAAGTCTGAACCGTAGGGTAAATAATGGGGACACATAAGCAGACAATGAAAGCACTTACAATATTCGATCATTACATTTCTCGAAAACAGGCTATAGACCACATGTGCAGATGATGAAAGCTCTTGCAATGGGGGCAGGTAAGCAGGCAATGAAAGCTGTTATAATATTTGATGATGACATTTCTCTAAAACAGGCTATAGGCTACATGCGCACCACCAACTGAGAACAGTAGGATAAGTTCTAAGAGGGAAAGGGACCACATTCTTAGGGTGAGACACATAGGCTAATAACTGCTTACCACACAACATACACTTAGTATTACTTTCTTAGCTACAGTATACATATCTCCCTGACATATTACATCACTTACGCAGCATAATACTAGACATATTTATGGACTCACCATTGTTGTGCTGTGCTCACTTGAACAGTAACTTGACAGGGTGGTCCTTGTGGGCAAACTTCTCAATTACTTTGTCATCCAAGTCTGGCATTCTCTGGATGAAGGCCAATGCATTTAACCTTTTCTGGCCCATGGAATTGCTTGTGAAGGTTTTTATCCTTTTAAGGGTGGAAAAGTCTCTCTGACTTGGCGGGTTGTCATTGGAGTGGTGATAATTATTTTGAGAAGAGAGACCGTCTCAGACAAGGCCTCCTGCAGGTACAGTGCCTTGCGAAAGTATTCGGCCCCCTTGAACTTTGCGACCTTTTGCCACATTTCAGGCTTCAAACATAAAGATATAAAACTGTATTTTTTTGTGAAGAATCAACAACAAGTGGGACACAATCATGAAGTGGAACGACATTTATTGGATATTTCAAACTTTTTTAATAAATCAAAAACTGAAAAATTGGGCGTGCAAAATTATTCAGCCCCCTTAAGTTAATACTTTGTAGCGCCACCTTTTGCTGCGATTACAGCTGTAAGTCGCTTGGGGTATGTCTCTATCAGTTTTGCACATCGAGAGACTGACATTTTTTCCCATTCCTCCTTGCAAAACAGCTCGAGCTCAGTGAGGTTGGATGGAGAGCATTTGTGAACAGCAGTTTTCAGTTCTTTCCACAGATTCTCGATTGGATTCAGGTCTGGACTTTGACTTGGCCATTCTAACACCTGGATATGTTTATTTTTGAACCATTCCATTGTAGATTTTGCTTTATGTTTTGGATCATTGTCTTGTTGGAAGATAAATCTCCGTCCCAGTCTCAGGTCTTTTGCAGACTCCATCAGGTTTTCTTCCAGAATGGTCCTGTATTTGGCTCCATCCATCTTCCCATCAATTTGAACCATCTTCCCTGTCCCTGCTGAAGAAAAGCAGGCCCAAACCATGATACTGCCATGCTGCATGCTGCATGTTTGACAGTGGGGATGGTGTGTTCAGCTGTGTTGCTTTTACGCCAAACATAACGTTTTGCATTGTTGCCAAAAAGTTCAATTTTGGTTTCATCTGACCAGAGCACCTTCTTCCACATGTTTGGTGTGTCTCCCAGGTGGCTTGTGGCAAACTTTAAACGACACTTTTTATGGATATCTTTAAGAAAGGGCTTTCTTCTTGCCACTCTTCCATAAAGGCCAGATTTGTGCAATATACGACTGATTGTTGTCCTATGGACAGAGTCTCCCACCTCAGCTGTAGATCTCTGCAGTTCATCCAGAGTGATCATGGGCCTCTTGGCTGCATCTCTGATCAGTCTTCTCCTTGTATGAGCTGAAAGTTTAGAGGGACGGCCAGGTCTTGGTAGATTTGCAGTGGTCTGATACTCCTTCCATTTCAATATTATCGCTTGCACAGTGCTCCTTGGGATGTTTAAAGCTTGGGAAATCTTTTTGTATCCAAATCCGGCTTTAAACTTCTTCACAACAGTATCTCGGACCTGCCTGGTGTGTTCCTTGTTCTTCATGATGCTCTCTGTGCTTTTAACGGACCACTGAGACTATCACAGTGCAGGTGCATTTATACAGAGACTTAATTACACACAGGTGGATTATATTTATCATCATTAGTCATTTAGGTCAACATTGGATCATTCAGAGATCCTCACTGAACTTCTGGAGAGAGTTTGCTGCACTGAAAGTAAAGGGGCTGAATAATTTTGCACGCCCAATTTTTCAGTTTTTGATTTGTTAAAAAAGTTTGAAATATCCAATAAATGTCGTTCCACTTCATGATTGTGTCCCACTTGTTGCTGATTCTTCACAAAAAAATACAGTTTTATGTCTTTATGTTTGAAGCCTGAAATGTGGCAAAAGGTCGCAAAGTTCAAGGGGGCCGAATACTTTCGCAAGGCACTGTATTTGGTATTTGGTATTTTATTAGGATACCCATTAGCTGTTGCAAAAGCAGCAGCTACTCTTCCTGGGGTCCACACAAAACATGAAACATAATAATACAGAATTACATAATACAGAACATCATTAGACAAGAACAGCTCAAGGACAGAACTACATACATTTTTATCTACATACACGTAGCCTACATATCAATGCATACACACAAACAATCTAGGTCAAATAAGGGAGAGGCGTTGTGCCGTGAGGTGTTGCTTTATCTGTTTTTTGAAACCAGGTATGCTGTTTATTTGAGCAGTATAAGATGGAAGGAAGTTCCATGCAATAAGGGCTCTATATAATACTGTACATTTGTTTTAGATTTGGGGACAATGAAAATAACCCTGGTGGCATGTCTGGTGGGATAAGTGTGTGTGTCAGAGCTGTGGATAAGTTGATTATGCAAAAAAGAGTGATTTCAATAAAGAATGTGCGGTCTTTCTAGTGTCCAGCTAAGGATACAGGTAGAGAGTGGACAGCTTCGTTTTCAGCTTCTCCTGGTTGCCCACAGGCCATAGCTTGGTAGCACACTGGAGTGCTGCGATCAGAAAGGAATGTACATACTGGGGGGAAAATGAGCTGTCCACCAACTTTGCTGCAATAAGTGGTCACTTTTAGAAAACCTTTCTTGCACATGAGCAGCGATTGTGTCGCATGCTTCCTTCATCTCTCTCTTTGTTCAGTGGCATCAACATGTCCATTGGCCAGTGCAATAGTTTGCTTGCAAATGTTTGGAATGTTCACCTTGAAGTTGTTGATTGCTCCGGCGATTCCTACTGCATCAATGGTTCGTTTCTGCATTATGTTGTACAAAACATCCACCTTTGGATTGACCTAGGAAAAGAACTCGAGCAGATTCAGAAATGTGGGATCCTTGAGTTTCATGGACAGGCCATATGCCTCGCTGATGGTGATCTCATCCCATCCAGGCTGAGTGCGGATGTCTTCCATGCACTGGGCCAGTATCTTACGGTCCTCCAACACAGCATTGACGGTTCTGCTTTTGAAGTTCCATCATGTACCCGGTGGCTTGGGGACCCGTCTGTTCGTTGATTCCGCAATAGCGGAGAGTCTTTTGGGTGAGCCTGTGAAAAAGGTGGAAAATGAGGATAGGCCTGCAAAAAACACTTCAAGCATGCTCACTCTCCCAGTACAAAGTTTCTGGTGTTAGATTCTGTTGGTGTACGTAACAGTGCACCAATTGCGCGTTTGGGTAAGTCTCCTTCAGTAGCGTTTGGACACCACGTACATTACCACTCATCACCGCTGCCCCGTTGTAGGTTTGTGTAACCAGCTTCTCCTTGACATCCAGTGGCGCTAGGACTTGTTTGATAGTGTTGGAGTGGCCAACACCAGTTTTGTCCTTCACCTCTACGAACTCCAAAAACCTCTCACACACACTGTTGTCTGGTAACATGTAGTGCAGCACTATTACCATCTATGATTTGCAGGAGACGTCAGTGGTCTCGTCTGCCTATACAGACGCAAAAGGAGTCTCAGACACCTCCTTAACTACAGTATAGCTTCTCTGTACACTTCATACATACAATCCAAAAGTTTGTTTTGGATCGTGCTCGATGTACCCTTAAAACTTGGTTGGTTGTCATAATGCTTTTGTAGTCTGTAATCTCCATGCATGGTCCCAAAAATAGCACTGAAAACGCCTGGGTTCAAGGAGTCAGCCGACTCGTTATTTCACCTCAGTGCTGTCTCACAATTGCCACACAATTTAATGCATGCTATAATTCTGGCAAGCACGTACTTATTCTCCTCCGTTTGTTGGTTGTGAAGGTTGATGACTTCAACTGAAGTCCATCATTCAATGGACTTCAGGAAACAGCAGAGGGAGCATGCTCCTATCCACATCGACGGGACCTTAGTGAAGAAAATGGAAAGCTTCAATTTCCTCGGCATACACATCACTGACGATCTGAAATAGTCCACCCACACAGACAGTGTGGTGAAGAACGCCCAACCTCAGGAGGCTGAAGAAATGTGGCTTGGCCCCTAAAACCCTCACAGACTTTTACAGATGCACTATTGAGAGCATCCCGTCCAGCTGTACCACCGCCTGGTACGGCAACTGCACCGCACGCAACCGCAGGGCTCTCCAGAGGGTGGTGCGGTCTGCCCAACGCATCACAGGGGGCAAACTACCTGCCCTCTAGGACACCTACACCACTCGATGTCACAGGAAGGTCAAAAAGATAATCAAGGAGATCAACCACCCGAGCCACAGCCTGTTCACCCGCTATCATCCAGAAGGCGAAGTCAGTACAGGTGCATCAAAGCTGTGACCAAGAGACTGAATAATAGCTTCTATCTCAATCCCATCAGACCTGATTACGCAACCCTGCACCTTAGAGGCTGCTGCCCTATATACTTGGAATCACTGGCCAGTTTAATAATGGAACACTAGTCACTTTAATAATGTTGACATATTTTGAATTACTCATCTCATATGTATACTGTATACTATTATATACTATTCTATTCTACTGTATTTCAGTCAATGCCACTCGTACATTGCTCAATCAAATATTTATATATTTCTTAATTGCATTATTTTACTTTTAGATTTGTGTGAATTGTTAGATACTACTGCACTGTTGGAGCTAGGAACACAAGCATTTCACTACACCCACAATAACATCTGCTAAATATGTGTATGTGACCAATAACATTTGATTTAATTTGATAAACCGATAAATATTTACGCTCACCTCTGGACTACAGATGACAGATTTCCGGAACCCAGCGGATCCAGAAAGCCATTTCCAGTCACAGTGACCTCATCACTCCTTGTCATGACTCCGAGGGGAAAGATTGAAACAATACAGCCTTAACTAAGAACATTCTCCTTTCGAATGCATACCTTACGATTATTTGAGAACATCGCCCAGCAGACAAATCATTACAAACAGTAACCAGCCAAGTAGAAGAGTTACACAAGTCAGAAATAGAGATAAAATTAATCACTTACCTTTGATCTTCATATGATTGCACTGAGAAGACATTCATTTATTCAATAAATGTTCCTTTTGTTTGATAAAGTCTCTCTTTATATCCAAAAACTTCCGTTTGGTTGGCGTTTTCTTCAGTAATCCACAGGCTCAAACGCAGTCACAACAGGCAGACAAAAAAATCCAAATTGTATCCGTAAAGTTCATAGAAACATGTCAAACAATGTTTATATTCAATCCTCAGGTTGTTTTTAGCCTAAATAATCGAAAATATTTCAACCGGACAATAACGTCGTCAATATAAAAGGTAAACAAGAAAGGCACTCTTTCGGTCGCGCGCATGAAAAAGCTCTGTGACACGGCAGGGTCCACTCATTCAGACTACTCTTACTCCCTCATTTTTCAGAATACAAGCCTGAATCAATTTCTAAAGACTGTTGACATCTAGTGGAAAGCATAGGAACTGCAATTTGAGTCCTAAGTCAATGGATACGGTAATGGCATTGAATAGAAAAAAAAAAAAAAAAAAGAACTCCTACTTCCTGAATGGATTTTTCTCAGGTTTTCACCTGCCAAAATATATATTATACTCAGACACTATTTTAACAGTTTTGGAAACTTTAGAGTGTTTTCTATCCAAATCTACCAATTATATGCATATCCTATCTTCTGGGCCTGAGTATAAGGCAATTTAATTTGGGCACGCTTTTCATCCCAAATTCCAAATGCTGCCCCCTACCCTAGAGAAGATTAACATTAATCTGAAGACAGTTAATCCGATGAATAACAAACTGTTTAATTATTACCCGATTAACTTTATCATGTAACAATTAACTCATTAGGATCTGGGGCACCACGGGAGAGGTTATTTAAAGAGTTACCATCTCCCAAATTAAACTCTAAAACCTATCACATCTATAAACTGTAAACTTATTAATCATAACCTCGTATCATATCATCATTCTGAACAGTCGTAACTTCCTTGTATCTGCAAAAACCCGAGCCTTACTTATGATTCAGTACTACACAAATTGGTTTAATTATTTATTTACTAGCTAATTAAATGGGAACACAGGATAAACATACACACTCTGCACCGGTTATTGACTAGAGAGGTAATACACTGAAAACAGGTCCCTAGCGGAATGACAACAACATGGATGCTTGTTAAAGAAGAGAGGGGGAGAGAGGGACAGATACACTTAACATTAGTACATTCAGAAACTACTCTCACCTACAGTAACCATATACTTTGCACACGAACAGCTGCCCGCTTTGAGGAAGAAATAATTTATGTAGTTACGTGAAATGCCTGGGTTCGGAGGAATCTCTTGGTGAACAGAGCAGCCTTGGAAAGAAGGTTGGGCCTTTTTGCGACACGCTTGTAAGGCTCTGATTGTCCGAAATGGTTCCAAGAAGTCTGTTGTCCGGTATCCGGGTGACTTGTCGTGGAGTCCTGAACAGAACTACAGAGTTGACTTTCCTTCCATTCACTCTTGAAGAGGCTTTTTTGAAGATAGGCTAGCCAGCCATATCGGTGGTTTGAGGAGAGTAACACAGGATGGTCCTACTTAAATTCGCTTTCAAAGATACTTTACTGTGGACAGCTAATCAGCATTACCAGTGATTGTCCGGGAGGTGAGTTTATCGTCTCCACCTCATGTTGAGATTCAAAGTTCAAACCACTTTAAACGTACAGCTACAGCTTCACGCTTTTCTGGTCTGATGTTTTTTTCTTAACTCATAATTTATTTAGTTTGCTCGAAAGGGGCAGTTCCGGCAGGCTGGCATGCTCCCTGACCTCACTCCGGGTGGTGGCTACTCACTGTGCAAAGTTAGGTAAAACAATTATCTCAAATAACTTCTCAAATCACATCCCTCTCTTAACAAAAACACTTTCATCATTTTTCATGTTACATGTAGAATGCAGTATGAGTATGGAAAAGTATGAGAACCCCTTGGAATTACCTGGATTTCTGCATAAATTGGGCATACAATTTGACCTGATCTTCATCTAAGTCACAACAATAGATAAACACAATATGCTTAAACTAATAACACACAAACAATTATATGTTTTCATGTCTTTATTAAACACATTGTGTAAAGATTCATAGTGCAGGGTGGGAAAAGTATGTGAACCCTTGGATTTAATAACTGATTGACCCTCCTTTGGCAGCAATAACCCCAACCAAATGTTTTCTGTAGTTGCAGATCTGACCTGCACAACAGCCAGGAGGAATTTTGGACCATTCCTCTTTACAGTTCAGCAATATTCTTGGGATGTCTGGTGTGGACCGCTCTCTTGAGGTCATGCCACACCATCTCAATCACGTTGAGGTCAGGACTATGACTGGGCCACTCCAGAAGGCGTATTTTCTTCTGTTCAAGCCATTCTGTTGTTGATTTACCTCTTTGTTTTGGGTTGTTGTGCCCTGTTGCATCACCCAACTTCTGTTGAGCTTCAATTGGCAGACAGATAGCCTTATGTTCTCCTGCAAAATGTCTTGATAAACTTGGGAATTCATTTTTCCGTCGATGATAGCAAGCTGTCCAGGCCCTGAGGCAGCAAAGCAGCTTCTAACCATGATGCTCTCTTCACCATACTTTACAGTTAGGATAAGGTTTTGATGTTGGTGTGCTGTGCCTTTTGTTCTCCACACATAGTGTTGTGTGTTCCTTCCAAACAACTCAGCTTTAGTTTCATCTGTCCTCAGAGTATTTTGCCACTAGCGCTGTGGAACATCCAGATGCTGTTTTGCGAACTTCAGACATGCAGCATGCTGTTTTGCGAACTTCAGACATGCAGCAATGTTTATTTTGGACAGCAGTGGCTTCCGTGGTGTCCTCCCGTAAACACCTATCTTGTTTAGTGTTTTACGTGTCTCGCCAACAGAGATCAGAGACTCGTCAACAGAGATGTTAGCATGTTCCAGAGATTTCTGTAAGTCTTTAGCTGACATTCTAGGATTCTTCTTAACCTCATTGAGCATTCTGTGCTGTGCTCTTGCAGTCATCTTTGCAGGACGGCCACTCCCAAGGACAGTAACAACTGCTGAACTTTCTCCATTTATAGACAATTTGTCTTATCGTGGACTGATGAACATCAAGGCTTTTAGAGATACACTGGGAATGTTTAGATGAAAAATCCATGAATTTGTGTGTTATTAGTTTAAGCAGACTGTGTTTGTCTGTTGTTGTGACTTAGATGAAGATCAGATCAAAATATATGACCAATATATGCAGAAATACAGATAAAATCCAGGTTCACATACTTTTTCTTGCCACTGTATGTAGTGGGTATACTTTCCAAGTTACAGTATTTCCTGTATAACAATTTTTATGACATCACAAAATAACAAACAAAACGACAGTGTTCTATAGATCACCTCTGACCGTTCCCCATGTTCTATGTTAGAAATATTGTTCCAGTATTCCCTTTTGAACGTGTTAGTTTCAGCAGGAAAAAGTATGTTGAAACAAAGCACTTTCCTTTTGGTGAATCTTGAGAGCGCAGGCCTGACTCTTCTCCCTTGATTTACAACAGGGCGTGAGTTGTTAACCCCCACTAGTTCTTTCCTTCCCCCTCTAGGGTGAGAGGGGGTCTGATTGAAGTTATTCATTGCAAACCTGATCTGACCTATTTGGATTCTCGTGGACAGTCATGACAGTGTCTTAGGCGTAGAATAAACCCTTCAAACCACAATCTCTCTTTGATTGTGACTCAACCATCATGATGACTCATTGAGTATAACAACCTGTCATGATAGATATGACAGCGGCAGTGAAAACGCAATCATTGTTTGATAATGATATCATCTCTTTGTGTTTTGTTCCCCTGCCTCCGCTCAGCATGGCTTGGTTTATTTCTGTGTCATCATTGCGAAAGCTTCTTCTCAAGGATTCCTAACCAATCTCTCCCTGGCATTCACAATGTCACCGAATATGACACGTACAACAATACTATCAACGTTTAAGGTCAAAGGTGATCTCTCCTCCCTCCTCCACTCTTGTAATTCCTTCATTCTTTTCTCTCACGTCTCTCTCTCCATCCCTCACTTCCTCCTCCCTCTCTCTCTGTGGGTGTGTTTTATTGAAGGGGACTGTCATCTCTGTGGATGGGCTTTGTGTTTCCATGCTAATCTTGGCCTGTGCATGGTGGCATATCTCATTTAGAGGACAAAAGACACACGCAGGTCATTAACAGCATGGACGTGGAGATGCATTCCTTCAGGGGCAGGAGGAGAGCAGATAACAGGAGAGGAGGAACAGGGGGATGAAGCAGGGGTGATGAGAGGGAAAGGGGGAAAGGAGGAGTGGAGTGATGAGGAATTGAAAGGGCAGGTTTGAGAGGGAAAGGGGGAAAGGAGGAGTGGAGTGATGAGGAATTGAAAGGACAGGTTTGAGAGGGAAAAGGGGAAAGGAGGAGTGGAGTGATGAGGAATTGAAAGGACAGGTTTGAGAGGGAAAGGGGGAAAGGAGGAGTGGCGTGATGAGGAATTGAGAGAACAGGTAGAAGTGGAAAGGAGGGGGGAGGTAAGTCTATAGAGACAAAGGCTCAGATGGTTGAATCTATTTCTCATTTTCTGCTCCATTGAGCCCCGCAGGAAGTTGCAGCAGCCTTGGGCATGGTTTGGTGATTACTCAGACTCAGTATGATGGGTTGTAGCGATACTGCTGCAGGGTAGTGATGTTGTATCGTTACGGCTGTTGTGTGTGCTTTATTATATACGTATAACATATTTGTTGTGCAAGTAACCCTATCCAGACCAGTGTGTGTATGTGTACAGTATGTGCTTGTGTTGTGGAACTCTTTATTCTGCCCCCTGTCCCAGCGTGTGTCTAATGAATTGGAGCTGCAGACAGTATACAGAGTGCTGGGAATTATGGGTAGGTGTGCCCTCTATAAATGAGATGGGTAGAACCTGTCCCAGCATGCAGATGTAGAGTCAGTGTACTCTCCCCAATCATAATGTTTAATATTAGGGAGGGAAACTCAAGACTGGTCTGAGATCAGTGTCTAGGGGGAAACTTTATCCTACTCCACTTGCAGTTATTTCATCACAAAATGAAATGAGCTGCAAAAGTGTAATGTGTGTTTTTGGAATGTCTGAAGGTCACATGATGACTGAAAATATTTTTCTACTAATTGAATTAGAATGTTGTGTCTTTTATAATTGGTTTCCCACACATCTTCTGTCTTAGGACAGCACATGCACCATGGCTATTTTTCTCAGACATCTTCAGTGATTGTCAAGCTTAATTGGATTGTGATTGCCATGAAATAATAATTAGCAGTATTTCTCAACAGGTATTGGCATGCATGTCTAACCAAAGGAGTGAGTGAGATTGATGGATATGGATATTGATGGATATGGATATTTATCCATGTTTCTAATCCTGACAGTCGTGCTGAATACAGATTGCGAATAAATGTGATTTGCAGGCCTGATGTGGCCTGTAAACCAGGAGGTTCCTAACACCACTGAGTTTTTAGGTAATTTTATTAGGTTGTACATAATTCAATCCAAACTAATATTTCAATAAAAAGTAATAACTTTTTTTTTAAACAAATAAACAATCAAATCAATACATCAAAGCAAAACTAAGCAGATCAAATCAAATATCATTAAGATCAACACAAAAATACAATTGGAAAAATAAAAATGGTCTTTTCACAGTTTATATGAAAAGTTTTCCACAGTGTGTTGGAGTAGATCTTGTCTGTTTTGATTTTGGAGCTTGATTGTTGGACTAGCAGAGAGGTTGACGGTCTTCTCGCAAACATTCCCAATTTCCCTTCAGCATGCAAGGTCTTATCTCTGGCTGACTGGAAAGAGGCTGTCTGGCCATCGATTGCACCTCGCTGTGCAGAGAGACTGACATCCTATCTACAGGAAGTGGATTATATGCCGTTAGATAGACAGCAGAAATTAGATTCAGTGCATTTACCCAAAAATTTCAGATAAAGTTAATATTAAGTGCGTGTGTGCAAAAACATTTTTTTTCCCTTTTCAGGACGTAAAAATCCAAAATAAGTTCACAGCTCTTCATTGTAAACTGCAATGTCCGTACTGTGAGATGCCTAAGACAGCGCTACAGGGAGAAAGGACGGACTGCTGATCGTCCTCGTAGTAGCAGACCACGTGTAGCAACACCTGCACAGGATCGGTACATCCGAACATCACACCTGCGGGACAGGTACAGGATGGCAACAACAACTGCCCGAGTTACACCAGGAACGCACAATTCCTCCATCAGTGCTCAGACTGTCCGCAATCAGCTGAGAGAGGCTGGACTGAGGGCTTGTAGGCCCGTTGTAAGGCAGGTCCTCACCAGACATCACCGGCAACAACGTTGCCTATGGGCACAAACCCACTGTTGCTGGACCAGACAGGGTTGGCAAAAAGTGCTCTTCACTGACGAGTCGCGGTTTATCTCACCGGGGGAGATGGTCGGATTTGCGTTTATTGCCGAAGGAATGAGCGTTACACTGACGCCTGTACTCTGGAGCAGAGTCGATTTGGAGGTGAGGGTCCGTCATGGTCTGGGGTGGTGTGTCACAGCTTCATCGGACTGAGCTTGTTGTCATTGCAGGCAATCTCAACGCTGTGCATTACAGGGCAGACATCCTCCTCCCTCATGTGGTACCCTTCCTGCAGGCTCATCCTGATATGACCCTCCAGCATGACAATGCCACCAGCCATACTGCTCGTTCTGTGCGTGATTTCCTGCAAGACAGGAATGTCAGTACTCTGCCATGGCTAGCGAAGAGCCCTGATCTCAATCCCATTGAGCACGTCTGAAACCTGTTGGATCGGAGGGTGAGGGCTAGGGCCATTCCCCCCAGAAATGTCTGGGAACTGGCAGATGCCTTGCTGGAAGAGTGGGGTAACATCTCACAGCAAGAACTGGCAAATCTGGTGCAGTCCATGAGCAAGAGATGCAAGGCAGTACTTAATGCAGCTGGTGGCCACACCAGATACTGACTGTTACTTTTGATTTTGACCCCCCCTTTGTTCAGGGACACATTATTCCATTTCTGTTACTCATATCTGTGGAACTTGTTCCGTTTATGTCTCAGTTGTTGAATCTTGTTATGTTCATACAAGTATTTACACATGTTAAGTTTGCTGAAAATAAATGCAGTGAGTGGATGTTTCTTTTTTTGCTGAGTTTACAACACAGTATCCGATGTCCGTCAGTTTCACATACAGCAGCCTTTTTATGGTGGTAACCCATTCATAAAACACACTGACTGGCTGGCTTGCCCATAGAGGCCCATTTCAGTCATGTTGACACCGTGTCACAGCCTCCCATCTCAAATAACTTTCTGAGCTTTATGTGTTCTGTTCCAATAACTAAATCCAGCCCCTGTGTTCTGTACATTGAGTCACTGTGGTTAGAGAGGGGAGATGTGGTGTGGTACTCATTCAAGGTCTCTTTTAATCTGTGTCAGTGTGCAATGACCCAAAGATGTAGATCACTGCAGTGTTATTGTCACACCCTGACCTTAGAGAGACGTTTTATTTCTCTATTTGGTTAGGTCAGGGTGTGATGTGGGCAATCTATGTTTTGTTTTCTATGTTTCTTTATTTCTATGTTTTGGCCTCGTATGGTTCTCAATCAGGGACAGCTGTCTGTCGTTGTCTCTGATTGGGAATGATACTTAGGTAGCCCTTTTTTTTTCCCTCCTTTCAGTGTGGGTAGTTGACTTTTGTTAGTGGCACATTAGCCCTGTAAGCTTCACATTTGTTCTTCGTTTGTTACATTTTAAATAAAAGGAAACTGTACGCTCACCACGCTGCACTTTGGTCCACTTCTTTCGACGGCTGTGACCGTTATCCACAGTATTATATCTGTAGTATATAGTCACAACTATATACACACGTTCACCTTTTCAGGCTTCGAAATGTGATTTTTTTCACTACTCTGAACTGAAATTGTGTGCTTTCTGGCACTTTGACAGAATTAGAATATTCGACATCACTCCTCATCCTTAGACCAGAAATAGTTGAGTTGGAAATTGTTAAGATGCACAATTAAATCATACCGTAACCAATACTGCGCCTGATTCCACAATCTCTCTGAGTGTAATGGTCTGTAATATCATCCACTGTTGAAGTATACTCCATCCGTACAGAATGCTGATTTATGAGTAGTGTAGTGACGTTGGTTAAGTGGAGTGTTTAGTGCTCTCCTGGTGTTGCCACTGGATTGAGATGCTCTGACATTCACCATCGATCTGTGTCCATGTCAGAGTGGCATTAAATATTTAGGAGGAAACCACTGCAGCGAGAGACACAGCCTGGAAACTCTCACCACACACACAGAGAATGTATAGTATATTAATTTATTAACAGCAGAGAATGCAATGGAGCGGAGCAGTACATTATTTTAATACACAACTCAGTAAAATGGATGACATATTGTATATTAAAGTATAGAGGTATGCATCACTTTACAATACCATCTATTACGATATTTTGATGCAGTGCTCAATAAATCAAAACTTCTACAATTTCACTACTTTACTGTCAGTTTTGCCCTATTTTGGTTGAGTATAAAACAATCAAAATGGAGAAAGACCATTAAAACTACTTAAATTCATTTTTTGCAATCCTAGGGTCATCCACAACTCATAAAACTTGCCATTTTAAGACGTTTAGAATTCAGAAACGGTCAAATAACAGCATTATTTTGGGGTTTGACATAATGTTTTGGCCATATAGCTCAGACCTTCAACACATTACAGTCATGGCCAAATGTTTTGAGAATGATACAAATATTAATTTTCAAAGTTTGCTGCTTCAGTGTCTTTAGATATTTTTGTCAGATGTTACTATGGAATACTGAAGTATAATTACAAGCATTTCATACGTGTCAAAGGCTTTTATTGACAATTACATGAAGTTGATGCAAAGAGTCAATATTTGCAGTGTTGACCCTTCTTTTTCAAGACCTCTGCAATCCGCCCTGGCATGCTGTCAATAAACTTCTGGGCCACATCCTGACTGATGGCAGCCCATTCCTGTATAATCAATGCTTGGAGTTTGTCAGAATTTGTGTTTTTTTTTTAGTCCACCCGCCTCTTGAGGATTGACCACAAGTTCTCAATGGGATTAAGGTCTGGGGAGGTTCCTGGCCATGGACCCAAACTATCAATGTTTTGTTCCCCGAGCCACTTGGGTTATCACTTTTGCCTTATGGCAAGGTGCTCCATCATGCTGGAAAAGGCATTGTTCAACACCAAACTGTTCCTGGATGGTTGGGAGAAGTTCCTCTCGGAAGATGTGTTGGCACCATTCTTTATTCATGGCTGTGTTCTTAGGTAAAATTGTGATTGAGTCCACTCTCTTGCCTGAGAAGCAACCCCACACATGAATGGTCTCCGGATGCTTTACTGTCGGCATGACACAGGACTGATGGTAGCGCTCACCTTGTCTTCTCCAGACAACCTTTTTGCCGGATGCCTCAAACAATCGGAAAGGGGATCCATCAGAGAAAATTACTTTACCCCAGTCCTCAGCAGTCCATCCCTGTACCTTTTGCAGAATATCAGTCTGTCCCTGATGTTTTTCCTGGAGAGAAGTGGCTTCTTTGCTGTCGTGCAGATGAACTCACACCTGCCTGCTGCCATTCCTGAGCAAGCTCTGTGCTGGTGGTGCCCTGATCCCGCAGCTGAATCAACTTTAGGAGATGGTCCGGGCACTTGCTGGACCTTCTTGGCGCCCCGAAGCAATGATGACGGCACGTGTTTCCTTGCAGGTAACCATGGTTGACAGAGGAAGAACAATGATTCCAAGCACCACCCTCCTTTTGAAGCTTCCAGTCTGTTATTCGAACTCAATCAGCATGACAGAGTGATCTCCAGCCTTGTCCTCGCCAACACTCACACCTGTGTTAGCGAGAGAATCACTGACATGATGTCAGCTGGTCCTTTTGTGGCAGGGCTGAAATGCAGTAGAAATGTTTTTTTGTGGATTCAGTTCATTTGCATGGTAAAGAGGGACTTTGCAATTGATTTCAATTCATCTGATCACTCTTCATAACATTCTGGAGTATATGCAAATTGCCATCATACAAACTGAGGCAGCAGACTTTGTGAAAATGTATATTTGTGTCATTCTCAACTTTTGGCCATGACTGTACAGCCATACAGTCAGAAAATGATTTCTTACACACTACCATGAAAATAGAGTTAGACCAGTTATACATTTAGAACATAGGCTACGCTAATAACAATATACAGCAAATTGGCATGTGTTACCTAGAGTTGCTTGGTGTAATGGTGTAAAATAACCCCAGCGTTGGTATTAATAGCCAGAATTAAACCAAAAACATGAACAGTAAGAAAAAGCAGAATCTTGTTCAAGGACTGAGTTATGCATTAAGGAGAGAATGCTTTCCTGTGTGATAAATATTAATGAGACAGACAGACCACCATGACCCTCAAGCAGCTCTTCACAAACCCTTAAACCCTTGAGCATTACATTATACATCTGTGTGTCAACACAATGAAATTATCTGGTAAGAGAGATCTGCTTCTCTGAAGCTGGATCTGCTGATGAATGGGGAAAAATCTGTGAGCTGAAATATATTTTATTTAGAACGAAAAACCCACTGATTTAAGGCCAAAGAAAGTCTCTAAAGTCTGATAAATTTGTGCTGAAATAATGAGGCTGAGACGCTGATGCCTTGGTGGGATCTGCTATGTTTTCCATGGGATCCATGGGAAGACGACGCAGGGTGACCCACATACCCACATTTAGGGTACACACACAAGCACAAATGCGCATTGCGCACATGCACACACTTACAGTACACACGCCCACACTTACAGTACACACGCACATGCACACGTATGCACAAACACATAGGTGCGCACACACACAAAAGCAGTACGTACACGTTAGTAGTGACACATACAAACTAACACTATGGGCACACATGCATACACTGGCACACATACACAGTACTATCACACAAACACACGCACATAGAGGATAGTGTGCTATTGTTGTCTGTATCACTGTAACACTGATCCTAATACCAGAGCTCTCTACACAACAGCCCTGTGCCCAGGGACGGACTGGGATCAGAAATCCGCTCGGGCATTTCTTAAACAACGGCCCATTTTTTTCCCTCGAGGCCCCCACACAGGCCTATTTTATTCCTTGAGACCGACATTTTTAGCCAGATAATTATAATTTAGTTTTTTTTTTTTAACAAGTAAGACAGGTCCACTAGGCTAAAACTGGAACAGTCCATCTGGCATTTGCCCGAAATGTCAGATGGCCAGTCCTCCCCTGCCTATGCCCAAAGGCTAAAAGCAGGGAAAATAAAAGTAGGAAGGGGAGAGAGAGAACTGGGGTAGGGGGAAGGGTTGAAATGCTCTTTAAAAAGTGTATTACATTTGATGGGATATAGACACAATCAATCTTAATAAGTTTTCATAGTTTTTATTTTGTTTTTAATTGTGTGTGTGCTCGTGTATGTGTGTCATAATGTACTGGATGTCTAAGTTATCTCCTGTTCACATTGATAGTTGGATTGTTTTTACTCTACTTTACACCAAATATAATCTGGTTCTTCTGCTTCTTGTCAACTGGAGCATGGTCACTCTGACACTCCTGTGGTGTGTAATAGGTAGATGGATGCAGCTTTCTGCACTTGCACCTGCTGCAGTGAAACAAAATGTCTCCCAGGTGTCCACAGTCCATTCTCTCAGATAGTGAATGTAGTTTTAAACCACATAATGGAACCAAAAATAACTCCATACCCTTGGCTCAAAATCACACTGCGATGGGCCCAGAGATGGGCCCTGCTGATAGATGATACGTATGTAGTGGGTGAGTAGTCTGACGCTAACAAGGCTGCCTTGCGTCACCTAGGCAGATGCTACACATTGGGAGTGGAGGAGGTGACCCGCCTGTAAATGACTGAGCCCTTCGAAAACAGCTACATAAATCCAATTCATCAGCAGGTATCACCTGCTAGTCACCCAGATATCGGCACAGTCCTTTCCCTCTCTGACGTAAATGTAGTCCCACATGATGAAACAAGAGACACTGGATACTTCGCTTCTATATTCTGAATTCTGTTAGCATAGATCCCCATTCAAGAAGTCACACATGTTCTGGTGACTCATTCCTTTCTGCCTACCCACAGTGGAAAGGACGCTATTGATAAACCATTAGTCAGACCATGAACTGTAGCCTTGTACCGCATAATGCAGAAAAGGGTAGGAAACTCCCTCCACTGCTACTCCCACGCTAAACCAAGAAATCTCAGTATTTATTTTATGTCTTGACCCAGAGTATTCAGATCTGGGCCTACAGGTCTGCAGCATTGCTCTGCTGGTTTCTATCCTTCCCCTCTTGTAAGGAACTGATTTAGACCTGGAACAATAGATTAGTGGAAAAATCAATGACATGAATCAATTAGTTAACCATTCACAGCAAATTGGCCTGTTACCTAGTGTTGATTTTTCAGTATAACATTTCTAGTGTTGATTCAGGTGTTAAATTAACACTTGTTGGTGTAAAATAATCCCTGTGTTGGTGTTAATAACTAGTATTAAACCAAAACCACGCTCATCATCACAATTCCTAGCGTGTTTAGCGCAGGTTGCTTTTTAGAATTGTTTGTTTCAATATCTATGTATCTATGCATGTACGTTAATTTATTAATTAAAATGATGCTACTCAAATATAAATAACATTTTTTATAACTAACCTAATCTGTTACTTGTATTTATTGCTCCCTTTACTGAAATGGTTGTTCAAGTTTAGACGCTTTACGTAGTATCATATCTTACCCTTCCCAACCCAGCAATCATTCGGAATGCATGTCGTGGGTGAATGAACATTCAAAGTGTTGGATAGCCCCACTCTGTCTGGATTCCAATAGGAATTACGCGTCACTTAGCAAGCCAGCATAATGTGACATACAGTATATGTCTGAATTTGCCTGTAAAGCATGAGTTTCAGCACACCTCAAAATAAGGCCTTAAAAAATATGTTGTATTATATTAAATAATAAAAATGGTCTAATCACATATTTCTCTGCCACTAACAAATACAGTAATGGTTATTCTGGGAAATGTGCAAATAAGGCTTTACACTTTGTTAATTTAATGCTGAAAAGTGTGGACCCATATAGACACTGGACCAGTGTTAAATGTAACACTCTCAGTGTTGATTTAACACTGGTGAATTTGCTGTGTTGGAGACAGAAGTTTGAGAAACAGAATCACGATAAAGTTGAAGTAGAAAGGAGAAAGATAATAGAAGAGTTGCAAAAGCAACAGCACTGCGGACTCGTGTCAGATTTAAAAGCACTTGCCATAGCTCTGGCTTTATCGGTTGAGAGCAGATTAGGGGTGTGCCGAGTACTCGGACAAAATGAGTATTGTAACGGATATGGTGAATTTTCAGAATACAATTACGACACATATTTTTTGTAGTTCTCCGCGATAAGAAAAAAGTAATTTTCAGCTGCCAGCACACATCTCTCTTGCACTCAAACAGTGTGAAGCGCTGTGTGCTCTAACAACTATTGTTTAGTTATTGTGTCAGTAAAGAAACGGTCGGGGTAGCGGTTGAGCCTGCTGCAATGATTGGATTAGAACAAACCGCACTCCCTCTGCTCTCATTTCCCCAAACAGACACGAGCGGAGTTGTTTCACTCACTCGTATCAGGGCAGAAGTCTCCCCTTCTCCAACTATTGTGTATAAATCAGAATCCGTAACTAGTCATTGTTGTTAAATTTAGTTATTTCCGGGCGACTTTGCTGAGGCCATATGGTTGTTTTTGTCTGTCTACTTGGTGCTGTTTAGTAGGTTACTTTGTCTGTCCATATATAATTGCTGATGACGTCTGTCGTTATTTCGTGATCCAAGCCCACGCTCGCTTGCTATTATTATTTGTTCTCGTCCAGGCATGTTTACCGAGCGACAGATCATTAGAAAATAAAAGGACAAATGTAGATTGTTTATTTTAATTGTGCAAATGTTATCGCATAAGTGTCGGGAGAGAAGTTATGCTCCTCTCAAACATGAAACAGCATGGGGCAAGCGAATTAGCCTACCTTCATCTAAATCTGTGTCTGGAATAAATACAGGCAGTAGTATCAGCCTATTTCGTTGACAAATGAATAGGACTAAGTAAGTAAATCATGTGCATCTTCATTTGTCGGGATCGTTTACCTTTGAACAGTGTGTGAAGGAACATAAGTCACTCTGAGTGATAGCGCAGTAAAAGGCACTTGAGGTATAGGCTTTATCGGCATTTAAAGCACACTTTGGGGTTTTACGATCACAAGTAAATCCGATTACGAGTATCAAGTGTTATAAAATGGATGAGTATGAAGAGTTCAGCACACCGTATCCAAACCGGTGCGCCATCGTGCACAACTTGATTTTGTCCCCCCACACCAAACGCGATCATGACAAGCAGGTTAAAATATCAAAACAAACTCTGAGCCAATTATATTAATTCGGGGACAGGTCGAAAAGCATTAAACATTTATGTCAATTTAGCTAGCTAGCTAGCAGTTGCTATCTAATTTGTCCTGGGATATAAAGTTGAATTGTTATTTTACCTGAAATGCACAAGGTCCTCTACTCCAACAATTAATCCACACATAAAACGGTCAACCAAATAATTTCTTGTCATCTCTCCTCCTTCCAGGCTTTTTCTTCTTTGGACTTTAAATGGCGATTGTCATCTAAACTTTCATTGTATTACCACAACAACCAACGAATTCAGTTGCCTTTCAATCGTCCACGTGGGTATAACCAATGAGGAGATGGCACGTGGGTATCTACTTCTATAAACATGAGAAGATGGGAGAGGCAGGACTTGCACCGTTATCAGCGTCACAATTAGAACTGACTCCTATTTTAGCACTTGGCAACGCAGACGCTCGTTGTCGTAATAATTGAATAACGTGTGTTTAAATTTATTTTGCAACTCGAGCGGTGTAGTCAGCATGTTAGTGCAGAGTGCGGTACCTCATGTTAGAGGCTGAATTTTGGACATTCCTGGATGTTGTATTTGCTATTAGTGTGTTTACGGTTTAGCAGTGTGCTGAAGGAGGGCTCCCACTCCCACACAACACAACACCTGCTTTTGTGACATTTAGGGGTGCAACGTAAAGAGACAGGTACTGTAGACACAGTCGTGTGACACAATAACAGAATTAATAGCACAAGGTCAAATCAAATTAATTAATGTATTGAGTCAACAGACATCGTTGTTCTTCTAGGCTTCTTACTGGAGTCACATTTTATACGCTATAGATTTCTATGGCTGCCAGGTTGTGAAGTAGTCTGGAGTGTCTTACTATAGATGACATAATGTATGTTTGTGTGAGTGCATGTTTGTGTGTGTATCAGTGTGTGTGTGTGTGTAATCATGTTTATCAGTGGGTGTACGTGTGCGCGTACTCATGTTCATCTGTGTGTATAATATGAGGCAGTGATGGGGTAAAAGAACGTGTATCTGATATCATGGGTCAAGTGCAAGTACAGATGATCACATGTACATACATGACAGTGTGTGTGTTGTGAAGTCTGAGCATAAACTCATACAGAGCAGGCGTGTAATTAAGTGATAATGCCCTTGAACAGGGTCAGTAGTTATTTAGGCAGGTTACCTTAGTGTTCTTGGGCACAGGCACTATGGTGGTCTGCTTAAAACATGTTGGAATTACATACTCGGACAGGGAGAGTTTGAAAATGTCATTGAAGACATGTTTGTGTTATATGCCTCGAAGCGAGCATAGAAGTAGTTTAGCTCGTTTGGTACGCTTGTGTCACTGGGCAGCTCTCGGCTGTGCTTCCCTTTGCAGTCTGTAATGGTTTGCAAGCCGTGCCACTTCTGATGAGCGTCAGAGCTGGTGTAGTACGATTCAATCTTAGTCCTGTATTGATGCTTTGCCTGTTTGATGGTTTCTCGGAGGGCATAGCGGGATTTCTTATAAGCTTCTGGGTTAGAGTCCCTCTCCATGAAAGTGGCAGCTCTAGCCTTTTGCTCAGTGTGGATGTTGCCTGTAATCCATGGCTTCTGGTTGGGGTATGTACATACAGTCACTGTGGAGGCGACGTCATCGATGCACTTATTGATGAAGCCAATGACTGACGTGGTGTACTCCTCAATGCCATCGGAGGAATTCCGGAACATATTCCAGTCTCTGCTAGCAAAACAGTCCTGCTTCATCTGACCACTTTTTTATTGATCTAGTCACGGGAGCTTCCTGCTTTAATTTTTGCTTGTAAGCAGGAATCAGGAGGATAGAATTATGGTCAGATTTGCCGAATGGAGGGTGAGGGAGAGCTTTGTATGCGTCTCTGTGTGGAGTAAAGGTGGTCTAGGTTTTTTTCCCCCTCTGGTTGCACATTTAACATGCGGATAGAAATTTGGTAAAACGTTTTTAAGGTTCCCTGCATTAAAGTCCCCGGCTATTAGAAGTGCCGCCTCTTGGTAAGCGTTTTCTTGTTTGCTTATGGCGAATACAGCTAATTCAATGCTGTCTTTAGTGCCAGGCTCTGACTGTGGTGGTATGTAAACAGCTACAAAAAATACAGATGAAATCTCTCTAGGTAGATAGTGTGGTCTACAGCTTATCATGAGATACTCTTCCTCAGGCGAACAATAGCTTGAGACTTCCTTAGATCGTGCACCAGCTGTTATTTACAAAAATACATAGTCCGCCACACCTCGTCTTAACAGACGCCGCTGTTCTATCCTGCCGGTACACCAAATAACCAATAAGCTGTATGTTGATGGTATCGTCATTCAGCCACGACTCCGTGAAGCATAAGATATTCTAGTTTTGAATGTCCCGTTGGTAGTTTAATCTTGCGTGTAGGTCATACATTTTATTCTCCAAAGATGACATGTTTGCAAGCAGAATGTAAGGAAGTGGGGGTTTATTCGATCGCCTACGAATCCTCAGAAGGCAGCCTGCCCTCTGGACCCTTTTTCTCCGTCTCCTCTTCACGCAAATCACAGGGATCTTGGCCTGTTACCGAGAAAGCAGTATATCATTCGCATCGGGCTCATCAGACTCATTAAAAGAAGAAAAAGGATTCTGCCAGTCCGTGGTGAGTAATTGCAGTCCTGATGTCCAGAAGTTATTTAAGGCCATAATAGATGGTAGCGGCAACATTATGTACAAAACAAGTATAAAATAAGTTACAAACAACGCAAATAAACGAACCAAAAAACACAATCAGTTGGGGACACGTAAAACGTCTGCCTTCTTCTCCTGCGCCAGTTCCATTGAAGGGAAATCTTAACGCTACAGCATACAATGACATTCTAGACAATTCTGTGCTTCCAACTTTGTGGCAACAGTTTGGGGAAGGCCCTTTCCTGTTTCAGCATGACAATGCCCCCGTGCACAAAGCGAGGTCCATACAGAAATGGTTGTTGAGATCGGTGTGGAAGAACTTGACTGGCCTGCACAGAGTCCTGACCTCAACCCCATCGAACACCTTTGGGATGAATTGAAACGCTGACTGTGAGCCAGGCCTAATCGCCCAACATCAGTGCCCGACCTCACTAATGCTCTTGTGGCTGATTGGAAGCAAGTCTCCGCAGCAATGTTCCAACATCTAGTGGAAAGCCTTACCAGAAGAGTGGAAGCTGTTACAGCATCAAAGGGGGAACCAACTCAATATTAATGCCCATGATTTTGGAATGAGATGTTTGACGAGCAGGTGTCCAGATACTTTTGGTAGTGTACTGTATATCAGACCGTATACCCTGTGTATGACAAAACATTTATTTTTACTGCTTTAATTACGTTAGAAATAAGGCACCTCGGGAGTTTGTGGTATATGGCCAATGTACCACGGTTAAGGGCTGTATCCAGGCACTCCACGTTGCATTGTGCTTAAGAACAGCCCTTAGCAGCGGTACATTGGCCATATACCACACACCCTCGGGCCTTATTGCTTAACTATATTTGCTTGGCTTGTGCCATAAGTCCTGCCGTATAAGAGGGTGCACAGACTGCACACACACTGGTGCACATACACACACATACATACACACAAACATACACACACACACACACTCTCACTCATCCATACACACCCTTCATCTCACAAAGTTGGAATACATTGCACACACATGTTTAAATACACAAGACATTGCAGATCTAATCTTGGCGGAAAACATTTCTGGGTAACTCAAAGAATTCCCCACAAGTGAAGCATGATATGCTAACTCATGGTGTACACTGTGAAGTGTGTGTGTTTTTAGAATCCAGGAGAAATGCTTCAGTTCATTGTACTGTTGGATTCTTAGATCGACTCACACCAAAGGTAAACCTCGTTGATGTTCAGTGTCTGTCGCTCAAGCAAACAGCCATTTAGTGTCAGACTATTGATTCATCTATCAGTTGTTGTGGAGGTGCAGCGCAGTGCCACTTGATATGCTGATCACAAGCACCTCGGTGTCTGGGCTGAGACACATCTGCTGGAGGTGGCTGTGCGTCTTCATTGCACACAAAAATATGTGGGTTCCTCAAGGGTGCTTTGGGAAGGGTGACGGTTCAATGTAGGCTTTGGCGGTATACCTATACGGTATATACCATATGCCAAGGTATTTGGAAATAGCCACGTGATGGTTTTTCAAAACCGTCAGTACCGTTGAAAGAATTTCTTTGAAGTTTTTCAGTATATTTAAACATTTGTTGCTGTTTTTGAAGTGAATACCTGCAGTCAACATACGTTAGGAGATAAAGCAGATTGCGGTCTTTATTTCACCCGTCTCATTATTTCACATTATGAAGCTTATGTAGTTACCCAGAACAGTTAAGCCAGTCCCGTGTTTGTTTGTAAACAGCACAACAGGAGAAAGCGGGAGCAGGTGAGTCCAGCTGTGTATGGAAAGGGTTCGCATTTGGGTTTTACTTAATTGAATCTTACATTTTACCAGAGAAAAATAGGCTGGCTACACCTGAGAAAAGTACCGGAGAAAAGTAGCTAGACATCAGTCAGAGCGCTGTCTGCTGATAGAATTTTATTTGTATTTATTTATTTCACCTTTATTTAACCAGGTAGGCAAGTTGAGAACATGTTCTCATTTACAATTGCGACCTGGCTAAGATAAAGCAAAGCAGTTCGACACATACAACAACACAGAGTTAGACATGGAGTAAAACAAACATACAGTTAATAATACAGTAGAAACAAGTCTATATACAATGTGAGCAAATGAGGTGAGATAAGGGAGGTAAAGGCAAAAAAAAGGCCATGGTGGCAAAGTAAATACAATATAGCAAGTAAAACACTGGAATGGTAGATTTGTAGTGGAAGAATGTGCAAAGTAGAAATAAAATGGGGTGCAAACGAGCAAAATAAATAAATACAATAAATACAGTAGGGAAAGAGGTAGTTGTTTGGGCTAAATTATAAATGGGCTATGTACAGGTGCAGTAATCTGTGAGCTGCTCTGACAGCTGGTGCTTAAAGCTAGTGAGGGAGATAAGTGTTTCCATTTTCAGAGATTTTTGTAGTTCGTTCCAGTCATTTGCAGCAGAGAACTGGAAGGAGAGGCGGCCAAAGGAGGAATTGGTTTTGGGGGTGACCAGAGATATATACCTGCTGGAGAATTCCAGAATGCCTGTTCGTGAATTGTCAATCCGGGTTTAGAAGTGCAACTGAAGCACAACATTTGTCTGATGCCAAGCAGAAATTACAATAAGAAGCATATTAGATCTGCGTTTACAAAACGCTGCAAGCTATTTCTGTGTTTAATATTTCTTTGCGAGAAAGACGCAGAATTCTAAGTTTAACTTGCTATCTAAGTGGCTGAATTACAGTTTTTTTCGATTGCTAAACGACAGTGGGCACAACTGGAGTCACATGTGCAAAACTCTAACTACAGTCTGCACTACCAACAGTCACCTGAGCTAAACAGTTCACATCACCTGCAAAACTCATTCCAAGCAACACAACTCTTAACACATGGCTCAAAACACGCTCAGTGCAGCCAAACACTATGCACAACCCTCACTGAGATAACACACACTGTCACTCAGAACACACTGAGAGTAAAAACACTAGCATCAAACACCAATACAGAAAATACAAACTTTTCATCTTTACAGTTTGAACAATTTCAGTGACTTCATACAAATAAATATTTTCTTCAAAGAAAAGAGTGACATTCTTTCACATGATTTATTAAAATTTTTAGAACATAACAATTCTTTAAGGTAAATGAAAATTAGCAGTTTGCTTCAATAGTCTGTAGTAATTTACGGAATTACAGTAATGAGAAAAAAAAGGTAGAAACTAAAAGTACATACTGTAATTCAAACAAATAATTGAGGGGCTAATCCTGCCTCTCTCTAGCATCAGGCCACAGGTTTTCTTCAACATCACATCTAATGTTTTCTCTTGCCATGCACCTGGGGAAGAACCTTCTGGAGTGCCTTATCCATCCCTGGCAGTCCTCTGGACTCGTGTCCTCACATCCGGCACGCATGGCTTCCAAAAGAGACATTTGGTCATGTGGGTGGTGACCAAACACTTTCCACCTCCAGGTAGAGAAAAACTCCTCTATTGGGTTGAGGAAGGGTGAATATGCAGGCAGGTACAAAACCATAAATCTGTGATGTGCTGCAAACCAATCTGTGACAGCTGCAGAGTGGTGAAAAGCAACGTTATCGCAAACTATGACAAAAACTTGGGGTTTTCTTACTGGCTCCCCCTGTTCTGCTGGCACTAGCTGAGCATAGAGTTGTTATAGGAAAGCTATAAGCCTTTCTGTGTTGTATGGGCCAATGAGTGGTGTGTTGAGAAGCAAACCATCATTGGCCATTGCAGCACACATGGTGATATTTCCCCCCCTTTGGCCTGGAACCTCCACAGTGGCCCTTTGACCTATAACATTCCTTCCTCTGCGCCGTGTTTTGGCAAGGTTAAATCCAGCTTCATCGATAAATACAAATGAATGTGGTCTTTCCAGTGCTTCCACCTCCATTACTTTCTGAAAAACAGTAAGTGCACAGTTTTACTGTAGAAATGCTAGTGTTTTTTTTTACTGTAAATATTTTGTATAGCTGTGTACGTCTTAGACGTCTTACCTGGACATATTGGTATCTTTGCTCTTTTACCCGTTCACTGTTTCTCTCGAACGGTACAGTGTATAACTGTTTCATTGTAACTTGGTGTTTCTTTAGGACTCAAGCAATAGTTGTTGTGCTGACAGAATTAACATTTTCAAATATATCATTATCAGCCAGCACTCTATCTTGAATCTCCCGCAGTTTTATTGCATTGTTGACAACAACCATGTCAACAATGGCATTTTCCTGCGCATCTGAAAATATTTTTCCTCTTCCCCCTGTTGGGGGCAGCCTTTGGGTCCTGTTGTAAAAATATACTTTACAGTCAAACTTACTGTAATATATATCTGTGTAAATATTCTATAATTGCAATACAAAATAGATTCCTGTAAGGTTTTCATTTACTGTAAGGATGTAACTCTCACCTGTTTGCATGGTGGAAAATTCGCATTACAGATGCCACTGTGGATCTTTGCAGATTGGTCAACCCTGCCTCTCTCAATGAGAGACCATGGTTCACGACATGGTCTATAAGTGTAGCCCTTATTTCATCTGAAATAACTTCTTTGTCTTCCTCTACGCATCCGCCCTCTCCCTGCCACCCTTCTCCCTCCACAAACCCATCTTCCTTGTTCCATTTCCAAAATAAGTCTTTCTGAGCTCTACCTATATATACTGTAATATGTGTGTGTGTTCACTAACAAGTCTAAAACAAGACACCTGCTTAGCCTTTCAGCTGAAATTGCAATCAGCAGTGTTTGAAAGGCACAAGGCTGAAATCTATTCCGTTTTGAATGTGTGGTTCACAGTTTTGACAGCAGTGTGTTAGCATTTGAACAAAGTGCTGTAAATCCACAGTGTTGTGCAGGTTGTGGTTAAAGTCATGGGATAAGTGTGTAGAGTTTTGAAAACTGTGTTCAAGCAATGAAAAACGAACTAGAGTTTGGTCCACATGAACAGCTGCTGTGCAGACTGTAGTTAGAGTTTTGCACATGTGACTCCAGTTGTGTCCACTGTCGTTTAGCAATCGAAAAAAACTGTAATAAGGTGATGGGGCATCATATTGTGTTAGCTTTCTGCTGTGTTTGAGAAGGCAAACCCTTTGGATTAGTTATTTGTACAGCTGCCACTGCTATCTTGATTTCCTTGTTTTTTCTCCTCTCCATTCTCAGCCCATCTGCTCCCCCCCTTCTTCTCCGGGCAGAGCAGGCAGGCCCGCAAAACACCCCGAGGTCATTGTCCGCACCCCCGCATAAATCTATGGCCAGTGACAGTGTCTTGTGAAAGACTTTGTGTTAATTGAGAATGGTTGACTAAATCACTCAGTGGTTTGCAATACTCTTCTTGGGAATCCCCAGCTGTTCCAGAGGTAGCTCACTTGATTAAACGTTTTAATTGATGCAATAGTAACACCTATAGAATTTGAACAATATAATACGGCTGACCAGAATAAAAAAAACTCTATGGTTCATTAAAAGGATCTACAAAAGAACATTTCATATTAAGAAATGTTCTTTATTGCAGGGGTTCCTAAACTTTTTCCCTCAGATGCCCCTTCCAGCATTGGGGAACATCCTGCGCTTGCGCCACGTCTATTTCTATGGGCACAAGAACTGTTCATGACGCAAATTGTTCACACCCCTCTAGTTCGCAGAGACAGAAGACATTCTACGTTTTGCAACTTCTCTCTCTCTTGTTTGTTGTCTTCCATTCTCTCACTCTGTCTCTCCTCCATCTTTCCCCTCTCCCACCCTCCTTTCAGTCTGTCTGCCCCCTGATTAATTCCTTTTTATTCCCCATGTTATCTCTCCTCCATCTTTCCCCTCTCCCACCCTCCTTTCAGTCTGTCTGCCCCCTGATTAATTCCTCCACTTCTATCTACATCAATTTCACCCTCTTTTTCACCCTCAGTCCTTCCTCCTCTTCTCTGACCCGTCTGTCCTGTATTATTTTATTCCTCAATCACCTTCTCCATCTCTCTCTGTCAGCCACTTAAAAACAGAACATCTGCCCTTGAAAAGCTGAATCATTAGAGGATAAACCTATGACACTTCAGTCACAATTATTCTCCGTTGTAATTCAGAGAACGATCAAACGAACGTAACATTTGAAACAAAATCATTATACCGTATTCCTTTCCGTATCTATCTCCCCCCAGCAGGATAGAGGGTGCATATAGATTAGACAACAAACGTATGATGAATGTTGCTGAAACGAATTGGGAAAGGCAATCAGTTTCTTCTCAACTACAGACTCAACACAGATAGCACAGCTGCTGTATAGCCAAAAACATCTGAATACTTTTGCTTTTAGAACCAATCAAAGAAGACCATCCTCTGTGTGTGTGTGTGTGTGTGTGTGTGTGTGTGTGTGTGTGTGTGTGTGTGTGTGTCTTTGAAATAACAGCAGGACTCAGTGTTGACAGTGGCATGCAGTAATGAGCCAGTTAGCATTCCCATGGTGCACTGCAACAGGGGGATGGGCTGACATTTGCACCGTCGCTGAACGCCAAGTACCCAGTGGACTTATTATCAGTGGAGAAGACAGGTGCACGCAAATTAACACTTTGTGCGTGTGTGTGTGTGTGTGTGTGTGCATGCATGGGGGCTTGAATGCATGTGTGTAGCCATTAGGGCCGTCTTAAATGAGTATAAGCCACTATTAGACTTATTTGGCAGGTGATTTGATAAGGTTAACTGGTATAGCGTGATTGCTGTATTAAGGTGATGGTGTGATAAGCCCGAGGTGTGAGGCATGGACTGACTGGGTGATGCGGGGATGGTCAGGGGCTGTCAGACTGTAGAAGTTATTATGGTAATCCTGCTGACAATCAACATCAACTGTCTGTTCATAAGAGCTTCAACACTGTGGCAATGTGAATAGACCAGCAGATGAACTATGAGCTCAATAGGAAGTGAGACCAGACTCTTAACATCAAGGGTCAGCCACAGTCTCTCACTTCAGAGATATTCCCTAACAACAGTTTGTGCTGTGTTGTGTTTTGCACAGGATCAGAATGGCTGTGGACAAGTCTCTGGGGATAGAGTAACTGCTGTGTGATTCGAGGTTTGTATTAGACGCTAGAGAGAAACAAGATAAGGAGAAGAACACAGAGAAACCTTGGGGAACGTGGAGAACGTCTTGCTTCACACATAGAAACCATGAGAATGCTAACAAAACGTTAACGGAATCTTAACGGAACACTCAGCGAGGTCATGTAGCTGCACTCGGAACGCCCTGCATGTGACCACTCTTCCTGCATCGCCTCGGCTTCTCTGATTGGCTGGTTTATAGAGTGACGGACCAATGGAGAAGAGTGCTGAGGAGCTGAACCTCTCGTTCCTGCTGGAGCATGAGAGAGAGATGATCCTCAGTGTCCTGCAGAAGGACGAGAAACTGAGGAAGAGAGAGGAAAAGAGGATACGGTGAGGGTAGAATAAGTCATCATTATCATCATTATAGGATACACTACACTACAACAATACATCTACTACACCTTCCTTGATGAAGATGTTGATCAGTAGCAATTTTAGCATGTAAGTCTTGATGTGGCCTTACTCAGTTATTTATTTTTTGATGCATGCCAGCAAAGCCACTACACAACACAACATTAAACAATACATTAATTGCACTATAACGGGGACAAACGGTGACAACAAACTGTTAGGGCCTACCTAAAGATGTCTAGCTTACTAGCTAAGATTTTGAAAGTATGATGTTGACATGACCAGTCCAATCAAAGCTACGGTAGATATTACATGATTTGACTTCATTTTATCTGTGGCCAATGACCTTGAGCCTTTTTGGATGGGCATTTCTAATGTAAATTATATGTGACACGTATTAATGCAAAACAGGTAACAACAAAAAATTATATAAATTATTTTTTGTATTTTTTTCCAGCTAAAACAGGTGGGGCTCACGTGTCCTGAATGACGGGTCGCCACTGATGATTATTCTTTACCGCTACAATCACAATACGACCACAACATCACAACTACTACAATCATGGTCATAATCATTAGTGACAATGACAAACTTAAGTGTTCTTCCTCTGTTTCTCCCTGTTGTAGGAAGCTGAAGAATGAGCTGGTGGAGATCAGGCGTAAGGGTTCACACTGCCCCCAGGAGGTTGGGGAGCGTCAATGTGCCCGCTGCCTGAAGGGCCTGGGCCTGATCTTCGACCGTGGGGAGCTCTGTGAGGAGTGCCTACAGCGTGTCTGCAGCGACTGCCGAGTAATGCCCCCTAAAGGAAAGCAGTGGAAGTGCTCCATCTGCTCCAAAGTCTCGTGAGTCTGGGCAAAGGCATCAGGCCATGGTTTAGCATGAGTAACAGTTATGGCTTTGTGTGAGTGTGTGAGTTTTTTTTAATGAGCGACAGATGCCTCCTATTTGTTTTTAATCACTCTGCATTTGCTCTGTGACATCCTTTTCAGGGCGTTTTGACATCACCTTTAGAGACGGTTAAAGCCAGGGTTAAAGTTGGGAGGTTAGTTTATTGTACAGGGGTCAGTGGTTCTTGTCTGATGGTGTCTCTGGTTGACAGAGAGCTGAAGGTAGTGACCGGGGAGTGGTTCCTGGAGGAGCGGTCCAAGCGGTTTGACCAGAGTGCGGTGCTCAGCAGTGACGTTGTCAAACAGTCTATCATGAGCAGCCCTGCTGGAAGCCCCCACAGGAAGTCTCCTGCGCCAGGCGACACAATCCACACACCTGAGAGGCCTGACACGTCCAAATCAGGAAGAAGCGCCGTATGGAACCTGGTGGATGGTGCCAAGAGGAAAGGGAAAGGGTGAGAAACACACACACACACACACACACAAACACACACACACACACACACACACACACACACACACACACACACACACACACACACACACACACACACACACGGTTGAGCTGGATTAATTCAAGTTGCAAATGACAGATTGATTAAATTGCCAATGACACAGGAGAAGATCACTGCACAGATTTAATACGATGACTAGTTCACGACACAGGCAGGTGGAGAATGGTCCAACATCAGAGAATGCGTTTCCCATTGCATTCTGACTGGTTGGGTTAGTAGGCTTCCAGGACACACCTGGCCCACTGGCCACTCAACAATGAGACAAATATTCTCAAGGAGACAAATATTTATCACATTATCATATTGATATTTGATTAAGTAATCCAAAATGTAATCAGCATCTGGGGTGATTACAGCTACTTAATTTGTCTAATCTGATTACGTAATGATTACGTAATTTGTGTAATCTGATTACCGACCATTTCGAATCCCACTGTACCTTCTCCGCTATGCAATCTAGTTTCAGAGCTGGTCATGGGTGCACCTCAGCCACGCTCAAGGTCCTAAATGACATCGTAACCGCAAACGATAAGAGACATTACTGTGCAGCCGTATTCATCGACCTGGCCAATGCTTTCGACTCTGTCAATCACCACATTCTTATTGGCAAACTCGACAGCCTTGGTTTCTCAAATGATTGCCTCGCCTGGTTCACCAACTACTTCTCTGATAGAGTTCAGTGAGTCAAATCGGAGGGCCTGTTGTCCGGACCTCTGGCAGTCTCTATGGGGGTGCCACAGGGTTCAATCCTCGGGCCGACTCTTCTCTGTATACATCAATGATGTTGCTCTTGCAATGTGATTCTCTGATCCAACTCTATGCAGACGACACCATTCTGGCCCCTCTTTGGACACTGTGTTAACTAAACTCCAGACGAGCTTCAATGCCATACAACTCTCCTTCTGTGGCCTCCAAATGCTCTTAAATGCAAGTAAAACGAAATGTATGCTATTCAACCGATCACTGACCGCATTCAGCTCGCCCGTCCAGCATCACTACTCTGGACGGCTCCGACTTAGAATACAGTATGTGGACAACTACAAATACCTAGGTGTCTGGTTAGACTGTAAACTCTCCTTCCAGACTCTCCTTCCAGACATTAAGTATCTCCAATCCAAAATTAAATCTAGACTTGGCTTCCTTTATCGCAACAAAGCGAAAAAAAAAAATCTCTGAAGCTGGAGACTCATATCTCCCTCACTAGCTTTAAGCACCAGCTGTCAGAGTAGCTCACAGATCACTGCACCTGTAAACAGCCCATTTGTAAACAGCCCATCTATCTACCTACCTCATCCCCATAGTGTATTTATTTATTTATCTTGCTCCTTTGCACCCCAGTATCTCTACTTGCACATTACCATTCCAGTGTTTTAATTGCTATATTGTAATTACGTCGCCACCATGGCCTATTTATTGCCTAACTCCCTTATCTTACCTCATTTGCACTCACTGGATATAGACTTTTGTTCTACTGTATTATTGACTGTGTTATGTTTATTTCATGTGTAACTCTGTTATTGTGTGTGTCGAATTGCTATGCTTTATCTTGGCCAAGTCGCAGTTGCAAATGAGAACTTGGTCAACTAGCCTACCTGGTTAAATAAAGGTGAAATAAAAAGCTAAAAATAAAAAACCCTTTGGAAGAATCCTTTTTCGTTCCATGTTAAATCTGAAACCAAAAAGAGTTATCCTATGGGGACAGCTTAAGAACCCTTTTTTCTAAGAGTGTACCCAACCCTGCGACACACACGCGTGCACACACACACACACTGATGTATCACACACACCACAGGCTGATGTGTAAAATGAACAGCTGTGTGTTGAATCCCAGGATGCGGATGGAAAAGAGGGGCAGCCGTCCCAGCCTGAAGCCAGAAAACGAGGCGGACGGTGGTAGTGTGTCCCCTCCTGTTCCCAACACAGACCCATGCAGCGTACGCAGCGCCCGGTCTGCACCACGCTCCACAACCCGCTCCACACCTCACTCCCACAGGTGAGACTAAACCACCAAACCCATACAATTAAAAAATGTTTTAAAAGGTTTTATTGTCACATACACCGGCACACTGGGCACATCTCCATTGTCAGCATCTTCTTCATTTACGCTCAATTGAAGTCACAGGATAGGTAAAAGCAGCACACCTGTTTTAGGCAATAACTAAAGCTGTAGAGATTGGGTGTGACTAGATGATTGATGACCACTGGTTAAATTGAAAGTACTAACCCTGAATGGTAATTCAATTGAGCACAGGCTTAACTGAATGGACAACAAAGATGGAATGCAATATGACAATTTATTAAATCGTTTCGGGAATGGCCTCGTCTCCGTGGGAAGATCCTCTGTGCCAGATAATGTGATGGCAGGTAGTTGACATGAATAAATCCAAAGATTTACGCCCATTGGTGAATATGGTGTAATTTCAGAACGCAGTTCGGGGTGTTTCTTGATGTGGGTGTTCCCTGATATCAGGAAATGGCCATTGATACCCGTCAATGGTCAGTTTCGGTGTTATAAGACTGATGGTTTTTCGACACATAAATTGTTTACATAGCAGGTTAGGATAATTAACGTAGCAGGTTAGGTGAATTTGCGTCGCAGGTTAGGAGACTGAGGTTAAGAAAAGGGTTAGGCTTAGCTACAATGCAACAGCTGTTGTCCCCAATGCAAAAGAAAGGCCACAGACCAATGGCGAGCATCAATGGGTGTAGCTTGATATCAAGGAACGCCTTTATCAGAAAAGGCCCCTAATTGCAGCCTTCTCCCATTGGTTGAGAGAGAGGAATGTGATAATTGCCAGAGGGAGCCCATAGGTTAAACAGCAAGTGTGAGGAATGAGCAATATTTTGTCGTGCTTATAGGTTATTAGGTAAATAGGTGATTGGCATTTCGAACAGGGCTAATAGGAAAGCGGAGAATGAAATACTTTATGCTGATGACGATACGTTTGTCTTCACTCCCACTATGCCCGTAAAATAGTAAACAAAGTGAATTGTTATGCTGATGACGATACGTTTGTCTTCACTCCCACTATGCCCGTAAAATAGTAAACAAAGTGAATTGTTATGCTGATGATGATACGTTTGTCTTCACTCCCACTATGCCCGTAAAATAGTAAACAAAGTGAATTGTTATGCTGATGACGATACGTTTGTCTTCACTCCCACTAATGCCCGTAAAATAGTAAACAAAGTGAATTGTTATGCTGACTGGATGAAGTTAAACGAGCATTCAGACCCGCCATCCTGATTGGTCTTTCGTAAACTACATTACATTGTAATTATATCAATAACCCTAGCTCTAATCTTAACCCTTACCCCTTCCCTAACTCTAACCCCAATACATTGTACTTACAGCAGTAACCCTAGCCATAACTAGGGCTATTGCCGTGACTAACAGCATTGTAGCTAAGACCAAAGAGATGTGCATAGACTTCAGGAAGCGTACACCTACCTCTGCAACATCTATCATAGGTCAGAATATAGAAATTGTAGAGGAATAAACATGTATGGGTGTCCTCTTGGACAATAAGCTTCAGAGGAGTAAATGCACAGACCTGATCTAAAGAAAAGAGTCAACAGAGACTGTACTTTCTCAAAAAGCTGGGATCTTTTAATGTTAATTGTACTATACTGACTCTGTTTTACAAATCTTTCATTGAGAGTATTTTAACTTTTTGTATTGTTTGTTGGTTTGGCAATGCCACTGTCAGCCAGAGAAATATGGTGAGGATTATCACCACAGCAAGCAAGGTACTTGGAGTCAAACGGACAGGTCTGGATGAGATCTCAGGGCCCTCTGCAAGGCTCACAAAATCATTTTAGAGCCAAGCAACCCCCTGTACCTGGAATTTGAACTGCTCCCCTCTGGGCGCAGGTATAGGGCACCCCTCAGCAGGAAAAACAGAATGAGACAATCATTCGTGCCAGATGTGGTATCCCTCCTAAATAGCTCGGGCTAATATTCCTATTGACTCCGTAAGGCCAGCAGGCTAGTCTTTAAAAAATGTTTTATTTCTTTTATTGGTATGAAAGTTGTATTGTCAATTTTGTTTTGTATTTAAATGCCACTTTAAATGTGTACATGACACTGCAACAAAATTTCCCCATGGGGACAATAAAGGCAGTAAGTATTACCTCCACACTGCAACAAAATTTCCCCATGGGGACAATAAAGGCAGTAAGTATTACCTCCACACTGCAACAAAATTTCCCCATGGGGACAATAAAGGCAGTAAGTATTACCTCCACACCAGTGTTCACATGTCATGAAGGCAGTCAAAAATGTGTTGTTGTTCAGTGTGGTTTGTTTTGGCTTGCTTCTTGCCATTCTTTTGGGAAGGGTAGAAAAATGTTTTGTCTCCACTACAGAAGCCTACAAGTTCGCTCAACCCCTTCTCCAGCAGCTACTATTTCTCTCTGCAGAATCTGCACAGCGTCACATGACACATGCCATACAACTTTGCAACCAATCGGATTGATTTCCCCTGCTCTGTTACATCACTTGATGCTCTTTTCAAAGTGTGGAGAGGTACTCCCCTGTCTGTCTTACTTTTCCATGATCTAGGCATGCTGAAAGTAAAATAAAACATTTACCAAAACATCCAGTTTTAGTCAGGGTTAGTTGTAACATTTTTTCACAAGTTGTTACAACTAACCCTGACCCTTGCAGCCATTAGCTAGCTTCCATTTGAGCTAAATGTTAAAACTTTAGCATTGCTAACTTGCATCAAATATCTCTACACAGACTGATTATAAACATGATATAAGTTTGGTGAATGGAACTACAAAGCCATCACTAAAATACATTTTGTTAAAATAATTATTCTTACCTCAAAAATCAGATTTCTGTCAATAGAATTTGTTTATCACGGGGACACATTAATCTGCTTTACAAGGGGTGTAGCGCCTAACTGGCATATATAATCAGCGTGTGAGTTTCAAGTTTGGGGAAGAAAATGTTCACCTAAATGCACTTTCACAATAAAAACATTGCATGCATAATCGTATGTCACGCCCTGACCTTAGAGAGACGTTTTATTTCTCTATTTGGTTAGGTCAGGGTGTGATGTGGGGTGGGCATTCTATGTTTTGTATTTCTGTGTGTTTGGCCGAGTGTGGTGCCCAATCAGAGGCAGATGTCTATCGTTGTCTCTGATTGGGAATCATACTTAGGCAGCCTGTTTTGCCACCTTAGTTGTGGGTAGTTGTCTTTGTTACTGGCCTGTATAGCCCGAGGAAGTGGCATGGTCGTGGTTCTTGTTTGGTTGTTGGTGGCATTCTTAATAAAGGAAAAGAAATGTACGCTCACCACGCTGCACCTTGGTCCGGTCATTTCCCTGACGACGATCTTGACATTGTATTTGCGATCACTTTTGATAACGGTGTTTTCCCGCTAATGGAACATTCACGCTTATTGCCTAATGCCGTGCGCTCATTGGTGCGTGTATAACTTGAAGAAATAACCGAATAGTTTAGCAACATTTTAAGCTATGTTCTAATCTGTTGCGTCAGCTTGATTGTGTAAAATATTTTTTGATGCTAGTGGTTGTATTCATTTGGGATCGATCGCATCCCACAATTGTCCCAGACTATGTTTGGAATATTTATTTCTCGCACAGAATAGAATAGGTCAACTGTTGTACTATGGGGGATAGTAGATTGACATAGGCTAGTGCTCTTGCTGTTCATTAGGCCTACTCATCTTGATTACTGACAAAGTGAATGTGGTCAGTTCTTCAATATGCACCTCGGAATTGGATATTGGCGCGCGCAGTTGCGTCCCTGATGTGTCTGTCTTCACTTGTAGCCTGTGAGTGAGCGGTGCTTTGGATCACACAGCACTCAGGGAGGTTGGCTGCCAAAGGCATGGATTTTTTTAGGGTTTATTACGGCCACACAAAGGGGATGCCGTTGGTAAATTTCAGGCATAATCAACTGCTTCTCAAATTGTGAATGACAGCCTGTGCAAAAAAACTAAGCAGAACTCATGCCTTTCAAGCTACTTTTTTCAAATCATCATTAGTCACATCATGCAGCCTTACAATGTACTAAAAATCAAAACATATAGCCCAAGTTTGTAGAACAACTAAAGTTACATTACCTTTAAATTAAGCATATAAGGAGTACCTATTTCTTAATTGCTCAACACAGAATGTGCACATTCCTCATATTATTTAGAGAAAATATACCTTCTATTTTATTCAGCTTTGTTTAATTGTATTCTTCATACTATAAAATAATATAAAATAATGCCACAGAATTCTAAGCAAATCTTGTCTGCTAAATGAACTAGTGTAGCCCACAGCCATTTGGCATAGCCAGATCAGGACCTAACATAAGGACAACTCAGTATGCTATTCTGTTCTTCTGAAATGGACTACATTTCCTTCATATCATGCTGCTTTAGACCTGTCTAAAATAAATCATGGATTTATTGTGAAGGTGTAGACTATATTACATGGATTTATTAGACTTTTTAAATAGATGTTCCAAAGGTCTGCATCAGTGGCTTGTAGGCTATGTATGGAAGCCAGGAGATGCTAAATATGTTTATGTTAATTAACAGACAATTACCATGAGACCAAAAGTTATTTGCTTGACAATCACCGGCTAACAAAATGTTGTGTCCGCCACGGCCACAGCCCCAGCCATAACCCAAACCCAAACCTTTGCTTCATGTTCACACCCTGATCAAAACCTAACCCGAATCATCAGAATCTCATGTGTGTTATTCCAGTGTGTATGATGTGTAATGTGATGGTTTGTATTCTGTGTTTTCCTCAGGGGCAGTGCTGTGGCTCTGGAGACCTTAGGGTTCCCTACTGTACCCAACAGCCTGCGCTCCCAAACCCTGGAGAGGGACAGGTCCCCTACACCCAGCAGCAAGACCAGGAGGGTCAGGGTCAGCAACCCAACAAATACACACAATAACACAGTTTCATGCTCTCATAGGCTCCCGAGTGGTGCAGCGGTCTAAGGCACTGCATCTCACTGCTAGAGGCATCACTACAGACCCTGGTTTGATTCCAGGCTGTATCACAACCGGCCATGATTGGGAGTCCCATAGGGCGGAGCACAATTGGCCCAGTGTCTTCCGGGTTAGGGTTTGGCCAGGGTAGACCGTCATTATAAATAAGAATTGGTTCTTAACTGACTTGCCTAGTTAAATATAGGTTAAATAAACACAAACACGCTCATAGAATATGTGATTTTTAACACACCTCTGTGTGTGTGTCTGTATATGTGTGTGTAGCCGGACGGAGCAGAGAGCGTGGCTAGTTTCCACTCCAGCGACAGCGTCTTTGACAAGATGGCCGAAACCGTCACCAGGCATGGCAGGATGGAGCCTGGTACCGCCACCCCCACCATCGCTGTCTCCAGGGCCTCCGTGTCTTCAGGTATCATCATGACAACACAGTCCTCCACCATGTGTGTATGTGAACACCTATAGAGAGAGACAGGAATCTCTCTGTTTCACAAACCCCAAATAACAAATTAAATTACTTGTTTCCTGAGATTTAATCTGATAGGGGAGCATAAAGAAGATGAAGATGAAGCCTTTAATATCATAGTTTTTATGGAGGTGTTTCAGAAGGTTAGGAGGTGTTCTATTAGATTGGGAGCTTTGGAGCCAAGTCCTTCGATCGTCAGGGAGGGTTGTAAGCACTTTTATGTTGCTCTCACTCTCTCTCTCTCTCTCTCTTTCTCTCTCTCTCTCTCTCTCTCTCTCTCGCACTCCTCTCTTCCTCTTTCTCTCACTCTCTCACTCCTCTCTTCCTCTTTTTCTCTCTCGATTGCTCTTTTACGCTCACACACACTCTCCTTTTCTTGTTTCTCATTGTCTCCCTCTCTACGTTTCCTCTCTCCTCCCTTTCTCTATTTCCCCCTTTCTCTACTCAGACACCTTTCTCATCTCATCCAGTAACAGCCGGCTGTTGTAGCAGCATATGGCGCTCTGTCACATATTAGCATTTCATAACAACTCCAATTAGTGTCATTAAGCATGGCTGTGACAGTACTGAGGAGAACTGTTTCTATGTGTGGCTGTGGGAAGGTAATACCTTGTCACTCCCTCCTCTCATCTCTCTCTTTCTCTAGATCGTAGTCGTTCTGAGGTGGACCTGTCTGTTCCTGGTTCTGCCAGTGATGAGGCCCTCAGTCTGAGGAGCCACTCTGTCCCTGGGCTCAATGAACCGGTACGTACGTACGTACAGACAGACAGACAGACAGACAGACAGACAGACAGACAGACAGACAGACAGCATTTGGATGATCCAGAAGAAGATTGGGAGAATGTCATATGGTCAGATGAAACCAAAATATAACTTTTTGGTAAAAACAACTCGTCGTGTTTGGAGGACAAAGAATGCAGAGTTGCATCCAAAGAACACCATACCTACTGTGAAGCATGGGGGTGGAAACATCATGCTTTGGGGCTGTTTTTCTGCAAAGGGACCAGGACGACTGATCCGTGTAAAGGAAAGAATGAATGGGGCCATGTATCGTGAGATTTTAAGTGAAAACCTCCTTCCATCAGCAAGGGCATTGAAGATGAAACGTGGCTGGGTCTTTCAGCATGACAATGATCACAAACACACCACCCGGGCAACGAAGGAGTGGCTTCGTAAGAAGCATTTCAAGGTCCTGGAGTGGACTAGCCAGTCTCCAGATCTCAACCCCATAGAAAATCTTTGGAGGGAGTTGAAAGTCCGTGTTGCCCAGCAACAGCCCCAAAACATCACTGCTCTAGAGGAGATCTGCATGGAGGAATGGGCCAAAATACCAGCAAGTGTGTGTGAAAACCTTGTGAAGACTTACAGAAAACGCTTGACCTCTGTCATTTCCAACAAAGAGTATATAACAAAGTATTGCGATAAAGTTTTGTTATTGACCAAATACTTATTTTCCACCATAATTTGCAAATAAATTCATTAAAAATCCTACAATGTGATTTCTTTTCTCATTTTGTCTGTCACAGTTGAAGTGTACCTATGATGAAAATTACAGGCCTCTCTCATCTTTTTAAGTGGGAGAACCTGCACAATTGGTGGCTGACTAAATACTTTTTGCCCCACTGTATATATATATATATATATACATAAGATGGAAAAGAGTAAATAGCCATTTCAATATAATAGATTTAGCCTGTGGTAACTTGTGGAATAGATACTGGCTGGAATGCGGTTTTAACCAATCAACATCCAGGATTAGACCCACCCGTTGTATAATGAGGATTATAAACTGGGTGGTTCAAGCCCTGAATGCTGATTGGCTGACAGCCGTGGTACACTATATATACAAAAGTATGTGGACTCCACTTCAAATTAGTGGACTCGGCTATGTCAGACACACCCGTTGATGACAGGTGTATAAAATCGAGCACATAGCCATGCATCTCCATAGACAAACATTGGCAGTAGAATGGCCTTACTGAAGAGCTGTGACTTTCAAGGTGGCACCGTCATAGGATGCCACCTTTCCAACAAGTCAGTTAGTCAAATTTTTGCCCTGCTAGAGCTGCCCTGGTGAACTGTAAGTGCTGTTAGTGTGAAGTGGAAATGTCTAGCAGCAACAACGCGTGAAGTGCTAAGCCACACAAGCTCGGAGAACGGGACCGCAGAGTGCTGCAGCGCGTAGTGCGTAAAAATTGTCTGTCCTCGGTTGCAACACTCACTACTGAGTTCCAAACTGCTTCTGGAAGCAATGACAGCACAATAACTGTTTGTTGGGAGCTTCATGAAATGGGTTTCCAAGGCCGAGCAGCCACACACAAGCCTAAGATCACCTTGCGCAATGCCAAGCGTCGGCTGGAGTGGTGTAAAGCTCGCTGCCATTGAACTCTGGAGCAGTGGAAAGAGGTTCTCTGGAGTGATGAATCACTCTTCACCATCTGGCACTCCGATGGACAAATCTGGGTTTGGAGAACACTACCAGGAGAACACTACCTGCCCGAATGCTACCTGCCCGGGCTGTTTTTCATGGTTCGGGCTAGGCCCCTTATTTCCAGTGAAGAGAAATATTAATGCTACATCATACAATGACATTCTAGACGATTCTGTGCTTCCAACTTTGTGCCAACAGTTTGGGGACGGCCCTTTCCTGTTTCAACATGACAATGCCGCCGTGCACAAAGTGAGGTCCATACAGAAATGGATTGTCAAGATTGGTGTGGAAGAACATGACTGGCCTGCACAGAGCCCTGACCTCAACCCCATCGAACACCTTTGGGATGAATTGGAACGCTGACTGCGAGCCAGGCCTAATCGCCCAACATCAGTGCCCAACCTCACTAATGCTCCTGTGGCTGAATGGAAGCAAGATTTTGGAATGAGATGTTCGACGAGCAATTGTCACATACTTTTAGCCATGCAGTGTGCTTCCAGACACAAATGAGAGAACACCTCACTCTGACCATTTTAGAGTCCCCCTATCAGAGCTGGTTAGGCTGTTACATGTTATCTAAAGCGTTCGTGATGAACTATTACTTTCTTTACCTACATTTATTGAATCCGGTCATATTCAGCAGGTGTTGCACGTTCCTAAATGAATCTGTTATTTTGCCAGAGTGAATTTGTGAATGCAAGAGATATGCTAACTGGACAAAAGTCATTCAAGCTAACCAAATGAGACCTGCATCTCAAGCTGTATATAGCCACCGAAAAACAATATGAGGGGGAAAAGTCAGTCCTTCACCCACTTCTCCAATGACATGACATCCTCCTAGCAGCTAGCTAGCTATCTAGCTCAAATTAGGCTCCGTGTTTTTAGCTTGATACATAAATAGATACGCTAGCCTATGAGCCGTGTTATGGCTGATTTGTGATCATTGCCCTTGCTAGTTTGATTGTGTTGACATTGCCAGCCTTAGTTACATTCGTCCGTTTTTGTCCAAAATATTGAATCATTGAAACTGAAACAGTGCATCCTGAATGGAGGCAGAAAACAATGTCCCAGGCCAGCTGTTATTTACCACCTAGAAGCAATATTTTTTTAACTACCAAGAAATGTATTGGTGAATTATGTTAATCATGCACTGAAGTGCATCAGTCTGTTCCGCCAGAATGTTGAGTCAAATGTAACCTATTTTAATAAAATCTCTTATAAAGTTGTTTTTGGTTAGCTAGCAAGAACTTGAACGACTTTGGTCCAGTTAGCATATCTCTTGCGTTCGCAAATTCACTCTGGCTGTCTACTCTGATTTCAGAGCACTCTCGTCTGTGTGCCAGAGTGCAGAATAACTGATGAATTTAGGAAAGCGCAACACTCGCTGAATATGACCGGTTTCAGTAAACATAGGGGAAAAAAAGTAAGAATTAATCAAGAACGCTCTAAACTGGGAATATTTTATTTTTGACTCTGACAGTGTTAAATGTAACACTGGGTCAGTGTCTATACATGCCCACACGTTTGAGGGTTAAATTAACACTGTGCTTATTGCTGACGCTGTTATAATTTGTCAGTGTTAGGGAATTAACATATTCAGTGTTATGCAATAACACCATTGGTGCAAACTGTACACACTTCCTAGTGTTAAAATACTATATGAGGTGCTATCGCATAACACTGAAAGTGTTAATTCCCTAACACTGACAAAGTGTAACAGTGTCAGCACTAAGCACAGTGGTAATTTAACACTCAAAGGTGTGGACCCGTATAAACACTGAAAAAACACTGAAAAACACAAAATTTAACCCTCACAGTGTTGATTTAACACTGGAGAATTTGCTCCATACAGAAAGTGCACAGCACAGTACAGTGGACGTCCTCTAATCCAGGGTCTCCCAAACTCGGTCTTGCCCCCCCCCCTCCCCCCTGGGTGCACATTTTGGGTTTTGCCCTAGTGCTACACAGCTGATTACAATAATCAAATCTTGACGATGAGTTTGTTATTTTGCTAGTGCAAAAACCAAAACGTGCACCTAGGGGGGTTTGGGAAACCCTGCTCTAATCTATACATCCTATCCATATCAAGTCTGGTCTGATTAACACAACTGTATGAATGAGATATGAGCTTCAATAAGGATCCCAATTAGGAGTTAATTAGTGAGTGTAGGCTCACATCAACACCTGCTCAGTAGCAGGGCTGGGGAGCAGGGCTGAAGGCTGTGTGGTGAAGCAGGTAAAGATTTTAACCACTGGCTTAGGGTCACTACTCCTCTGTATTTACTGTAAGTGTGCATTTGAATAAACAGTCTGATCTGTTTACACGTGTGAGTACACACACTCACACACGTGCACGGACACTTGCAAAGATCTCAAAGACAGCATGTGCGATGAGTGGGTCATCTAATTAACATACTCTGTCCTGACCTGTCTGATTGAATTTAAAGTTGCCACTGGAAACAGACTGATACGATAGGTTGACACTGTGTGGCCTCCTTACTGAGAATGTACATGGAGATTTAATGGGCTGATGTCTCCTCTGATAGTTTATGTGTTCCACAGGAGTTGAATAATGCTGAGAAAGACGAGGACATCGATACTCTGATGTCGGCACACAGCAAGGCCACCAGCCGACGCGTGAGCAACGCTATGTCCACGGTAATACCCTGCGGTATCATTAACACACAACACTCAAAACAATTACTCTGTCCTTCTCTGGCACACACACACACACACACACACACACACACACACACACACACACACACACACACACACAGAAAGGGCCCAAGAAGAGGGATGAGTGTGAACAGTGTCAAAGGGCCAGTGGGCTGAGGAACAGCAGAGCAGTGTCACAAACACACTTCACAGCAGAGCTCACATAAAGACACAGCACTTGTTGGAGCCAGGCCCATTAGTCTGAACTCACAGGTTTTTTGTTATATACTGTATATATAGCATATGTACACTACCGGCCGAACGTTTTAGAACACCTACTCATTCAAGGGTTTTTCTTTATTTTGACTCTTTTCTACATTGTACAATAATAGTGAATACAAAACTATGAAATAACACATGTGGAATCATGTAGTAACCAAAAAAAGTGTTAACCAAATCAAATTTGAGAGTCATTCCTCAAATAGCCACCCTTTGCCTTGATGATGATAAAGATCATCAAGGACAACAACAACCACCCGAGCCACTGCCTGTTCACCCCGCTATCATCCAGAAGGCGAGGTCAGTACAGGTGCATCAAAGCTGGGACCGAGAGACTGAAAAACAGCTTCTATCTCAAGGCCATCAGACTGTTAAACAGCCACCACTAACATTGAGTGGCTGCTGCCAACACACTGACACTGACTCAACTCCAGCCACTTTAATAATGGGAATTGATGGGAAATTATGTAAAATATATCACTAGCCACTTTAAACAATGCTACCTAATATAATGTTTACATACCCTACATTACTCATCTCATATGTATACGTATATACTGTACTCTATATCATCTACTGCATCTTTATGTAATACATGTATCACTAGCCACTTTAACTATGCCACTTTGTTTACATACTCATCTCATATGTATATACTGTACTCAATACCATCTACTGTATCTTGCCTATGCCGCTCTGTACCATCACTCATTCATATATCTTTATGTACATATTCTTTATCCCCTTACACTTGTGTCTATAAGGTAGTAGTTTTGGAATTGTTAGCTAGATTACTTGTTGGTTATTACTGCATTGTCGGAACTAGAAGCACAAGCATTTCGCTACACTCGCATTAACATCTGCTAACCATGTGTATGTGACAAATAAAATTTGATTTGATTTGACAGCTTTGCACACTCTTAGCATTCTCTCAACCAGCTTGTATGATGTATTTCAATTAACAGGTGTGCCTTCTTAAAAGTTAATTTGTGGAATTTATTTCCTTCTTAATGCATTTTAACCAATCACTTGTGTTGTGACAAGGTAAAGGGGTATACAGAAGATCACCCCATTCCGTAAAAGACCAAGTCCATATTATGGCAAGAACAGCTCAAATAAGCAAAGAGAAACGACAGTCCATCATTACTTTAAGACATGAAGGTCAGTCAATATGGAACATTTCAAGAACTTTGAAATTTTCTTCAAGTGCAGTCGCAAAAACCATCAAGCACTATGATGAAACTGTCTCTCATGAGGACCACCACAGGAAAGGAAGACCCAGAGTTACCTCTGCTGCAGAGGATAAGTTCATTAGTTACCAGCCTCAGAAATTGCAGCCCAAGTAAATGCTTCAGAGTTCAAGTAACAGACACATTTCAACATCAACTGTTCAGAGGAGACTGTGTGAATCAGGTCTTCATGGTCGACTTGCTGCAAAGAAACCACTACTAAAAGACACCTATGAGAAGAAGAGACTTGCTTGGGCCAAGAAACACGAGTAATGGACATTAGACTCGTGGAAATCTGTCCTCTGATCTGGAGTCCAAATGTGAGATTTTTGGTTCCAACCGATGTGTCTTTGTGAGACGCAGAATAGTTGAACGGTTGATCTCCGCATGTGTATTTCCCACTGTAAAGCATGGAGGAGGAGGTGTTATGATGTGGGGGGTGCTTTGCTGTGATTGATTTAGAATTCAAGGTAGCCCATTGATTAGAGTGTTGGCAAGGTACAAATCTGTCGTTCTGCCCCTGAACAATGCAGTTAACCCACTGTTCCCCAGTAGGCTGTCATTGTAAATAAGAATTTGTTCTTAACTGACTTGCCTAGGTAAATAAAGGTTACAACCAGCATGGCTATCTCAGCAATACACCATCCCATCTGGTTTGGGCTTAGTGGGACTATTATTTGTTTTTCATCAGGACAATGACCCAACACACCTCCAGGATGTGTAAGGGCTATTTGACCAAGAAGAAGAGTGATTGAGTGCTGCATCAGATGACCTGGCCTCCACAATCCCCTGACCTCAACCAAATTGAGATGATTTGGGATGAGTCGGACCGCAGAGTGAAGGAAATAGAGCCAACAAGTGCTCCTTCAAGACTGTTGGAAAAGCATTCCAGGTGAAGCTGTTTGAGAGAATGCCAAGAGTTTGCAAAGCTCTCATCAAGGCAAAGGGTGGCTATTTGAAGAATCTCAAATAGAAAATATATTTTGATTTGTTTAACACTTGCTTGGTCACTACATGATTCCATGTGTTATTTCATAGTTTTGATGTCTTCATTATTAATCTACAATGTATAAAATCGTAAAAATAAAAACCCTTGAACGAGTAGATGTTCTAAAACTTTGGACCGGTAGTGTATGTATGCCTGGCTTCACAATATTTACATTTATTTTCTCATAACACATTTTGCCACCGAGATAATAAAGGACACGATTGGTTGATTCTTTTCAATACCGGCTTAATATACATCACTTAAAGTATAAGGACATACACAGCAAATTCTTCAGTGTTAGATCAACACAGAGAGTGTCACTTTTAACACTGGTCCAGTGTCTATACAGGTCCACACTTTTCAGTGTTGAAGGTCATGCACAATCAAAATGTTTTTCATGAAACTGGATGATATTTGAAGTAAACCAGATTTGGTTTAACACTGCTTATTAACACCAACACTGGGGTTCTTTTACACCAATACGTGTTAATGTAACAATAACAGAGTTCATTTAACACCTGAATCAACACAATAAATGTTACACTGAAAAATCAACACTAGGTTACACTAACCAATTATCTATGTACTGTCATTGCTGGCTTATCTACGTATTTACGCCACTGAAACCCCCTCAGTGTTATTCTGAGACATTGCTATGTTAACAAGAGACACGCATCCCCTGCCTGTCTGACATTTATGATTTCACCCCAGACATGGTTAACAGCATTAATTCTGGCAGTGGGATCTGCTCTCAATAACAGCAGAGGTGGAGAGCCATGATTAAGGAGATTATTCAGATGAATGGTGACTGGCTTCTGTGAATCTCCCTACTCGAAAATGTATGAATAGAACACAATGTTTGA